>NW_027518679.1:26944500-27586500 GCF_043159265.1 Tasmannia lanceolata
GGATGATGTCTGATTTTATTTTTCTTTGTTGCTCCCTCAATGCAATTCAATAATTTATAATTTTATGCAAGAAATATGATGTTGGTTCCATTGCATGTTGGAATTCTGAAAAACTCTGTTTTACTTCATAGATTTGCCTTTTCACTTCTAGTTTTTCTTTAATTGCATGATCGGAATACCAATATTTGGAGCATGTGGCATGGAGTTGAGTGGAAATCTCCTGGATAAAAAATTGATTGGTCCATCAAAAGAAAGAAAGAAAGCGTAGTTTAAAAAATAGTGTGATTACTTGATTTAGTGACTTATACACTGGAAATTGGTTAATTAGCTTTACTTCATTGAGTTGCTATTTTATTCTACTTTTTCTTTAATTGTATGATTGGAATATGAATATCAATATTTGGACTCTGATAAAAAAAAAATTAATGGCTACTTGATTTCAGTGTTTAAAAATGCGGATTCGACGCGGAACGCGGCCGAAGAAAATCCTTGTCGACTCGGCGCGGACACGGTTGACGCGGCCAAGAACGCGGTTGACGCGGCCGAGTCGTTATTTTTTATTAAAAAATAAATGAAAAAAATACAAAAATCCAAACCCATTTAAGTAGGGCCCAACAAATGAATAGTTTAGATCATCTAACCAAGTGCAAGCCCGCTAATTTTTAAAAAAAATACATGCAAGAAAAACATTTTTGATGAGAAATTTTTCTTGGAAAATTTGAGTATAATGATATGATTATGATTTAATTGGAGGCATATTCTCATAAATTGAAGGTCCATCTAAGTAAATGTTGAATAGGTTTAGTTTAAGTTATCTTTTTGTTTTTCAGGTGTTAAAAATGTAAGAAAATTTAGAAATATTTTTTAATAACCAAAAGAAAGAGGTTATATATATCAAAAAAGGAGATTTTATATGGTGTAAGCCCTTAAAGTCCCTTATTTTTCTAGAAGTAGTGTACGGACCACACTAGAGGATGATCTAAACCGTCCATATGATCCAAACAGTCCATGGCCCATCACATGGACGGTTTGGATCATCCTCTAGTGTGGTCCGTACAGTACTTCTAGAAAAGTAAGGAACTATAAAGGCTTACACCATAAAAAAGAATTATATCCTTGTCTTCTTAAATGGCTGTCACCGACACCCAGAATGAGGTAGAGAATAAGACAAGCAAAGCTGCAAAAGTCAGGCTGGAATTGACAACTTCACTGTGTACTGCACTGCTCAAAAAAATAATAAATTATATTTGCCCCTTTGTTTTATTCAAATCAGCCCTTGGTTTTACTCGGGACAGCCCTCTCTAGTGTATTTATGACTACTATTTTACATTGGAGGGGCTGTCTCAGGTAATGAAAGGGGGCGTATTTATCATTTCACAAAATCATATAATCAGATCCAGTAAAAAACGAACTACTTCTTCTTCTTCTTCATGAGTTAGGTTATTACAGAGGGTTTTCTCTGCGGCTTTAGGTATGTTTCTCTCCTGTAAATCTGATCTTTTTTTTTTTGAATGGTTGAAGTTAGGATGGAATATGAGTTCAAAATGGCCACGACTCGGCCAGGACTCGCCGAGTCCGGGACTCCAAAACGCAGCCACCGCAAATCCGCGTCGACTCGGCCGAGTTCCGAGCCGAGTTGCCGAGTTTTAAAACACTGCTTGATTTAGTGACTCATACACTGGAAATTGGTTAATTATCTCAGACATGACATATGACCTTGTGATGATGGTTATGGAAAGAGACCCTGGCATTTAAACAGTATCCAGACAACAATAATTTGAATTTGAGAGTCATGGTTTTAAATTTCCAAGAAATGACCGAAGTATTTCCCTTTCCATCCCCACCAAAATGAAATCTACATGATTTCTTTTCACGTCATTATTTCCCCGAAAATTTGACAGAAATCCCTCAAATTTGACCGAAATTCTCGAAATTATACTGAAATGGTCGGGACGACAAAAAATAGGAAGTTGTTATTATTTGCATTCCATTCCATTTCATTAATGTAGAGAACGATATTTGGTAGGCAACATTACTCCACATCAAAGTAATTGTATTTTATGCATGGGATGTCAGATCGGAACGAGATCAATAATACCTTGAAACTTTATAGTGGGATTTACAGAGAGTTGGGGTCCTTAAAGGGGAGACTGGTCATTGTACTTTCTTATACTTCTTTACATTGTTCTTCTTTATTGACTTCACTCTTTTATACATGCTCGACAACTCATGTCACTAGTTGTTCGATATGATTTAGCTATTATGGATGGTTTTTTTTGCTTATGTGATGGTTTATAAGTATGTAGTGTTTATTCTAGCATTTCCCAAAGTTTCATCTTAAAAATTTGTCATTTGCACATGTTTTTTGAAAAGATTAAAAAATTTCATCATTTGCAACTGTTTCCATACTTTTTTGTGATTTTACAAGATTTCCACCGAAACCGAAATGTTTCCGTTTCTGTGCGACCGAAACTGAAATAAGAGACGTACTCGATGGTCACTGCTAACCGTTTTTGGTACCAAATCTTTGCATCCAAAGGTGCATGTGCGGTTCCTAAGGGATACAATTTTGTCCCAATCGACCGACTTCATCAAGATTACCTTTTTTAGGACAAGAGGTTGATAGCGAGATCTTGAATCGACTTATGGGAGTTCATGGGGTTAAATCTGCAAATATGGCTTTCCTATCTTGTAAAAAGATTTCCTTGCAGGGATTCCCACTACCGCTGGCACGCATGCCAGGCCGTGAGCGAAGTGGGAACGGGCTTCCCAAAAAGCCAGCCCGAGCCGGGGTCAGCATAGAAAGAAGGGGACAGCCCTAATGTTGTGTTGGCAAAGCCAACAAGCATAACTTACTAATAGGGCGTTTAGGAGCCTCCCATTAGCCCTATTAGTAAGTGAACAAGTCAAGTCCCCTAAACTGAAATTTAAAACCTTGTTGAGAGTTTATGATCAGTTCAGGTGCTATTGTGATTTGAACACAGGTTGTTAGATATAAATCATAGCAATTAAAAAAGCACGGGTTGTCAAATAGCGTGGAGGTTGTCAGGGTCTTACATTAAATCTGTAAATTTGAGAGTGGCCTTTACAGTGTTTCTATTGCTTCACGTGTGTGAGCTTCTTGAGATCATGGATATTCATGCAACTTGATGCTGAAAACAGGGGGATGCATCCCTTCAAACAATCATATTGTTTATGTAACCTAGCATCATTTTGCTAAATAAAGAAGATTAAAAGAAAAATCACTTGTTTCTTACTCTTGGCACAATTGGCTTGAACAATAATAATATGCACAGCTTTGTAGATGTGTAATTGTATCGATTTTGATTTTCCTTTCCAAACTTGGAAGTTGTATTTATATGATTTATAATTATCTATATCTAACTAGGTAGTCTCATAGTTGGGAGTTTGAAACAAATAGCCAAAAAGGAGGGTGTACGTGGCATGTATCGTGGGCTTACACCAACTGTGATTGCGTTACTTCCGAACTGGGCTGTAAGTTTTCCCTCCTCTTCTAAGTTGCTATTCATTAATGAAGTTCTTAGTTTGTATTACTTAAATTGTTAGTCTGTTTCTCATTACTTTGAGAAAATGCAGTAAATAGAAGGTTAGCTTTAGACTGATACTGGAGATATTGGTACCAATACTAGTAAGAAGACAACAAAGGTATTCCTGCAATTTCAAGGTTTATTTTTCTTTAACTTTGCCTGACCTAAAATCAATTTTGTAAATAAAGAAACTGTACATAAAGGTCCTAACAAGCAGTGATATAACAGTATGCAGATTTATAATCTCATTACAGTAACACCACAGTTAGAAAGATCCCTTGCCACATTTTTTCCTTCTCTATAGAGATGAGAAATGAATCTATCCTTGAGCTTAGAGATGAAATAGTTCATTTCCATACTACAGGTGAATCTCCAAGGTGGGGAAGATGAGACCTGGAACTATCATGCTTTTTATTTACCATTTCATCTGTACATTATGTAGTGGTATTTCTTAACCATCTTGTTGGCCTCTCTTTTGTGTTAGAAACATGATTTTTAAGTTATTTTCTATATGTGGGTGCAAAAAGAAATTGCATATGATAGCTAGATTTTCTATATGTGGAATAGCCTATGGGATAATTCCTGCCATGTCTAACATGAATCTGTTACCGAATCCATGTTGACACTTGATCTGACACTAAGATCCGAAGATTTCGAGCAGCACAAGACAAGAACCATCAATCCGATATTTCTTGCTGTTTTCACGGAGTCAGAGCTAAGTTTCAGGCAACTTGTAAGCAAAGGATCCAGGAAGTAGATTACAAGATGTAAAATGGTACTTCTAGCGGCTCAATAGCAGGGTGATAGGGACATTGTAATCCTGCTAAAGAAACACAGGCACGTTCTCCTCTTTGGCATCTGCCAATATCCAGTTATTCATGTCTTGGCATTTGCTACGTATTGTGATGTCTATTCCTTCTGCACTCGTCTTATTAAGAGCAAGAATTTGTCCTTCCAATATCCAGTTATTCATATCCTTCTGCACTCCTCATACAAGAGCAAGAATTTGTCCTATCCAGTTATTCATATCCTTCTTTTGAAGAAAAGAAGAAGGGTTTATTTATCAGTTACTCTTATCTTGGCATTTACTACTTTAACCATGACGACCTTTCCTTCTGCACTCCTCATACAAGAGCAAGAATTTGTCAAAGCCCTCGGCATACTTGCTTCGTGATATCCTTGCAACAGTTCAAGTGGCATGAGTGATTAAGGGGCCGTTTGGATACGCGGATTTTAGAATCCTGGATTTCCTCAAAATTGTACATGGGAGACGAGAGTAGATAGAGACCAGCCGTCGTTTTTTGATCTCTCGCCATTCTTTCCGGTAGCAAGAGAGTAGTAGATCACCCCATGTTTCCAGGTTGTAGAAATCTCAGGATGCGGGAGAGATTTCTAAAACCCGGTTTTCTTACTAAAAATCCAAGAAACGCTGTCAGCACAGCATGCAACAGCTTGATCATGAACTCTCGTTTACACTTTTTTCAAACTAAAACCTGGTTTCAAAAATTCGCGTGTCCAAACGGCCCCTAAATGTATACCTTAGTTCCAGTAAGTTTGTGATATGTTTAGTTCTGTTATTTCTTGGAATTGATTTGTTTTTTAAAATCTTAGTCTTTTAATGAACATAATTTATTCAATAAATTTTTTCTTCATTTTATTAAATAAGTCGATACCATTCAAAAAAATTTAAAAAGTCTTAATGAACACAATTAATAAATAGATATTTTTCTGTATTTAATTAAATAGTGTACTATAAATGTTTTTTTCTTTTTTGGGAATGGTTATAAATGTTTGTTCATACATCCACTCTCCATTACCAACTTTTGCAGGCACTCATCTTCTCCTAGATCAGCTTTAGTCTGCTACTAAGCTTTCGTTACCTTTTCCCACTTGGCACTATGCTCAATATGAAACCCATCTTATGTACCGAACTTACTGAAAATTTGTCTGCTACTCAAGGTGGGTGCAAAATTAGTCATATTGACCACTGTACGGTTGAATTTTCTTCACTCAGGGCCATTTCTTTATTTCTTGCCTTGAAACTTGACCAAACTATGGCAACTCTAAAACTTGACCAAACTATGGCAACTCTGAATTTTGATGATCCAATGAGACAGTTGAAATCTCATTTCAAGCCTCCTGAAAAGTTTTCTCTGCTTGGTTATTGGTTAGTCTGCTCCAGTTCAACACTGTCCCTAAAAATTGCATTTCCCAGTTCTATGATATGCCGATTTCCGATGTCCTTGAAAGGATTTGATCTCGAATTAACTCCCATCCAAGGATTAATTTGTGAGGTATATTGTGGCTGTGATCCGTATCTTCTTCATTTTCTATTAAACATCACATTTTTCTCCTTCAACGCATGAAGTACAATGTCAATAAAGAAACTACAATTGGTAGAAGAGGTTTCTGTTGCGCCATGGAATGGATTAATGTTTATTTTAACTGGTTAATGGCTTGCTGCTGGGTTTCTTGTCACTTGACAGTTGAAGGAATATTTTCTTCAAGAAAGCTTCACAACCCTTTATTAATCCAATGTCAATTTGTCATCGATTGTGCAGGTGTATTTCAGTATGTATGATCAACTTAAGAGCCTGCTTTCTTCGGATGGTCAGTTTCATATCACTGTACTCTACTCATAGACTATGTAAAGAAATATTAAATTTTGGTTGTGATTTCTTTCATACCACTTTTTTTTTTCTTTTGAATGTAAATGATTCAAGTCACTTGTGTGTTTTTTTTTTTTTTGCCTTTTCTGTTTGAGTGTCTCTAATGTGTTCAAGGTTGCATACATTGAATAGATGGGAAGCATCAACTTTCAATTGGCGCGAACATGATTGCTGCATCAGGTGCTGGAGCTGCCACAGCCATTGCCACTAATCCACTCTGGGTTGTCAAGACAAGATTTCAGGTATGTCACACATAGGAGTCCTGGCATTCTTACGGTACTGGCAGAAAAGATCCCTTTGAAAATTCAAGTAATCATATGAAATAATTAGAATTACATTGTAAATTCCAATCTTCTTCATCTTTCTCTACACTTCTGCAGTTCTGCCCTTGCAATATTTCGTATGAATATTGTTTTTTTTTTTCGAAAATGGTATCGTATGAATATTGTTCTAAGGCTGAAAACAAAATCTCCTTTGGAACAGTGGTTATACTTTGTATAGCTCCATATGGCTGGGCCCTTGCAGATATTTGTTTCTTCTGTTTTAACTATAATTAATATTCAATTCAACTTACAAATCATTGTCTATTTATAACTAATCTGTAAGATAGAGTGTTAACAAATGGGCCCTATTCAACTTGTGAAGGGCTTCTGTATTACATTCTACCTTATTGGTGCCTCATTGTCTTGCATTATTTCTATGAATATTGTTCTAAGGGCCATTTGCTCAGACAGATGCTCTGTTGGACAGTTTTTCAATAGCTACTAACAAGGTTTAAATTTCGGCCGAAATCCGAAATTTCGGGTTTCGGTTGAGAATGAAAGCGAAATTGGAAATACCCAAAGGATAAGTATATATCCGTAAATTTCGGACAGGTATTTCACCAATCTGGATTTTTGATATTTATTTAATATTATCCTGAAACTTCGGCGAAATTACTGAAATTTCAGAAATTTCGATGGAAATAAAATAGGAGAAAAAATAGCCATTGACTAGATTTCGTTGGATTTTGACCAAAATTTTGGTTTCGGTCAGGACGAAACGCATTCCAAAACCGAAATTTGAAGCCTTGGCTACTAAAGCTGAATCATATCTAGCCATTTTGCATCAATAGTTGCTAAATCATGAGCATCACTGCCATGTCTAAGAGCAATGGAAGTCACTGTCACGCAAGGGAAAAGCGTCTCAACTCAACTTAACTCAACTCAACAAAGCCTTTGTCCCAAACTAGTTGGGGTCGGCTAAATGAATCCTTTAGAAAAATTTCATGACGAATGTGAAAGGAATCTATCCGGCTCTAATCCTGACTCTAGTTGGGTTCTTGTACGTGGATCATTTTCTTCCATTCTATCCTATCCAAGGTCATGTTCTCTGTTGTGTTCCTAGCTATCAATTCTTTCCTCACTGTTTCTACCCAAGTTGTTTTCGGTCTGCCCCTACCTCTTTTTACTCCTTCAATTTGGCACGAGTCTCCTCTTCTCACCGGAGCATCCGAAGGCCCACGTTGGATATGTCCAAACCATCTTAAGCGGTGCTATCTCATCTTCTCCTCAATTGATGCCACCCCCACCTTTTTACGAATGTCTTCATTTTTAATTCTATCTAACCTTGTGTGGCCGCACATCCATCTAAGCATTCGCATCTCCGCTACACTCATCTTATGCACATGCTGCTTCTTGGTGGCCCAACATTCTGACCCGTACATCATGATTGGCCTCACAACTGTCTTATAAAACTTTCCGTTCAACTTGGTAGGGATTTTACGGTCGCACAGAACTCTTGAGGCAAGCTTCCACTTCAACCAACCTGCTCTTATTCTATGGTTAACATCCTCTTCAATCTCTCCTTCCTTATGTAGAATTGAACCAAGATAGCGAAAGATTTCCCTCTTAGGTACCTCCTGTCCAGTCATATTTACTACATCCTCATCCCGCCTCCTTACATTACTAAAGTTGCATTCCATATATTTTGTCTTAATCCTACTCATTCTAAAACCTTTGGATTCCAAAGTATTTCTCCATAACTCTAACTTAGCATTTACTTCTGCTTTAGTTTCGTCGATTAATACTATGTCATCTGCAAATAACATACACCACGGCAAATCACTTATTCATTCATTCATTATATCCATCGCAAAGGACATTTCGCGGCTGGCCTGTCGCATGTCAATCCAGCCACCTCATGAATGAAGATAACAGCTTTTGTCTCCCTTCACGAGGTGGCTGGTTTGATATGCGACAGACCAGCCGCGAAATGCCTTTTGCGATGGACGCTAGCAATTCCCTACACAACATATATATATATATATATATATATATATATATATATATATATATATATATGAGAAAAGGGTTGCTGTGCTCGAGCGCAGCTAGTCTTAGCTGCGCTCGAGCACAGAAACAGGGGCGTGGGGCCATTGCGGGGGTGATCCTAAGCATTCATTTGGAAGGCCCCATCATGGGGGGGCCTACCAAAAATTAGCTCCATTGGATCACTAATGGGTGCTGTCCATTTTTGGCCCCACAAATGGACACCCTAAGGTGATCCAATGGAGCTGATTTTTGGTGGACACCCTACCCATGAAAGGGCCCATCAATGAATGCTTTGGATCCCACCCAAAATGTGGCCCCACCCTGTTTCTGTGCTCGAGCGCAACTAAGCTTAGCTGCGCTCGAGCGCAGCAAATGCTTGCTCTCTCTCTCTCTCTCTCTCTCTCTATATATATATATATATATATATATATATATATATATATATATATATAGAGAAAACGGTTCCTACACATATGTGTAGAGAGTTCTCTACACACTAGCTTAAAATACAGTGGGGGCCCACATTATTTGGGTGATCCAAGCCATCCATTTTAAAGGCCCTCACATAGATAGGGTGTCTACAAAAAATCAGATCCATAGGATCATCCCAACCCTACGATTTGTGGAGGTAAAATGGATGTCTTTAAACCTTCACAAATTAGTCGATTTTTTGCCTCCACAGTTCGAATGGTTAGGATGATCCTATGGATCTGATTTTTTGTGGACACCCTATCTATGTGAGGGCCTTAAAAATGAATGGTTTGGATCATCCAAATAATGTGGCCCCCACTGTATTTTAAGCTAGTGTGTAGATAACTTATCTACACATATGTGTAGGAACCGTTTTCTCATATATATATATATATATATATATATATATATATATATATATATATGAGGAAACTGTTGGTGCGCTTAAGCTCACCAAGCTTATGGTGTGCTTAAGCGCCCAATCACATGGGGGCCCACTTTGTTAGGATGATCCAAAGCATTCATTTGAAAGGCCCTTACATAGATGGGGGGTGTACCAAAAATCAGCTCCATAGAATCATCCTAACCCATCCATTTGTGGAGGTCAAAATGGACATACCTTGTTTGTCCACAAATCTGCCCATTTTTGTCCTCCACAAATGGAGGGTTAGGATGATCCTATGGAGCTGATTTTTGGTACATCCCCTATCTACGATAGGGTCTTGCAAATGAATGGTTTGGATAACCACAGAAAATGTGGGACCCATGTGATTGGGCGCTTAAGCTCACCATAAGCTTGGTGAGCTTAAGCGCACCAACAGTTTCCTCTATATATATATATATATATATATATGAGAATAAGGTTTCTGCGCTCGAGTAATAACAAGTGTTTTATTGGTTCGTAGACGTGGGGCCGCTGAAACCCGTATACTTTAAAGAATATTAAAAAAAGACAGTTGAGCCCTTCCTTCATTCACGTGGAAAAAAGAAAGGACACTCGAGTCCCTCGTAAAAGATCATTACGATAAAAAACAATAGCGCTTTTTTTTCTTTCTCGTCTCCGGCTCTCGCTCTCTCCCTTCTCCCTTCTCCCTTATCTGGTTAAAAAAAGAGACGACATTCGAGGCTCGATCTCTTCGCAATGTAATCTGAAATAAATCTACATTGAAATAAATCAGTGGCTGAACTAAATGAAATAGCAAATGAAAACCACAAGCTTAGACATAAATCGAGCAAATGAAAGACCTAATATTATACCATGGTTTTAAATTTCGACCGAAATTTCGGACCAAAATTTCGGATTTCGGTCAAGACCAAAACCGAAATAGCCGAAGTTTACAAAATTTCGTTAATTTCGGCGAAATTTGTTAAAAGATATTACTTTTTTATTCTTTTACAAAGTTTCGATCGAAATCATTGAAATTTCGACCCAAAAAAAAAAACGGTATTTCGAGCGCGTGTACCAAATTTCGACTGAAATTTCGGGATTTCGGCTAAAATTTCAGTTTCGGATAAGTCCGAAATTTTAGCTGAAACCGAAATTTAAAACCATGTATTATACAAAGCCCTAATCATTAACAAAACCACAAGCTTACACAAAACCCTAATAGGATGAAAAAGGAGGAAAAAAAACGAAAAAATCCCACTCCTTTTCTTCAAAAAACAAATGAATTCAAAACCCCCAAAAAATTAGTGAGATTAATAGATTTAAAAAAGAAAAACCCTAGCTTTCAACAATCAAAATTTTCACCAAAAAAATGCATGTAACTAACAGATTTTCCACACAGAAACCTTGAAAGAAATCATAACGAGCATAAACCCTAACAAGTAGCCCATTCGTAAGCACAAACCCTAGCTTCTTCAAGAGAATTGATATGAGAAAAGGGGAGGAGGTAGAGATTAACAAGATTTTCAAAAATCTTACCAGATTCTGGAAGTCGATTTGGATGTGGAGACGAAGAAGGGGAAGCACGGACGGGTTAGAGTTCTTCAGACGAGGTTAGGGATTTTTTTTCTACTCTATCGTTTTTCTACTCTAGAAATGGGACTCGACTAGAATTTCTCTTTCCTCCTTCGAAGTCGTGAGGGCTCGATTGTCTTTTTTGAATATTCTTTAAAGTATACGTGTTTCAGCGGCCCCACGTCTACGAACCAATAGAAACACTCGTTATTACTCGAGCGCAGATAGCCCATTTGCGCTCGAGTGCAGAAACCTTATTCTCTTATATATATATATATATATATATATACAGAGAGAGAGAGAGAGAGAGAGAGAGAGAGAGAGAGAGAGAGAGAGAGAGAGAGAGAGAGAGAGAGAGAAGCGTTGCTGCTAATGTTAGCAGCTAGCTTAGCTGCTATCGTTAGCATAAAACAAGGGTGGGGCCACATTGTTGGGGTGATCCTAAACATTCATTTGAAAGGCCCCATCATTGATGGGGTGTATACCAAAAATCAGCTTCATCGGATCATCATAGGATGTCCATTTGTGGGGGTAAAAATGGACAGATACTGTGTGTACCAAAAATCAGCTTCATTGGATCATCATAGGATGTCCATTTGTGGGGGTGAAAATGGACAGATACTGTTTGCCCACTAATCTGCCCATTTTTTCGCCCCACAAATGGACACCCTAAGATGATCTAATGGAGCTGATTTTTGGTGAACACCCTATCCATGAAAGGCAGGGCTGCACAAAAAAGGGCCAAACTGATAAACCGAACTGAACTGGGCCTTTCGGTTCGATTCGGTTTTTCTAGGCATTGGTTCGGTCACGGTTTAGAATTTTACCGAACCGATCCCATCGGTTCGGTTCATGGTTTTTGAGTTTTAATATGAAAATTAACAGAACCGAACCGAGAAATGGAGGAAAAAATGAACTGATTTTATGTCATAATCAAATCTAAGGTGAGTTAATACTTAATATCATTTGCAAAGAGAAGAGGGGTGATTTAAACAAGGGAGGTGTGCCTCTATCAATTCCCTGTATTCAAAAGTAATGATACATTGATACATTCACCCCTTCCCCTTAGACCACCCTTTAGAAGTGTAAAATAATAGTCATAAATACTTAGAGGAGTTGTCCAAGAGAAGAAAAGGGCGGGGGCGCGAATATGGATTGAGTTACTTTGTTTGTATTAAAATGATTTATGACTATATGTTTGTGTTGATGACTTGTGTATTTGTGTTGATGACTTGATATGTTCTAAAGTTGATGGTTGGATTAATGGCTGACTTGGATATATAAACCTTTTTTTTAGATAAACGTATTTAACTACTTGATTTGGATCTGTATCGGATAAACCGTGAACCGAAGTGAACCGAACCAGTCAAAATCGGTTCGGTTGTATCCCCCATCGGTTTGGTTACGGTTTGGATTTTCTCCAAACCGATGGGATCGGTTCGGTTAAAAAAAACTCCCTAAACCGAACCGAACCGAACCGTGTGCAGCCCTAATGAAAGGGCCTTCCAAATGAATGCTTTGGATCCCCCCAACAATGTGGGCCCACCTTGTTTTATGCTAACATTAGCAGCAACCCTTATATATATATATAAGGAATAAAACCCCACGAAAATTGGCAAGGACTCTTGTCGCCTAAAGACTTTTTAACTCTGGAGATCTAAAATACTAACTCTCATAATTAAGTAAATAAAAATGTCCTGATCTGCTCAATCTATTAAATAAAAACAAGGACTCTATTTAAGACATTTTGAAAGACATTGCTTGGAAATAGAAATCTAACTTAAAAAAGAATCCGTCACTTCAAAGAAATCTTACTTCTGTAAGACAATGTACACATCATAGCTCTATTACCAAAATGGTCACGGCATTTCTTGGGAAGGAAAGCTCAGAAGGATCGAATGTCGGGTTGGGGATTGATTCTAGTTGTATACTAGATGAAATTTAATTCGCGAATTTTAATAAAAACCACTTACATTTTTTCGGATTTAGAAAAGTAACTAAATTTAACAACTGTCCCAAAGGAACGGCAATGACCGATCATAGTATTTCTATTAACATTTAGTACGTGGTAGGAAAACAATTTTTGGTGACTGAAAATTTGAGATTAGTAGGATAAAAAAAACTCAATTCTAGATGGTTTCTCTAAATCTGCAGAATTTTAAAATTTTATATATGGAATTGATCATAGATCACAATCTGATTGTTGGATCATGCTTAGATTTGATTATGTTTGTTCGACTGTGGTCTAAGAAAATACCTCAAAGTTTCATGCTGATCCGACCATTAACGGCTGTAATCAATCAATTGAAATTAATTGCATGAATCGACAAGTCCCATGATTGCAAGTGTAGTAATTGTAACAATAAGAAGCAATGAATAGATTACAGGGTAGAGAAGATTGTATGCTTGAAGTGGCAAAAAAGAAGTGGTTGCAAGAGAAAATAGGGAAAAAACGTAAAAAAAAAAAAGGACGTGAGTTTTAAGTGGTTTACATGAGTTTTTCTAGAGAAAATAGAACGAACCCCAAAGTTTCTCTCCATTACGTTTTAATTTGGTTCACTTGAGTTTTTTATTCTCTTCACTTGGACTTTTCTGATCAATTTATGTTTGTGACAGTTGAAACTTGGGATTTTACCTTCCGCTCTTATTTTTGTAGACTCAAGGAATGAGAGTTGGAGTTGTACCATATAGGAGTACGCTGTCTGCTTTAAGGAGAATAGCCCATGAGGAGGGTATTCGTGGTCTCTACAGGTTTGTTATCCCCTATCCACAATACCAGATGATAGTAGACAAATTTGTCCTTTCTAACAGTGATTCCATGATGTACAAATTGTTATGTGATGAACAGTGGTCTTGTGCCCGCATTAGCTGGAATTAGTCATGTTGCTATCCAATTCCCAACTTACGAAAAGATCAAAATTTACTTGGCTAATCGGGGTAATCTTTCCCACTCTTCACTCTATTCAACTTTCTTCATGAAGATTTAGTGCTCTTGTTGATCACATGTGGTTTTATCAGATAACACAACTGCTGATACACTCAGCGCAGCTGATGTTGCTATTGCCTCATCAGTCTCTAAAATAGCCGCATCAACATTGACATATCCACATGAGGTAATGGACCTTTACAACCTCAATAAATTATTCTGGAAACTAATCTCTATCTATGGTGAGATATGATGAATTTTCTCAGTAATCATTCACAACTTGTATGATATATATATATATATATATATATATATATATATATATAAAACTTGATCTTTTTCTTCCTGGGTCTTTTAATTGATTTGGATATAAGCTGCGGAACAAGGAAAGAAAGAGACAATTGTAATTCACTGTTTCTTACTTGATTACACTCTGACACTATGTCACAAATATCTCCAATATTTTCAAAATACAGAGATTTTATCGCGATATTTAATATTTTGTTAAAACAACAAAACCCCAAAATAATCCCAAGAATTTGAAAAATATAGAGTTATTTTCGTGGGAAAAGTGTTTGTGAGCTAGAGCTCATATAAGCTTATATGAGCTAGAGCTCACAAACACAGGGGTCCGCACATTGTTTGGATGATCCAAAGCATTCATTTGATTAGGCCCTCATATAGATAAGGTGTGCCAAAAAAATCAGCTTCATAGGATCATCCTAACCCCCTTCCATTTGTGGAGGTTAAAAATGGGCAGATTTATAGAGGTTTATACCCGTCCATTTAACCTCGACAAATGGAAGGATTAAGATGATCCTATGAAGCTGGTTTTTTGGGCACACCCTATCTATATGAGGGCCTATCAAATGAATGCTTTGGATCATCCAAACAATGTGGGCCCCCCTGTGTTTGTCTAGCTCACAAACAGTTTTCCTATTTTCTTTTATTGTGATAATATCACGATATTTTATTTTTTTTCCTTAGTTTATATATTTTTTGTATTTTTTAAGGAATTTGCTAGGTACCATCGCAGAAGGCAATTTTGCGGGCCAGCTGTTGCATGAGAGAGCAGCCACCTCAGACAAAATCTGTTGAAAAGTGAACCTATGTGGCTGCTCTCTCATGCAACAGCCGGCCTGCGAAATGCCTTCTGCGATGGTCCCTAGCAAATCCCATTTTTTAAATAGTTTTATTTTTTCATTTTTCCCACTATAAACCGGAAAAAGAAAAAAAAAAGAAAAAATTAATATATCCTGAGATCTTCCCTTGCCGAGAAATTCCTGACATAGGACATAACTTTACATGCAGGTGGTGCGTTCAAGGCTTCAAGAACAAGGGCACCATTCCGAGAAGCGCTATAAGGGTGTAGCCGACTGTGTTAAGAAAGTATTTCAAAAAGATGGTATCCCTGGATTTTACCGCGGCTGTGCCACCAACCTGCTCAGGACCACCCCTGCTGCTGTTATTACATTCACCAGCTTTGAGATGATTCATAGATTTTTGGTCACCCTATTTCCTCCCGAGCCACACCCTCACGTCGTGACTATGGACTAGACAAACCACTCCAACTTGGGTCCTTAGACATTGAAAAATGTGTTCGGAAAAGTACAGATGTTCCATTCTTCAGGCTTCAGTGCTTCACATTCTTTGGCTGGAGACAGGTCATTTGGCCTGGCTAGCCTCCTTTGTTTTGTTGTCTAAATGGGTGAGAGGGGGTGGGAGATATCAAAACTAGGGGATTTGATTTTGGGCTACCAAAAAAAAAAAAAAAAAGGAAAATAGGAATAACAGGTGAGCAATCTCAACCATTGTTTTATGATCCTTGATTATCAGACTGGATTACTTCTCCACAATCTCAATGAGCAATCCCAGCCATTGCTTTATGATCTTGGCCATCAAATTAGTCATTGGCTTGTTTTCTCTCTTTAAATACATAAGGTCAAAAAAGAAGGGAAAAAAAAAAACAAAAAACAAAGGCGTAATTTAATAAAGTCACGAGACTTTTTTGTCTTATATACAAATTTACACCAACTTTCTTCATTCTTACGGCTAGTTTGATGTGGGCCCACCTTCAATTTCTTGCCTGAGATGTGGGCCTTCATCTTGGCATAGCCGTTGTGCTCGTAATATTGTAAGATATAGGCCGGCGGCGAGGAAAACAGTTGCTAAGCCGAAAACTCCGGCGGCCACGAATAAGCCTGGTTGGATGATGAGGCAACTCGGCCTTGATCTCAGGTGACCGGATTCCACTATAATTCCGATCGTAAGAAGCACCTCACTTATAGCAAAGGAGACCCTACACGAGGGTCGGAGAAATAAGGCCCTTCATCATAGAATTTCTCTATTAAGCGATATTCTAAACTGAAGGGCGCCCCTGCAGAAATTGGGGTGCTCTTCAGTTTAGAATACCCCCAAAAGTAAACAACCCCATAGTTTTTTGCTTAAGGTCGTAGGTCCCACCTTTGATTTGATCCGAACTGTTCATTTGGTAGGCATACACGTTTGGATCTCTTAAAACCCGAAAATCAATCCAAACATGCAATCCTATCACCCCCTAAGAACTTGGGGAAGTGATATGTTTGCCTTCTTTTCTTCCCTGGCCACCCCCTTCTAATGTATTTATGACCACTCTTTTTACTTACACATACATTGTTGAGTGATTAGCTTGATTTTTGTGCCGTAAGTGATCCCAAGGAAGGCCCATCAGATGAGGTGGGACCTACTGTGCTGGCATTCCCCTAGAAAGCCTTATTAATTCAGTTGTTTATACTAATTATTAGAAGTAAAATATCCACCCCCTTTTCTCCCTGGGGCCACCCCCTCCAATAAATCTAAGTGTAGTGCTTGGTGTCTTGATCTTTTTTGGAGAGGGAGTGTGTGCGAGTTGTGTATTTTAAGAATAGGCTGGATCCAACCAGGTTAGTGGGGTGACCCTGGGAAGAAAAGCGGGCAAATATATCATCTCCCCTAATTATAGTAAATTCTAGTGGGGCCCACCAGATGAACGGTCTGATCAAGCTTTCACCATGATATGAGGGTCCCATATAATTACCAAAAAAAGGGTAGTGGCTCTCACCAGGTGGTAAGAAAGAAAAAACAAGCTTGCCAGGTGAGAGCTTTGGAGGAGATTGAGTTTGGAGTCCAAGCAATTAAAGAAGGATTTGGGTTGGCAAGAGCCACTAAAATGTAGCCATGTTTCATCACCATAGCCATGGCAAGGGCCACAAATGCACCCACGGCGCACAATAGCGCTGTCCTCCCACTCCCACTATAAACACATTCATATTTCCCCCCTTCACTCTCACTAGTCATCAATAACCATGTCAGCTGCAAAGAAGAGATTGGTATTAATCAGAAACATTGATGATCTATGCATTAACTGGTAGAGATAACTGTATAATCTTACATGTGAACCACTGATCTCAGATCAACGGTCTGAATTGAAGAGTGAGAATAAGTGTGAAATTATTGGATTTACTCATTGACTCAATAATCGATTAAGCGTATGAGGATAATCAGTGCATCATATTCTAGTTAGACATGGATGTCTATGTTAATTACATCAGTATTAGTATTTAATTAACTTGATCATTCGGTGAGATCTGATGATCTAAAGTGACAGTAGAAGATCCAGACCAGATTAATCATCCGTCATGATCAATCAAGATAGGTACTGCCATTAGATCGTCTCCGTCGAATACGAGGAAGGATCTTCAATCGTTGATCGATGTACATAACATCGTTTTTCTGATTATGATTGTATACTAATGCCCTGTTTGTTTCAGATTATGAGAACCGATTGTAAGTACAAAATCTATTATTGGACTCAAAATTACATTTAAATTTGAGTCCAATTATAGGTTTAGGGCTGGCAATTGGTTGTCATAATTTGAAACGAACAGGGCCTAAATGTCTGTATGCTTTTACAATTGATATTACATTAATTAATCTCACGACAATCAGACCAGCACTGTGAAGGTAGGCTTAGGAATTGGTTGCAACTTGCAAGTATTTACCTCGTAGGTTAATGGTGTAAGTAGTCAATAGGGAGGAGACAAGCATTTGATTGACTTGAAACTTACTTGTAGAATAGTGGTAAGCATGGTTTTAAATTTTGGTTTCGGCTAAAATTTCGGACTTATCCGAAACCGAAATTTTAGCTGAAATCCTGAAATTTCGGGCGAAATTCCATACGGCTAACAAAATGCCACTTTTTTTTGGGACGAAATTTCAAACGAAATTTGGTAAATTTGGGGAATTTCAGTTTCAGTCCTCACCGACAGTTGAAATTTAAAACCCGGGGGCTGGAGGGGAAGTGGGGGTGAAGGCGTCATTCCCAAGAAATCCAAGAAAAAATTCACCTTTTTATGGGTTTCATAGGGATGGGACAAGGGGGACACATCAGCAGACAAGTAATGATTAACCAGGAGACATCCCTGGTAGTCTCCTAGGATGTCAATGCTATATTGGCAACCAAACAAGGGTGTTTGCTGACATGGCACCCAAATGCCAAGCAAAACCCCTAAGCTATCCAAGCTTTTGTACAACCAAACACATACAAGGATTACTAAAATAAACCATAATGCAAACTATTGTGCATTTGATGTATGTACACATGTACCTCTGATCTCATGGCTTCCGCGATAAGACATAAAATGAAACAAGCGAGGCCACAAAGTATGGAGGAGATCATGAGGAAGACACCCAATTGACTAGCGAAATCGGTTTTCTGGTGGCCAGGTGAAAGATCTGCGTGTGTGACCGCCATTTTTGCTATGAGTATGGCAAAAAATGGCAACCATGTTGGTTGGTCTAGAGGTTGAGAAGAGAAGGAAGAATCGGGTTTGCTTGTATGTTTGTTTGCTTAAAGGGGGAGAGATTCTTTGAGGCTTTATTTGTACATTTTTTTTTGATACATGGACGTGTGTGTAGGTGTACATACACGAAAAGAAGGTGCATTTATTAAAAGTTATGTGGATCATGAATCTAAGGTCACTAGATAAATGTTCACTTTACGCCTGAGTTCAATGTTCTTCCTAGGTTACCCTCCTATGCTCTCAATCCAAACATTTCAGGTGTATTAATGGAGGGAAATGATATTTACACCCCACACGAGCCCTGACCATGAGGGCAGAGGCCATCCGGACCCTGGCAGTCCTCTCTTTAGGCCCTCGAAGATCATTTTCTTCAAAGGAAAATGCTAAGAAGAAAGTCACTTTTACGCGTCTTTCTAAAAGATACACCGAATGTATAACCAGAACGAATGGTTTTCTGCCTATTACCAATTCCTCCTCTGGTGATAAATCAATGAGTTCGGATATAAATGAACTCAATTGAAGAATCAACTATTGGAACAATATTCCTACCTGTTGGGAAAGTTGCTTTATTTCCCACCCACCGAGTGTTACTTGGGTGGGAAGCCAAAGGCACAAAGATAGAAGCTCTTTCTTTGGTTTTTTGGAAACAACCAAAGAAGGGAAGTGAAAATCTCTTTTCTCATGCGTGGAGAGAGGTGTGGCAAGTTTGGGTTTCTCCTTGGTGTGTCAGCTGCCAAGAGGAGGAAAGATAGAGAAGAGAAGAGAGAGAAAGAAACAGCAAGAGGGAGAAAAAGAACGAAGAAGAAATTAGGTTTTTCTTGGGCTCCTCTTTTGGGTTTCTTCTTGAGGTTTCTCTTGTGGGTTTTTCTTAGATTACTCTCTTCTACGGTCTTGGGTTGAGAAGCAAAGAAAGGGTTGCGGGTTTTGGGTTTGGGTTTAATCCATTGTAATCCTTGTATATTGTTTTTCTCATAGTGGAAGATTGTGTTTCTTGGCCGTGGAGTAGGCTTGGCCGAACCACGTAAAATCTCGGTGTTCGTCTTATGGCGTGCTTGTGTTGAATTTACTTTTCCGTTTAATTTGTGCACGATCGGATCGGATTGCCCGGCGGATTTTCTCAACACTACCGATCCATTAACAACAAGTAGATCTAGGCCAGGGGAATCAATAATGTGCCTGGGTAAATGGGTAAAAGAAGCCATGGATACTGTTATGTGTATGTTCTTATGTTGTATGTGGGGTTAGTTAGTGCTTAGTAGGGGGTATGTGTTTTAGTGTAATGACCACCATTAGTTGTGGCTAATGTAGTTAGCGTAGTGGGAGTTAGTTACTTATGATGTGTCTTGTTAGTGGGTAAGTGTGCTTGTGATGTGGCACTCCCTCTTGCTTGTATTTATGTAGTAGCAATTCAATGAAAAAAAAAAGAGAATAATTTCACAGCACAAAGGAGACTTTGTTCTAGGAGAGTCATGGTTCCTCTCGAATTGAGCCATTAGGAGGTTCGGTTACCTCGAATCAACCTCTTTTTCTTCTCTATTTCTATCTTTTTCTTGTTTATTTGTGTTACGGCCAATTAGGCACGTAACAAATTGGTATCAGAGCGGTAGATCCTACGCCATGGCTGCGCCTTCAGAGATTTTGGAATCCATACGCGATGATTTTCAACAAATCAAAGTGCTTTTTTTGAAAATGATGGAAGAACACCGGCGATTTGCGGAAAGCTTGGAAAAAATCAGTAAAGAGATCAAAGAAATGCGTAAAGACTGAGAAAAGTTAAATCTTGAAAGTGTTGATGTTCATGTGAAGAAAAATGCGAGAATTGATGGAGACAAGAATAGTTTTGTTGAAGACACCATAAAGGATCATCATGATCATTTCATCATTTTGAAGCGGCTTCATGAAAAATCTTATTTCATCCCAACTTTGATCATGATGGATTTTGAAAGCGAGGTTCAACTGATCGAGACCATTAAAATTTGGGACCCTTGTGGAATAAGTTTTTCTCCAATAATTCAACCTTGAGGACAAGGTCGTTTTTAAGGGGGAAGGAATGTTATGTGTATTTTCTTGTGTTGCATGTGGGGTTAGTTAGTGCATAGCAGTGGGTATGTGTTTTAGTGCAATGGCCATTAGTTGTGGCTAATGTGTTTAGAGTAGTGGGGACCTAGTTGTTGGGGGTTCCATGTGAAAGCAAAAATAGTCCCACACCGGAAAAGTCAATGGATGTGGATTTGCTTATTAGGGATGGGCACCCTTCCTCTAATAGCTAGCTTTTAGGGGCGAGTTCTACCCTGTTAAGAGTCCCAACAAGTGGTATCGAAGCTAGGGCGTGGTAACCCCGGTTTGCTTCCGAGGGTGGGAATGTCCCTCGGGGAAGATCTCAGTAACCCCGATAATGCCTGCTAGGACGGAATAATCCCTCGGGTAGATCTCGTAGTTCCCACGTTGCACCCGCGTGGATGGGCGAGATTGTCCACGTTGCTTCCACGTGGAGGGGGAGATTGTTGGGGGTTCCACGTGAAAGCAAAAATAGTCCCACATCGGAAAAGTCAATGGATGTGGATTTGCTTATTAGGGATGGGCACCCTCCCTCTAACAGCTAGCTTTTAGGGGCGAGTTCTACCCTGTTAAGAGTCCCAACACTAGTTACTTATGATGTGTCTTGTTAGTGGGTAAGTGTGCTTGTGACGTTGCACTCCCTCTTGCTTGTATTTATGTAGTAGCAATTCAATGAAAAGAAAAAAGAGAATAATTTTACAGCACCAACGAGACTTTGTTCAAGGAGAGTCATTGTTCCTCTCGAATCGAGCCATTAGGAGGTCCAGTTGCCTCGAATCAACCTCTTTTCCTTCTCTATTTCTATCTTTTTCTTGTTTATTTGTGTTACGGCCAATTAGGCACGTAACAAATACACTTCTTGATAATGGGATCCGTGGGCAACCAATAAGAGACTGTCATAATAAAGTTTATAAGAAGTTTTCCAATGTAAATGGAGGCAAATAGGGGAGATTTTGTGAGAATCTACTTTGTAAACAGGTTGATCCATCACTGTCGTGGGCCTTTCGTTTTCATCCAATCCTATCAGATACAGTTACTATGGTTATGACTGATTCCTAACAAGGCTAAGTGCCTAAAGCAATAACTTAAATAATAAAGGGAACTGTTAACAGCACTACTGTATTTTAATGAGGGCACTCCTCACTTTATTAAAAGTACGGCATGGCACGTACCATAGGATGATCCAAACCGTCCATTAGATGGGCCAAAACCTACATAGGTTGTGCCCCAAAAAATCATTTCCATAGTTTGATCCTAACCCTCCGTAACCTCCTATAGATCGGAGAGATAGGTTCAACCTATGGAAATGATTTTTGGGGCACAACCTATTTAGGCTGTCGTCCATCCAATGGACGGTTTGGATCATCCTATGGTGCGGGCCATACCGTACTTTTAATAAAGTGAGGAGTGCCCTCATCAAAATACAGTAGTGCTGATAACATTTACCATAATAAAATATTGTTGATAGAGATCGAGTTGGATTACAAATTGCAGTTTGCAGTGATAGTACGAGTTCAATTTCCAATGGCAATAGAAGGTTAGCAGGATCTTTTTTCTTGTACATATGTACAATAGATGTATCAAGTAGTTTGAGTTCAAATTGGATCTAAGTGGTAGTTGCAGAAATAAACTCTATTTATTTGGTTTTTCTCTTTATTTTACTTCTCAGATTAGAGCTCTATATATATATATATATTTTTTTTTTGGAATTGTAATAATCTTTTAACGGCATACTAGGAAAGTATAAAATAATTTTGAGGGGTGTAATTATCAACACGAGAATGCGGATAGCATCTCCTAAAGGGGATGATAATCATGATATTGCCACCCAATTTAAAACTTTTGGCTTGGTTCATGCAACTAATTGGAATATATTTTATAATTAGAGATTTATAGGCCAAAAACTCTTCCTTCTATTAGATTGTGATTGGACCATTCTTGGTAAGACTAGTCATAAAGATTCCTAGGATAGGATTATGTAAGGGGGCTGTCCCAAGTAAAAACAAGGGTGAATATATCATTTCTCTTATGTGATTACAACAATATGGACCCAATAAGCTACAATTTGATGGGCCCTTGGCAAATAACATTAGGGCAAAATTGCACTATCACTATTCTAATTACAGGGTTATCTTATAAACATTGTATGAAAGCTAAAAAAGATAACTCCAAGTTTTGTAGAGTCGACTCATGTCAATTGAAAAATGAGTTAAGCCGCCGCTGTAGTTTTGGGGCAATTCTTAATGAAAATATAAGAAATATATACAATTTATTATAAAGAGAAAAGTGTTTCTAGTCCGGCCGACTAGAGATCATTCTCTAGTCCGCCACGCAAAAACACATGGGTCCCACATATTTTGTGGTGATCTATAGCATTCATTTGATAGGACTCATCATAGATAGGATGTCCACAAAAATTCAGCTTCATAGGATCTTCTTAACCCTTCGATTTGTGGAGTTAAAAAATGGACAGATTTGTGGCGGTTTATAGCCGTCCATTTTAAGCTCCACAAATCATAGGGTTGGGATGATCCTATGAAGCTAATTTCTTGTGGACACCGTCTCTATGTCAGGGCCCATCAAATGAATGCTTTGCATCACCCATGTGGGACCCATGTGTTTTTGGGTGGCGGACTAGAGAATGATCTCTAGTCGGCCGGACTAGAAACACTTTCCTCTTTTATAAAACTTATGTATTTTAAACTATAATTGGTAACCACTTAGGTCCTGTTTGTTTCGGATTTTGAATACCAATTGTGATTCCAAAACTGATTATTGGACTCAAAATCATGTTTAAGCCATTTTCATTTAAGATTGTGAGAGCCGATTGTGAGTACAGTACCCGATTATTGGACTCGAATTTATGGATAAAGTGGTGTCGAATAATTGGTATTGTACTCACAATCGGTTCTCACAATCTTAAACGAACGGCACCTTAGGTCCTGTTCGTTTCAGATTGCGAGAACAGTTGGTGAGGGCCCCAACTGATTATTGGCCCAAAATTTTGTTTAATTTTGGGCCGATAATCGGTTGGGGCCCTCACCATGACAATATGAAACGAACAGGGCCTTAGTTTTGAGTAAAACAATTAGGTTTTGGACAGTATCGGTTCCCAAAATCCAAACAAGCAAAAAAGGGGGCCTTACTTTTTTTTTTTTTTTTTTTTTTTTTTTGGGTAAGCTGGGGTTAGGCAAGACCCCTACCAGGTTCATAGATGAGTAATCAAGTACAACAGAAGGGCCTTAAGAGCCAAAGCACAGGGATGAAAATCCCAACACTGAAAAAAATGAAAAAGGCAGCCATTGCCTACAATCTCAAAAACAGAGTTCCATTTCGGTCGTCGTCAACTGCCGAGAGGAGAAGGGGAGGAGCAAACAGCACTTGAACTGGGCAACCTTTCCATGGAAATGATCTTTTGGAGAGGATGTCAGCAACAGAGTTACCTTCTCGCCATATATGGGTGATGCGCCATTTTTTGAAGTGCGAAAGGAGGTCCCGGATATGAGTAATCACATTTATCTTCTTCCAGGGGGGAGGTATGGATCCTTGAACAACATCCACCGCGAATTTTGAATCAGATTCTATCCAGATGTTGGAGTGGTCCAGGCTCATAGCAAGGCGAATTCCTCTTTCGATAGCCAGAATTTCAAGTTCAAAAATCTCTTCTTTGTCAACATTTTCTGAGAACATAGAGTGAATCATTCCTTTTGAGTCCCGAATGAGGCCTCCCAAACCTCCTCCCTCTGCTTCCAAAGAAGCATCAGTATTGAGTTTGAGTTCCGACTCTTCCGGCGGAATCCATGAGCAAGATTTGTTGGTGCATGTTTCTGGATTGAACTTATATTTAAAGTTAATCGCCGACGCAATGTTCCAAGGAGAAGCTTTGTCCTTGATCATCAGGGCATTTAACCTGATACTGATATCTGATAGAATGGCTTGCAGCAGAATACGCTTGTGTCTAGATTTGTTCTCAAATGTTCTCTGGTTTCTTTCTAGCCACAGGTTGTGAATTAAGGAACTAAAACAGAGCTTTAAGGCTGTGGAGGCTTGACCTTTACCTTTAGAGTGGAGACGGATCCATTCTTCTTCATCTACAAGAGATCGCAGGAGGTGTCTGTGATACCCGCTTCTCCAAAGAATCATCTTCCATAGCCAAGCAGAGTAGCTACATTTAAAGAACAAATGATCGATAGATTCACGCTCAGATTTACAGAGGGGGCCTTACTTGGGCAAACTATCAAGAATCTCAACCAAATATAGTGATTTGAAAACAAAGTATACTGTTTGAATTAATGTGTTCCCTTAGTGGTGTAAAACATATCGTATAACATGTGGAATAGCATTACAGCGCATCACATACATAATACAATAATCCGTTTTGGGAAATGTTATCAGCACTACTGTATTTTGATGAGGGCACTCCTAACTTTATTAAAAGTAAGGTATGGCCCGCACCATAGGATGATCCAAACTGTCCATTAGATGGGCCACAGCCTAAATAGGTTGTGCCCGAAAAATCATTTCCATACGTTGATCCTAACCCTCCGATCTGAATGTTTGAGGGTTGATCCTAACCCTCTAGAGATCGGAGAGTTAGGATCAACCTACGGAAATAAATTTTTAGGAAGAACCTATTTAGGCTATGACCCATCTAATGGACGGTTTGGATCATCCTACGGTGCGGGCCATACCGTACTTTTAATAAAGTGAGGAGTGCCCTCGTCAAAATACAGTAGTGCTGATAACATTTCCCTTTGTTTTTTTTCCCCTATTTTTTTTTTTGAAATCAAAGGAAAAGGAAAAAAAGTTCTAAAAGTGGTCAATAAAGTTCTAATATACTATAAACATTCAATGATATATGTCTCAATCGGACACTAACACTTGTCGTAAGCCCGTGTCTAACCTATCGTATCGTGTCACGTATCGGATGCCCATGTGGCATGACACATGGGCTTGTGTACCATTTAAATGCCCGCGAAATAATAGGTTTCTCATAAAGTGAAGCATTGCTTAGGCACAATAATCCAATCCAATAATTCAAAGAGAAATGATACATTTGCCCTTTTTCTTCACAGGCCACCCCATGTAGTGTAAAAATGTACTCATAAGTCATAATACACCCCTTGTGGTGTAAAAATGTAGTCATAATCAAGGTTTAAAATTTCGGTTTCGGTAACCGTTTCAGACCCCACCAAAAACCGAAATTTCGTAATTTGGTTCCAAATTCTGGAATTTGGGACCGAAATTCCGAAATTTCAGCCGAAATTTTGTAACACTTTTTTTTTTAAATAAATAATGTCATTAAACCGAAATTTCGGTCCGAACTTTGGTAAACGGCGAAAAATTGAATTTTGGAATTTTTCGGTTTCAGTCCCGATAGGTATCCGAAATTTCGGATTTCGGTCGAAATTTTAAACCATGGTCATAATACACTAGAGGGGGTGGCCAGGGAAAGAAAAGGAGGTGAATATATCACTTTCCTCCTAATTCAAAATCATTTGAGATATGGACCCATAAATAGTCTCTAAAGGGTTGCATAGGGAAACAATAAGTCAATTATTCAAAAGCATTGAGAGACATTGGCTCATACACATTCTCTATTATTGTTGGAGTGATGCAAAGTGACATGATCTGAGGCTCTTAGAGTTGAAAAGGGCATAATGTACCCACCACTTAGACATGTAGTGCAAGTCTATATCTTAAATCATTTTAATTAATTAATTTATACTCTAGCATTAGCCCTTCTCATGATTTAAAGTACTTCAGCCTTCCATAGATAATAATAATATTAGGGATTTGCTGGGACCATCACATAAAGGCATTTTGCATGTGAGAGCAGTCACCTCATATGAATTAAATGAATTAAGACAAAATCTGCTGAAAAGTGAGCCAGTGTGGCTGCTCTCACATGCAAAAGCTAGCTTCGAAATGCCTTTTTGCCGTGGTCCGTAGCAAATCCCATATTATTATGGGCGTCAATGGACCCAGATTGCCCGATGGATCCAAATATTAATGGACATGATTTAGACACAACAGCTCTATCTGAATCGTGTCTATTAGATCCATATGGAGGGAGCCAATGTACACAAATACAATTCATTTTTGGGCAGTGATAAATCGACTCCCAAATGTCTTAAATTGACTCCCTATGTTTCTATCTCTCTCCTCTGGGCTTTAGCTTGTTTTTTCTTTTTTAATTGGATTGTAAGAGCTTTTAGGGAACCGAAATGACCTTATGAGAGCTCTCTAAATACTGGAAGACAAGATAGGTGAGCGCATATATCAAAACAAGGTTGTGCTGATATCATTTCCTAAAAATATTTCATTTTCGTGCGATTTGTTTCGTTGATAAATCTCCCCTCCCTTTGCTCTTCCCTCCCCTTATTCTAAGTTGAGTACGACGTAAGTAGGACCTAGGACAGGATCGTGACCAAAACTCACAAAGTAAAATCCCAAAAACACTTCAAAAAGAATCCGATTGACATGGGTTTGGATTAACTCGTGACCAAGAAAGACATAGGTGGATCCATTGACACTAGGGGTGGCAATGGTTCGGTTTCGGTTCGGTTTGACCCCCAAACCGAACCGAACCGAAATTTGAATCAGTTTGGTTGAACCAAACCGAAACCGAATTTTCGGTTCGGTTCAGTTCCACCAATTTCGCCACCCCTTACTCATAATCATTGGAGATCTTCGGTTTCAGTTCGGTTTGACCTCAAACCGAACCGAACCGAAATTTGAATCGGTTTGGTTTAACCAAACCAAAACTGAATTTTCGGTTCGGTTTCGGCTCGGTTTGGCCAATTTTGCCACCCATAAAAAATATATTTATTAAAAGGGAAAATGATATCCACACTTCCTAGTTTTAATTGTACTCTTCTGTTTTGTTCACATTTTTTTTTCTAATTAGTGTTTGCCATTCCAAAAGGGAAGTGATATTTACGCCCCTTTTGATCAATAGGGGCACCCAGCGCCGTAAATATCACTTCTCTTCTAAAAATGGCCCTTTTTTTTTTTAGGAAGGTGCATATTTTCCTTGGGAAAAATACAAGCGAGGCGCTTGTTTAGGGAAATGATATCAGCGCGGACCAACACGTTTTGTTATTTGCACGGTTCTAGCCTGTCTTTTCTTTTTTAAGTGGCTTGTGAGAGCTTTTGGGAACTGGAATAACCTTTTGACAGCTCTTTAAAAACTAAAAGACAACATAGGTTAGCGAAAATATCAAAACATGGTTGTTCAGCTTGTGCTGATAAAAGTATAAGAGGATATCTTTTTCCAGTGATCCTAACCATTCATTTGCTGGTTATAGATAGGATGTACCCTGTACTCCAAAATCTTCTCTATTAGATGATCCTAACCATTGTTAGTTGTGCAAAATGAACAACTGTTCAAATTTCATTAACCTATTGGGTTGTTGGTATTATCCAACACATGAGAATTTCTATTATAATCCATTCTTTGTAGGGCCTATTAGATCACCAAATGGCTGAACCCCCCACATTCACTTTTCCATCCATTATTTTTCCATGTGGACACCATGTAACCTCTATTAGGAAAGTGAGGAGTGCCAATATCAAACAGGTGACTTATTAAACATCAAAGCACTTACATAAGTGAAGATTGTGTTTGTCTAACTTGATATGGGTTAGAATAATATTATGATGAAGTGAAAGGTTTGATGCCAATTTAAAAACAAAGCTTAATGGTTCATCTGATGTGGATGGATGACACCAGCATTAGAGAACAAAACCACAGCCATGCACTTTGTCTCAGTGTTACATCACATAGGTGCACAACATGTGTTTCCGGACCCACCTTTAAAGTGGCTTTCTGGGGTCCGGTGGGCCATTCCGGTGATTCCGCAATCTTAGATGTTGTTGCTTGTGTCCTTGTAGTTAACATGCCTTAAGTGTTGGGTCAAATCAACAAGTGCCTCTTTGTTAAAGGTTCGAAAGACATACTTGACCTAACCATATCCATTAAAGTTTATCTAGGAATCTGAAGATGATAGGAGGGAAAGCAGGGTTTATCCTCTATGATTTGATGAGAATAATACATCCCTCACTCGAGGTTTTGTGAAAGGTTCGAAAGACATAATGGACCTAACCATATCCAATAAAGTTTAACTACGAGTCTGAAGATTATTGGAGGGAAAGAGGGGTTTATCTTCGGGTAATCATATGATTAGACGAAAATAAAGTGATATCTTCCTTACTCGACTTTTGATTTCTTTCATTGGTCCCAACAAGAGTAGCTGTACAATTTATAGTTTCGAAAGGAATGGTCTCCCCCTCTCTCGAGCGTCTTTGTACTGGTGTTCCCATTAGTCTTACAGATGCCCTGGCTCATCCTAAGTGATTAAACAATAGTTCATGCCTTTGGCCCGCTTTGCTTTTCATGTTTTGTCATATTGAACCAAAAACATATATGGTTTGGACCCTCCAAGGGGAAAAGAAAAGCAAAAGGAGTGGAAGAGTTTCAAAGTTGCAAAAAGACCACCATAAAATTCCTCAGGAACTAAGTTTGAGTGGACCATCACATGTACTTCGAATGTCGAAAGGCCGCGGACACCTCACAAGGTGTCATGAGCTCTTGCCGGAAAGGTTGAGCATGCTCAGCTTAGCTTATATATACTTGAAGGTTGACAGTAATTACATGCATGCTTGTTCCATGATAACATCCTAGACTCAAACTCCTAGACTGCGTTTGGATTGCTGGATAAGGAATTGGAATCCGATTCATATTCTATTTCTCTTGTAAACGGAATGTAAAAAGAAAGTAAAAATAAAAATTTAATTAAACAAATTTCAGTAAAATTTAGATTCCAACTGGGGCAGAAACTACCATCTCATGGGTTGGGAAACAAATCCCAGCATTATTTCCCCCTTTTCATCTGCTGATGCTATTTCCACCCTCTTGATCCTGTCCATTTTTGTTGAACCAACGTTGGAATGGGCAGAATTGGAATAGAATTCCAATTCCAACACCTGATTCTAGCAATCCAAACACACCCCTAGGGGTGTCAACGTTTGAAAACAACCCGCGGGTCCACCCGGCCTATAAAAGTTGGGCCGGTCTGGAGACCCACGGGTGCCTGTAGAGAAGTGAAACAACATTTTATTTTAGGCATTTTCCCCTAGTTTTCATATTTTCATGCATTTTTTTGTAGTTTTTTCAGTAAGTTTTCTATAGAAGTACCTTCTTTTGGTATTTCCAACATTTTATTGAAGCATTTTTTCCCTAATTTTTCTCCAAAACTTAGTATATTCCCACATGATTATTATTGCTAGCCACCATTGTAAAAACGTACTTCCCTTATCCTTCGCAGTTTGCACCACATCAGTGAATAAGACAAATCTGAAAAAGTCAACATAAATGGCTATCATCACATGATCACATGCAATTGCAAAGGATGGGCGCGTAGTAGCCTTTGACGAAGGTGGCTAGCAAATCCCTATAAAAACAACAAAAATCATAAAACAAAGAAACAAAAACGGGTGACCCACAGGTCCACCCGGCCCGTACGGGTGAGGTCTGGGTCAACCAATTAGTGACCCATAAATTTCCGGGTCATTTTTTACTTGGACCCGTACGGGTCGGGTGAAACCCGGCCCACCCGTTTGCCAGGCCTAGTCAACGTAGCCACTTTGGATTGGATCCACCTATATTTAGGCCATGTTCCGTTATATCCCTTGCCAATCGGATCCTTTTTGGAGTGTTGTTCCAATATGGGTCATGATCCATTTCAAATCGGACCGTCCATCAGAGTGTCCAAGGTGTTCTAGGTCCTTCATATGAGGGAATAAACTCATGACAGAGGAGAACAACGACCTAAATGATAAGCAGAAAAAAGAATATTATTTGATGTTTTGAGGAGGCTTTTTTAACATTACAAAAATATCCGTCATAAATAGGCATAAATGAACGAAAATATGAATGTTATTTTCATACATTGATGCTTCCATTCGGATCTAGGACACTCCATCGGATTTTGTGGCTATGTCCAGGTCGTGATCCAAAATAATTTCAAACCTTTTAATATGGATCCAATGGTCATGACTTGGATATGTTACGCCCAAATCCTATACATTGATCCTTTGGATTCATCGGACCTTCTGGGTCCATGGGTCCATTGACACCCCTAGAAACTCCATACACCCGCTTCAAGTCATAATGACTAATCAACCAATCTTGAATTAAACATCTTAACAATAACCCATAGTATATAAGGTTCCTAATTCCATGAAAGCCCTCAAAATCCACGTAGGGGTGCAATTCAGGTCAATTTTTCAGAATTCGGGTTGAGCTTTTTACTATAAATTGGGGTTAGGTTCGGATTGATTCCAATTCCTATTTTAGCAAAAGCTTGTGCACCCCGACCAGACCTAATTTGCACCCCTAAATCCACGTTGGACAAAGCCGATTGGGCGAGCGATAGTGTGACAACCCATTAGTGAGTGGAGGGGTCATAATGTCAAAGTTATGAATCCTTTAAAGGGGAACTTAAGGTGAGAGGGGAACATGGTGATAGGCTAAGCTTGTAGCCTTTTTGTTTGAGTTGGGAGTTGGGGGTCACTTTTATGTAAGGATAAGCTCAAAGATCTCAGATATCTTGTGAAAGCAAAAAAAACCTTTTCCATGGTTTCTCTCATCCAAGTAAGTAGATATTTGATAGGGAGAATTCGTCAATCAAGCTCCCCTTGTGGGAGACATTGTCATCATCCAAGCCGGAGCCTAAACGGGCTTGGTGCCAAAAGTTGCCGACAGTGAGCCCCATCCCAAGATGGTCCCACCCACAAAATGTCCGTATGGTCTGAACCCTTCATTAGAGATTCCCACCTTGTAGATGGCAATCTGATCTGTCAATATCATCACCAGATGTGACCCATCAAATGAAGGGCTCAGATCCAATGATCAGAACAGATCATGTGATATCATTATTTTGAATTGGGCACAACCAAATATCCGTCGAAAAATCGTAGCCTTTCAAATCACAATCTATCACCAATCGATTGACCATTTTTAATCTTGTCATCTCTTGGGCTAAATTCCTTCTTGCCTATAATATGTATTCAGCCACTAATATAAGAAGATGCTGGAACGGAATTTGCATTAATAGGGTTCGTGAGGAGACTGTTGCTCCTAGGTTGAAGACTCTGACCCGAGTTGGTTGAAGTTGAATTTTGATGGCTCCAGTTTGGGTAATTCTGGACAATCGAGAAACAGAAGACTCCTTAGATATGAAAATGGTTTCACCAAGTGAGCGTTCTCAGGGTCGATATATAGGAATTAAGGATTCAACTTAGGCAGAAGTTGGAACAATTCTTCAAAGTATCAGTCTGATGGTAGGAGGAGAATTGGACAAGCTAATAGTGGAGCTAGGAATGTCATTAGATGGTTAGATGGGAGATCTACTGACTCCTCCTGGAGATTTTCAGAGTTGATAGATGAGATTCTTGATCGAGTGAAGGGTCACTTGGTCAGCATGTACGGAGATCATTGAATGGGCAGGCAGGTTTGCTTGCTCAGGCGGGACTGAATAGATCGACGTTAGAGATTTTTTCGACTTCTTACCACCTTGATCTTTGTTGCTTTTGTTGTTTTATTTCTTTAATTAGCATTTTACTTATTCTCACGACGGTCTCGGCCATGAGTTTAGAGTTCTAATAAACTTTTACCATTTCAAAAAAAACAAAAACAAAACAAAACAAAACAAAATGGAGCCCACAGATGATCAATTTCAAACACTATATGCACATGCCACTTGTATGGTTGAGATTGAGTTGAAGCTACTAACTTTTGTTTTGTAGCCTCCCCCGAAAGGTATTATGCTAAAAAACATGTGAGGGTGTTTTCATATTTTAATAAATACTAGACTAAAAAGGTTTGGCTAATATATTCACTATAAATAAAGCCACAGAAAAAAGGCCACTCATCTCTCCTCCAAACTTCCTGCATCTGCCTCTCTCTCTCTCTCTCTCAATGGACGAAGCCTCGAACTCCTCTCCAGACGACATGTGTCCCGATAAGGGATCCGAACGGAGACCCACATCCGGACTCAAGCTATTCGGGTTTTCCGTGGTCGAGTCCGATGAAATTCCGACGCCGGAAAACAGCCGAAGATTCGAGTGTCAGTACTGCCGCCGGGAATTCGCGAACTCTCAAGCATTAGGTGGCCACCAAAACGCACACAAGAAGGAACGCCAAAGAGCGAAACGCTCACAATTCCATCCAGACCGTAGGCTGGTACCGTCCGGCCCACTTCTGAGCCCGCATGCGGCCCGGTCCGGACCCTTATCCTACTCATCTGGGTCTGGCATTAGCGCAGCCCGATTCCACTCTCCATCTCAAATTTACACGTCCCTGCCACCTCCTATGATGATGTCACCAGCACAGCCTCCATCATGGATTTATTACCCTCGAATTCCGGGTCCGTTTAGTGTGGGTCCGATTGGTGTTGGGTCCGATGTGGGTCCGAATGTACCTCCTTTGAGAACAGAATTTAATGGGAGAATGTCAGAGTCGGATGTGGAGGTCAATCTCCATCTGAGCCTGGCGCCTTCCTCTACTCCATAATGGTCCAAAACGAGTCAGCTCGGTTGAGTTCTGAGTTGACCAGGTTGAGCAGGGGAGTTTTTTAACATTGACGAATCTAACATGGTTTGTGTGAATTAATATTTTTTCCTCTTTTTATTAAAGAGATGGCTGTTTTTATCTTTTTCTTATGTTTCATATGTTAGATGTATATATTTAATTTTTTCTGCTGTTTTTGTTGAGGAGTATATTTTGTTACTAGTATATTAGTTTTTGCTTATGATTTTTTCTACCTTAATTATGAATCTTTTATCCATATATTGATAAGAAGAAGAAAATAGAAGCAAATGATAATAAGGGATTTGCTAGAGGGACTATCGCATAAATCATTCCGTGGCTAGCTGTTGCATATGAGAGCAGCTACACAGGCTCACGTTTCAACAGATTTTGTCTTATTCATTTAATTCATCTGAGGTGGCTGGTGTCGCATGCAACTGCCCGACTCAAAATGCTTGTCTGCAATGGTCCCTAACAAATCCCTAATAATAATAATGATAATGAGTCACTAGGGCTGCAAATGAACCGAGCCGGCTCGCGAACATGTTTGGGTTCGGCTCGTTAAAAGCTTAGCTCGGGCTCATTCGTTTACTAAACGAGCTGAACCTGAGCCCCCAAAAATTAGGCTCGCCAAATAAACGAGCCGAACTTGAGGTTTGTATATTTCGGCTCGGAAAAGCTCGCGAGCTTTTTAGGCTCGGTTCATAAACGAGCCGAGCCGAACTTTAAAGCTTGGATTATGTTTGTTTTTTATATATAAAATAAAAGAATGTGGGTTGTTTATCACAAATGAAAGTTTGGCTGAGTGATTAAGGCGTTGGATTTAGAGGGGGCTTGGGTTCAAATCCCACAAATGTATGTTTTTATCATTCTTGAGATGAGCCGAGCTGAGCCGAACACGAGCTTTTATAAAAACTAAACGAGCCAAGCCCGAACACCCCAAAGCTCGGCTCGTTTGCAGCCCTAATATTAATGACAATAATAATAGGTAAGAGATGGCAAAATTGGCCGAACCGAAACCGAGCCGAAAATTCGATTCAAATTTCGATTCGGTTTCGGTTCGGTAGTACCAAATCGATTCAAATCTCAGTTCGGCGGTTTGGGGCTCAAACCGAACCGTTGCCCCCGATTTCCAATGAATATGAGTAAGGGGTGGTGAAATTGGCCGAAACCGAACCGAAATTTGGTTGGTTAAGTAGAACCAAATCGATTCAAATTTCGATTCGGTTCGGTTCGGTTTGGTAGAACCAAACCAATTCAAATTTCGTTTTGGTTTCGGTTTGGGGGTCAAACCGAACCGAAACCGAACCATTGCCAACCCTAATAATAGAGCAGTGATAAATCGACCCCCGAATGTCTTATATCGACCCACATGTGTTTTTCTCTCTCTTCAGGTTAGAGAGAGAAAGACACACAGGGTAGTCATAAATACAGTAGATGGGGCCGCCTCAAGGAAGAAGAGGGGCACATCACTTCAATATTTAGAAGCTTTTATCAAGAAACATGAACATTATTGACGGATTTGCTAGGCAATTTCATATAAAGCCATTTCGTGGCTCACTTTTGCGTGAGAGAACAGCCACACATGCTTACATTTTAGCAGATTTTGTCTTATTCATCTAATTCATCTGGCTGGCTGTTCTCTCCTGTAAAAGTGGGCTGCAACTTTCCGCAAAATTGCCAAGCAAATGCCATATTTATAATACTTTTGGCAAAAAAGTATAATCATTATTATTTTAAATGTTTTTGAAGTAAAATTGACAAATTCACTTCAAAGATTGGAGGTTACTGGCTGAAAAACTAACGACAAAATTTTATGAGTAGGGCCAGGGTAGCCACTTATTTGGTCAGCAATTTGACCAAATATTTGGGATATAGGGATTGATCGTCCAGACCATTAAACTCTCCCTACATTTCATTTTAGGGCATTGATATCCCTCCCCCCCCCCACAAAGGATATTTTCCCCCGCCTTAACAGAAATCGTTAACTTTTAAGCCTTTTGGACTTAACGGTGGCTCCTCCAGCCCTTTGTCACTGCCCTTCATTTTATTATCTTCCAAGTATATAGACTTAGAGCCTCATTTAAAGAAAAAACTATGATGTCTGGCCGTATAAACCCGTATTTGTCAAAAAGTACAGTATGGGCCATACCATAGTTCATAAGATAATCCAAACCGTCCTTTTGATGTGCCACAAGCTAAATAGGTCGTGCCCCAAAAACCATTTCCATAGGATGATAATAACCTTCTGATCTATAGAAGTGTCCATAATGTGCAATCCCTGTATAGATCGGAGGGTTTGGATCATCCTATGGAAATGATTTTTGGGGCACAACCTATTTTCGTTGTGGCCCATTAAAAGGATGGTTTGGATCATCCTATGGTACGCGTCGTACCGTACCTTTTGAAGATATGGGTTTTTATGACCACAACTCATATAATTTCTCTTTTCAAGACTTAATTTGAGATGCAATTGATTATGGGCCCATGAATGATCTAGATTGAAGAAAAGATAAGATGTGAAATTATTAGAAATACCCATGATCAGGGACTGATTATAAGGTTAATTTATTAGCTGGATTAGTATAGGCCAACCACATCTAGTCAAGCCCTCGTTTGTTTTGGATTTTAAGAATCGATTGTGGTTCTAAAACTGATTATTGGACTCAAATTTACATCTAATTTTGATTCAAATAATCTGTTTTTGGACTCACAATTGATTCTCAAAATCCAAAACAGGAATTTTTACCAGGTAATTAAAGTAAGTTGGTAAAATAACTACGAATAGGCAAATGATAAATGTGCCCCTTTTCATCACTTGGAACACCTAGCTGCATTGTACGTAGCAATCAGGTCACTTCAATCCTTCAAATGTGAAGTACATCAGCACCTTTTTGGTCATAGATACACTGTAGCATGTAGCGGGGTGTCCCAAGTGATGAAAAGTGGCGCATTTATCATTTCCCTATCAAAAATAGAGTTAAAGAAGATAAAAGTTTCTTTGTTCACTTTTCATTAGTCTCCTCGATCTCATTTCTCTCCTGCCATTCTAGTTCGTGTTGGGGAAACACGGATTGACCGCAACGGATAAATCTCCCCCCTTCTATCTATGAATCAAGACAATACCCACGAACAAGAAAACCACAAAGCACAAAAATATCAATCCACCACACAAATCAAGAACACACGATTTTAACGTGGGAAATCCTTCTGTGTGAATGGAAAAACTACGGGACAAATTCAGGAAGAAATCCACTAAGGAAAGAGAAATACAAAGTCTTTCTCAAAAACTTGAGGTATACAATAAGAATAGAGGATTAACAAAGAAAACATGGAGGAAAAACGGGTTTCTTCAAAAACCCCTTGCAATAGAATGTTTTCTCATCTCAAAAAAGTAAAGAACCAAGTGTGAGAGATCTTCTTCTTCTTCTTCTCCCAGAACCACTCCAAACCCTAAGTTTTGGCTTCTTTTTCCTTCTTCCTTCTTGCCCGAACATTGGATTAGGATTCCAAACCCTCTTTGTTGATTTTGCCCCAAATCCAAACCCTAAGATGAGTACCAAAGAGAAACCTCTCTCTCTCTCTCTCTCTCTCTCTCTCTCTCTCTCTCTCTCTCTCTCTCCTTGAAACTCACCCACAGACTCTCTATTTTAATTGAGTGGCGTGAGTGGGGTGGGCCTACATGGGGATGAACCCCACAACAGTTTGTAGTACTGGGTCGTTGCAGTCCGATTCAACTCGAAAGAGGAGCAGAGGAGGAGGAAGAAGAAGAAGAATTTCTCAAAATATCAGAAAAATTAGTGAAAACCGATAGAATTTTCGGTTGCCGTATTATTATTCAAGGTAAAATAATCTTTTTAACCATGCAACACTCATAATATGTAAATATTTTTGAAATGGCATTACTATGGTCATTTTACCAGCTTACTTTAATTATGGAGTCATAAATCCTATGGGTAAATTAGCCTTTCAATTTTGAGAATAAACTAAGGAAAGCATCCATCTTTTAATATTCCCAAACCTCTCATTATTTTAAATTCATCTAATAGATAGCTGGTTGAGAAATTTAAAACAAAACACACGCGCCCACACACAGAGAGAGAGAGAGAGAGAGAGAGAGAGAGAGAGTTTGATTTAAAAATTGGTCCATCTAAACAGATTGCATTTAGTCATATGTTTGTTTGCACCATTTTATAGTTTTCCGTGCCCTTATAATTGCACTTTGTTAGGGATTGACCAATGGGGGGAGCTGTGGGTCGGGAGCCCTCATAGCTGGTTTTTGCAAGAGCGACCTTCATTTTATCATTCCTCCTAAATAAATATTACATAATCCTGGGCTCATAACTAAATAGAGAGTCTTAATTAGTTTCTTAGGCCATGTTTGAACTATGGAAAATTTTTCCAAGGAATTGTTGCTTATTAAATGGTGAGAAAGATCTAGGGAGGGTGGGACAAGCAGAGACTAGAGTGGGCATGAATCATGAGAAGGTGAGAAAGGCTTAAACCAGTTAAAAGAAAAACTCTAATAAAAATACAATTTATTTTTCCCTGTTTTTTAGCCACTTCTTACCTAATTATCCACAGTCACGCGATCTCAAGTCTCATCATCTCCCACCCTCCCTAGACTTCTCTCACTACTTGATAAACTAATATTCACAAGGTTGCCGAACATGGCCTCGGTGGATAATAAGGGATTTGCTAGGGACCATCGCAGAAGGAATATTAGCGGGCTGGCTCTTGCATGAGCGAGAAGTCACCTCAGATGAATTAAATGAATAAGACAAAATCTGTTGAAAAGTGAGCCTATGTGGCTGCTCTCTGATGCAATAGTTGGCCCACAAAATTGCTTCTGCAATGGTGCCTAGCAAATTCCATAAACATATACCACCAGCTTAAATCCTAACCTTCGAAAAAAAGGTTAATCGGACGTTAAGATCAAATGATTGGTGTGATTTTTTGTTGTCACACTGCATGAGACACTAGGCATTGTTCGTTTAGGCCCTATTCATTAAAGAAATTTCCAATAATCGGTTTGACACTCACACAACCGATTGTGAGTGTCAAGCCGATTATTGGACTCAAAATTAAGTATGAATTTGAGTCAAAAAATTAGTATGACACTCAACTTCGGTCGTCTTAATCTGCGGCGAACGCGCCTAAAAGTCCTGTACATAAATCGCATTTACTTTACTCAAATGACCCAAAAGCCCTTACAAATGAAGTATACCTTCGTGAAACATGTAATACTTATCAATAATATAGGGGTATCTTAGTCAAAAAAACAATCTTACAGCAGAAAAATCAGAAGTAACGAACAGAAAGTTTCTCCTTTGACAAATTGACCGAGACTAAACCGCCCCCCTTCTAAGAATAGTCATCGAGTATATTCCGGTCAGCCAAAAAGAAAAATAAAAAGGTAAGAAAGATTTTTTTGGGTCCACAAAGGGACATTCATGTAAAATCAAGACCGTTGATCTCGTAGAACATCGTGAGAGCACCCACATTTCCCTGATCCAGAACGTAGATCTCATGCAAAACATAGAAACCTGCAAAATCAACGGCCTAGAACATATTGTAAGATTGTTAAAATGATCTTTGGTGGACCAATTGGCTAGGATTATCAGATCAAAGTGTTCTCATCTATATTTGATCTGAATTGCAGTTGCTGTTTGAATCAACGGATTAGATCACGTACACAATGCAAAATTGGAGCCCAAGAAATGTTGTGTGGAAGAGCTTATTAACAGCCCCTTTGATAGCATTTTTTTTTAATTTTTCCGACACAAAATTTAGGGTTGCAACTCAGGTCGGGTATGCTGGGTTTTCCAAAACCCACCCTAACCGAAAAATTATCTTGGGTTGGGTCTAATTTTTATGAGAAACCCCGTGATTCATAAACCTCAACCCTACCCGTGATAGTTTCTCGGGTTTTATCTTTTAGGCCTTGTTCGTTTCAAATTGTTCCAGCCGATTGCCGACCCATACTGATTATTGGACACAAACAAGGCGGAAACTATTTTTTCATTACCACAAACATGAATCACAACAATGATATCAATATATTAGAAAATAATTCGCCAAGTTATTCAAGAGATATCTAACAAAGTCATTGTACACATATACGAGTTAAACCTGAGCCAGGCGACCTATGATTTCTAAACCTGACCCAGGTTATTTTAAGTAAGATCCTAAAGACTAGAAGGGTATTATCGTAATTTAGGATAAAGACAAAAATTCCGGAGAGAAACTCGTGGTGGTCCACGTTTTTTGTTCTTCTCTCCCCGAAATAAAAAACCAAACCCCTCTCTGTCCATCCACCGAAAATCCCCTCTCCTCCTTCTGTCTTCTAAAAAAACCATAACCCTAGAAAAAACCCATCACAATCCCTCTCTCTCTCTCTCTCTTTTTCCGATGGCCGATATCCACCGGTCGGGATTTCGGAGCTACGCCGGAGGTGACCGGAAGTTAGAGATTGTGAACGGGAAGGCTTTCAGTGCAAATCAGATCTATGTATCTGAACCCAGTAGATCGAATCCGGACCCACCACGAGCTCGGACTAAGGCCAATAAGGCTGTGTCTTCGTCTTCGAAATCATGGAGTTTTAATGATCCAGAAATGAAGAGAAGAAAGAGGGTTGCTAGTTATAAGATTTATGCTGTTGAAGGGAAGGTGAAAGCGTCTTTTAGGAAGAGTTTTTGTTGGATTAAAGATAAATGTTCTTACATTGTTCATGGCTGGTGAGAGAGAAAGAGAAGAGAGGAAGAGGAGAAGAGAAATATTCGTTGACGAAAATGCCCTTGGAGGGGAAGTTTTTATCTTTTTTTCTTTATTTTGATAATTCTTCCTATTATTGGATGTTGAAATATTGACCTTGGAATCAGGGTGTCTTGGTATTTGTTGTCATTTATAGGGATATTTTGGTATTTTTCTGAAATATTATAGTTTCAATTTGTCTATGATCTAAGATAATTATAAGAATTTAAGGGCTTTTTTCAATCTTTTTTGGTATCTGTATTCATTTAATTTCGAGGGCTAATTTCGTCTTCGTAGAATTTAAGTGACCACTTGGGAGCAATTTTGGGTTGGGTCGGATTGAGCTTTGGCCAAAAAAATGAATTGGAATCAACCCGAACCCGACCGGATATTAAGGTAAAAGCTCAACCTGAGTTCCGAAAAATCGACCAGAGTTGCACCCCTGCTAAAATCAAGTCAATCATCTAACCGATTGTGCATCCAAATCTGGTTAATGGACTCAAAATTGAATTTGGACTCGGCAATCGTTCTAACAATCTAAAAAAAAAAAAAAAAAAAACGGGGCCAAAGAATTTGAATCCAATAATTGGTTTTGGAGTCGCAATCCGTTGTCAAAATCTAGAATGAAGATGGCCTTAATTTTGAGCTCAATAATCAGTTCTCGAACAGGGCCCCTTTTAAATTGGGACAACTGGTTGTGGGCCCCAAACTGTTAATTAGACTCAAAATTACATAAATTTGAGTCCAATAAACGGTTTGGGGCCTACAACCAGTTGCCACAACCTAAAACAAACAAGGCCTTAGCGATAGGGGTGCAACATGGGTCAGGTTTAGAAATCATAGAAATCATAGGCCTTAGCGATAGGGGTGCTATGTTTGGTTGCATGTTTTGGAGGGATTGTAGGAGTTTCAAATGCATGAGATCTCCTGGAGATCTCCCCAAAGCATGTTTGGTTGTCATTTACAACTTTGACCACTAGACAACTTCTAGACATCATTATTGGTTTTTATCCTAGGTGGTGCCTACGTGGCAGAAATGGTCCCCCTCCTTAATCTTCTCCCTTTTTTTCACCAAAATGGAGAAATTTGTTGGGGGAATTAGGAGAAATTCTTCTCTCTCTCTCTCTCTCTCTCTCTCTCTCTCTCTCTCTCTCTCTCTCTCTCTCTCTCTCTTACTTTTCTCTCTCTTCCACCTATATTTTGATAATGACACCCTACATCTTCCGCTAATTTCCTCGCGCAACCAAACACTACTCGCAAATCTCCCTCCTAATATTCTCCCCATCTTCCTCTGTTTGGTTGCCTATTTTTAAGGAGATTGAGGGGAGAACATCTTCTTGAGATTGTTTGGTTGCCTTTTAAGGTCTTTGACCACTAGCGTTGTCGGGCGACGGTCGGGTGATGTGGCACGCTCAAGATCTTCTCTCCAAATTTCTTCAAATCGATGAAATTTTTGGAGAAGATCTTGGGGAGATCTTTTTGCCCTTACCCCAATCCCCCTAATATTTGCAAGACAAACCAAACAATGTTTCTTTCTTCCACCCCTAATCCCCCCGTTGACTGATCTGCTTTAGATCTTCCCTTTAATCCTCCCTTTGACCGCTGAGATATAGATCCCCCAACGAATTACCGGTATCCAAACAGAGTATTTCTTGTCTAATTCTCTTTGACTTATTTTTCTCCTATTCTCCCAGCCATCTACAAGCAACCAAACAGAGCAGGGGTTTGAGGTTGAAAAACCCGACTCAATATGAGTCTCGGTAGGGTTTAAATAAATAAAAAACCCGAAACATGAAACCCGACCCGACTCTTATAGATGTAGTGTGACTTTCTTAAATATCTCTTGAATAACATGGCAACATATTTTTTAATACACTGATATAATTGTTTTCATTAGGCTGATCATGTTTCTGGTGTGAAAAAAAAATAGTTTTATTCTTAAATTTATGCACTTTGATGATATAAATCTAAAGATTTCTTGCGTGAAAATTTGTCGTTTCCTAAATTTTTTGTAATTAGTCATTATCCTACACTAAATAATAAATTCTTGACCTGACCTGAACAAACCCAAGAAACCATCTTGGGGGAGGGTCGGTTTTAGTCTGAGATAATTTCTCAGGTAGGGTAGGGTTCTAGAAAACCCAACCCGCCCGACCCGAGTTGCAGCCCTACTTAGCGGATCTGAAATAGATGACATAGAGAAAAAGAGAAAAAAAAAAGAGGTAATTAGACAATATTACCCATCCAAAATTAGATCACCTGTCCTTTTCCCCCCATTGATGCATTCCATCCATCTGCAAATCATAAAAAATTTAACGGTTGGACTGTTTTGACCATCTATCCATGTAGGAGCTCAACAACAAGCTGCCTAGATCTTGTATAGATGTTCTTCCCACGTATGTAATCCTCATTACCACGTCTACCTACGGGCCGATGATCTGGACCGTCTGTACTGTGGGCCCAACATGAATGAATCCCCTCACCATCAGGGTAAAAGTGTAAACCACTCCTTAACTCTCCTCCTTTCAGGGGCATTCCAGTCATTTCACATAGAAACAAAAACACCCCTATACTGTATACATATATTTGGGGACATGTTATCGGCACTACAGTATTTTGATGAGGGCACTCTCACCTTATTCAAAGTGGGGTATGGCCCGCACCATAGGATCATCCGAACCGTCCATTAGATGGGCCACAGCCTAAATAGGTTGTGCCTCAAAAATAATTTCCATAGGTTGATCCTAACCCTCCGATTTGAATGTTAGAGGGTTGATCCTAACCCTATATAGATCGGAGGGTTAGGATCAATCTATGGAAATAATTTTTGGGCTACAACCTGTTTAGAATGTGGCCCATCTAATGGACGGTTTGGATCATCTTATGGTGCGGGCCAGACCCTACTTTTAATAAAGTGAGGAGTGCCCTCATCAAAATACAGTAGTGCTGATAACATTTCCCATTTGGGGAAATATATTTGACCCCATTTCCATTTTTCTGAAACTTGGGAACAGATTTTCCTGTGTTTTTTTGGGCGCGAAAGGAGATTTTTTTTGGATGGAGGAGGAAGATGACCTAGAATTAGAGAAGGCCCGTCTTCTGAGTTTGGCATCAGATTTTGGATTCGAAGAAGAAGCTTCAAAGCAATGCTTAGATCGTCTCATTCGTCTCTATGGTAACATTACCCTAAAACCCCCCATTCAATCCTCCTCTTCATTTACACCGTAATCTCCAAATATGTGCTTATTTTGTGAAACCCATCTTGAGATTTCCTCTCATTTTCTCTAAAAACCCATTTTTTTTCTTATTTTAGTAGGGTGATTAGCTTGGAATCTGATTTTTGTTTGTTGATTTTTTGCTTCATTTCTGATCACATGGTTTTAAATTTTGAAATATCTCAATTTTTGCGGCTACCGAAATGAAATTCACTTGGATTAGGAAAATTACAAGATTTCGCCCAAATTTTTGGTATTTCGTTAGGACCTGTTTGTTTGAGATTATGACAACTGATTGTGGAGTCCCCAACCGATTGTTGGACCAAAAATTGCACTAAATCTGGATCCAATAATCGGTTGGGACTCCACAATCGGTTGTCATAATCTAAAACAAACAGGCCCTTAATGTTTCGGTTGAAATATGCGAAACAATCAGCTTTTCATATATATATATATATATATATATATATATATATATATATATATATATATATAGAGAGAGAGAGAGAGAGAGAGAGAGAGAGAGAGAGAGAGAGAGGAAAATGATTGTGCGCTCGACCGCACCAAGCTTAGGTGCGGTCGAGGGCCCAAAACACATGGGTCCCACATTGTTAGGATGGTCCAAAGCATTCATTTGCATGGCCCCATCATAGAAATAAGGTGTGTACAAAAAATCAGCTCCATAGGATCATCCTAACCCATCCAAAAATGGAGGGCAAAATGGACAGACACCGTTTGCCACAAATCTGCCCATTTTTGCCCTCAACTTTTGGAGGGGTTAGGATGATCCAATGGAGCTGATTTTTTGTACACACCCTATATATGATGGGGCCTTGCAAATGAATGGTTTTGATCACCACAAAAAGTGTGGGACCCATGTGTTTAAGCCCTCGACCGCACCAAAGCCTAGGTGCGGTCAACCGCACACTCCTTTTTCTCATATATATATATATATATATATATATATATATATATATATATATAGAGAGAGAGAGAGAGAGAGAGAGAGAGAGAGAGAGAGAGTAGAGTTCCTAAGGTGTCACCTCATATAGCTTATATGAGGTGGCGCTTAAAAACATAAGGGGCCCCATCTATGTGAGGGCCTATCATATGAATGCTTTGGATCATCCAAACAAAGTGGGCCCCTTATGTTTTTAAGCGCCACCTCATATAAGCTATATGAGGTGACACCTTAGGAACTCTATTCTCATATATATATATATATATATATATATATATATATATATATATATATATATATAAAGTTCTCTACACACTAGCTTAAAATACAGTGGGGGCCCACATTGTTTGGGTGATCCAAGCCATCCATTTTAATGGCCCTCACATAGATAGGGTGTCTACAAAAAATCAGATCCATAGGATCATCCCAACCCTACGATTTGTGGAGGTAAAATGGATGTCTTTAAACCTTCACAAATTAGTCCATTTTTTGCCTCCACAGTTCGAATGGTTAGGATGATCCTATGGATCTGATTTTTTATGGACACCCTATCTATGTGAGGGCCTTAAAAATGAATGGTTTGGATCACCCAAATAATGTGGCCCCCACTATATATATAAGAGTAAAGTTGATGTTCAAATGTCGACATTTTGATAGAAACCCTAACTAAAAATCAACTCCACTCGCTGAAAAGAGAAGAACAATGAGATTTCTTTAAGATATTTCGAAAAAACAATGAGGGGCCGTTTGGATACGCGGATTTTAGAATCCGGGATTTCTTCAAAATTGTAGCTAAGAGACAAGAGAAGAAGCGGTCCAGCCGTTGTTTTTGACTTCTCGCCTTTCTTTCTGCAGCAAGAGAGTAACAGATCCTCCCATATTTCCAGGTTTTAGAAATCTCAGGATGCAGGAGAGATTTTTAAAACCTGAATTTCTCACTTAAAATCCAAGAAGCGCTGTCAGGACAGCATATTGCTGCTTGATCATGAGCCCTCTTTTACACTGTTTTCAATCTAAAATCGGCATATCCAAAGTAAAAAGAAAGACCACTTTTTTTTCTTTATCTTACAAGATTTAGGCCAAAATTTCGTTTTGCTAAGGATCAAAACCGAAACCGAAACTGAAATTTAAAACTTTGTTCTGATGTATATTTTTTTTTTGTATGCAGGAGAAGATGGAAGAGATTTTATTACTGTTGAGTATTGCGGTGATGATTATCTTGCAGCATTGGCTGACTCCATGCAGGATGAAGAGGACTGGGATGATTTACAAGCCATGGAATCTGAAGCCTGTGGAGCTTTAAATAAAATATTAGGAGAAGACATTCCAAATGATCAAGAAACATATAATGGAGATGCTTTTGGAATTTATGTCAACGATAAAAATGGTTCACTTGAGCCTCTAGTTCAAAAACATTTTGAGAGGCTAGATTCTTCGATTGATGGTGAAGACTTCGATTTTAGGACAGCAAACCAACATATTGGTTTTAATCCTTCATTTTCTCTTGATGGCAATAGAAGCCAAGTCATTTCTCGAAATTCCGTTAAACATCCTTCAAAATTCACTGTAAGCAATTCTTCTTGAAAAAGTTACTGCCATTACTGCTATCAGTCTGTTTATAGGCAGCATGTTGATATTAGTTCATAGTGATGGTTAAGCAGCCGGGGTAGCTATGTTTTTGAACTTGTAGTAATTAAAATGAAAATTTTAAACTTTTTCTTTTGATATTTTATTATGTTGGATTTTTATATGCCAACTGTCTTTCCTTTCCCTTCTAATGGTTCAGCGGTAGTCGTTCTGAATTTTATCATTTCTTGTTTGATTTGAAATGTCGATTGGTCCTTAATGTCTCTTAATGTGATGTGTTTTGTAATCGTGGATTGTTCCTTAGGCCGTGTTTGGCAGCCAGGATTTTTTTTTTCATGATAAATCGGTGTCTCCAAGTGGTGAGAGAGGGGTAGGCCAGTGGGATAAGGACAGAGATTTGAGAGGGCACAATTGAGATGAGCCTGAGAAGTGACTAAAAATCAGGAAAAGTTGATCCTATGTTGAGTAGAGTTTCATGCTTCCTGATTTTTAACCACTTCTCATCACTTGGAGACACTAGTTTCCTGATTTTTAGCCACTTCGCCCTCATCTCCACTTGGAGGCGCCAATTTATAATGAAGAAAAAAAACTCTTGGTAGCCAAATATGCCCTTGATGTTTCTACTAAGCGACTAGGTTGTCTTGAGAATTCATGGTGGACAACCATTTCTGAGCTTTCAATCCTTGGGTCCTTTATGATTTCTGTTACTGTTGTCTAAGCTTTTGCTTGTTGAAATCTTGAAGGGTCAAGAGAGCATCATTACACAAGAATCCGTTCCGTCATTTTCCAACAGGAAGACAGGTCCAAGCACATTAACTGGTGAACATGAAACTCTAGAGTATGAAGAATTGCAGGCTCTGGATGATGTTGAATTTGCAAATGTTGTAATATTCGGTAATAGAACGTTTCGGCCTCTTCAACATCAGGCATGTAAAGCGGCTATGGCTAATAGAGATTGCTTTATTCTTATGCCCACAGGTGGTGGTAAAAGTCTTTGTTACCAGGTAATGCACTTCTGTTCTGTTGTATGGAGTATGGAATTATTCCATCACTCGTGTCAACTAGTCTAAGCAAAACCATGCTTTCAAACAATCTATCTTATAAATGAGCATGTTCTTGGGAACCCAGTTAATTGATATTGGCACTTTGAGTCAATTGCAATTTAGTTCCATAAAACAGGGGATGAGTCACTCATTCTTCATATAGATTCAGTATTTTTTATTGCTAAAAAGAGTTATTGATCAGCTATTTATACATACTGAGTTTCATCTCACATGTTTCAACAATTAATATTAGTATACAACCCAATCTACCATAGAAAGACTTGGTGTTCTGGTTTGTCTTTGTCAATCAAATGGGACTTGCATTCTTTCACTAGACACAGGGCTAGTCAAATGTTTGTCATATGGGTTCAACCTTTTTATTTACGTTGAAAGATCTATTGCTCAGCTTACTACCAGCTCACATTTGACAAAACCTAATTACATATTGACTTCAGCAGAAGAACCTAATTAGCAAAATTAGCTGTTTTAGAGAAAAAAATGATTTTTTTCAATACTTATTTTTAAGGTATAAGACCCACCTATAATATAAAATCAAAGGAAAGACTATATCCCCTTTTGCAATGGCAAGATCACTGTTAAGTAGTATATTGTATCATGTGTATATGTGGTAGGGGTAATTTAATAATTTAACCCAACTGAGGGTACACTAGGTAACTCATTTATTATTTCCTTGCATATGTTATTGTAGTTCTCTGTTGTAAGTTTGCCAAGAATACATATCTTTCACTGTCACAAAGTTTTTAGAATTAACAGTTGTCTGAGTGTCATTTTAGTGCTTAGCTTATTGCTACTTTCTCTTTCTTTTGTCTGTTATCTACAGCTCCCTGCAACTCTCCATCCTGGTGTTACTGTTGTTGTAAGCCCTCTACTTTCTCTTATTCAAGATCAGATTATCACACTGAACCTCAAGTTTGGAATACCAGCGACATTTTTGAATTCTCAACAAACTGCTTCCCAAGCATCGGCAGTCATGCAAGAGCTAAGGCAAGGATCTTATCACACTTTGATGCATGATATCTTCTGTTTTTCTTTATTTTTTCTCAATGAACATTTAATATATTAATAAAACAGAAAAAAGCCCAAAGCCATATATATGCTATATAAAGTGAAAAAGACCGAGACGACAAAATACCTCTACATACAAAACGCAGGGAGACTGCACCCAACACAAAAAAAGAACAAAAAAATCTAAGCTATTACAAGATACCCAAAATGTGCTAATTTGTCCGCTAGACTATTTTCTTCCCAGTGGATTTGAGTGAAATTGCACCCAAACAAGCAGCAAATGGTATCCTTTATTTCAACAAAGACATGACAAAACTGTAGATCTCAGTTCATGCAAGAACCAAGTGTCCCTTGATCTTTGACGTTCAAAAACTTGGAGAAAAATTACTTTAGTTCTATTCGGTTGAATAACACAGAGAAAGAAAATAATACCAGATGCCATTGGCTTGAACGGTTTGGTGATGCTGATTCAACGTTTTCCCTTTGTCAGATTCTCTTTGCTCCACGGCAAAACGGCGAAGGGAACCGACCACTATCTTTCAAGATTTTGGTGGATTATCAGAAGAAACTCAAGAGAGAAAGGCAACTTGAATAACCGTGTGCAAACAGCATCCTTAATAGGGTATTTATAGAGAAATTTCAAGAGTTGTTTGACTCACCATCAAGCCCAGACGATCAACGTCAATTCCCTTACTTGTAGGTTCACAAAACCATAAGATAAGATGAAAGATATGAAATAAACCTTTTCTCTCTTTCTAGAAGCTATAGGTTGTTTTACCAATATAAACCACTTCCAAGGCTCCTATGGCTAGGATTTTATCCTAACAAAAACCTCCAGAGGATTCATAGTCTTGAGTGATATAATGACATTGAGAACATCTCCTTCAATCCATATTTTTTGAAAATTGCAATGCACCACAATCTTTAGCACCTTCCATATTTCCATGACCTTAGCCTCAATAGCATGACTTTCCATCAGGACCTGCAAAAGCAAGAAAGCCAGTGTGTCTAACTACAACATTGTTTTCGATAGACTTTCTTACTCCCGTCAAAATTGATCTTGAGCCACTCATGGAGAGGGGTGCACCAGGAGTCAAGGGGGTGGGAGGGAGGCACATAGTCCTCCCACTTGTTTGTAGCGTCTTGCAGGTTGATGCCTTAGAAATGTTTTGATTTGGATGAGTGATCTGACACTTCAATAATAATTGGACCGAGTAGCTGACCTATACTTTTTTTCCATTAAACATTGATGTGGGAATTAGGGTAGGAGAGGAATCTTGGTCCCAAGAAGGTTTTTGGTGTAATAGCAGCATTGTATCCTAAGGTTGTAGCTTTTCTATGATAGATGTCTGCTTGATATCCAGTTTATTTAAAGATGCTTCTATAACAGTTTCGTTAGATGATGATGTTAAGGTAAACCTGGAAACAACTATATTTTCCAACTCTTGTGGGTATTAGACATGGAACGACTATTTCTCAAACCTTGAGGACTTGCATAATCTGGGAAAGGGACTTGTTAGTGATTAGTTTCCCCAAATTAGATCCATTAGTCTGTTAAGAGGTTAGACTAGATGCCATTAAATGAGGGGAAAAGAGGAGCAAGAAATGTAAGTACATGAACTATAACAGTAGAGAATTGTCAAAACATTCCTATCTATTTTTTCTTTACAATATCTAACAGCCTTCATGTATCATTTCATTTATTGGTTGATTAGTATGCCTTGCATCTTGCATTTTCAATCTCTTTGTTAGCTATTGCGATAAATTTTAATCTTACAAAAGCATGATGAAAATCGTTTAATTGGAATGCTAGAAAATTATGAACAATTTGGGCCATATTAGTTTGATCACCAAATTAATTTCAATTAAATTTTTTATTCTTTCTCTGTTTAGAAAAAGCAAACCATCATGCAAACTCTTGTATGTCACCCCCGAAAGGATTGCTGGAAACCTATCATTTTTGGAGATCTTAAAATCCTTGCACCGGAAGGTGAGTGTGAATTTATATTTAAACCTGGCAGACTCTTGTACACTGTTACATTTGATGAACTTGCAATTCTATCTAGAGGAAACAATACTGAAGAGTAGCTAATTGTTATCGCATCACAGGGGCTACTAGCAGGATTTATCATTGATGAAGCACATTGTGTAAGGTATGTCTACATTTGGTACAAGTTATAATGCAATGTTGTTGACATGGTTTTAAAACTTGGCTTCGGTTTCTGTTTTAGACTCAGCCAAAACTGAAATTTTGGCCAAAATTCGGTAAAAAAAAATGAAATTTCAGTTTTTTGTAAGGAAATTTCGGCCAGCCAAAATCTTGGAAAAAAAAAAAAAACATTTTAACAAAATTTCGGCAGAAATTTCAGCCGAAATTTGGTAAATTTCGGATTTGGCTCATTCCAGTTTCGGTCTTGACCCGATTTTGGTCGAAATTTAAAACCATGGTTCCTTGTAGGATTCATGCATATTTAAGAACTAAGGATTAACAATTAATCTGGTAAAGCCCTGTTTATTTACTTCAGCTGGCTCTTTTTTGCTTCCCAGCCAATGGGGTCATGATTTTCGTCCTGACTATAGAGGCCTAGGGTGCCTTAAGCAGAATTTTCCAGAAGTTCCTATAATGGCTTTAACTGCCACTGCAACTGAGCCTGTACGAAAGGTAGATGTGCTATGGTGATAGCTTTTCTCTGTGGGTTTTCTTGGCATGTTGACAATCCTAAATTTGATGAATTTTATGCAGGACATATTAAACGCCTTAAGAATCCCACATGCTATTGTTCTTGAAACAAGCTTTGATAGACCAAACCTAAAATATGAAGTGATTTCTAAAAGCAAGGATTCATTAAAGCAGCTCGGGCAACTACTAAAAGATCGTTTTCAGAATATGTGTGGAATTGTTTACTGTCTTTCGAAAAGTGAGTGTCTGGATGTCTCCACTTACATGAACGAAAAGTGTAAGATGAAGACCGCATATTATCACGCTGGTTTAGCGGCTCGCCAGAGGGTTGCTGTTCAAAAGAAATGGCATACTGGAGAGGTCCATGTTGTGTGTGCTACTATCGCTTTTGGAATGGGGATAGACAAATGTGATGTTGTGAGTCCCAACTATACATGAAAAGTTTCCCCAATTATGAATTTTTGTTGTTTTCCTTTGAGTTGTATTTCTAATATTATCAAATGTTTATCTTTTCAGCGTTTTGTTGTCCACAACACGCTGTCCAAATCGATTGAAAGTTATTACCAAGAATCGGGTAGGGCAGGGAGAGATAATCTTCCAGCAACATGCATTGCTCTGTATCAGAAAAAAGATTTCAGTCGGGTAGTATGCATGTTACGGAGTGGACAAGGTTGTAAAAGTGAAAGCTTTAAGACGGCCATGGTTCAAGCAAGGAAAATGCAACAGTATTGCGAACTAAAGGCATGTTGTTTTCTCTCTTTATGATTGCAGGTACTATTAGCTATAACAAGAAAACAGCATTTGCTTATGCACAAACATGATGCAAGCAAAAATATTTGTTCTTCATTTTTGAAATAGATAACTTTATTGATTATCAGTAGCCATATAATCGGATGAAAGGGACACAAGTGATCCTCCACTAGATGAAGTGCCAGATGTTAAGACTAAAAATGATACAACAGCTCCCAATATCACCACCTGAGGCACCTGAGCGAGAGTCGTTGAACCTCTTCCATAAGATGTATCTTCACTCCGCCTTTTGCTATCTCATCCGCCTTTTCATTTGCTGGCCTGTAAGTGTTCAAAAAGCGATGCTGAAAAGCCTTGCAACAGTCCCAAATGTCTGAAATGATATTTGCGAGTTTGTAAGGGCCTGGGGCTGCTCTACTTGCCCAAGCTATAATGTTGGAAGAGTCTCCCTCCACTATCAATGGGCCGGGTTGATGAGCTACAAACCATTAAGATCGTGCAATAGGGCTTTCGCTCATGCCTCGTTGGACTCACATATCCCATCCAAAATGGAATGTGTGAATAGGATGTTGCCCTCTGCATCTGCATCTCAGATGAGCCCTCCAATAGCTGTCGGGCCTGCTTTACCTTTAGTGCTTCCATCTAAGTTGAACTTGAGCCAACCGCTACGGGGCAGCTTCCAAAAGGGGTTCAGGCAGGGTTTGACTCTGTTCTCCCGAATTATCGCCTGCTTGTTTCTCAATATATCAGCCGCTGAGTATGTTGCCAAGTGATCACCTGTTTTTGTCTAAGCTATGGGATCTATCTTAATCTCCTATATGATTATGCCGATGCCTTTTCCTTTGTCTTCAAAGATTCTCTTGTTTCTCTCTTGCCAAATATGCCATAAAGTAGCAAACGGTTCCAGGCTCCAAAGGGGTTGAGCCGTCTCACCGAAAGGGGGACTGGGCCAAAAAAAGCAGGGTTCTTGCTATGGATATGTGGAAAACCCCAGAGAAACCAAAGCTCCTGATAATTGCCTGATGAGAGGGGATACAGGAGGACGTGATTCACGGATTCTTCTGCCGCCTTGCTAAGGATGTACCTGCTAACAATAGATACCTTGCACTTCTTGAGGCAGTCACATGTGTTTATCCACCTATGAGCTACTGTCCAAGCGAAATCTGCCACCTGATGAGGGGCCAGTGATCGCCAAATGATGGAATATTTAGACTCCAAACCATCGCTGCGCACCAACCTGCGAAAGAAAGATCAGATAGAGAAACTGCCAGAGGTGTCAGTGGCACAAATACTACAATCCTGACATGCTGGAGAGCAATATTAGGACCCAATGAGAGATAAAAGTTAGGCTAGTCTGACTACCTCCTGATCCTTAAGGTCCCATCTGAGTCTGATTATCTAATCTATCCCTCTCAAGTCTCATCCCTTTTGCTATCTATGTAATCGCAAACTCGAGCTTCTCTGTCATACGCTAACCTATTGAGGTTAGGGAAAGCAAGGCTGTGAATTCTCTAACAAGAGGTCCATCCAAAAATGAGTCTTCTCCCCTCTTCCTACTGATATTCCAACACATGGATTGAAGAAACGTCTGGCGCCGCAGATAGATTTACATCCACCAGAGCTTTTGCCTGCACCAGGATCCCTGCAGTCCCAATATATGTGCTTTTATTACAAGTGTTTGTGAAGTAACTTTGGTGCTTTTATTACAAGTGTTTATGAACTACGAGAAGAAACATTTGTGCTTTTATTACAAGTGTTTATGAACTACGAGAAGAAACATTTGTGCTTTTATTACAAGTGTTTATGAAGTAAAAATCTAGGCAACAAGATTCAAGAGCTTAAATTTATGAATTCGCTACCCAACCAATCCTTAAGATGATCTTCATGACCAACCTTGGGTCCCACATAGCATATATTTGTGATCAAAACCATTGATTTGGTGAATCTCCGATTCTCCATGAGGCAACTCACATAATCCTGGTCCCATGCCACATGCACACCCTATTTGTGCATTCAGATTCTCGAACCCAAGAAGGGCCTAGTAACTTATTGAAAATAAATTGCTATTCACTTGGCAACTAATCATGGAGGATATTTTATATGCTGAATTCTTCATGATTATTTATAAGAAGTAAATGCATCTATCCTGTTAAGAAACAAATACATCTATGTGCATCATGCATCACCCATATAATTTACTAACTGGAAAGATAGGGCAGCCCAGTGCACGAGGCTCCCGCCATTGCGGGGTCTGGGGAGGGCTAGATGTAAGCAGCCTTACCCCTGCTTTGCAGAGAGAGTGTTTCCGTGACTAACTGGAAAAAAACAAAACGTAAAAACATCCTTAAACTAAATTAGCAGGCAAATACAGTATATTTCTTAGTTTATATCCATTAATTTCTAGTTTATATCCATTAATTTCTGAATTCTAATGGAGTAACTGAAATGCCCATTAGTTTATCTGTTAGAAAGGATCTGGAACTCTGCAGATCTCACCAACCGAGAGTTGTACCAGGCTATGAGATCATGTTCCTTCTCTCCCTTAACTTGAATTGCATGTTATCATCTTGTTGACTATCTGTTGGTTTTTCAGGCTGAATGTCGGAGGCAAACACTTCTCGAACATTTTGGAGAGCACTTTGAGAGACAGCATTGTATGAATGGTTCCAGTCCTTGTGACAACTGCCTTGGGATGTCCCATAGTTGCCAGAATGGGAAGCGAGTGCAAGAAGTGATGAGGGAAGCGAAAACAGGAGGTGAAGGGTCTAGAAAAGGGAGAATGCAGGAAGCAAAAAGTTCCACAAAAAATAAAGAGAAAATGTGTGGGAAGCGTCATCGAAAGTCAACATGAAGTATGTAATAAGCCTTTGTTGGCAGAGAACATAGAGATGAGTCTAACAGCACGCCAGCGAGGAAGGGTTAATATGAGTTCGCGTTACATGTAGTAAAGGCCCTCGCGATTGATTAGAATTACAAGTTATATGGGATGTCCAAATGAGCTGGGGCATGGTGCATGATGTTCACCTTCCTCTGAAAAGGAACTACAGATCCAAATTGAGCTGTAACGGGTTTGATCGACACCTCTATCCACTGTATATCTTATATTTATGGTGAAGGAAATTTGAAAACTTGCACTTTCCAATTTTGGAGTGAATTGTAAGTCAATCAGAAGGTGGAACTTCATGCCATATTTTTAATCAGAAAGTTACTTTGTATTGTGTTCTTATCCTTGGTATCCTTTTGTTAACAAAAACTACCTTCAATTGTTAAAAGAAATGCAACAGTTTTTAAATGTGTTGTGTCATGTTCCTTTGGGGATTGGTGTGGAGTTTTGGCTGCTATGAAGGGCATTAGTTGCAAGTCCCTGTGGGGTTTGCAAATTACAAGTCAAGAAACAGGTGAGGAATTCAAAGACTTTAAAACCCTCTTTTGATTTAATCTTTTTGCAAATGGGAGATTAAGGCCTCACCATTAAAACCTTATTTGCAAATAATCATATTTAACTTCAAAACCATATAAGATTATGTGCAAATAATTTTTAGGGCTTCCTTTGATACCACTAAATTTGGCCAAATTCTCAAATAAGATTGTTTTAAATTAGTCTTATAAGTAAATGGGAATTAAACCCACTTTGGAAACCATTTATTTTTAACCTGGAACTTGACTCCAGACATGGAAGGAATTAACTACCGAATTTATAAAATTTATGGATATGCTAGACAACTTTGTGGAAAGCCATTTCACGGCTCTATTTTGCAGGAGAGAACAGCCACCTCAGATTAATTAAATGAATAAGACAAGAGCTGCTAAAAAGTGAGTCTATGTGGCTGTTCTCTCCTGCAAAATTGCCTAGCAAATCCCAAATTATTATAACCATTATTTGCATATCAAATCATATGCAAATATGACCCTGAGGCCAAAATTGCAATTTCAAATTGCAGATTACAGTGTAATTTTTTTTTAAAAAAACACCAATTTGTAATGAAATCGTAATTTAAGTGTACAAACCAATATGTAATTAGCAATTTAAGCGTGCAAAGGCATTTTTAGATAGTTTAGTCGTGAAAGGAAAATGATACGAAGGAATTGCTAGCGTCCATCGCAAAAGGAATTTCGCAGCTGGTCTGTTGCACGTTAGGCCAGCTAGCCACCCCGTGAATGAAGACAACAGCTGTTGTCACCACTCACGAGGTGGCTGGCCTGATGTGCAGCAACAGACCAGCCACAAAAAGCATTTTGCGGACCCTAGCAAATCCCATGATATAAATAAGGGGAGTGATAAATCGACTCCCCAAATTGATAAATCGACTCCCCATGTGTCTTTCTCTCTGCTCTAGGTTAGAGAGAGAAAGAGGAGAGAGATAGACACATGGGGAGTCGATTTATCACTGCCCTATAAATAAATATACATCTGTTTTACTATCATCCCAAACAGTCATGCTAATGTCGAGGGCATTCTTGTCATTACAAACATTTATTAATGTGATAATATTACACAAGTGGAATGGTGTAGAGAGCAGTTAGGGACCTCCCTGAGACAGTCTCTCATCCTAGAAGGTCTTCATCATAAAATTTGTAGATAGGATGAGTTGTAGAAGATATTGCTTCATAAAATTTGGAGAGATTACCATTTTTCTCTCCAACAAGCCCCAATCCTCACCTGATGAAATGAGATTGACGATCGATCCCTCCACCTAATCCGAGATCTCGACGATCCATCTTGCAAATCTCCAAGGATGAGGTGCGCTATTCTTGAACCATCTAATCACGTTTAAGGAATCACCTTCAACCATCATCTTATCTCGAATGTTGTGATCCATCAACAACCTAACTACTTGATGCATGCCACCACTCTCATTTCTGCCTCGTTGGAATCAGCTATCCCAATTGGACCCGAGAACACCCATAACATGACTCATTTCTCATACTCGTAGAAGACCTCCAACCACTGCTTGACCCGAGATTCCCCAAACTTGAGCCAACAAAATTTTGGTAGCGACCGATTTCTCTCTTTTGGCAATAGATGTTGGCTGCCGCTGATGCGGTATTTCTTATAGTGAGAGATAAGTTTTCATTTTGTTTCCAAAAAAAAAATATCGAATGGATCTCTGCACATTTTATATAATTCCCACTGCCTATCGGCTTGCAAACATTCATATCTTGAGTAGTTGTATTTTAGTTAAATTGTTACTATTTTATGAGAAATGATATTTTCATCCCTTTTTCTCGTATTTCCACATTTTTTGTTTGCCTTTTCCTAAATGCGGGAGTATTTCCATCCCCTTCACTTTCTCTTTTCTTGAAAATGTGAAAAGAAAACAAATGGAGGCGGAAATGCTAGGAAAGGGTGTGGGGTATCATTTTTCTTAGAAGGAAAAATTGCCAACGGGGGACTCCATAATACAAGAATTGTGAACTGGGGACACCCTTTTCAAAAATTGTTAAAAAGGGTTGATAACCCACTTTTGAGAGTTTGACAACCCCATTTAGAGGGTTGGTAACCCTCTTTTAGAGACTCGATAACCCCCATTTCATCCCCCTCTAACAATTTTACAAAATTGTGTCCCCCGTTCACAATTCTTGTATTTTGGTGTCACCCATTGGCAATTTTTCCTTCTTAAAATATAGGCTATTGATATTGGAACTACTATGTTTTAATAATTGCACAGAATATTTTCACCCTCTTTTCCATTGTTTCCGCCTTTTTTGTTTGCCTTTTCATTTCCCTTAATAAATATAAGCTACTGATATTAGCACTACAAAGTTTTAATATCACCCTGGTCTTTTTCCAGTATTTCCACCTGTTTTTTTGCCTTTTCCAAAATGTGGCAGTATTTCCATCTCCTTCTGTTTTTCTTTTTCCAAAAAAGTGAAAAGACAAACAAAAGGTGGTGGAAATGCTGGGAAAGGGTGTGGGAATATCATTTGCTTTAATAAATATACGCTATTGATATTGGCACTACTATTTTTAATAATTGCACCATCCCAGCTTGTCTTTTCTGTATTAAATGGATTGTGGGAACTGTAATAACCTTTGTCAGCTATTTAAATGTTAAAAGAACGGATGAGTTAGTGCAATTATTAAAACATCACAGTGCCAATACCAGTAGCTTAAATATATGCATGAGCCCGTTAGTCTTTGTATATTGGGCTAATACACGATTCATAGAATGCACAGTTCTTACAGCTGTTTCCCACCCTTAGTGTTATGCGGATGTCTTGTATTCTGGCATTATACAGGACCCCGACGAACTAATGTGAGTGACTCACATGCTGGTCAAGATGCCAGACTACGTAAATTCTGTGTTCTTGCTTTGTGTGATTGTCTGTCTTGCATCTTTTCTTAATATTTGCTGAACATCGTGTTTGATACTATCTAAGAAGGTATTTCTCGGTTTTCTACAATTAGCATCCATGAAATGGTTTTACATTAAGGAGACACCACCAAAATCATCCATGCATGTTGGTAAAAACCACTCCATTTCCTGAATTTGATTTCTACAATGCTATACAATGAACACTCAAAATTCATTGTACCTAAGAAAAAAAAAATCCAGAGTTCCAGACCAGAAATCTGCTCCTCTTCCTACACAAAGACGAGAAGGGGAAGCAACCTATAGAGACTCATCAGTCATCATAGGGCACAGATAACCGAAATAAATAAATAAATAACAAAAGCCCATACAGTCATACATGATATAACCAAAATAAATAAATAAATAACCATGGAGCAGGTTATTGAAGGGCACCCTCGGCCTACGGTAGAGCATTTCTTCAAGCTGCAGGTTATTGAAGGGCACCCTCGGCCTACGGTAGAGCATTTCTTCAATGTCCAAGATGTACCCATTATTCCCCTTCACTAAAACAAATCCTACAAATTCCCAAAAATGAGATTTATTTCTTAAATCACACACAACTCAAATACCCTCTCCTTCTTTTTTTTTCTCCTTTTCATTCATCTCTCACCTTTACCAAACTAGACCATATATTCGCACGTAAATCAAAACAAAAAAGAAGAAGAAAAAAATGAAAACAAATAAACAAAAACTAGAGAAAGACAATAAAATAAACCCATGTGCATGCATGCACGCATGCATGTAATGATCATCTCTAACGTACGCCTCCAATGTTGATTCCCTTACCGTGTTCCCCTCTGAATCATCTCGTTATAACGGTTAACAGATTCCATTCTCTGGAGCCTCATCTGCTCATAAAATTTCTTTATAAATTCCTCGGCCCTCACGTCGATAGCTTCGTCCCCTCTAGCAACATAGTTGCCGTCATCATCGCTCCCACCGGAAGTATCAAGCGCTTGGAGGTCCTGTGCGGATGCATACCTGTTGAAATGTAAATGATTAAATAACACCAACTCTAATTGCTCAGGTTTTTGGATACCAGAGCTATTGCCTTAGGGCAGGTCCTGACTTCTAAACCTTACAACTCCTTAATATTAAAGATCCACGGCCAAACCTAAAAGAAGGGTCACACGTGCCACGTATACGGCCAACCCAAAAATGAGGGGCCACATGCCCTTATTCTCTAGTGTTTTTCAAAAAGTATGTTCTCAAAACGGATCGTATCAAATATTTCATATTTTCGATGATCATCACTATTTCAGGTATTCGGGGAATCCTCCTTAATAGATGAAATATCCAAACCGTCCATTTGATGGCCACAATGTAAATAGGTTGTGGTCCAAAAACTCATTTCCATAGGATGATTCCAACCCTTCCATCTATAGAGGTTTCCATAATATGCAATTCCTCTGTAGATCAGGAGGCTACTATCATCTTATGGAAATGATTTTTTGGGTACAACCTATTTACATTGTGGCCCAACCCTTCCATCTATAGAGGTTTCATAATATGCAGTTCCTCTATAGATCAGAGGGCTACTACCATCTTATGGAAATGATTTTTTGGGTACAACCTACTTACGTTGTGGCCCATCAAATGGACAGTTTGAATCATCCTATGGTGTGGGCCATACAGTACTTTTTGAAAATACCGGACTATACAGGCTTACACATATAAAATCTCTAACGGCTTAAGGTTTTGGAGTAATTGGTTGTTTCACAATACCGGCTGGTCATTCCGTCTTCTACGTCGAAGCACCTTGGTGGGGACGGAGATGGCGGGACCACGTCGTGGAACGAGTCAACCCGCATGGATCCCGTCGGGATGATCTCCGACGTTGGAGAATTGGGTTCGTGCCGGAGGTGCAAGGGCCGAACTGCACCGACTAGGATTTTGAGGCCCTTTCCGGCTGATTCAACAACATTAGTATGAACGGGCTTCGACTTGTTCGGCCGGTGGCGCATCATTAAAAGGGCGGTGCGTAGTAGGCTCATGCCGCCGCGCTTTTTCGCAGTCTTCTTTATGCTGCCTTCCTTCTCCATGGTAAAGAGAAGGAAGGGGTGTTTGTTTTTTTAGATTGCTCAAAGGTTAAGCAGCGTAGGGGAGGAGAGAAGGGGGTTAGAGATGAAGGAATTTATGTGGAAAGGGTATCTGTAGGGAAGATTAGGTGTGTGGACATGGTTTTAATTAGAAGGACGTGAATGAGATTGTTGTTTGAAAGGCTGGAAGAATATTCTAAAAGCGGTTGACGTTGGAATATTGGAAGATGACCAAACTACCCATGGTCATTAGCTAAAAGCCTAAAACATGATCGCGTATATAACTATACACGAAAACAGTGTATATATTGCACCTGCACCTGCAGCTCAAAAATACAGTGGGGCCCACATTATTTGGGAGATCCGAACAATTCATTTGCTGGGCCCTGACATAGATACGGTGTGCCCAAAAAATATTCCCCATTGGATGATCCTAACCCTCTGATTTGTGGAGTTTTAAAATGGACAGTGCAGTATAGAAACCTAAACGGATTGAAGGGGTAGGAGCATCCTATGTAGAAGATTTTTTGGGCACACCCTCATTAGCGGAGCCAGGAATTTACACTTGGGTGCGTGTGGGTGGTGGGGGGGGGGGGGGGGGGGGCAGGACCCCTCATGCTATATGTGCCTCCGCCTCTGCACACCTTATCTACGTCAGGGTCGAAGAAATTAATGGCTTAGATCACCCAAACAATGTGGGCCCCATTATACTTTTGGGCCGCAAAGCCGTGACCATATAAATTCTCCTTAAAAACTTCCCCTGCACAGATTTGATATGATATTAGAGACGGTTTATACATGGAACACCGGTGTATAGATATATTTCTCCTTCTCTTTGCTTTGAGAGCGTGGGCAGTGTGGTCATTTCCCCTAGCTAAAGCAGTGGCGGTAAAACGTTTTCTTGTCCAGGTGGGTAACTTGTAATTTTTGGTATAAAGACATGGCAAAGATGTTTTTACAACGAGATGAGGGTGTCCATACCATAAGAACAGGCGTAAGGTGTGGTCGAGGGTTTTCCTTGGTGCGGATTTTTCGCACCAAGACAAGGAATTGGTCGTCTTAGCTTCTCTCGCACCGAGGTCGAGGTGGGCCCTACTAACCCATTTTTTGAGATGGGTCCCACTTATAATGTTCGATTATTAAAAGACCATGCCATGCTGCATGCATGTTCATGTGGATGAGTGAGACCATTAACGAATGGTGATGAAATTACAATTTTGTGGGCCCAGTCGGATACCTCAGATTTTGTATTTGGATTTGGAATTGAGTTTTCAGTACAACGTGAATAGATTTGCCAGCTCATGTTGAGGGAGACAGAGAGGGAAGGTGGTAATTTCTGCTGGAGGAAAGAAGTTGAGGATCCAAGAGGGTGAAGAAAACTGCCAGATCTGTGGATTTCCAATTTCTTATTTCCACAACTTATTTGGAAATCTGATTTTTTTCACTGTCAGTCGCTGAGTTGGAAATTCAAGGATTTGATCGGGATCCAAACCTCAACGCAAATAGAGCTGCAAATGTGAGAATTCCAAATCAAAATCTTCTCTGCATCCAAACGGGCCATTAGGGAAATGATTTGTTGTTTCCAAACAAACATCATAAGGGCCAATTTGGTCATAAGAGATAAGGGTAGAATTAGCATTTTATGTGTTATTTTGGCTTACTAGTATGTAAAAAATGCTAAAAGAAAGTCACTTTTATGCAATTTCTTAATAGACTCTCATTGGGTCCCACGTCTATCTTGTTTACATAAGTCACCTCGTGATTTTTTACGAGATCAACGATCATAAGTTCATATACATGTCCCCCATGTGGCACTCAAAAGTTGGCTTTTAGCATTAATCGGGAAAGTGACTTTCTGCCTAATCTTTCTCTTTCAACAAATATAAATACTAGGGGTGAAACTTGGGCTGGATTCAACCTGATTTCGGCTCGGGTTGGTTGGTAAGTTCTCAGGTTGGGTTGGGTTGGGTTAGAGTTTGGAAAATCCAGCCCGATTTAATTATTTTGTAGGGCTAGGGTTGATGCCTTGGCAACCAGACCCGACCCCTTCCCTAATTATCATAAATATATTGTGGTACAAAATCGTATTATTTTTTTTAAACCCTAGCCAACCCGATTCTAATCGGACCGATTTGGAAATTTGGGTTCGGTTATGGTTGAGAGATTTAAAGTTGGGTTGGGTTAGGGTTACTCTCCTCGACCCGAGGCTCTGCTTGGGTTGGTTTGGGTTTTGGTTGGCCTCGACCCGACCCAGCCAGGTTTGAGTTGCACCCCTACTCTAATCATCTAGATACATTGAGTGCATAATGGCTGCAAATTGGTTGCTTGAAACATATGGAAAATCACACAACCCTACTGGCTTCAACAGTAACAAGGTGTGTAATGGGGCCCTCTTCTTAACATCATGGTGTTGTCATGGCATTTTTGTGAGAAAAAAGATGGTGTCTAGCTGTCCACTGCTTGGTAGTTTCTTGGGCTTTTCAGGGCCCACTTCAACGGTGGAACCCACTTGACAAGGGAATGGATGGATGTGTGGGCCCGCTTCAGCCTGATTAGTTTTCAAAATGCTTTATTAAAGCATTAATGATCTAAAAATAGCTTAAAGGTGACATTCAACAATCATTCTCCACACTGCTTTTGCACTTAAAAAAGGGTGCTAATAAATTCGCATGTTGGATAATTCGCACCCCATTTAACTTGAATGGTGTACTTTAAACCTACACAATACTAACCGTAAATCATACATGTACCCTGCGGATGGACGAATTAAAATAGGGTGCAATTCGGGCCGGGTTGGGTTGAGGCCAACTCTAGTGTAACATGAGGTTGCATTACCTCAACCCTAACCCAACCCGCCTCTAAATTACCCAACCTTTACCAACCCAACTAAGCCCAATTTCCAAATTGCCCATCTAACCCAATTTTCCAAATTGGGTCGGGTTCGCCAAGGGGAAAACAAAATAAAATACAAAAATCACGACAAAATTAGGATGAGGTTGTGTTCAGGTAGGGTCAGATTGCCTAAGACTTCAACCCTAATCTAACCCGAAATTAAATCAGGTTGTATTTTCCCAACCCTAACCCAACACAATCCAAGGAAATGCCAACCCAACCCTAGCCAAAATCGGGTTGAACCTGTCAGGTTCGGGCTGATGCCGGCCCAAGTTACACCCCTACTTTAAAAGGAATCCCTACAGCTCACATTCAACACAAAAATATATTCCCATGGATATCTCTCCCTACTTACCTTACAATTTCTCTAATTAGTTGTTATATGCTTTTATAATTCATTCCAAAAATGTTATCAACAAACAATCAGAAAAGTGTTTAACAAAATGAAGAGTGTCATTATCAAATAAGGGTGTATGGATACTATCTCTTTAAAAAATATTAAAATAAGTCTATATTAAAGACCTCCCAAGAGATCAACAGTTTGTTTCTTCTAAGAAACTACTCTCTCATACTGAGGATTCTCATTTCCTTCTTTTGTGAAGTACATAAAAATAATTAAAAGGAAAAATTGTCAATTGGTGACACAAAAATGACAAAATAGTGGATGGGTGACACCATTTTAAAAACTTGTGAACGGAGGTCAAAACACCTTTTACGTACATGGCCTTTTACATAAATGCCCCTGAGGGCAAAAAAACCCTTCGTTTTAACTTTTCTTCATCTTTAACTGTTGAGAAGCTTTTATTTTTCACTTTTACTCTCTCCTTTTTTTCATTTTTAACCACCTGCAACTCATCTTCTCTGGCGTGAGGTGGTGACCGGCGTGAAAATCAACCCATTTTCTCTGACGTGGGGCGGGTTCCTGCGCTACTCCGACCTCTCTTCTCTGTTCTCAACCATATTCCGGCATGGGCTTCATTTTTTCCGGCGTGTTCCCCATCCCCATCGTCTCAACGATGGTAGGGTGTCATGTTTCAATTTTTTTACTTTTATTTCCTTCTATTAAGTTACTTTTGTGGTATATTGTTTCATTTTCACTATTTGGAAGCCTTTACACATCTAGGGCTTTATTTTTTTTATTTTTTTTCCTATTAAGTTGGCTTTGATGAGAAACAGTTAACATGTACTGTTTCATTTTCACTGTAGAGCCCTTTTAATAATCTCCCATTTTCAGTGTTGAGAACCCCTTACCCCCTTTTCACTGTTGATAACCCCGTCTTGTGATTGATAATCTCCCTTTTCCAGTGCTTAGAACTCCCTCTAGGTGGTTCATAATCCCCTATTTCCAGTGTTGGGAACCCCCTTTTGAGGTTGATAATCCTCAATTTTCAGTGTTGAGAACCCCTCCAGGTAGATTGATAATCCCCCATTTATAGTGTTGAGAACCATCTTTTGAGATTGATAATCCCCAATTTCCAATGTTGAGAACCCTCTCAAGGAATAGTTGATAATCCTCCATTTCCAGTGTTGAGAACCCCCTCATTTCTAGTGTTGGTAACCCTCTCTAGGATGTTGACAATCCCCCATTGCCAGTATTGAGAACCCCCTCTGGGTAGATTGATAATCCCCCATTTGTAGTGTTGAGAACCCCCTTTTGAGATTGATAATCCCCCATTTCCAGTGTTGGGAACCCCCTTTTGAGGTTGATAATCCCCGATTTTCAGTTTTTAGAACCCCCTCTAGGTAGATTGATAATCCCCCATTTTTAGTGTTGAGAACCCCCTTTTGAGATTGATATTCCATAATTTCCAATGTCGAGAACCCTCTCTAGGTAGTTGATAATCCCCTATTTCCAGTGTTGAGAACCCCCTCATTTCCAATGTTGGTAACCCTCTCTAGGTAGTTGATAATCCCCGATTGCCAGTGCTGATAATCCCTCATTTCTTGCGAAATTCTGTAGGAAAACCTTTTAATGTTCACAGATGTTTGTTTTTTATGATGATTGTGTTAAAAACTTTATTTTTTAATGGAGATTGGTAGAAACTATGGCAGGGGAGCTGTTAAATGGTAGGGGAAGTTGTTTGTGAATGGCTAGGGAACTTATAAAATTTAAACAGGTTTTATGGTGTGTGTTTGTGTATGTGTTTCAATTTGAACAACTGAAGTTGTTTGTAAATAGGTGGAGAACTTGTAAATTTAAACAGGTTTTATGGAAGTGTGTTTATGTTTGTGAATGGGTGAACAACTTGTAAATTGAAACAGGTTTTATGGAAGTGTGTTTTTGTTTGTGAATGGATGGAGAACTTGTACATTGAAACAGGTTTTATGGAAGTGTGTTTGTGTTTGTGAATAGGTGGAGAACTTGTACATTTAAACAGGTTTTATGGAAGTGTGTTTTTGTTTGATCATGGGTGGAGAACTTCTAAATGTAAACAGGTTTTATAGAATTGTGTTTGTGTTTGTGTTTAAATTTGAACATTGGAACTTGTTTGATCATGGGTGGAGAACTTGTAAATTTAAACATGTTTTAGACAATTGTGTTTGTGTTTGTGTTTCAAGTTGAAATGTGTATTTTTTTTGGTTAAAATGCTTACAGGTTAACTACACAGTTTTCTATGGTCCTATGATGTGTTTCTGAGACCAGTAGCTTTATCTACCTTGGTATATGGTTGGTGACCCATTTTTTGGGTGGATAACCCACTTTAGAAGGTCAATCACCCAAAAAAATGGGAGGTTGGTAAGCCTAAATTTCAATTTCATTAGCTTTATCTACCCTGGTAAATGGTTGGTGACTCATTTTTGGGTGATAACCCACTTTACAAGGTCAATGACCCCAAAAAATGGGAGGTTGGTGTGGACCCCGATCCGAGAGAGGGGCGGCGGTGGGAGACGAGCCCCACGCGCTAAGTCTCACTGGATCATCCACGTGAATGGAGAGCTCTACCAAGGAACTCTCGAAAGAAAGTGCCTCTCACAGTATGAGTGGCGATACAAAGGTGAGATACCTCTCGATTCGGGGACTAGCCCAGATTCGAGGCGTACCTTAAACAAAGAAGAGTCGCCATCCAAGGAAAGTGGGCCAAGGATCCCATACTATGCTCTGTTGCAACGGATAACCAGAGATATAAAATAGGGTTCGTGCCTGGTTACGAATTCGGAAGGTCTAAAGAGCACCTCATCCGCCCAAGTGTAAACACCTGGTCTCTTATGCCATTTACTTAATAATTTTGAAGAGTTTTGGGCGAAAATCATATGAAATGGGAACACAAATCTCCGAGAAGACGTCTATCTAATCATGCATGTCTCGGAGGAATAATAAACACACATAAAAGAAATAAAAGTGTCACCTGAGAATAACTAGGTTATAAGTGACATGCCTAATGGGTGTCTAAGTTCTGGTGAACAAACACATGCATGACACACCAAAAAAATATAAGGTCTGCGCAATAAAGTAAGAAAACACTGCAAAACATAGAAAATGACTCGATACCATACAACCCTAAAACTCTAATCTATACCTAGGCCCGAGTCTTTAGATGATCTGATGTTCATCCAAAGAAGCCTACGTATCCCCGCCTCCACGAGAATCAAGGCAACGTAGTTCTTCGCACCTATTCTAAGCTGTGATGCCTAAGACATCTAGACCTCTATCCTAGACTCGATCTAAAAGACCGGACTAGTTCTTAAAGCTTTTTGTGTGATTATTTAAATTCCAATGGATTGTAGATTTTAGGACACCCTATATGTCTTAACTAAATGCAGGTTAGCCCTAAGCTAATGCAGGTGGTTCCTATAATCTATGTGTAGCTAGGCTGTATATCCTAAGGAAAACAGTAGGATCTATCGCATCTTAGACCTAGTCATCAATTGGCGATGTGGATTGCCAACTGACCGGACGGAGGCGTAAAAACTCCTAGCTAGGACTCACTCCTAACTCTAACACAAACAAATAAAACACACAACAAACAAACAAATGAACGGGGGAGCAACTCCCGACTCAAAAACTCTCTAAATAGGACAACTTCTTAACTCTAGAGGAAGATCCTTTCGAAGAAAACAATATTTTGAAAAGATTTTTATAATTTTGAAAGATTTAAAATCCTTATCTTTAAAGGTTTGGCTGGACTTGGGATGTGGATCCCAAGCTGCACTACGTACCTCGTGGAAGAGGATCAAGCCAACGTAGTTCGGAATAGATTTCCTAACTACTCCTAATGACTCAAGATTTTTGAGATTTTTGGTTTTTCAGATGTTTTTGTTGTTTTTAAGTGTTTTTGACTCAAGGGGGACAAATCCTATCATCATAAGGGGAGGACAGACTCCTGATATCCCGCAAAGGTTGGACAGCATCCTATGCTTTGCGGGGGAAAAGAACAGAAACACAGCTCTGCAAGGGTTGGACAGCATCCTATACCTTGCAAGAGTGGATAAAAACATGATACGATGAGAGGTAGAATAGAATCCTAACCCCTATGATGATAGAATTTGATTCCTGAACAAGAGGATTGACTCTCTAGACTAAGGACGGATTCCTGTGCTAGTGGACTAATCAAACTAAGATAAAGCTCAACAAGTAATAAGGAAAGACCTTGTGCATATTTGGCAAAGGTAAAACATCCAGCCGGGCCGGACAGCTACCTAGCCCTAGGGTGCAACAAATGTGCAACCCAATACCCATAAGGGTAAGGGGTATGATGCCAAGCCGAGTAGGATGTTCTCCCAAAACCAAATGATGCACAAAGAGGAGAATGCTAATAGAATGAGACTGGGCAAGTCTCTTAGACATATAGGTAGGATAGAGAAAAAAAAATGTGAACAAGGAAAAAGAGACCTTGTGCATATTTGGTTTAGGTAAAACACCCAGCCGGGCCGGACAGCTACCTAGCCCTAGGGTGCAACAAATGTGCAACCCAATACCCATAGGGTGAGGGGTATGATGCCAAGCCGAGTAGGGTGTTCTTCCAAAAACCAAGAGACGCACAAAGATGAGGTTTAGAAAGAAAAATGAGATTGTGTGAGACTCCTAAACAAAAAGATAAGCTCCAAGAGAGGTGCTGACGAGACACGGCATGTCTCCTAAGGATGGACTTACTAACGAGACAAAGCTTGTCTCTAAAGGATACAACTTTCTCTGTCTGAGACATAGCCTGTCTCCCTGAGAGGGCTCTAGAGAACTCTTTCATTGCCCTTGCAATGAATGGATTTCTAATTTCTAGGGGATACACACCATAAAGACTTGGACAAGTCTTTAAGCAAAGAAGGGAGTGCTACTTGGACTGAGCGAGTCCCCTAATGATGGGCTTGGGCTAACGCCTTCATCGCCCTACAAGAAAAGGAGATTCTAGTATCTAAAGAATCTTAACAGAAATCTATAAGACTGTGTTAGTCTATCAAAAAGAGAAGAAAAGGCTATCAGATAATCGCAAATTTTATTCTAAAAATAAATCAATTGCCAAGCAAAGAAAAATATACAATCTAATAGCAATCATAAAATGATAAATAACATTAATTAGTCCAGACCAGCCGCTGGATAGCCTAATAAAGTAAAAAACAATATCAAACACTTCAAAACCAATCACAAACCCCAATACGGGGACTCCAATGAAATCAGATGATGCTAAAGTAATCATCTGATATCATATACACATGATAATATTTCTAATCCCGCCTTGAGATCAGACAGTACTCATGTCGATAATATCGAACAGAGTAGTCATCTGATCTCCTTCTTCCTATTAACAATTTATTTAAATAAATAGAAATGAGTATAATAAACTTTGATATAATCTCACCTGAACAATCCATTTATCTTCATAATCTAACTCAAAATTAAATAAGAGGAAAGAAGAGGGAGAAGATACTATCATAATCCAATAAATCCCTCTAAGGGTGGGCTTAGGCTATCGCCTTCATCGCCCTTAAAGAAGAATGGGACCTAAAAACAAAACGATATTTTCAAATCACAACAATTCTTATGAAAAGAAATCATGTTAAGCAAAATATGAAATTATATGTACAGAATATATAACTTATAAGAACAACAGTTATACAATAAATAATGTAGCGAATATATGTGTTTTTTTTTTTTAACTCAATCAAAATTGCAATTATAAAACTATAAAATATAGGGCAGCAGCTATGTAGTGGTAGACAACAGATATGTACATTCAAATAAACATAAATCATAGCTGAAAAATGAGACATCTTTCTGGAGTAGCAACTACAAAATACACAATTCTTTTGAGACCCTAAACTCATGAGAAATCCAGCCTACTCATCTTTTGCATATTCATTTGTCAAGTAAAAATAATATAAACCATATAGATCAGTGAAAAATGAAACTGAACCAGTAAAATGCACAAGCCAATGAAACAGTAGTCATATAATTATATTATGTAGAAACTTATAGGAGTAACCATTATCAATGATACATGGGCTAAACTTAAAATTAAAGTGAAGTGGTGGCTGCCATGGGCATCACCATGATTACATGATAGAATGAGGGTAAAAAAAAAAGGCTGCAATGTGTTAACATAGAGGCTGAACTGCGCTAAAAAAAAATGAAACAATGCTAGAAATGAGCTGAACATAGGCTTAAAAATGTGCTCAAAACAGGGCTGAAATGGGACAGATTTGCGTAAAAAACTGGGTACAAAATGTGGACAGAATCGCACCTCGAACAGGGGCAGAAATGTGCTTAAAAATGGGGGCTAAATTGTGTGAAAACTGTGCTCGAATGTGTACAGATTCTGAGCGAAAATTGTGCCTCAAATATAGACAAATTCTGTGTTGAAGTTATGGTAAAACAGGGGCAAATTTGTGGGCAGAATCTGTGACAGATTCACGGGTGAAACATGGACAGGTTTGTACTCAAAACTGGGACAAATTTTATGTTCAAAACTGGGACAAGTTCATGCTTAAAAATGGGACAGATTCATGCTTAAAAATGTGAGAGGTTTGTGCCAAAAACTGGGGCTAAACGATGGACAGAATCGTGCCAAAAACTAGAGCTGAACTGTGGACAGATTTTTGTCAAAACTGGGATTGAAACATGGAATGAATTTATGTCAAAACAGGGGCAGCATCATGGACTAATATTGTGCAACACAGGGACTGAATTGTGAGTAAAATCTGTGCAGAAATTGTGTGGACACGGTGGGCTGAAATGTACAGAAATTGTGTGTGCACAGTGGGCTGAAATGTACAAAATTGTGTGTGCAGTGGGCTGAAATGTATAGAAATTGTGTGTGTGCAGTGGGCTGAAATGTACAGGAATTATGTGTGTGCAGTGGGCTGAAATGTACAGAAATTGTGTGTGCACAGTGTTAAACAGAAACAAATATATATGTATGCATCTTTGCTAAACAGAGACAAATTTGTGAATGAAAATTGTGCTCAAACAGGAGTAACAATGGGTGAAAACTGTGTTGAACCAGGAGGCTGAAGTTAAGAGCTAAATTTATTGGATAAAAAAAAAAATGAAATACAAAATGCATTGGTCTGAAGCAAGCTATGAACCATACATATAAAAACATAGCCATATCTACAGATATACCCACACACACTCAAACACATACGGCATATGCACAGTCATGTACTCATACATATATCAACAAATAATTTTTAAGGGAATTTTCAAAACATCCTCAAGGTTTATAACAAGAATATCAAATAAGGCTAGTATTGACCTTAAAAATTTTTATAAGCATAAGTTAAAAAAAAAAAAACAAAGTATTTCATCTTAAGTAAACATCACTTTAATCAACTTAAGAAAAATCTACGACTAATTCATATCTACAAATATTTCAACTAATTAATAGTAACTTTAAAATTTCGTCATAAGTAAAGTTAAATAGCTAAAAGAAAATTCATCACAAAAAATCATCAAACTTGAAACATATATATATTTTTTTAAAATTTTCAAAATCAAATGTTAAACCTGAACCTTCATTCCAATATTTAAGCTGAAAATTAATCTAAATTATATATATACATATATATATATATATATATATATATATATAAATCTCAATAAATATAAATGATCAGGTTATTAAATAAGATAATAATCACATAATCACGCAACTATTCAATTATAAATTTGAATCACAATGATTTAAGCTGAAATCACTCAATTGATACTTCAAAATGCCAAATCCAAATCAATTATATCAACGAACACATCAAAAGAATGTAGAAAATTTTTGCAATATTTGCCTGTTATAGATACAGAGTAAAGATTTCTTCTTCTAAAAAATTTTAACGAATTCTTTTATAGCCTGATCATGTTAAAATTATGACTATAATCAACATCAAGCATTCCAAGCATATTCCAATATTTAAGCTGAAAATTAATCTAAATTATATATATATATATATATATATATATATATATATATATATATAAATCTCAATAAATATAAATGATCAGGTTATTAAATAAGATAATAATCACATAATCACGCAACTATTCAATTATAAATTTGAATCACAATGATTTAAGCTGAAATCACTCAATTGATACTTCAAAATGCCAAATCCAAATCAATTATATCAACGAACACATCAAAAGAATGTAGAAAATTTTTGCAATATTTGCCTGTTATAGATACAGAGTAGAGATTTCTTCTTCTAAAAAATTTTAACGAATTCTTTTATAGCCTGATCATGTTAAAATTATGACTATAATCAACATCAAGCATTCCAAGCATATTCAAAAGTCTAAGAAATTTCAAAAATTAAAAACAAGACATTCAGATCTGAATAATGAGATTTTAAGTACTTATAGCATTTAATTCTCATTATTTCAAGAACACTCGTGAAATCATATTATTAAACCTCTGAAATTTTGATGAAAATAAACTTTTAAGAGATTCTGAACATAATAAACTATTAAATCGCTAGTCAAAGATAAAATACCTGTTAAATGAATCTAATTGCCTTTTCCCCTTGAATCGCAATGAATTTCCTCGAGAAAACGTGATAACCGAAGTAGAACTTTGCCGGAGGTAGATCGGGGAAGATGAACAGCAGATCCACCGGAGAAAATGATTCCGGAGCACCAATTTACTTGCCGGGGAAGAAGATAGCTTAAGGTTTCAAAGAATTTCTCTATCTCTCTCTCTCTATTTTTCTTTCTCTTTAACCTTCTCAGATGGATTTCTTGCTTTGGATCTTTGTTATCCACTAAACTCCTCTTAAAACGCTGATTTATGAAATATAGCAAATCCGAGCAATAGCAAATCAACTTTAAAGTCTTTGATACTCGAATCTATGCTAAGGAAGATCGGATCTAGAGTTTATAGGAAGCTAGGGTTTGAATAAAAGGAAAAGAATGAAGAACTAGCAGCTTAAAGTAACAATAGATCTTGATGAAAGATCGGAGAAGAAAAGAAAGAAGTTTAGGTTTGAGATGAAGACAAATCTGAGATTCTAAAGCTTCACACCACAAGTAAGAATATGAGAACAAAAACAACAGAATAAGGAAGAAAGAAAATCTAGCGGAAAAATAACTGGAGTCCGGTAGATTCGTCGGAAAGAATGGATCGGAGAAGAAGAAGTATAGATCGAGGGTTTTGATTTGGGGATTTCCTCTCTCTCTCCTCTCTCTTTCTATCAGCGAGAATGAGCTTCTTTTTTTTTCTTTCTATCTGGAAAATGAAATCTCTCTCTGTAGCTATAAAATGATTCACCGGAGGCAGAGTATTGCCGGATCTCAACCGAATTAATCGAGAAAGACGATCGGAAAGTAAAAAATTTCGATCGGAAAATCTCTTTCCCTTTTGCAGACGAAAGAATTCAGCATTTATAGACATTTTAGGGAATTGATATTGGCAATCCAAAATGATGGGCGCGCGGATTTTTGATGGGCGCGCGAAATTGCGCGTCCTTTTCGGCCCAGGTTTGTCTTTTTTCCAAAATAAATTCGCCCCCCTTTCGGATATATTCACCTCCTTTTCTAGTTTACACAATGGTCTTTTCTTGGCTCGTTCGCTGGGCAAACGCACTCGAAATTCAATGAAATTTTGCAGGGGCCCTGGCGGAACCCTAAGCTAGCTTAGGGTGAAGTTTAGGATCCTAATTCATTCATTTGACGGGGTTTTTGCGCAAAATCGGAAGGATTAGGGCACGGTCAAAATGGGGTGTCTACAGTTGGTAAGCCTAAATTTCAATTCCAGAAGCTTTATCTACCTGGTTAATAGTTGGTAACCCATTTTTTGAGTCGATCACCCACTTCCGAATGTTGGTAACCTCGTTTTGAGGTAGTCAATAATCTGGAATCGCTCATTAGCTTTAATACCCAATAAATGGGTTGATAACCCATTCTCTCTGTCGGTGACCCACTTCCATGTTGGTAACCCAAAAAAGTGGGAGTCGATAACCCGGTTTGTCAATTCCAGTAGTTTTATCAACACAGGGATCTGGTTGATAACCCAATTTTTGTGTCGGTAACCCACTTCTGAATCTTGATAACCCAATGACAATCATTCTTTACAAAATAAAAAGAAGTCATCACAATATCTAAGTACATTCAAAAAATTCAATTACACCCTTACACGAAGAAGGGAGTTTGGCAAGGTACGCCCGAAATACTGAGTATGGGTGCAGAAGGCCCAATAACAGTTTGGTCAACTTGTTGTCTTACCACGGGAGGTTCTTTGTAACTTCTTTTATTATGGCTAAGTTTTCGACATCGGGTGCAGTTGTAATGTAATCCACCTTTCAATTCGCGATCTGTTCTTCTCGTACGCGGCCTTCCTGGTGGTCGCTTTGCAATCGGTGGTAATATTGTCATCAAGGATTCTGGATTTAATTCCCATTGGGTCCTGTCTAGCGTCGGGTGCGAAACCTCAACGTACGTAACCCGATATCTCTACATGAAACCATTTCTCGCAGTAATCGTACGCATCAAATTCTGTTATGCCAATGGCTGCCAATGGTGAATTTGTTCATCTCCGCTACCAATACGTACTGCTTCAGCAACATAAAAAACCACCCTCAACTATCTTCGTTCTCCATCTCAACAACCCCAAATGCTAATGGATATAAACTGTTGTTACCATTGACCCCGATTGTAATCAATAAGATTCCTACATACTTCCCTCGCAGATGTGTCACATGAACCAAAATTATAGGCCTGAGTGTTCGATGAAAAGACCGTATGCTGGGACCAAATGTCCAAAATAAGAGAACAAATCTATCATCTCCCCTAGGTCGTAAATCTCTCGCTATGAAAACACGCATATAGGTGCCGGGATTTCTTCTCATCATCTGAACTGCAAGTGCAGGCAATATTCAATATGAGTCCTCCGCATTCCCACACTTAATCTCAAGTATGATGTTCATCGTGTTGTACGCTTTCCAATAGCTTATACTTATACCTCAATGCATCTTGATATATTCTCGTATGATCCTCATCCTCACATCATCTGGGCGAGCGAATAAGTGTAAACATGTCCGAGCTACCCAAGCTGCTGTGGCAAGAGGGTGATCATTACCCTTTAATTGAGTTGTACACGTATGGTCGGGGACAAACGACTTCACTAACACACAAGTCGTATGATTAGTGCCCGTTATACGCCATTTGCAACCTTCTACCTTGCATCGAACGGCATACTTCTTCGGTGTTGACTTTGACCTAACGAACATAAACTCTTTCACAACCTTCTTGAAGTGTTGCATATTAGAAAATATTGTCCCAACCGTTAACCGCTCAAACTGAAGATTAATGGCATCTACATGATGGGCCCCAACAAACATCTAATCTGCTTCCATTGGCCGACTACTGTCAGTCGGAACCAGTTGAGAACCCCCTCTGATAGGAGAATCCACACTGATAGGCTGAGTGCATGGACTAACACCGATCTTTCCATGATCGTCATCCTCATCCTCCTCCTCCTCCTCCTCCTCCCCATCATCATCGTAATCATCATCACTACCATTGTCATTATCATCATCATTTATTTCTTCTTCTAATCTAAACCCCCCACACAGAAACCATCTTAAAAATATTACTGAAATCCACTTCAACATCTCCCACATTTTGGAAGTCATTGATACCTGGTTAGCATGCAAACCACTTGCCAATGTTTCATTTAAGTCAATTTGAGACCTGCATAGTCGACAATATATAATCAGTTTCAATCCATATGATTAATTCATAAATTGAAATATGAAAGTCTTGAAAGATTTTCAAATAACTACAACACCTTACGCCAGGTTCTGCTGAAGCACCTCCCATCTCTTCACTTACATATCTCCCATCAAATTCACTTTCGTAGTCTTTTTGCAAGTCCACTTCAAAACGCGGACATTTTTTAAACGGAATCGAAGTAGAATGAATGCTACGATTAAGAGAGGGTCTACTAGTACAAATATTGTTTGGGGGAAGCATTAACGAATTCAAAGAATTAATACCATTGTCAATTATGCTCTTCGTTATGTATATCATCACAAAATTGAACATGTATCTGTCAAACATCCTCAACATTGTTTGGAGGACATCATCGTCATCGACGTCAATTAAAGTGCCTATATATGGATCGACAACATATTGACATTTTATCAATAGTGAAACCTGCCTTTTTGTAACACCAATTCTTCTTTGGATTGCACCTTCAAATTCGTAGAAATTGATTCCGTGGGTGACCGATAACAATATCTTCTTCCCCCCGATATATTCTCAAGAAACATCATCCTTCAAATCCCCATCAAAGTGTAAGAGAAGAGAAACCATTATTTCGGTTATTTTTTCTAAAATTGTACAGGGGTTCTAAACAAAGTTTATCAAGCCTCTGAAAGGGGTTATCAAGTTGTTGCTAAAGGGCCTTCTCATCTCTCCTTGAGGGCTATTCAAGTGTACACAATGGGTTACCAAGTTCACAAATGGGGTTATGGACTCTAAAGGGGGGTTTCACTACCTCAATGGGGGTTTGCAAGTCAATACAGAAGGTTTTCTAAGGGGATTATCAGGTCCCTAAGGGGGTTTCAAGTAGTCAATTAGGGGTTTTCAACTATCTACGCAAGGGGGTTTTCAAGTACCTAAAGGGATTACCAAGTAAGTAAAAGAGAAATTACCAAGAATGTACAAGGGCTTTTCAACGCCCTCCAATGGGGTTACCAAGCCTCTCCGAGGTGTATCAAGTGTCAAAACAAGTTTATTAGGTAAATATATGAGACTTACCAACAGCAAATAAGGGATTATCAAGTGCAAAAAATTATGATTCCTGTACAAAAGGGTTTACATAAACCATCTATATTCGGGTCATCAAACACTAGTACCAACTTTATTAGCAGGGTACCAACTCTAGAAGTGATTCAACTCACTTGTAGCAACTCTATAAGAACGATTTCAGAGATAATAGAAGCACAAGCCCTAATTCACCATTTTAAAAGGGTTATAAGCTAGGGTTATCAATCACAATAAAGACAGGGTTATCACACACAATACATACATGGTTATTATCACACACTAAAGACAGGGTTCAAATGCATTAATGGAAGCACAAATCCTAAGAAAGTAGATAAGCTACTAACCTTCACTTACACTTCATGGGTTTCGGGCGTTAATGGAGAAATTTACAAGAGGTTGGTTGTAAATTTTGGTAGGTCAAAAGTAAAAGAGAGAAAAATCTATTCTAACGTGTTCTTTTTGCCATAAGGGGTATTTGGGTAAAAGGCCATGTCAGAAAAAGGTGTTTTGACCTCCGTTCACAAGCTTTTAAAAGGGTGTCACCCATCCACTATTTTGGCATTTTTGTGTCACCAATTGACAATTTTTCCATTGTTTTTATGGGCCGTATGGGCTTATGGTTTTGGGTACCCTTTTGCATTACAAGCGGATGGGCCAAGTGCGAAAAAGGGACGAATATATCATTTCCCGGAAGGGAAGAGGGAAATAATATCCCCCCGCCCCCTAAACGGATAAAATCCCCCCTGGAATGGTTTTGTGAGAATGGTTCACTGCTTGTTAGGATAAATTCAACCCCCTATTACGTTTTTCTTTGCCTTTAAAACTTAACGAAGTGGGGTGGGCGATAGGGGGAATATGGGACCACTGTATTTTTTGGGCTGCACATGCATGCATGACCGGCCACCATATAATTTATCTTATTTTGGCTACTGATATCCGAGATTTTATACGGTGTAAGCCCTTATAGTCCCTTATTTTTCAAAAAATACTGTACGGACCACACTATAGGATGATCCAAATCCTCCATGTGATGGTTCATAACGTAAATAGGTTCTGCCCAAAAAATCATTTCCATATGATGATCCTAGCCTTCCGATCTATAGAGGTTTCCATAACATGCAGTTCATCTGTAGATCGGAGGGTTGGGATCATCCTGTGGAAATGATTTTTTGGAAACAACCTATTTACGTTATAGCACATCACATGGATGGTTTGGATCATCATACAGTGTGGCCCGTACAGTGCCTTTTGAAAAATAGGGGACTATAAGAGCTTACACAGTATAAAATATCCTGATATCCTCACTAGTCATTACTATGTTTTGATTATGAGACAAACTCACCTTGTCTTTTATTATTTAACCATATGTCAAGAGCGGTATTTGCTAGGGTATTTCCCAAATGACTTTTGCCCGAGAGAACAGCAACCTCTGATGAATTAAATGCCCCAAGTGGCGTGGCTAATTTGTCTAAGTAATTGCAGTAAATGTACCAGTCATGCTTAAATGCTCTGATTGGCAGTGAGGGTTATTCATATGGAAATGGCCTTCTTTGGGTCTCTTTAGTGTTGGCTGTGAGAATTGTTCCTATGGCAAAGGCCTCGTTTGGGGTCTCGGCAAGGGCATTGTTTAGGTTTCAATGTCTGGTTGTTCATATGTCAAAGGCCCTTGTTTTTGTCTCTTCAATGCCTAGTTGATCTTTTGCGGATCCTATAGGAGCGACAGACTCTCTAGTGAAGCTGAACTGAGAGCTGCCTATCAGGGTATCAAGCCCCTAGATAGAGATGTTTTGGATGAGGTAGTGGGGGAAGGGGGCGCTCTCAAGGTGATTGGCCTAGGGGTTCTCATCCTTTTCTCTACATATTTTCAAGTTTCTCTGATGAAATTCAAGACAAATTGATAGGTTTGCAAATCTCTTTTTAGGCATGTGAGGAAGTCGGCTGATCGCGAAGCTGATAGGTTAGTGATAGGTTAGCCGAGATGGTGTCTCAATTCTCAAAAGAGGGCTCGGAGATTTATGACTTCCTTTCCCCGTGGCCTCTCTTTTCCCCATGGCCTCTCTCCCCCTTAGCCATAGCTGGAGTTTTTTCTTATTGTTTGGCTGGTATATTCTTTTTTTTTAATTCTTTGATGTTGTATAGAACCATCTCAATCTCTTTTTTCAATGAAAATCTTTGCCATTCAAAATAAATGTCTGGTAGTTTCTCCATTGCAGCACAATGCTTCATTAGCTAGTGGAGTATGGGGTTTTTTTGATTCATTTCTTCCCTTCCTTGTCCGTCTTCATTAAGCCGCTGTTTGGATTGCAACAAAACATTTCTGACGAATTTTCTTCTTCTTCGGATATACAATCTATTTACATTATGGTTAATTTAGAAAAAACATTATATGATGTGTGGCCGTACAAACCTGTATTTTCCAAAAGGTACGGATGGTCCACACAGTAGGATGATCCAAACCGTCCATTTGATGGGCCACAATGTAAATATGTTGTGCCCAGAAATTATTTTCGTACTCATATAGTTTCTCATAAATAAAAATCGAATAAAGGGGGGAAAATATCACTGCCCAAATTATATATTCGCCCTTTCCCCCATTAAATTTCTGAGTTCTGACTACATTTTTTTAGGGGTAGCAATTAAACCCGCAAAATGGGGATCCGCCCCGTCCCGTCCCGAAAGGAGGATCCCCCGGTTTAAGCGGGGGCGGGGATGGGGATTGCTCTCGCCCCGCAATCCCCATACAAAATTGATTTTTTGCTAATAAATTTGGGTAGCCGAACTTATCATAGAACAAATTTTGTTTAGTATTCCTAAATTTTCCAGAATATCTTTATCAAATTGATTTTTTGTAGAACTTTCCATTGAAAAAATCCACTAAATGTGTTTCTAAGTGGTGTGCGGGGCGGGGGTGGGGATTAGATTTTCCCCGCGAGGCGGGGAAGGGGATCCCCCACCATTCCCAAAGCGGGGATGGGGAAATTTCTCAAGGCAGGGATGGGACGGGGAATGCCACATCCAGCCCCGCCCCGCCCCGTTGCCACCTTTAAATGTTTTCCACTAGAAGGGGTTGAACCGGAAAAGAAAAAGGGGGTGAATATATCACATCCCTTCTTTGCTTCGGTAAAATATCTTAGGAAAAATTGTCAACTGGTGACACAAAAATGCAAAAATAGTGAATGGGTGACACCCTTTTGAAAGTTTGTGAACGGAGGTCGAAATACCTTTTCTGACATGGCCTTTTACGTAAATACCCTTGAGAAAGAAAAACTCATTTTCTCTTCGTTTTTAACTGTACAGAGGCTTCTTTTTTTTTACTTTTACTCTCCATTTTCATTTTAACCACCTGAAACTCATCTTCTCCGGCGTGAGGTGTGACCGGCGTGAAGATCTCTCATTTTTCTCTGGAGTGGGGCGGTTTCCTGCATTATTCCGAACCTCTCTCCTCCGTTATCAAGTGTATTCCGGCGAGGGCTTCATTTTTCCGCCGTGGGCTTCATTTTTCCCCCATCCCCATCGTGCAGGTATGTTAGGGTGTCGTATTTCATATTTTTTTACTTTTTTTTTCGTTCTATTAAGTTACCTTTGTGGTGTATTGTTTCATTGTTAGTATTTGGAAGTCTTTACACATCTAGGTTTTAAAATTTTTTTTTTCCCTATTTTGTTTCATTTTGACTGTGGAGAACCCCCTTTTGATAATCTCTCATTCTCGGTGTTGAGAATCCCCTTTTGAGATTGATAATATCCCTTATTCAGTGTTGAGAACCCATTTCCAGTGTTAGGACCCCCCTTTTTCAGTGTTGGGATGCTTTATATCCAGTGTTGGGACCCCCTTTTGAGGTTCATAATCCCTCAATTTAAGTGTTGAGGACCCCCTTCAGGTAGATTGATAATCCCTCATTGCCAGTGTTGAGAATCCCCTCATTTCCAGTGTTAGTAACCCTCTCTAGGATGTTGATAATCCCACATTGCCAGTGTTGAGAACCCCCTCTAGGTAGTTCATAATCTCCCATTTGCAGTGTTGGGAACCCCTTTTCAGGCTGATAATCCCCCACTTTCAGTGTTGAGAATCCTTTCTAGGTACATTGATAATCCTCCTTCTCCACTGTTAAAAACCCCTGAAGGGAGGTTGATAATCCCTATTTCTCGTGTTGGGAACCCCCTGTTGAGGTCATGGTTTTAAATTTCGGCCGAAACGTTTCGTTTCGGCTGAAATATTTCGGTTTCGGTGGAAACCGAAACGAAATTCACTGTGAGTCGGAAAAGTACCAAACTTTGCCGAAACGTTTCGGAAATTTCGGTGAAGTTTCGGAAATTTCGGTGAAACGTTTCGGTAAAGTACAAAATTTCGGTGAGATTTCGGAAATTTCGGTGAAACGTTTCGTAAATTTCCGAAATTTCACCGAAATTTCGGTGAAATTTTTACAAGATTTCGTCCGAAATTTCGTACCGAAACCGAAACGTTTCGGTTTCGGTGATGACCGAAACCGAGATTTAAAACCTTGGTTGAGGTTGATAATCCCCATTCTCGTGTGTTGAGAACCCCCTGTGGTTGATAATCCCCCTTCTCTTCTGTTGAGAACCCCCTGTTGAGGTTGATAATCCCCCTTCTCTTGTGTTGAGAACCCCCTGTTGAGGTTGATAATCCTCATTGTCCAGTGTTGAGAACCCCCTGTTGAGGTTGATAATCCTCATTGTCCAGTGTTGAGACCCCCTGTTGAGGTTGATAATCCCCCTTCTCCAGTGTTGAAAACCTCCTCAAGGGAGGTTGATAATCCCCATTTCCTGTGTTGAGAACCCCCTGTTGAGGTTGATAATCCCCTACTCCAGAGTTAAAACTCCCTATTGAGGTTGATAATCCCCCTTCTCTAGTGTTGAAAACCCCCTCAAGGAGTTTATAATACCCATTTCCAGTGTTGTGAATCCCGGTTGAGGTTGATAATTAATATTTGTAGTGTTGAGAACTCCCTGTTGAGGTTGATAATCCCCCTTCTCCAGTGTTGAAAACCCCCTCAAGGGAGGTTGATAATCCCCATTTTCATATTGTTGCCAATCCTCTTTTGGATCATTGTTCATATAGTAATTTTTGGTATGGTTTCTACACTTGAGAATCACATATTTGAGTTGCGAACCCCATTTTAAGAAACATGAACTTACATTACAATTAATTATGTTCTTCTTTTGTGACAGTGATAATATATATAGTTGGATTGGGAGAAGGCAAAGTCTACAATGAAGACGCGTGTAAGTGTAGTCTTTTTTGTTCTCGTTTTAGATTGTTAGTCAATAGAATGCTCTTTTATTCTCTAATTGTGTTAATAGGCAAATGAGAGCCGGAGTCGAAAGTCTAATAGGAAGCCCGCAATGGGTTTAAAGAATGAGGAGATGAAAATGAAAGGTGGTAAGGGGAAAATGAAATTGAGAGGTGAAAAGGGAGAAATGAAACTGAAAGGTGAGAAGGCAAAAATGAAAAATAGAGGTGAGAAGAAGATAGTTGAAGTGAAAGGTCAGAAGATGAAAACCAAAGTGAAAGGTCAGAAGATGAAAACCGATGTGAAAAGTGAGAAGATGAAAAGCAACGTGAAAGGTGAGAAAAGTGAAGTGAAGGCGAAACATGTAAGTGTATTTGATCTTTACAGTTTTAATCTAAGTTACTTGATAAAAGTTCAAGCTCTGATTATGTATGTTGTTTTACAGGATCCATATGTCCCTGCACGATGTTCTCCATCGTGCTTTATTAAGGAGATGCGGAGTACACAGTTCCGATAGTCCCACTATGATGATATAGGCAAGACCCCTTTCAAAGACTTCATCCGCCTAGAACAGAATCCACTAGAAGAGGCTGTCATGCATAAGCCTCTAATTAGAGCACTACACAGTAAGTGGGTTCCGGCGACGAAGACATTCATGCTAGGCGGTATCGCAGTTCCATTTAGGGCTAGCGATGTTGCATTGGCTTTAGGCCTTCCACTTAGAGGGGAAAAAATTAATTTGGTGAGGGTTCCGTGGACGGACAAGAGTAAACCCACTCCTTTACTGCCTGGGTGGCCATTTCGTAGAGGATCTGTTCTGGCATCTGACCTTTCTGTACAAATCAAGGCCTTAGTTGGTCTAGAGGACCAACCCTCCATAGAGACTTGTGTGAAATATGTCGTGCTACACCTATTCGCTACTATGTTATTCACTCAGGCTGCACATCGGGCCGACCAGCTGTTTTGGCCCTATATCGATGATTTAGAGAAGATGTGCGACTATAACTGGGGGGGGGGAGCAGTATACAATTGGTTACTCGAGTATTTAAACGCATCCGTCGCAGGGGGAAAATATCTTGGAGGTTGCTCCCTCACATTGCAGGTATCATGGCCTCTGCAATAGTTTGCCTTTTTATTTATCTTCCTATTAATAAAATATTAACAAAGTCTGTCTTGTGTGTGCAAGTGTGGCTTTTCGAGCACACGAAGTTGTAGATACCAAAAAATCCAGATGCCTGTCCACGTCTTCTGAAGTGGAAGTCGAAAGGAAATGAATCGAATAAGTACTATATGATTGAGCATGGGAAGATAGACAAATCTGAGGTGAGACCCTATCTACTAGATACCATTTTAGATAGTCTGTAATATTTATGATCTAACAACTTTCTCGAATCGTTAGGTAGTGGTGACATTGACGCCACGAGAGGACGAACTGCGGTACATTCCTGAGCAGGTATCGCAATGGACCTCTTTTTATATTATGTTTTATTTAACTTGGTAATGTTTACAAATTTTGTGTGTTGTATCCCTTATTTGTATATTAGGAACCCGAGGAAGAAGGAATCATTGGGCAGGGAGAACCATTAGGGCAGTCACATACTGTCCCAGCATTGACCGGCACACCTGCGTTTGAAGGAAGGGATACTGTAGTTGAGGAGGGTGGTCAGGAGGCCAGTGAGGATAGGAGGATAAAAAGAGAGTGGGAGAAGATAGGAGAGGCATGGGACAATATAAAAAAAGAGAGGGTACAGAATGAAGAGGAGAAGGAGATGTTAAGAAGAGTCAGGGTGGAGATGGAGGCGGAGAAGGAGAATTTACGAATACAGATTGCAGCTGAGAGGGAAATTATACAGAAGGAGTGGGAAGCGATGAGAAGACAGGAGGGAGACGAAGCTGAAATGGAGAAGGAAGAATTGAGAAAAGATGGGGAAAAAAAGAAGAGAGGAGGAAGATATGGAGGTCATAAATGTGATGAGTCAGGCTGAAGATGTTGGCTTCGTAAATGAAGCAGTTGTAACAGGAGCGTCAGATGTTGTTACCATTCTCGATAGCCCTGAGGGTAAAGAGAAGAGGAAGAGGACGGAAAAATTAGGGAGCATTGAGAGGAGAGTGAAAAATCAGAGAAGGGATAAGAAACCAAGCTACGCCAAGAATAGCCCCTATACAGTACCCCCAGTGACAAAGAAAAAAAGTGAGAGGGCAACGAAGAAAGTAACACGGAGGCAAACTGATCTCATTCAGAAGTTGAAAAAATAAGACCAAAGGCAAGTACACTTGTTTTCAATTAACCATTATTCAAAGTTAGATACTTGCTTCCTCTAACCTTTGTATATTTTTGCAGTCGTATTCTCATGACCGTTGACGGGGTAAAAGTCTTGGCCGAGGATCTCGAAACGTTGTGGAACCTGAAAGGAGTCCTCAGTGGCCAAGTAAGTGTCATTTTTTAAATTAAGTGTTGTCTTCAGTACCCATTGTTGAGGTAATTAAGAATTTTTTTTGAGTTGTAGGTGTTGGATGTATATGGGAAGTATTTGTGCGCCTCCAGCAATGCCTTGACTGGACGGATTGTATATATTCCTTCATCAGTACATGTAAGAGGGTTTTTTGTAGCTATACATGTTACTTTACAACTTATCCATCATTTAGTGTTCCCACAAAATTCATTTCATTGTACAGGGATATAAGACTTCAGGGCGTGATTCAATGGATGACAAAAATAAGTTGGACTCCGATCGGTTGGCGAACGAGCTATTGCATCGTACACTTGACCATATCCCGTTAGAAGATATTGGGATGCTTTTAATCACATGCTGTCAAGACTTTCATTGGGCTCTTGTGCTTGTTGATATGGTGAATAAAAAGATGGTCGAGTTCAACTCAATGGAAGGGGACTCATTTCAGGAGCGAGCATCTCCCACTATAAGTAAATTAACATCTTCCGTAACATTTAAAGTTACTTCCATATGTATAACACTCAATATTCCTTCGTTGTCTTAAATTCAGGTAGCATTAATGAAGGAATATTTGAAGGGCCGGGGTTGCAACATCGATGACTTTCCATATTCACAGATGGATGGCTTCCGAAAGCAGAACAATGGGTGGGTTCAAACTTAAAACTTTCGAATTTTTGTTAGTATTCCTATCTCATTCGTAGTTAGCTTAAAAGTAACTCCATTCAATGCATGCTTTTATACATGGTTGATTGCGGCGCTTTTGTCCTAAAAGCGATTGAGCATCTCTACCATGGTCAATCACTGAACTTTGGGCCGACAGACATTCCTGAATTTCGGCTACAACTCTGTGAGAGATTTTTACGAGGAGAGTTTGGGGACTACACACTTATATAGGAACACCTTCTAATGTTCATGGATGTTTATTTTTTCTGATGATCATACTAAAAACTTTATTTTTAATGAAGATTGGCAGGGGAATTGTTAAATGACAAGGGAAGTTGTTATGGTCTGTGTTTTTGTTTGTGAATGGGTGGAGAACTTGTAAATTGAAATAGGTTTAATGGAAGTGTGTGTGTTTGTGAATGGGTGGAGAACTTGGTTGGTGAAACAGGTTTTATGGAATTGTGAACTTGTTTATGAATGTGGAGAAGTTGTAAATGTAAGCAGGTTTTATGGAAGTGTGTTTGTGTTTGTGTTTCAATTTGAATATTGGAACTTGTAAATTTAAACAGGTTTTAGACATGTGTGTTTGTGTTTCTGAATGAGTAGGGAAGTGATAATTTAAAACATAATATGATGTGTGTTTGTGTTTGTGAACAGAATATGAAGTGTGTTTGTGTTTGTGTTTAAACAGGTTTTAGACATTTTCAATTCCAGCAACTTTACTCCCCTGGAAAATGGTTGGTGACCCTTTTTCTGGGTTGGTAACCCACATTCCACGGTCAATCACCCAAAAAAAAGGGAGGTTGGTAACCTTAAGTTTCAATTCCAGCAGCTTTACTCCCCTGGAAAAATGGTTGGTGACCCTTTTTCTGGGTTGGTAACCCACATTCCAAGGTCAATGACCCAAAAAAAGGGAGGTTGGTAACCTTAAGTTTCAATTCCAGCAGCTTTACTCCCCTGAAAAAATGGTTGGTGACCCTTTTTCTGGGTTGGTAACCCACATTCCACGGTCAATCACCCAAAAAAAAGGGAGGTTGGTAACCTTAAGTTTCAATTCCAGCAGCTTTACTCCCCTGGAAAATGGTTGGTGACCCTTTTTTTGGGTTGGTAACCAACATTCCACGGTCAATCACCCAAAAAAAAGGGAGGTTGGTAACCTTAAGTTTCAATTCCAGGAGCTTTACTCCCCTGGAAAAATGGTTGGTGACCCTTTTTCTGGGTTGGTAACCCACATTCCACGGTCAATCACCCAAAAAAAGGGAGGTTGGTAACCTTAATTTTCAATTGCAGCAGCTTTACTCCCCTGAAAAATGGTTGGTGACCCTTTTTCGGTTGGTAACCCACATTCCAAGGTCAATCACCTAAAAAAAGGGAGGTTGGTAAGCCTAAATTTCAATTCCAGCAGCTTTACTCCCCTGGAAAATGGTTGGTGACCCTTTTTTGGGTTGGTAACCCACATTCCAAGGTCAATCACCCAAAAAAAAGGGAGGTTGGTAACCTTAAATTTCAATTCCAGCAGCTTTACTCCCCTGGAAAATGGTTGGTGACCCTTTTTTTTGGTCGATCACCCACTTTCGAATGTTGGTAACCTCGTTTTGGGGGAGTCGATAACCTGAATTTTGAATTCCAGTAGCTTTATCAACCAAGGGAATAGGTTGATGATCCAATTTTGTGTGTTGATAACCTCACTTCCGATTGGTTGATGACCTATTTTGGGGGAGTCGATAACCTGGATTCTGAATTCCAGTAGCTTTATCAACCAAGGGAATGGGTTGATGATCCAATTTTGTGTGTTGATAACCTCACTTCCGATTGGTTGATGACCTATTTTGGGGGAGTCGATAACCTGAATTTTGAATTCCAGTAGCTTTATCAACCAAGGGAATAGGTTGATGATCCAATTTTGTGTGTTGATAACCTCACTTCCGATTGGTTGATGACCTATTTTGGGGGAGTCGATAACTTGGATTTTGAATTCCAGTAGCTTTATCAACCAAGGGAATGGGTTGATGATCCAATTTTGTGTGTTGATAACCTCACTTCCGATTGATTGATGACCTATTTTGGGGGAGTCGATAACCTGGATTTTGAATTCCAGTAGCTTTATCAACCAAGGGAATGGGTTGATGATCCAATTTTGTGTGTTGATAACCTCACTTCCGATTGGTTGATGACCTATTTTGGGAGAGTCGATAACCTGGATTTTGAATTCCAGTAGCTTTATCAACCAAGGGAATGGGTTGATGATCCAATTTTGTGTGTTGATAACATCACTTCCGATTGGTTGATGACCTATTTTGGGGGAGTCGATAACCTGGATTTTGAATTCCAGTAGCTTTATCAACCAAGGGAATGGGTTGATGATCCAATTTTGTGTGTTGATAACCTCACTTCCGATGGGTTGGTGACCTATTTTGGGGGAGTCAATAACCTAAATTCCAACATTCAAGTACCTTTATCAACCAAGGGAATAGGTTGATGATCCCATTTTGTATGTTGATAACCTCACTTCCGATTGGTTGATGACCTATTTGGAGGGAGTTGATAAGCTGAATTCCAATATCAAGTAGCTTTATCAACCTAGGGAATTGGTTGATAATCCTATTGTTTGTGCTGGTAATCCAATTCTGACTGTTGATAGGTCCATTTTCATGGTTTAGATGTAGGAGAGCGACAACTAAATAGAGAACAAATAGCATATCTATATCCAAAAAAATTGTTTATGTATTGATGTTCCAATTACAACCATTCTTTACAAAATAACAAAAAAGAAGTCATTACAATATCTGAGAACATTCAAAAAATTCAATTACACCCTTACACAAAGAAGGGAGCTTGGCAAGGTACGCCCGACCTACTGAGTATGGGTGCAGAAGGCCCAATAGCAGTTTGGTCAACTTGTTGTCTTATCACGGGTGGTTCTTTGCAACTTCTTCTATTGTGGCCAAGTTGTCGACATCGGGTGCATTTGTAATGTAATCCACCTTTCAATTCGCGATCAGTTCTTCTCGTACGCGGCCTTCCCGGTGGTCGATTTGCAATCGGCGGCAATATTGTCATCAAGGATTCGGGATTTAATTCCCATTGGGTCCTGTCTAGTGTCGGGTGCAAAACTTCAGCGTACGTATCCCGATATCTCTCTACATGAAACCATTTCTCGCAGTAATCGTATGCATCAAAATCTGTGATGCCAATGGCTGCCATGGCATGTCCACACGGGAGTCCAAATGTTTGGAATGCACAACAACTGCACGTGCGAAGTTCCAAGTTTACGCCATCTGTATGTTCAAGCGACCGTACTTCATATTCATGAACCCCAACTCGATAAGCTGTATACTGGCGGCTCTCTTCCCTCGCTAATGTTATACGTTCTTCTGCGTAATGAGTCAACTTTGTTTGCCAACTATGACCCAATTTCTGACGCTTTTGAATGAAGTCTGTAGTCTGATGTCTAGTGTGCTCTACCAATGATGCAATCGGCAATCTTCTCGCATCATTCAGGACAGCATTGAAACACTCCGATCTATTTGTAGTCAATACATCATACCTATCCCCCTTAAAGTAAAAACTAGCCCAGTGTTCGTTCACAATGTCACTTATCCACTTGTGTGCACGTTCATTCATCACCTTAATCTTGTCCATTGTTTCTCTGAACACACTCTCTCTCAAAGTCCGTGCGGCTTTCCAAAACAATCTCTTAAGTAGAACATCTTTGAACTCGGATCGCAAATTGGCGGCGAGGTGACGCATGCAATAACTATGATGAGAATTGGGAAATATATTAGGCACTGCCTGCAACAACCCCTTCTGTCGATCGGAGCATATGGTGAATATGTTCATCTCCGCTGCCAATACGTACTGCCTCAGCAACATAAAAAACCACCTCCAACTATCTTCGTTCTCCGTCTCAACAACCCCAAATGCTAATGGATATAAATCGTTGTTACCATCGACCCCGATTGCAACTAATAAGATTCCTAGATACTTCGCTCGCAGATGTGTCCCATCAACCAAAATTATAGGCCTGAGTGTTCGATGAAAAGACCGTATGCTGGGACCAAATGTCCAAAATAAGCGAACAAATCTATCATCTCCCATAGGTCGTAAATCTCTGGCTCTGAAAACACGCATATAGCTGCCGAAATTTCTTCTCATCATCTGAACTGTAAGTGCAGGCAATATTCGATAAGAGTCCTCCACATTTCCACACTTAATCTCAAGTATGATGTTCATCGCGTTGTACGCTTTCCAATAGCTTATAATTATACCCCAATTCATCTTGATATATTCTCGTATGATCTTCGTCCTCATATCATCTGGGCAAGCAAATAAGCGTAAACATGTCTGAGCAACCCAAGCTGCTGTGACAAAAGGGTGATCATTGCCCCTTAATTTAGTTCTACACGTATGGTCAGGGACAAACGAGTTCACTAACACACAGGTCATATGATTAGTACCCGTTATACGCCATTTGCAACCCTCTACCTTTCTATAACACCAATCCTTCTTCGGATTGCAGCTTCAAATTCGTCGAAATTGATTCTGCGGCTGACAGATAACAATGTCTTCTTCCCTCCGACGTATTCCCAAGAAACATCATCCTTCAAATCTCCATCATAGTGTAAAAGAAGAGAAACCATTGTTTCGGACATTTTTATAAAATTCTAAATAGGGGTTCTAAACAGAGTTGTTGCTAAAAGGGGATCTTCATATCTTCTTGAGGGGTATTCAAGTGTACACAATGGGTTACCAAGTTCATAAGTGGGGTTATGGACTCTAAAGGGGATTTTACTACCTCAATGGGGGTTTGAAGGTCAGTCCACAAGGTGTTATAAGAGATTATCAGCTACCTAATGAGGGATTCAAGTCCGTACGGAGGCTTCTGTAAAGGGTAATCAAGTTGCAAATTAGGGGTTTTCAACTCTCTACACAAGGGGGTTTTCAAGTTTCTAAAGGGATTACCATGTACATAGAAGGGGAGTTACCAACAATGTACAAGGGCTTTTCAACACTCTCCAAGGGGGTTACCAAGCCTCTCCGAGGTGTATCAAGTGTCAAAACAAGTTTATCAGGTAAATATATGGGACTTACCAACAGCAAATAAGGGATTATCAAGTGCAAAAAATTGTGATTCATGTACAAAAGGGTTTACATAAACCATCTATATTCGGGTCATCAAACACTAATACCAACTTTATTAGTAGGGTACCAACTCTATAAGAACAGTTTCAGAGATAATAGAAGCACAAGCCCTAACTCACCATTTTAAAAGGGTTATAAGATAGGGTTATCACACACAATACAGACAGGGTTATTATCACACACTAAAGACAGGGTTCAAACGCATTAATGGAAGCACTAATCCTAAGAGAGTAGATAACCTACTAACCTTCACTTACACTTCGTGGGTTTCAGGCGTTAATGAAGAAATTTGCAAGAGGTTGGTGGTAAGTTTGGGTATGTGAAAAGTAAGAGAGAGAAAAATCTACTATAACGTGTTCTTTTTGGCATGAAGGGTATTTGGGTAAAGGGCCATGTCAGAAAAAGGTGTTTCGACCTCCGTTCACAACTTTTCAAAAGGGTGTCACCCATCCACTATTTTTACATTTTTCTGTCACCAATTGACAATTTTTCCTAATTAAAAAAGCATTTGCCCTTAAAAAGTCATATTTGTGAAAGTATACTTTCATAAATTTACAAGGGAAATGATATCAGCACAACCATATTTTGATAGTTTCACAAACCATCTTGTATCTTTAGTATTTAAAGAGCTGTAAAAAGGTTCTTACATTTCCCAAAAAGCTCTCAGGAGCCAATTAAAGAAGAAAAGACAGCTGGGTTTGTGCAAATATCAAAATATGGGTGTGCTGATAACATTTCCTATTTACAATACATCAATATAATAATATCAACATATACACATTAAAGGCCATGTATTTTTTTCAGAAAAATAGTCATAATAATCACACAGCACATCACATAACTATCTTAGTATGTATTGTATGCCATTTATCTACTAATTTGCGCAATATGGAAGCTTATTTTCTTAACCTCCACCCCTCTTTCAGACATCAGGGACATTTCAGGAAGTAAAAACTCAAGTATGATTTCTTCTTCTTTTTCTTCTTATCTCTCTTAGGCAGCATAGCTAATTATCATATGAAAGGTGAGAAGAGAAACCTTCTACATGTTTGTTAGTTAGAGACCTCTCACGTACCTTGTTTTATGAACAGCATTACTTGTTTTGAATCTTTTGATACTAAAACCAAAAGAAGAGACTGTAACTAGTACTACTTGCAGACAGCAATGGCAAAGAAGAAAATGGCTTTGACACGCTGAGCATGGAATCTGATACATCTAGACTTGTTTTGGGCCATGAAAGGCGGTATCTTCAAGCCACGATTCATGGTTGATCTCCTTACAAACTATCTCAAACGCATTCGTGATCTCCTTACAAACTATCTCAAACACATTTGCATGGCTGGCCGTGATTCCATTCATTATGGGGAGCGGGAATTCTCCTTCGATGAAACTCCAATATTCCGCTTCAAACTACACAATCCCGGTTCAACGAGACTCCGATATCTCCCTTGCATTCCTTGCAGAAACCCACCTGATAATTTTGATGATGATGATCAGATTTATGATCAGAATGGCAGAAAGATCAACATGAATGAGGTACAAGAAGATTATGATTACAGCTATGGGTGTGAGGAAGAAGAGATTGATTCTAAGGCGGAGGAGTTCATAGCCAGGTTTTATGATCAGATGAAATTGCAACCAAAGGCCCAATATTTACAGTATAGTGAGATTCTTCATAGAGGTATGACTTGAATAAGATAGCAGAGGATAGTTATCTATTCTTTTTTCTGTTTCCCCATTTACACATTTTAATTCATGTTTTCTTTGAGAGTTGAGTGAATAGACAAAATTCCATATACTTTCTGCTGGGAATTGCCTTGTTTCCCACGTTCTTGTTACCTAATACATGATGAGCACTCACATTGCCAATTTGTTATGTAACTATTCCTATATAGAATAATGACATCCACGTACACTATAAAATAGAATTAGTAATACGTAGTGCGTGGTGATTTGGGAATCTGATAACAAGAACACCAAGACACCATTCAAGCTAGAACTTGCGACAGCGATGGTGACTCTTTGGTCGACATTGCGGCACTGTGTAAATGCTGAGAACTTTCAATGGAGTTTTCCCATATTTCAGAATAATGGGTTTTTTTTTTCCAATTTCGATTTCTCGGACCAGATGAACTATAGAAATAAATATCACATGCCATTGTATTGAAGAAGCAACACCATCCATGAAATCTTGGTGTGATCTGAACCTATATCTGTTATCTCAGATTGTGTGATTGTGCTGAGAATCTGAGATGGTTGAGATGGTTCACTGGTTACTTGTTCACACCTTTAATCATTGAAGGGGACTCTGCTGATGTTTTGGCATGGGATAGTAATAAGGCGCCTGGTCCGTAGAAATTGGCATCATTATTTCAGAAACTCAAGACCTTTGCTAGATTTTACACCTGGAGTTCTCCCATATGAAGTAGTCCCCAAATGACCACGCTAATAGGCTAGCAAAAGATGGGGAGGAAACTATACATGGCCAAATTTCATCTTTTAATTTCGTCAATATCATATCATTTATCCATCACATATAACTTAATTGTTGGTCTTTATTTGTTCTCATAGAAATCACTTCTGCATCTAGCCAACCATTACCTTGTTTCACTGTTAGGCTAAATCTTGTCTCTTCTATCCACTTCTTTTATTTTTTTTCCTTCATTGCAGCCTAACTTTCATCTATTCAAATCTTACATCACACATTTATATGATTATCTAAATCTAAAACCTAGTCCAAAACCAAAGAGAGAGAAATATGACTCAATATGTCATTCAAAAAATGAAGTGACTAATGATTAAAAAAAAACATGTATCTTTCGGATATATGTACACCGTTTTTTTATCTGAATAGTATATGTAGACCTATTTTATAATCAGGCGACAGAGTCACAACTTATCATTCAAAAAATTCTTTTATCAAAGCATCTATCAATATTGTGCCAATCTATCAACATAATTTTCATGCTTCAATTGGACGACACCAATAACACAAAAGAAAACGAAGGATTTCAAAATCCAGTCAATCTATTTAATACCCAATTGGAGGAATGCAAGAAAATGAAAATCCAAGTTGGAATCCATACCTTGGGATTTTTATTGAACATGTGTTTTAAGCGCAGTTAGGGGATCAGAGAGAAATAATTGCATTTCAAAAAGCAACCTTACCCATAAGAAAGAACAATAATAGGTTTTGTTACAAAAAATATTATCTTGATGCCACAAGGAGTACATTGCCTTCTACACTGCACCTCCTAAAGCATCCACTTTCTAATCGTGCAAACAAGCATAAGCCTCAAGTTTTGTGTGTGTAGCCCTCCAATGCAATTTTCCCCTACACTAGAATTGAATTAAAGTATGAATCTAAATCTTAATTCATATGCATGAAATAGTAATATAAAGCTTAATTCATATGCATAAAATAGTGGCTATACCCTATTCGAAGAAGCAAGTGGGACACTCCTACAAGGCTATAACAGCAATGGAAATAAAAATTGAAATCTTTGAGCTTTTTCCACTTTCTAGGATTCAGAAGAAGCTGCTGACTAACAAAGCCTTCCTAAACCATGGGAAAAACTTTAACGCTACTATATGGGAAATCCATTTAGGTTTTCCTATGTTAGTATTTGAAATTTGGCTAGAATTTTTTTTTGTTTTGATTTACCTCATAAAAATGATTTAGAACACTGTGACAATGCTAAACTTCGTATTAGCTTCCCTAATGAGGTTTGCTCAAGTATGCCTGTAACTGTCCTGTTGCTGCCAAAATAAGACCTGGAATTGCAACACAAACTGTTAGAGCCAGAATAGTGTCTTTAAAACCAATGCTTGTGGTCCTAATGCAATTAAATTTATAAACTCATATCTCTAGACTTCTACTAGATAAACTCAAATGAATGTGTTAAAGCACTATAAACAGTAAACTGAATCATGTAAACAAAGAAAGCTGCTGAAAACCCAAACAAGATGTGACTGTTGAGATAAAGAGAAACCATTGGACTTGAAAGTATATTAGTGTTGTTGGAACTATAGTTACCGGAAGCGCCCTACTTGGGTTGGGAGTTCTGTTCCATGGAAGCTATTCTTCTCCATTCCCAAATTTAGAAGAAGAGTGCTTCCCACACGCTTCCTTTTAATTAAGAGTACCCTTCCTATTTAGGTGATTCTTTTCTTGTAGAAGAGTGTTTTCCCCATTTGGTAATGCCAAAGGAGTGTATTTATAACTTAACAAAACTTTTTTTTTTGGAAAGAAACAAAACATCCAAAGTTTCAAATAAAAATTAAGTATTTTTTTTTTTCAAAAACTAAACATTAAATTTAGGGAACTGTTATATACATAATTACTTAACCCTTCTAACACACTTCTCATGCAATAAAGTTTTTTTCTTTTTTTATGAACAAGTGATTAATTAGAAAGGGAAAAAAACGGCCGCAACGAATACAAAGAAGAAGAAAAAAGGAAAATAGAAGAAAAAGAATAAAAAAAGAGAGAAGATTACAAATCAGGCATATCACCCAAAATAGCATCGTTACAAAGAATTCCAAGGTTCGATAGCTTGTTAGCTTTGGAATTTCCTTCACGGTGAATGTGGGAAAAAGAAATATCTCACAATAATTTATCATTTAAAATAAAAAACTTCAACAGGCAGCAAATTAATTAAAAAAAATTGTTCCATTCTCCTTCGTCAACAAATCAATTAAAAAGGAATTGGTCCATTGTACTGAAACGCATGTCATTTTCCTTGTGTATTATATTATTGCTCGTGGTGCAGTATCCCTAACTCACCATTATGAAAAAAAGTGCTCAGGTTGACGGTGATGCATTTGCAATACATTAAAAATAAAATCGCAATGCTTAAGAGATTTATTAAACATTTTATACAGAGGTAGGCCTATTCCCTTCACCAAATAGTACCTAGAAATAGAGCTGAAGGCCTCCCGGGTCTTGATTTGAATTCTGGGTGAAACTGCACTCCCACATAGTATGGGTGGCATGGTAGCTCTAAAACCTGCTCATGGATAAAATAACAAATTCATATTTTGTTTATACATAGAGGCATAAATTAACTTATGCTCATTTGCTAGACACTTTACCTCCATTCTTTTTCCACTTTCATCCCTTCCTACAAATTTTAGGCCGGCATCTTCCAGTTTGTCAATAAACATTGGATTCACCTTCAGTGCAGCACTTCCGTAAGCAAGAATTATGGAATGTGATACTCATGGATTTAAAATTTGGTTTTTTTTTCCAAAATTTGGTCATTTCAGCCGAAATTTGTACAATTTTGGTCAAAATGACCCAATTTCGCCCGAAATTGAGTCGTAAACCGAAATGTAAATGATTTCGGACCCAACCGAAATTTCGGATTTCGGCCGAAATTTAAAACAATGGTGATACTTAAGGTTCAAATGTAAATAAACATCTCAATTTAAAACTTCTCTGCTCCATTGCTTAATATGGTACTCCATGTCCAAGATTAAAAAAATATGGGCCAGATACCATTCCATTGCATCGAGTTTTAAGACTAACCTCGTATCTATGCCGATGACGCTCATCCACGTATGCAGACTTTTGGTATCTAAAAATTAACAAAAGCTTATTTAGACATCAAAACACATAATAGGAAGAAGCCAGTAATTTTGTATGCCACGTTGTACCAACTACCAAACATTCATGAGTAGTTAATAAGTAGGGTACAACTCTGGTCAGGTTCAACCCGAAAATAGGTCAGGTCGGGTCGGGTTGGGTATCTTTCAGGTCAGGTTCAGATTCACATTGAGTTTTACTAACCCGGGTTGAGTTTGGGTCGGGTTCGGGTTGGAAAAAAGGGTTCCTCGGGTTGGGTCGGGTTGAACATCATCAGGTTGGAACTCGCGCCGGGTCAGGTTCGGGTTGGGTAAATGGTTCCTCGGGTTGCCTGAACCGAGTTGCACCCCTATTAATAAGTGGTCCAAAGTTTTTGTGCTTCTGACGTAATGCTATGGGCACATCTGAGGAATTAAATGGTCTACAGTTTCCTACTTTGTAATAATGTGTTTTTTCTTGCATCATATGTATGTAGTATTTCTAGATCAAATAAGTAGGTGAGATAGATCTGAGGCATACAGCTTTGAAGCAACACAATCAGGAGTCTGAAAAAATGTTCTTCGAGATCCTAGTCTCATAGTACTTCCCATATGTGTTCTTGAGCCCTGCATGTGGGTATGATATGATGGTGAGAAGCTCGGAATCGATAAAGGGTATTTGATTATGTTATAATCATGGTTTTAAATTTCGGATTTCGGTGGGGACCGAAACCGGTATTTGGCAAAATTAGAAATTTTGCCATTTACCAAATTTCAGTCCGAAATTTCGAGACCGGTACCGAAATCGAAATTTCGGTTTTTCAGAAGTCCGAAACCGGTACCGAAATCGAAATTTTAAACCTTGGTTATAATTAGTTATTCACTGCTAAATTTAGATCCACTACATACCTCCGGCATGAAAATTACAACAGGATCAGGTGTTTCCAGGTCAAATTCTGTGCTGTTTGCTCTTTCAAGGCTTAAAATCTGACCACATTTGAAAAAAATAAATAAAAAATAGTACTTTAGATAGTTATGATTCCAAACAAAAATTAAAAGCCATGAAAGAAGAAAGATTACAGACGGATCTAGCGAACTCGATCACAGATATCTGCATTCCCAAGCAAATGCCAAGATAGGGAACACGATTTTCCCTGGCATACTTGGCTGCCAATATCATTCCTCCCACTCCACGATCACCAAATCCACCAGGAACCAAAACACATGCAGCATTCTGAAAGTGTAAATCTTGTCAAAAGAAAGTTTCCGTGGTGATTATTAATATGATATAAAATTGGGCTTACTTAGACGCTTGCAGAAAGCTATGAATTTTCCTCAAGTATTATGATATGAAGAACAACAAAACAAAACTTATCCATTTAAATTTTTACCCTTAGAGTCTCCCAGGCAGCGGCATGCGCCTCTGGTGTCTGTACAAGTAAAACATATGCTTAGGATAAAACATATTCATTAAAAGAAATTGTATGAAACACCTAAGGCCCTGTTTGGATGGCAAGAAAAACTTTTCTAATGGAATATTTTTTCTCTGGAAATTTTTTTATTTCCACAGTTTGGAGAGAAATAATATGATTATGGTTAATTTAGAGGAATATCATCATAAATTGACGGTCCCTCTAAATAAAAATTGAACAAGGTTGGTTCAAGTTATTTTTTTTCATCGGTGGAAAAAAGTAGGCAATTTTACATATAGTTTTCCTTTCCAAACTTTTCCACAAAGTTCCAGCAATCCAAACAGGGCCTAAGTAAGTTTTAGACATCGTACTGCTTTGGCACTCTCATCTTCAAGGTCAGAAGCTGCAATCCATTCAACAGATGGCTTCAAGGAACATGCAACACAGGCATGCAGAAGGGCCTGCAACATAAAATGGAACAGAATGCTCACTTATAAAGTTATAATTGATTATACAGATAATTCTGAAAATAACCAAAACTCTCCCAGTATTCAGGATTTGGAAAATCAGAATAAAATTATCTCAACCGGTTAAGACAAGCAATTACTTGTAGTGCAAAAAGAATCTATTATACAAACAATAAGATATCCCATAAAAACCAGTCAATGAAACTGATTAATAAGGCAAGGTTTTAAATTTCGGTTTCGGTTTCGGTTTCGGTGGAAATCTTGTAAAATCACGAAAATGTCTGGAAAATATGCAAATGATGAAATTTTTTAATCTTTTAAAAAAAAATGCAAATGATGAAATTTTAAGATGAAACTTTGGTCCATCTTATTCCATGTTCGAGAACTGTTAATGCTTCTTTGGTGGCTGCTTATATTTTAAGGAGGCCGTGTGCTTGCATGGGGTGCCGAAGTCCATTGTTTCGGACCATGATGTGAAATTTATGAGTCACTTTTGGAAGACTTTGTGGAAGAAATTTGGTACACAGTTCAAGTATTCCAATACCCATTGTCCACAAAACAATGGGCAAACCAAGGTGACTAACCAGACTTCCGAAAATTTATTAAGGTGTCTCTTAGGCGAGCGAGTCTACATGGGATCAGATTTTAGCCTGTTAAAGTATAAAAGATTAAATACTGCCCTTCTCCAACAGCTTAAGCTTTTGGAGAAGTTGGTAAGTTTCTAACATGGTATCCGAGCCAAAGGTCTCGAGTTCAAACCTCCCCGATGTCAAAAAAAAAAAAATCCACATGCAATGGTCGACCCAAGGTGGGACCACATGTGCCACGTGTTTGCCAAGTGGGCCACACGTGAGGGGGAGTGTTAAAGTATAAAAAATTAAATACTGCCCTTCTCCAACACCTTAAGCTTTTGGAGAAGTCGGTAAGTTTCTAACATAGCCCAAGCTGAATATGCGTATAACTATAACATTATTGTTAATCGCAGCTAATTCCATTAGTACTAACAATATAACTCAACAGAGCAGACGTCTTCTCATCCGGGGCTTGCAGCCGTGGACCCTCAAGTCTTCAAAGGGTATCAATGGCGACACAAGCGCAAGGCCTTGAAGACGATGATTAGTGACAAGTAATTGAGTGCATATTTTAATCATTAGGGAGTTTTCTACATCCATTTATTGAGTTTGCTATCCGTTTTACGAAGTTTAGGGTTATATTGGTCTTTTCCACTTAAGTTATGTTGAATGAATAGGAGTATTTTAGGTTTTTCCAATTATTGTAAAAGGGGTCATTAAGTGAAATCATGAAGAGCATGAATTAGCATCGGCTATTGACGAACCTTCAATACTGACAAATACGAATCTGATAGGCCAATGTACTTTCCAACCATGGCAATTTTCACCTGAACAATGTAACACACTTGAATTATTATTAGGAAGTAATTAGTTTACAGAAAAGCATAATGGGTTGTCAATGATACAGACAGAATTGGTGAGTTTGTCAAAAGTCTCTGCCCTCTTTGTCCACTCTAGTAAATCAGGGGCTGTACCGATGCTGAAAAAGACCTTTCGTAATTAGTCAGGTAACATAATCACATTGCATTTCATATCTCATTTCTAACATAAATTGTGTTGACAAACATTGGGCCCCATGCAGATTTGCATTTGATGGAGAATACCAATAGAACCATATATCTCACCTTGGAAAATTTAACTGTTTCAAAATGGCCATATGAGCATTTTGGTTCTGGAATTAGATTGCCAGACAAAATTATAGGTAAGAATGTGGAAATAGTTTGAAGAATACAGAAAATAACAGTACAAGATCCAACGTAGTCAGAGTATGGTGAGACGTAGTATTCAAATAAAACATCTAAATCATAAATTGATCCCAGCCACTCACTGAACCCACCTTAAGTAAAAGCGGAACGTGCCATATGTTTGGAACATCATGTACGTTGAGAATATTCCCAGCCTATGGAAAAGAACATGATAACCAAGTATGAGGAGAATTACAATTACAATTATTAAAAAGAAAAAGAAGGAACTTAATTTAAGAAGTCATAAAGAAGACCGGCATGAACCACTCACTGGAACATGACAAAACTGTGAAAGTTTCTCCTTTGTGCTTTCGAGCAGAGGCTGAAAAAAAAACAAAAGATATATTGTCATGGACCAAATGACGTTCAAACATCTTGGGAGAAGTAGAAATATAAAGAAGGCAAGAAAGATTCACTTGCTGAAAAGTTGAGAAAGCCCAAAGTTGAGTATATACTTTTTACACTCCTCCAATATATTCAATAATAAAGGTTATACAATGAATAATAATATCAAGATATTAATCTGGAGAAGCAGCACCAGGCAAATAAAACATGATTAAATATATGGGATTAAGAACAATCCATGATAGAAATTTGTGAAAGAAAGGGGTGTAGCATCCATGAAGTCTGCAATCAAGATCATCATCACTTGAGCCATACATAATCAGTCTCGAAGAAGAACAAGACCTATGCATAAGAAATAATTCAACATTCCCATTGACAAATGGCATGCCAAACATACATATGTGGAAAATGAAGACCCAGATGCTGCAGAAGGGTGTTGCCAATACATCATGAGAGTATTGCCCGGTGGTTAGGTCAATATTACTTCAAATAATACCATTAACATAAGCTGATAACTGCTACTTTTGGGCAAACATCAAGGATGGCGTGCAGCTTTAAAAGTAATCAGCACTGCTAAAGTTTGTTTTCCCCTAGGAAATTAATGATAATGACGCAAAAAAATAGTAGAATGGTGAGAAGAAAAGAGTCAAAACAGAACTCCATCCCAATGAAATTAACGAGTCAGCAGGAAGCTGGCGAAGAAGAGCACCAACAACAAAAGAAAACAGAACTCCTTCACCAAAGAAAAACAGAATCCCCAAAGGTTTAGGAGCTGAGGAAAAGCCAGAGAACAAGTATAGCCAGAAGATGATAGACCTCCTGGATCAGTAAACATGGCTTAGCCTGAGTATGGGGTCCTGCTCTAAGGATCACGTGTCTCCAAGCCCCAACAAGTGCAAAAACCTAGCTCATGTATTTTCTTTTCTATTGCATTTTTTTGAATTTGTATTCAAGGGTATCATGACCCTAGTGGTTCTGCTCTTTTCCTTAGACATTGTTCTAAGGATTGGGCAGTAATCCTGTTCTTGTTATTGTATCATCTTTCTTTATTTAATATACTGGTAAGGAACCGCCTAACCCCAGCTTACCCATCAAAAAAAAAAAAAATGGAACACCCCCCCGCACTCTCCTCCCCCAACCCCACCCCCCCCCCCCCCCCCCTCATCTTTATATTCTGAACAAGATTTTTCGGCAACCCAAGCCAGCTTCAAAGGAAGGCGCTTCCTTTGAAGCTCCCTCCAGAAGGGGAACGAGAGCTTCACCCAAGGGCACAGATTCCATTTTCCCTCGTCAGCCTAACCCAAGCTTACCCATAAAAAGAAGAAGAAGAAGAAGAGAGAGTTAAAGCTGTAGTACTGGGGCAATAATGTCAGCAGCATTGCAGGCTCAATTAGAGTGTGCTTGTTGGTGTGCCTGCTGACAAGAATAATGTGGTGGAGCAAAGCAAGAACTTTAGCTAATTGTTTCAAAAAGATAAAGCATGATCAAAAAGCAACAAGGAACATCATCTAGACTAGGTCTATATCATTACCACCTAAATCATAATTTGGTGATAAAAAACTAAATGCCTTTTTCAAAATTAAAGATCATTATAACAAAAGAAACATAAGATAAAAGCAACAAAAATGAGAATGAGAACAATGACAAAGCACTCTGTAAAGATTGAGAGTACTTTAATAGCAAGGAAAGACCAATGCTTAAATCTGCTCTATCAACTTGTTCCTTAGCAAGAGAGTTTGCTGCATCATAAGCAGATTGAGAGATGTGTGCAAAGATAGAATAAAGTTCTCAAATCAAAGGCCTACTTGGTGACGTTTGCTAATCTCCAAGGGCCTGGGTTCGAGCTCAACATGCACGCCATGGTGTCTGGTGAATCACCCTCCACCCAAAGAGTTCTTGACAGCAACTTGTAAAGAGTGAAGATATGGGAAAAGAAGAGAGAAGAGAGGAAGAAGACAAAACTCTAGGGAGAGAGCCTATCCGTATCATTCAAAATCTAGGAACACAATGAGTTATCACATACTACAAATAACTAAAATAACCTTAATGATGACTATATAGGCTTTTCTAACATAGAAAAACGAATAAAAATGTCCACAACCATAGGCATAGTGCCCGAGAAAGTCCAAAACATGCTGGAATAGACAGCAACGCAGTGAATGAAAAGAAAAAATGTTGCTCAAAAGTATGTGTCAAGGCACATCAACATGCCCTTGTTAGAATTTTTTTTAGGCACTTATCCAGAGGCATTGTTAAGTTAGAACTCAGAAAAAATGGCTAAAGACCATGGGGATGTGCCTAATACAGCATAAAAAGATTCCATAAACCAGAGATTTTATAGTAATCATTGGGGCCTCATTTTAGATATTTAGACAATAGAAAAGAGAAAGTAGGGGGAAAAAAACCATCCAGCATCAGCAACCACATTTAGTTGCTGTTGAGTGAGAAATACCTGAGCAGAGCGACATGCTAAAAGATGCGGAGTCAATCCTAAAGCCCTCAATTCTCGCACACTATGTTGTGTCGGCTTTGTTTTCTAGACAATACACATGACAATCAACAGTTACCTTGCTGAGTAAATCTAGAATGGTATACAATGATTCCTTGCAATCCTCTACAAAAAATTAAGACGAAGGTAAAGGCAAGAAAATTTACCTGCTCACCAACTACACCCAGTACAGGTATAAGGCTTACATGAATGAGGCAGAAATTTTCTCGTCCTGGAAAATGGCATTAAAATCATGACATAAAGACGGTTAAATTTGGTTTGTGATTAATGATTAAGTAATTGGTTCCTGCTATGATGCCAACCACACACAAACAGATATATACATCCCTAAAGCATAGGACAAGATAAACCACAATATTATATAAGTAAAATCATTCACAGAAATAAATCACTGCAGCAAAAGTCAACATAAAAACTATCATCGTGGTCATTTCAGACAAGAACATAAAACAAAAGATGCAAGTTTACCAACAGAAAATGACAGCTGGCGCAAGGCCTCAATGAATGGCATCGATTCAATGTCGCCTGATACACACATAAAAGAATATAAATGCAATTAAGAAAATAACACCAAGAATGACTTTAAGACTTTTTCGGCATTAGGAGAGCAAAGAGTTCATTCATAGATAACTTCATAGATCTTACCCACAGTTCCACCCAATTCTATCACACAAACATCAGCTGAGCCATCTTTTCCATCAACAGGGATAACAGCCACGAATTCGATCCAGTTTTTAATGGCATCGGTAATGTGCGGAACAACCTAGAAGACATTGAAATACAGTTGTTACAAGATTAATCTTCAAAATTGTAATCGACGTTTTAAATGTCGGTTTTGGGCCTTTTGGCCACCACCGAAACCGAAATATTTCAGTTTCAGTGGAAATTTTGGCCGAAATCATGTAAAATTTTGACTTAATTTTGGTTTTTTTTTTTTTTTTTTTTAAAAAAAATTTCCACCAAAATGTTTAAATTTCGGTGGAAATCTGTAACATTTCGGTAGAAATTTTGTAAATAAGGGTCAAAAATAATTTCGGATTTCGGCGAAAATTCTCCTTTCGGGGAAATCATGTAATATTTCAATTTAATGTACTTTTGGTGTCGGAACCAGCCGAAATCAGAAATTTCGGCATTTCGGACGAAATTTAAAACCATGATTGTAACCAGCATTATTAGTAGCTATTGATGCATGGATACAAGAACATGTAAATATCTGATTCAGTTAGACTGGAGTGTCTGACATCATCACCTGAACAGTTTTTCCGAGATAATCGCCCCTCCTTTCCTTGTCAATGACAGACTGAACCAGTACAAAATAAGTACCATAAGAAAACTCAGAATATACTCACGATTATTAGCTCTAAAAGGTTGAGCAGCATGATATTCACATGAAAGAATTTATGCACCTGATATATTTTTCCTGTGGTAATGTTGTTTTCTCTGGTGAGTGTTACGTCCAAGAAACGCTCATAATTTCCCAGATCCAAATCAACCTTGTCGAGGGGGAATTGGACATAAAAAAACAGTAAGACTTAAAGGTAACAAATAAATTATAAAAGGAGATCAATGAATGTAAAAAGGGAGAAAAAAAACAGTCAAAACTGGGAGGGTGGGTTATACAAGGAGAGATAAACGAGTGTTACTGCATCTCTTACAAGCAATATGCAAGATTATCTATCATCCCTTCAGATTTTGTGCAATTAATGTACCTTGCAAGAGACGGATACCTACAGACCTTGCAAGAGATGGATACCTCAAGTGATCAAAAGAGGAAATAGACCAAAATCAAGGACATGGAGATGCCAACATTATAGCATGACTAGTCAACAGAAAGGTAAGCACCTCCATTTGGCACACCACGGTTTGCGAGGATCATGGTTTTAAATTTTGGTTTCAGCTAAAATTTCGGACTTATCCGAAACCGAAATTTCAGGCGAAATTCTATTCTCGCTAAAGAAATGCCATTTTTTTGGGAAGAAATTTCGACCGAAATTACCGAAATCGGCAATTTCGTACTAAATTTGGAAACTGAATAAAAATTAATATTTTATCGCAATTTTCGCCGAAATTCCCGAAATTTTGACCGAAATTTCGATCGGTTTCGGTTTCGGAACGTTTCGGTGTCGATGCTCACCGAAATCCGAAATTTCGGTTTCGGTCGAAATTTAAAACCATGGCGAGGATACCTCTACGTCAATCAAAGACATTTTGAATACTACTGAAGTGGAAAACCCCATAGAAGGAGGGTCTCATAGAACTTCCACTCATTAAAAATAATGCATCAGGTATGTTGAAGGACTTAAGAGAGGGCCCACTAACAAATGATCTATATTACTTAGAGGAAGTTGTTTTTTATATTAGTTTGAACTGGATAGACCTGGCGCAACGGTAAGGTTGCTCCATTGTAACCTGGCGGTCACGGAAACAGCCTCTCTACCAAAGCAGGGGTTGTCGCAAATATCGCTCTCGGGAATTTCTAGGCAAGGAAAAATCTTGGGACATGTTTTTTTTTTTTTGGATTTATATCGATAAAAAACGATAAAAATAAAATTATTTAAAAATATATGAAATTTAAGAAAAAATAAAAAATAAAAATATCATAAAAATATCGGGATAAAGTGATATTATCGCAACATTTAATGATAAAAATGAAAATGTAGCTATATTTTTAAAATCTTGGGAATATTTCAGGATTTTGTTGTTTTATCAAAATGTCGAGATAAAAACGCAATATTTTGAAAATATCGGAGATATTTAGGACATAGAGCACGGGTAAGGCTGCATACATCTAGCCCTCCCCAGACCCCGCAATGGCGGGAGCCTCATGCACTGGGCCGCCCTTTTTTTTCTTTGAACTTGACAGACCTAATGGCATTTCTTGTAAATAACTACAGTAATATAAATATAATACTTCTTTGGGTTGGGGTAAAGCAACCCACACGAATTCTTTCTCTACACTTACTTTCTTCTCTTTTCTTCTACTTCTACCATTGAATCCTCATGCATAGTTGAAGATATTCCAACAGTAACATGGTATCAAAGCGGCGATCATGGATTCCAACACGTAGACTGAGATCTAATCTTATGTTTCTTCTTTCTCTTTTACCTCATCCATTATTGGGGATTGCACTATTCTTCCTCTTTTTTCCTTTGCAACCTCTTTTCTCTTATGCCTCCTCCATTATTGGGGATTCCACCACTCAATGTGAAACCCTCATGCCTAATCTTAGCCATTCATGAACCCTAAAATTCAAACCTCTTTTGAAACCCTAGATCTACACTATTGAAAACTAGGTCTATTCCCACCCCTCTTCAAAACCCTAGATCTTTTTTTGATGAAGATAACAAAAATTTATATAAAAAAAAAGAAGCAATTACACAAGAACATCATTGGGCAGCAAAGGCCCAGAGTACATAATAGATCTAGCCACATCTGACTTAGGCAACTTATTGGATAAGTCATTAGCACTCCTCAAAATGTGTGTGAAAACAATGTTCCACCCCATAACCATATCACCTAACAATAAACCACTCAAGCCACCACGGCCCCGTGCCATTGCCCTGAGACGAAGCAAGCATGCTCGAAGAATCACCCCAACCTTAAGTCTCCCTTCTAAATGACTAAAAAAAGCACGTAATCCGAAATGTAAAGCCTATCACTTTCTTTTTTCAATTGTATGTAAAGCCTAACACTTTTGGACTAAAATACTCTCTAATAAGGGTGTCAATTTTGGCTCGGGCTCGGAAGCTCGCTCGAGCTCGGCTCGAGCTCGGCTCGAATCCTTAACGAGCCGAGCCCGAGTTAGGCCAGGCTCGGCTCGGCTCGGCTCGGCTCGTTAAGGCTCGTTACGAATTTAATATATTTAAATATATATATTATATATTAATATATACATTAAAAGGGTTGTCCATGGAGTGAAAAGAGGGGGCAAAATATGTCACTTCATTTTTGGAACCCCATTTGTTACTAGGACCACCCCCCATAGCGTAAAAAAAGTAGTCAAATTACACTAGTAGGGCTGTCCAGGGAAGATGAGGGGTGTGAACATAATATAACCCGAGCTCGGTAAGGCTCGCGAGCCGCTCGAGAGCCTGACCGAGCCGAGCCCGAGCCCGAGCCGAGCCTCACTTGTGAGCTTAACGAGCCTAGCCGAGCCGAGCCTGGCCAAGCTCGGCTCGGCTCGTTTAGACCCCTACTCTCTAATGACTTAAGGAAAATTAATACTTGATGGACCCTACTTTTATGAGTTATTCACTCAAGTGACTTAAAGTGATTTTATAACAAAAAACACTAAGGTAACCCCTATGACTTAAAAGTAATCAAATAACATTATGAAACTAATAAAAGTCTCTTTTAACTGATAGGACTCATCTTCCTAGATTATTCCTTCTTGGTTCTCGTGAAGGATGCTCCCCCATCAGTTTTTTTCTATTTTGGGATTGTAGCTTTTTTAGAAGCATTGTTTAATTAGGGCTGTTAGTAGAGAATAATTTAGGAGTAACTATGTTTGGATAGGATTCTTTTCAGCAAGTATGCTTAAGAGTCTTTCACGCAAGTCGTAAGAATCTATCTATATAATATAAAGCCTATGCCCATTTGACTATATGATTTATTTTTATTTATTTTTTGGATGAAGCACAAACATGTGAATTTTTGAATAAACATTCCATGAGTTGTATTGTTCAATGCCATGTAGAAAACAGATAAGAAGGGTGACAAATACAGCACCATGAAAGGCTACTCATTGGAGAAAATCTATTTGCACATGTGGAAGCAAGGGTGAATAAATAAATAAAAGTACAATAACAAGATTGAACTATGAACAAAACCAAAGGCTCCGGTATTATTGTTCTACTGATCCCATTAGCAATTTAGCACCCAACAGCGCATGGTTCCAGTAAATTGATCTAAAGCCTATGCCCAAAATCCACATGTATAGTAGGTGCGGGATAAGGAAAATGTTATATAACATGCGTGGAAATGAGCAAACCTCTCCACCATCATCAAGGACGAAAACCTCCCCGTGCTCAAATGGAGACATGGTCCCAGCATCTGTGTTCAAGTATGGATCTGCACTCATACAACAAAATGCATAATGGGTTAAGATCCGGGGGGGAACGTATTTGCACCAAGCAAAAGAACAACAAGAGAAGTAAACAGGTGAAACTGAGAAATGGCAGAATGACAACAAATGGGAAAAGAAAAGAAAAAAAAAAGAGGAAACAGTCCCAACAAAATTCATGTGTAATAAATTAAGAAAGAAATAGGAAAAACTAAGGGTTATCAGATAAGAGTGATGGCAATCTCAAACCCAACAAAACACAAAAACAGTAGAAAGAAAAATGATTCCAAAAAGAAATTCTTCATTTATCCAAAAGCCATAAACATAACACCAATGGTATAGTAGAGAAACCAAGGATTCTACAAAAGCTTCACTTGTGCAGAAAAATATAAATGATACGGTGATAAAAAGAGGTGAAAAACATAGACTGTGACAGGAAATTGGCAAATGCACCAAAATATATATATAAAATAATAAAAAGCACCAAAGACAGAGAAATGGTCAAAGAAAACTAGAATGAAAAACCAAATCTACATGTCCACAAAAACCATGAACCAGAAGCAAATTAAACAGCATAAAAACCAGAAAACATATGCAAAAGATAGAATTTTAAGACGAAACATCATGAAGAATAAGTACAAATACACACCTAGAAATCATCACATAAGCAAGACGGCCATTCATAATGGTTTAATAACATCGATCACCTGTCGTGGATGTCAAATAATTCAATATGTACCACATTTCACATGTAATTCATATAAATATTTATATAGAATATATACACCACATTCCACATGTGATTCATATTGTTAAGTATAAAAGATAAATAACGCCTTTCTCTAACAGCTAAAGCTTTTGGAGAAGCTAGTTAGTTAACATGGTATCAGAGCCAAAGATCTCGAGTTCAAACCTCCCGGATAGCAAAATCCACATGCGATGGTCGGCCCAAAGTGGGACCATATGTGCCACGTGTTTGCCAAGTGGGCCACACGTGCGGGGGAGTGTTAAGTAGAAAAGATAAATAACGCCTTTCTCTAACAGCTTAAGCTTTTGGAGAAGTTGGTTAGTTAACACATATAAATATAATTATGGTGGTGGGGAGGCGCGCGCCCGGGGGGGTTGTGGTGTTAGCCGAGTTGGTGGTGGCCGTGGGCTCTCTTATTGCAGTCACTGTCGGAGAGAGGGCCACCATGTTGATACTTGCTATACGCTTCATCCAGAGCTCTGCCGGTTCCGCTCTGCACACATTTTTGTTGCTGGCACTACTAATGTCCCTTCCTCCTCGCCGGTTGTACCCACCTCGCCTGATGATATCTTTCAGCTATCCAGGGCCGATTATGAGGAGTTCCAGTACCTTCGTCTGAGCAGCCGCCCACCCACTGCGGGCTTTGTACAGCCAGATAGTTCGCCTACTACTCTTCTCACTCACTCCAGTCCCTGAATTATTGATTCTGGGGCTTCCAATGACCTGAATGGTAACTCTTCGTCACTTAGTTCATTTAGACCTTTTCATTCTCTACCTCAGTCGGTTACTTTTGCCAATGAGACTACATCACCCATCTCTGGTGTTGGTACTCTTTCACCCCATTCGAACTTTACTTTATCTTTTGTCCTTTGCGTTCCAAATTCCCCCTTTAACTTGTTTTTTGTTAATCAGATTACTAAAGCCCTTCACTACTCTGTCTCATTGTTCCCTTCTTATTGTCTTTTTCAGGATCTCTCAAGTGGCAATATAATTGGCTCAGGATGTTAGGTGGACGGCCTTTATCATCTTCAGTGTACACCGCCGCCCACCATTTTGCATAGTTCAGTAAACGCCTATCAGTAGCATTACCGCCTTAGTCATCTTTCTCTTCAGCAACTCCAGCAGACATCAATCATCCCTTCCCCACTTCAGCCCTTTCAGTTCGAGTCATGTGAACTCGGGAAACGCCATCTTGTGTCCTTTCCCCCTCGAGTTGTTAGTCGGGTCTCGAGGCCTTTTCAGTTGGTTCATTCTGATGTATGGGTCCCTCAAGGACCATGTCGCTTGTTGGATATAGATACTTTAATGTTTTTGTAGATGACTTTCCTCGGATGGGTTTTTACTTAAGGATCCGATCTGAGGTCTTTACTGCTTTTCGCACTTTCTATGATGCAATTACAACTCAATATAATTTTCCTCTTAGATGTTTGAGTTCTGTAATGATAATGTTAGGGAGTACTTCTCTACCTCTCATGGTTTTCAGAATTTCTTAGCATCCCATGGCATCATCCATCAATCCTCTTGTACTTACACCTCCCAACATAATGGTGTGGCTGAGAGGAAGTTGAGGTATCTTCTTGATATGGCTCGCACCATGCTCTTTCAAATGTAAATTCCCAAACTGTATTGGAGTGATGCTATTCTTACGGCATGTTTCTTAGCTAACCGCCTTCCTTCTTCAGTCCTAGGCAATCATTCTGCCTTTTCTATATTACAACCTCCTGTTGACCCCTTCCCTCTTACCCCACGAGTCTTTGATTGTGTTTGCATTGCTCACAACCTTACCCCGGATTTAGATAAATTAGACCCCTTGAGCTGAGCGTTGTGTCTTCCTGGGCGATTCTCGTACCCAGGAAGGCTATAAGTGTTACAACCCTAGGTTTCGTCAACTCTTTGTATCCGTCGATGTTGCCTTTTTTGAGTCTCTCCTTCTTTTCTACACCTCATGAGCATGGATCTACTACTATTCCTACATCTCATGTACTGCTTCCTCTTCCGGTCCTTCCCGACCCGGCTCCACTATCTCCTCCTCCTTTAGAGGTGCCAGTGGCTCCTCCCATATCGGATTCTGCCCCTTTACAGGTTTCGGCGGCCCCCCTCCTCCTGCTAGTAGGAAGGTCTGTCAACGGCATCGGCATGCAGATCCTCCTCCGCCTCCTCTCGAGGCATCGTCTCTTCAGGTGGAGATCCCGGCCTCTACCTCTTAGGTATATTCTCCTCATACTTCTGATGATCATGTAGATGCTCCTATTGCCTCACGCGCTCGTTCACGCACACTGCTCATCCTATTTCATCTTATGTTCCTTATGACCATCTCACCCCGTCATTTCGTACTTTTGTATCCTCTTTGTCTTATGTTTCCTTGCCTAAGTCTGTGCAGGAGGCTCTTGCTCACCCTGAGTGGTGTGCTGCTATGGACAGTGCTCTTAAGGCCAATCATACTTGGGATATCGTTGCTCCTCCTCCTGGTGCTCATCCTGTTGGTTGTCAATGGACCTATGCCATCAAATATTTTCCGGATAGGACAGTTGAGTGCCTTAAGGCACTCTTGGTATCCAAAGGGTACACTCGGACCTATGGGATTGACTATGCCGAGACCTTCTCTCATGTTGCCAAAATTCCCTCTGTGCGTTTTCTTTTTTTCTCTCGCCGTCAATCATGGATGGCCATTGTATCAGTTAGGCGTCAAAAATGCCTTCATCCATGGAGATTTGGCTGAGGAGGTGTATATGGAGCAACCTCCTGGGTATGTTGCTCAGGGGAGATGTCATCCTCGGTATGTCGGCTTCGTAAATCATTGTATGGTCTCAAACAAACCCCTCGAGCTTAGTTTGGAAAGTTTAGTTGTGCTCTCATGAGATATGGCATGAAGCAATGTGCAGTTGACCACTCAGTGTTTAGTCATCAGTCAGGTGTTAGCCATGTCCTTCTCATAGTGTATGCGGATGACATTATTATCACAAGGAGTGACACAGTTGACATACAAAGGTTGAAGGTCTTTCTGCAAAAAGAATTCTCCACAAAAGACCTTGGACACCTTCGATATTTCTTGGGGTTTGAGGTAGCCTAGGATGACATTATAATTACAGGGAGTGACACAGTTGGCATACAAAGGTTGAAGGTCTTTCTGCAAAAAAGAATTCTCCACAAAAGACCTTGGACACCTTCGAATTTTCTTGGGGATTGAAGTCGCCTATTCTGGTAGTAGTCTCTCCCTCTCTCAGAGTAAGTATGTACTAGATCTGTTGGATGAGACTGGTTCTACGTAAAATGAAACCAGCTGGTGTTCCCATAGACCCAAATACAAAGCTGCTTTCAGAGAGGGAGACTTGATGGCTGACCCTGGCAAGTACCATCGGCTAGTTGGGAAGCTTATTTATCTCATTGTTACTCACCCGGATATCTCATATGCAATTGGGGTAGTTAGCCAGTTTATGAGTGCTTCACGTACATCCCACTGGGTAGCTGTAATTCAAATTCTTCGATATTTGAAAAGCGCTCTAGGGAAGGGATTGCTTTTCAAAAGGCATGGTCATTGAGGGTAAAAGGTTTCGGTGATGCTGACTATGAGGGTTCTCCAGTAGATAGACGCTCCACGACCGGCTATTGTACCTTTGTGGGAGGTAACTTAGTGTCCTAACGAAGTAAGAAGCAAAATGTTGTAGCCAAGTCGAGTGCTGAAGCTGAAGATCAAGCATGTCTCATACTAGCAGTGAGCTTATCTGGATACATTCGCTTTTATCTGAGATTGGATTTTCATCATCATCTCAAGCTCAGTTATAATGTGACAATAAGGCAGCTATTCACATTGCTACCAATCCGGTCTTTCATGAGCGTACTAAGCACATAGAGGTGAATGCTAATTCATACAGCACAAAATCCAAGAGGGCGACGCTACCTTCACACGATCAGCAGATCAGTTACCTGATACCTTCACCAAACCCTTGGGTAAAGCCAAATTAAGTGATATTTGTAACAAACTAGGAACGTATAACATATACATTCCAGGTTGAGGGGGGGTGTTAGAAGTGTGTATGTGTGTAGATGCCTAAGGGCATAGTTGTCATTGTACCTTTCTCTCTTTCATATAAATACATAAGTGAGGGGGAGAAATCGTAACTCACTCTTTTCCTCTTTTCTCTCATCTCAACAATAATAAATATTGCTATAGTATACTAGTAATGCACGTAAGGGGCTATTTCAAAAAAAAAAAAAAGTAATGCACGTAAGGGTTTGGTTTCGAAATATGTTTTGGTTTCGATATCGTTTCACTGGGATGGTAACGAAAACATTCCAGTCATTTTGTGTCAGTTTCGGTAGAAATTTAAAACCATGTTCATATTTTTCGGTGATTTTCCAGGATTTCCATCAAAATTTTCAAGCAAAATCGAAACGTTCCTGTTTTTGTGGTTGTTGAAACTGAAATTTAAATACTTACCCAAGATATGGGTATTCCTATCTAATAGGAATGAAATCAAATGCTTTAGACATCTTTAAAGAACATAAAATGAAGTTAGAAAATCAAGATATGGGATTTGTGAGATTTTTTTATTCTTGAATTCGTGCATGCTTTTATGTAGATTGATGTTATAAATAACTTTGATCAAAGTGTTAAGTTCTCGAAATCTGATCATAGTTTCATGCCATAAGCCTAGAATCTTATTGTTGTCTAGATCTGTAACGTCCTTCCATCATTCAACACATTTTTTTTTGAGTTCTTGAGTTACTAATTCTTATTTCTAAGCAACCCTACTTAGTTGTATTTCGTCCTACCTCAAGGGTTTGTTCTATAAGAACAGCCCCTCCCTTTAATCAACAACATAGATCCTCTAGAAGGTGAAAAAATCCACCTGCCACTATACCCTAACATCCGGTTTTTTTAATGGAAGAAAATCCCAGCCCTTACCTCACCATACACCTGTCTTTGCAACACATCCCTTTCTCTGAATTTTCAAATGAGAAATCAACAAAATATGAATAATGAGATAAATTCAGCATTGGCCTCAAAACAAAGAAAATCACGAAAAACAGCATAAAGAGAAACAAAGTTCCAAACTCAGGAAAACCAACCACAGCAAAACCAATTAAATTAGGGCTTTGGCACTCGTTAAGGAGCATTGGAAACATAATTTTACACATGTTTTGAGACTTTTTTTTTATCAAAACATGTGTACAATTATGTTTCTTGTGCTCCTTAGCAAAACCCATAAAATTATAAGGGTTTTGCTAACGAAGGTGCATTGGAAACTGAATTTTACACATGTTTTGAAACTTCTTTATCAAAACATGCGTAAAAACCTGAAAAAATGCGAAAAATGATTGCAAAATTCAGTTTCCAATGCACATTAACGAGTACACTTAGTAAAACCCATAAAATTATAAAACAACATTAAAAGAGAACACCACCACAACCCATGAAAAGTACTCCAACATAAAATCAAAAAACCAATAACCAGACTAAGATAAGATCAAAATATTCAAGTATGAGATAAAAAGAAGATGATAGAGAGTATAAAAAAAGGACCTATTTTGATGGAGGTGACTCTCAAGCCACATGCTTTGAGTACTACTCCTATGCTACTCGCTGTGACTCCCTTCCCAAGCCCACTTACAACCCCCCCTGTAACCAAAACGTACTTCATCTCTCTCTCTCTCTCTCTCTCTCTCTCTCCCCCCCTTTTTTTATAGTATCCACCTTCTGTTTGTGTTTTTGTCCAGCAGAGAGGGAGAATGGAGGAACAGTAAGAGAAAAAAAATGGGCCAACAATCAATCAGTTTTGGGTCATTTTCAAGTTTTAGTTTCAGCGTGGGAGTGTCGGAGGTGTGGGGTCCTTGGGGGTGAATCTAACCGTACACGTGTCGGTGTGTAAATTGATCTAGACAGTACATTTGATGGGCCCACCATGGTTGATCTATTGCCAATAAGGTGCAACTTAGGTCGGACTCAACCCGAACCCGACTCAAGGTGGGTTCACATTTCCTTTGGTTGGGTTGGATTAGGGTTGTGAAAAGACAACCCAATTTAATTTCAGGGTTGCGTTAGGGTTGAGGCATTGGGGAACCCTACCCGACTCGAACCTGACCTTTGTCCTCTAATTTTATCTTGACTTACGAAATCTTAAGGGTAAGGTTTTTTTTTTTGTATTTTTTTTTTCTTGCCTTAGGTCCAAACTCAACCCGACTCAGATGGGGAAAAAAAGAAGACCTAAACGGCCCGGGTTAAGGTTGAGAAATTTAGAGGCAGGTTGGGTTAGGGTTGGGGGAATGCTATCTAGGGGTTGGACTAAGGTTGGCCTCAGCCCTACCCGACAAACCCTGAAATGCATCCGTAATTGCCAAAGAGTAGAGAAAAGAAGGTTAGTTATTCCAACTAGAGAGGCCCACACATGTGGGCCATATTACCAAAACAATTTTTACCCTCCAATTTATGGAGATTTAGGGTTGTTGCCTACTTTCTCAACCACCCATATTACAACGTATAAATTCAAGGGTTAGGATTGTTCAATCAGGGATAGATTAGGATCAATGAACAAGTGGTCCCCACCTGTAGGGACCCATAAGTTGGATAGATCCAATCATGGATTGCGTGCAAAGTGTACTGTGGAGATGCTGAGTGTTAGATCCCATGGGAAGATTCCCACGTATATTCCAAAGTGGTGTTGATTATTACTTTTTCTTGGTACCAAATCCATTTTGCACGCTCTCTAGATAGAAAAATCAACACATGAACAGATTGGAAAGATCCAATCATGGATTACCTTCACTATATGGCATGCTAGGTATTTCAAACTTTTGATGCATAGCTTAATTTAGTGGGATTTGCTAGGGATCATCGCAGAAGGCATTTCCTTTATGGGTTGTTGCATGTAAGAGCAGCCACCTCAGATGAATTAAATGAATAAGACAAAATCTGAGCCTCTGTGGCTGCTCTCACATGCAACATCCCAACCCTAAAAATGCCTTCTGCTATGGTGCCTAGCAAATAAGATTTTCTCTCTTTTAAAGTTTTACTACGCAGCGTAGAGCTGTAGATTGGGATTTGCTAGGCAATTTCATGCAGAGAAAAGTACGGAATGTGGGCCGATGTTTAGTGAAAATATGGATTGCGGGCTCCTTTTAAAACAAGAACAAAAAAAGGGCTAAACTTCAAAATCGGGTGGTCAAAAGACCCCGATACCCTTATGATATCGACAAGAGTCCTCCTTTTTCATTACTGCCTCTTAAATTGGCCCGATTCACGAGGTTTTTTTTGTTCATTTAAATGTGTATTTGAACCACGAGAACCTTGGGTTCGTTTCTATCTTGGCCGTCGGAAATAACTAGAGACTGATGGATCTTGACACATGTTGGAAAACATTTTGGAACCCCGACGTTATTGTACTTTTTGGAACACTGACGTTATCTTTTCTCACTTATCTTTTGGCTTAGAACGGTAGACGTTATCTTTTCTCACTTATCTTTTCAACATGTGTCAGGCATCCATCCGTCTCTAGGTATTTTAGACGACCAAGATAGAAATAATGGGTACGCCGGCGGAAAATAATGGGTACGCCGATGGAAATAATAGTTACAGAGAGGGAAATAATGGGTACGCCGATGGAAATATTGGTTACAGAGAGGGAAATAATGGGTACACCGGCGGAAATAATGGGTACGCCGATGGAAATATTGGTTACAAAGAGGGCAATAATGGGTACGCCAGCGGAAATAATGGGTACGCTGGCGGAAATAATGGACACGCTGATGGAAATAATGGTTACAGAAAGGGGAATAGGAATAATGGGTACCCCAGCGAATATAATGGGTATGCCGATGGAAATAATGGTTACAGAGAAGGGAATAATATTTACAGAGAGGGGTATTATTAAAAGACGCCACCGTTTCATATTGATGTCCACGTGTCGTGGATCCGACCGTCTATTCATATTAATGACGACCAAGATTTAAAGGAACCGAAGGACTCTGGGTTCACAGAAAGATTTCAATCCAAACCAAACCGACTATGCATAGAGCCGCTAGCATTCCAAAAAAAATTTTCAACACGTGTCAGGCATCCATCCGTCTCTAGGTATTTCCTACAGCCAAGATAGAAACGAACCCAAGGTTCTGTGACTTCTGTCGGTTCAAATACCAGACGAACCAAAAGAACTTCATGAAACATGCCAGTAATGAAAAAGAGGCTGAATGACGTTTCTGTTGATGTCAGAAGGGTATTAGGGTCTTTTTCCAACCCGATTTTGAAGATTAACCCGTTTTTTATTCTTAAAAGGTGCCTGCAATCCGTGTTTTTACTAAACAATCGGCCCGCATTCCGTACTTTTCTCTTTCATGCAGAACAATTTCATAGTTCACTTTTGCAGGAGAAGACAGCCTTCGAGGCTCACTTTTTAGCGGATTTTGTCTTATTCATTTAATTCATCTGCGGTGGTTGTTCTCTCATGTCATGCAAAAGTGAGCTGTTAAATGGCTTTTCACAAAATTGCCCGGCAAATCCCACCTCTGCTTATAACATCATTTGATGAGGCTACTCATGTTGGCACTACCTTGTTTTAACAATTACACAAACTGAGCTTGTCTTTGCTTTTTTAAACAGCTGTTGAAGGTCATTCATTACCGATAAAAAAAAGGCCATTCATTATATCTTTTCATTTTTAAACCATTGCCAAAGGTTATTGCCGTTCTCAAAAAAACTCTAATAAGCCAATTAAAAAAGAAAAGACAAGCAGAGTTTGAGCAATTATTAAAACATAGTAGTGCCAATAACAATTATCAGAAAATTGACTCAAATACCCAATCTCATAAGAAAATGACAAGATATGGACATTTTCACCATTTGCTATGACCTTATTAAGATTATAAGAAAAACATTTATGATGGAAAGTTTTTACCAGGAATTATTTTTTATTCCATAACTGAGGGGGAACTAAGATTATTATGATTACGGAAATGTTATTAGCACTCCTGTATTGTATTTTGATGATTCAAACCGTCCATTAGATGGGCCATAGCCTAGACAGGTTGTGCGTCAAAAATCATTTCTCTAGGTTGATCCTAACCCTCCGATCTATCGAGAGACTGAATATTAGATGGTTGATCCTAACCCTCTATAGATCAGAGGGTTAGGATCAAATAATGGAAATGATTTTTGGGGCACAACCTAGTTAGGCTGTGGGCCCATCTAATGGAAACTTTGGATCATCCTATGGTGCGGGCCATACCCTACTTTTTAATAAAGTGAGGAGTGCGATCATCAAAATACGGGAGTGCTGATAACATTTCCCTATGATTAATTTAGAGGGGGATATTATCATAGATTGAAAGTTTCTCTGAATAAAATTGAATAGGGTTAATTCAAGCTATCCTTTTTCGTGTGTAAAAATACTAAAAAGTAGGAAATTTTAGAAACATTTTTCCTTAACCTTTTTTTTTTCTTTTACAAAATTCTTGCAATCCAAACAGGGCCTAAGGTGTGTTTGGATACAAGGGGAAATTTTCATGGAAAGTAATTCCATGGGAAAAAAAAATCCAAGAACTAGTAGGTTTGCAATTCCCCTTGAAAACTAACCATTTTGACAAAAAAAATAGAAGGGTCCATCCATCCAACCAAGTGAATAGAATTTCTTTGGAGGGTGTTTTAGTCAATTCAAGAGAGGAGGGCTCTAGGTCATTTTTATTTTGGTGGCTATAAATATCCCTTTCCTTGCCGCTCCACATGCAAACTTTTGAATTTCAAAGCCTTCAAAGAGCCGTTGCAAGTTGGTTGAGAGAGAGAGAGAGAGATGAAACCCTACTCTGGTTTTTCATGGGCAGACGAGGTGGAGAAAGAAGAAGAAGAAGAAGCTCGAGCACAGCTCCTTGAACAACACAAACCCAACAAAAAACCAAACCCCTTTGGCTCTGCAAGGCCAAGGGAAGTGGTTCTCCAAGAGAAAGGAATCGATTGGCGAAAGCTCGAAAACCAAAATCTTAGGTACATATATCTTCACCTCCCCCGAAAATATTTCAATTTCTTTCCTTATTTTATAGAGGGATAAGCTTTGAACAAGATCAGGGATTAGCACCTTCTCGATAGAAATCTTATAACATAATTCTGATCAGATCTAATTTGGGTTTTGGGGTCTTTCTCGAAAATGGATCGTTTCGAATGGCCTATAATTATGAGATTTAATTCTCTCTATATCATATGTGTTAAAACTTAAAAGTATAGAAGAGAAATAATGCCTTTCTCCAACAGCTTAAGCTTTTGGAGAAGTGGGTAGGTTAAACATGGTATCAAAGCCAAAGGTCTTGAGTTCAAACTTCCTCGATAGTAAAAATCCACATGCGATGGTCGGCCCAAAGTGGGACAACATGTGCCACATGTTTGGCAAGTGGGCCACACGTGCGGGGGAGTGTTAAAGTATAAAAGATAAATAACGCCTTTCTCCAACAACTTAAGCTTTCGGAGAAGTTGGTAAGTTAACAGATACATAGATTAGATTATCATAGGAAAACTAGATTGAGGATTCTCACTCAAATAAAGACCAAACTATTAGAAATGATTTTTCTTACTGATTGTTTCGTTTTCCAATGCTCTGTTGATGAGATTGGAAGCTCCTTCAAGCTGCATTTCATCTGTAAACATACCCAACAGGTGAACCAGTCACAAACTGATAGCACCAGCTTTTGAAAATTTCATTATAGATGTCAATCTTGTCATGGTTTATTGATGTAAGCCAGTGATAAAACCGATTGAGTACTTAAACAACCCATCCTCTCAATTTTATCCAATCAATAGCCGGGTTGAGTTAGGAGCATATACCCAAACAAAGTCAATCGAGTATTTAACTAAAATTGATTAACTAATGAAAAAACTTAATTACCTAAGCTCATCCATGGACTGACTATCAATTATTTTCTCAAAGATATTGAAAACAAGTAAAAGTTTGAAAGTTAGAAATTTTAATCTAGCGACGCGAGAGAATTTAAAACTTGAATTTGAATCAAGAGAACGGTGGGATTTTGAATTTTGTACTCTATGAACATAAGTATATAATCTGATTACGATGTTTTAGAGTAAATAAGTCCTAAGATTCCAATTATAAACGAATTATAATGAACTTGGCCTGACCAACAAGTGGTGAGGCTAAAATACTATAGCAAAGAGGCTTATTGGCTGCCTTAGCACGTTTTGGGACAATTTAGAAATACAACAATTGAAGTAAATATGAGAGTCCGCTTCTGTAAAACAAGATGTAGTCAAATTCAGAAATTAAAATGTCACAGATATAAAAGAAAGAAATACGCAAATGGGAAAATTTCATAAAGAATGGAAGTTTTAGCTTTTTCTTGCAAAGTTGCAAGCAGTGATCGAACCAGTTAGATTCTATGAAAGGAATAGAAGCTTAATGGAATTAGATAAATTACAATACAGATTTGGGAAAATCTTTGTAAACTGTGTTCAAATAGTAAAGGTGCTAATAAAAAAACCTGTCGTAAAAGAAATAAGGGTACAAGATGCTTTACAGGGGACTGTCTGTACCTTCCATATGATTATTATGTAATCAACATACACAACTTAACAATGGAGATTAGTTAGTGGATTAATAGTTTATATCTCTTCTCTTTTAGAGATATGCAGATTGTCTACAAATTTCTGAGAGAAGTGACCAAATTTGCATATTCAATCAATAAAGAGGTTTATAAATTATGATTTAGGACTAAAATAGCCATATACAGTCCTTGTTAGTCTGTGATTTATAAAAAATTTGGATTTCGCAGAGAATGAAAATTTCATGAAATGCAGAATTAAAGTATCTTTTCTTATATGAGATACATTCTTGTAGATGAATATGCACAATAAATCCACCCTTGCAGTATTTTTTATATTTTGTGTGTACCTGATAAAATGGATATCACACTAGAAATGTATCAGTAATTCTTGAAACCCATGAAGTTGAGTGATGTGGTGCATTCATTTAGGATTATTGTTTCCATGATTGCTTTGTGTTTATTATGTTATTCTCCATATTTTTTATGATTAGTGATTGTAAGTTGCTAGAGTCTTCTCTATCCAAGTACATGTCATATGTAATACATTCACCCTGAGAGTTTTCTGGTTCTTGCTCAGGGAGGATAAATTAAAGGAAAACATTACTACAACAGAAGCATCAGTTAACAAAAATGGCCTCCGTCCCCCAAGCCACAGAGGCTCGAAGCAGAATACTGCACAAATGAAAACTGCAAGAAATGTTTGTGATCGAGTTTCGCCCCCATCGGTTCTTCCAAACGAAAATCATAATGTATCTGTTCCCCCATTAATGTATCCACCAAAAAATCTCATCAATCAAGTGGAATTTCTGCAGAGATCATATCAATCTGATAGATTGAATATTGGACGGTCGATTTCTCCCCATAGTAGGCATCTTCGCGAGCTTGACATGGAGTGGGAGGAACACTGTAGAATGAGCTTTTCTTTCGAGGGGTCGATGATTCCGTCTATGGGAATGATAGCAGGCAATGGAAGAAACGGAGCCCATTACGAGTTAAACGTGGAAAAGACAAGCTTTGCTGGAGGTCATAAGAACATTATGGGTATGAAAGTGTCAGCTCATGGAGAAAGGGAGATGATGGAGAATATGGAATTTGAATGTAGAATGAATTATGTTGGTGAGCAATTGATTAGTCCACTTGTAGAAGGAAGGAGAAGACCCCTTTGCAATGTAAGAACTGAGAATACCAGTTTCAGAGGGAAGAATTCTTATATGAATGAGAGTGATTGGGAGAACATAGAATATGAATATGGAAGAAGAAATTCTACGAGCGATCGTTCTATGGGCCGACCCAATCAAGCACCGATAAGAAGGGATTATCAGGAGAGAGAGTTGAGAGTGGAAGATCAATGTGGAAAAAGGGGCCATCTCAATTTGAACATGGAGAAAGCTAGTTTTGAAGGTGGTCCAAGATTGGCTATTCAAGAGAGTGATTGGGAGAGAATGGAATATGAACATGGAAGAAGGCCTTTTGATGAGTGGGCTGATGATCCCTCAATGGAGAAAGCTGGTTTTGGAGGAAACTACAGAAAGAGAAGGATGACCTCTTTATCTGAGGTCAGTAATTATCAACAAAGGAGAAGAAGATAAAAAATGCTAGAGTCTAGAACAAAGTAGAACAGAAGTGATTAAAATCTATCTGAGATTGTTTTTTGATGTTTTGTGGGAGAAAGCTGGTTCTAGAGGAAACCAGCTGAGATCAGTAATTATAATCAAAGGAGAAGATGATAAAGATTAAAATCTGTCTATGAGTGTTTTTTAATGTGTTCCCTCACAATATTTTTATTAATGGAGAACCTTGGTACTTATTAGACCAACCTATAAAATGAATTGAACTACATCATGATATTTAAATAATAGTACAAATTATGATGCTTAATAGTTAGAATTCATCTTTTATTGGTAGTTTACACCCTCACCACAAATACCTCCATTGTTTTCGAAAATATCAAGATATTTTGTGATTTTTTCGATAATCCTGAAAATTTCAAGAGATTTTGAATAATCATCGAGATATGACTGCTGATATTTGCACTACTATGTTTTGATAATGAGATGAACTTGCCTTCCATTTTCTTCTTTAATTGACTGGGGAGAGGTTTTTGGGAATTGTAGTAATTTAGTAAAGACAGCTTGAGTTTGTCTCATGATCAATACATGGCAGCAGGAATATCAGTAGCCTTTATTTTTTATTGCAAAAATATCAATAAATTCATGATAATATTAGGGAGATGTTTTTTCGCCCCCTTAGGATAATACACCCTCCTTATAACGTGATTTGACATAAAATAAAAAAATGCATTAAAGTCGGCCCACAATTCACATTAAAAAAGGGGTGTATGTTCCTACAGGGGGGGCGAAAAAATCATCTCCCTAATATTATTGTCCTAATTTTGCTTCAACAATTTTGTGTTTTTATATATTTTATGTGTTTTATTTTTCTAATTTTTCCCAATATAGACCTAAAATTAAGAAAAAATTTAAATATACCGAGATACACCCTTCCGAGAAATCCATGTAGAAAGTAAAATTTTAAATTAAGAAATTGATCCAAGTAGAAGAACCCAACTAGAACCATGATTAGAGCCGGGTAGATTCTTTTTACCTTCTTCATGAATTTTTTCTAAAGGATTCATTTAGCCGACCCCAACTAGTTTGGGAGTATACCGAGATACACTTCCGAGAAATCCCCCAAACAAACATTTGTGGCTGCTTCCGACCTCACTGATGCAGTAAGCTGCCCCAATTATTCTAGCCAAAGCCTTTGGGCTAAATACAAGAATCATCCCAATCCCCTAAAAATAAATAACTCAAACTCACTTGAAAATACAAGTTTCTTCTTATCCACGACTACCTGATTTCTTCCTCCTTCCTTGCATCTGATTTTAGTTCTCCCTTCCCTTTTTATTTTAATTTCCTTGCAAAAATGTTAAAGGGTCCCCGTAAGAATATGAAAAGAAAAAAGCAAAATCCTACTCCTAAGGAGCCGTTTGGATACATGGATTTTACAATCCTTGATTGTAAATCCCAGGACCATAAAATCCGTCAATCCAACAAGGCTTGTTTTTGGATTTTGAAAACCGATTATGAGTCCAAAATTGATTATTCGACTTAGACTCACCTTTAATTTTGATTCAAATGATCAATTTTGAACTCAGAATAAGTTCCCAAAATCCAAAACAAACAGGGATAAAATCTCTTACAACTGACTTTAGTTGCAATCCAAACAAACAGGGCCTGAAGGGAACAAAAATCCAAAATCGTATCCCTTCCTTTAAATTGTAAGAGGCAAAAAAAATCTCCGAGAAGATTTTTCCCAATAGAAATGTTTTTCTTGCAATACAAACATTTGTGTTGTAATCATGGTTTTAAATTTCGGCCCAAAAATGACATTTCATGGGCCTTTAGGCCACGTTTGGATACCCACAAGATTTAGAATTGGATTTAGTTGATATTTTGAACTGGATCAGATCCTTAGATTTCCAAATCAGCTACAACAGTGCAAAAAATTCCGATTTTCAAATCTGTTCTGCGAGACATTATTTGGAAATCAATATTTTGTGGCAACTTCCCTTCACCGTCGCCCTCTTCGATGTTGCTCGGGCAGCAGCGAGACACCCCTCCCTTCCTCCCTCTCTCTTTCTCTCTCTCTCTTAAAACATGATCATGAAGATGATTGATGTATTTTCTATCCAAGACTCGAATCCAAATCAAAATACAAATGCATGAGGTATCCAAACGGGGGCCCTTAGGCCATGTTTGGATACCAACAAGATTTAGAATTGGATTTAGTTGATATTTTGAACTGGATAAGATCCTTAGATTTCCAAATCAGCTACAACAGTGCAAAAATTCCAATTTCAAATCTGTTCTGCAAGACATTATTTGAAAATCAATATTTGTGGCAACTTCCTTCACCATCGCTGCTCCTTGACGTTGCTCCGGCAGCAACTTCTCTCTCTCTTAAAACATGATCATGAAGATGATTGATGTGTTTTGTATCCAAAACTCAAATCCAACTCAAAATACAAATGCATGAGGTATCCAAACGGGGGCCCTTACAGAATTCCGAAATTTCAGCCCAAAAAACAACATTTCATGGGCCTTTACAGAATTTCGGCAAAATAAATTTCGGTTTCGATTACCCTCGAAATTTCGGCCGAAACCAAAATTTAAAACCTTAGTTGTAGTCTCTCTAGTGAGGCAGGACCACATTGCAATACCAAGAGGCACAGGAATGCATTGTAGATAAGGTGGGCCCAACCTTTGGTCTCCAGATTGTCCCACCTTAAGATCACCAATAGCTCAATATGCACACTCATGAAGACCCCTCAAATGATCAAACAAAATCCATGGTGGTTAGGACTACCCGATCAGATAAAAAGTAGGACCCGTCATGTAGTAAGTTCTTATTGGCCCAATGGTGGGCCCAGTTATTTGAAATACAAATCATGCCTCCAATCTTCCCGAATGGCCCAAAATGCGTCCTAATCAATTCCAATTATCCCATCAAGACCTTACAAATCATCCCTCAAGCAATATTTATATGGCCAATGTTTTTGGAAAATTTTTGAAATAACCCGTTAGTCCAGAAAAATACCTGTACAGAGTCCCTAAAAAACTTTATTTTTCACCGTATAATTGAGAAATTGTCACCTATAGAGACTCAGGTACTTCGTCTAAAACATGTGTAAATCTGAAATCTCATATCCCATGAAAAAATAACAAAAAATGCCTATATCTCATGAAAAATGACTAACAACCCCTCTCACATAGTAAAATTGTCAAAATACCATTGTTTCATAGGTAATCACAAAACACCCATCTTTTATGAAAGATGACCAAAGTACCCTATGCCAAGGTTTAAAATTTCGGTTTCGGTACTGGTTTCGGACCCTGAAATTTCGGTCAAAATCTGGTACAAAACCCGAAACTACTATTTATTCAATATTAAATTTCGGTCGAAATTTCGGTGAAATATTAAATTAATATTAAAAAAAGATTTTTTGGGTCAAATTTCAGAAAAACCGAAATTTAGACCGAAATTCCAAAATTTCGGTTGAAATAAAGAACCGTTTCGGTTTTTATCGATTTCAGTGTCGGTCTCCACCGAAAATGACCAAATTTCGGATTTCGGTCGAAATTTAAAACCATGCACTATGCTCATAAAATGACCAAAATACCAAGATATCATGGAAACTGACCAAAATACCCAATTCCGTCCGCTCAATAAGGTCATCCATCATATAACTCCTCTTAATATGGACATACAAATAAATGGGTTCCTCAAATATATCATGGAATAATCAAGTTGAATTTTGGCCAACTTGTCATGAACGCCAAAACATAGCAAGCACCACGCAATCTCAAAAGGTTCAAATATTTTTCGAATGTATCACATTCTTAATAATCCATAAAGGCATACAAAACAAGAGTAAAGTAGGCAAAACAAAATTCAGAGATGAGTTATCACTGTGTTAGTCATCCCTTTTAGACATAAGTTCATGGTAACAACCAACATAATCATCTAAACAATAAAAACATAACTGTTTAATTGTAACCTCTGCGAAGGCTTTTGAGAATTAAATAAAACAAGTCTATATACATACCTTACAAGAGGCCAAATACCAAAGCTTCACACATAGCTATCAATCAAGGATTTCCTCATCTCGTCAACAATTGCACTTGGTTGAGCTTCCCTCAATTTGAAAACACTCTCAATGACAGAAAGCTCTGTTGCAGTAGTGTCCGATCCACAGAAAGCTGTCCAGTCATTAACGATCATGCCGGCAGCAATCACTTCACTGCCTCTGTTCACTGTTCCGGCCACAAGGGGAACTTGAAGGAGCGTTGAGAGTTCATCCAGGTCCTCAATGGATGTATGTGGGTGTACCTGTTTTAAGCGGGTTTAGATCAGAATGGGCGAAACACGAATGTGGTTTTAGGAGATTTTATCCATTTGATGGGCCACAACGTAAATAGGTTGTGCTCAAAAAAACATTTCCATAGGATTATCCTAGCTGTCCGATCTATAGAGGAACGTCATATTATGGAAACCTCTATAGATCGGAGGGTTGGGAGCATCCAATGGGAATGATTTCTGGGGCACAACCTATTTACGTCGTGGCCCATCAAATGGATGGTTTGGATCATCCTGTGTTGCAAACCGTACTGTACATTTTGAAAAATACTGGACTATACAGGCTTACACGCAAAACACATTTGTCCTTTTAGAGCTATTTGAAGGGGAAAAAAACAGTTCTATTTTTCTCATTTCTTACCAATCCGCCTCTGTTGGAGAATGCACAATAACTACCCACGAGTATATTTCCAGCAATTGTCTGTCGGAAAACCTCCACTCCAAGAACATCTGCAATCAGCTCCTCAGTTTCCTGGAAATCATATGAAAAATGAACAATCTGGAACATGGATTTTAACAAATGCAAAGACTCAAAGAACTCATGAGTCGATTCAATTTAATCCAATGTTTCAAAACACAGATGCAAGTCAAAACGTGGTCAAAGCAAATCCTAGTTGACTCGGCACGACACGACCAAGTACTTGGTTGAAGCAGCTGAGTACTCGGTTGACAGTCATAACTCGGGAGAGTCAAAGGAGTTTTAATTGGTTTTTCAGGGCAAAACGTGGACGCTGACAAGAACACGGCCAAGGTAAAAGGGAGTCGACTTAGGAGAGTCCACGATGATGCCCGGGGCGGAGGGGGGGTGGGGTGTATAGTTTTGAAACTATGATTTAATCAAGATGTAAAATTAAAGCCAGATCCCGGATTCAGCACTCCAAAAAGTTAACATACTCAGCCAAGTACAAACTCAAATGGAAAATCCATCAAAAAATACAGCATGCATGCTACAAGATAACATAAGACTCGGCAATAATTTTCTAGGCTATGCATCTCGAGTTGAAAAATGATTTACATGATTATCTAGAAAAGAAAAGGATACACCTAAACGCATAATATTACAAAATTCCCATCCATGAAGTGAAAATTAAATGTGATTTAACCTACAACTGAAAAAAACTATCAAGGTGGCACATTTCTACAAGTTTACAGTCAATAATCAGCAAATTGTTATGAAATTTAGTTCATTTTCTTGAAAAAGAAAGAAGGATAGAAGCTTTACCCTGTCCAGATCAGTATGCGTAAGAGCAACATGGTCATTGCAAGCAATGCAATTTCCCAGAGCTGATAGTTTTTCTTCAATGCGCTGAACAACCACTTGGTCTGGTAAACTGTTCCTCAAATGTTGAAGCTCTAAAAAAGCACCAATGAAACACTTGAGGGTGTCAAATATCGATTAGGCATCAATAATCTTTATTCAAAGAGTGGGTTGCCATAGGGCCTTTTTGGATACCTCTTAATAATTATTTGCATATTATTTTATATGCAAATGGTTTGAATATAATATGAGTATTTGCAAATAACTTATAATAATTTTAGAAATGATATAGGTAATGGTTTCCAAAGAGACCTTAATCTCCCCATTGCAATAAAAACAAATTAAAATAATCCTATTTACAAATATGAACTAATTTTGGTGGCATCAAAAGAGGCGCATACCTAACAGAATCAAATGCCATATAGGTGGTCAGAGTGCATGCATATTCTAAATTACAATACAAAACAGCAGACATTTTTTCAGAGAGTTACAAAGGATCCAATACATAAGAATTAAACACCCCACAATACGTGGTTGCCTCCGGGGAAAATAACAGTGGCATCATGGCCATACCAAAATTAACTAGTCTATGTGGAAGGTTCGATTACATGCAAAGAATTCTTATCAAATGCATATTGCATACAAGTTTGTGTATGGTACTTTAGTGTCACAGGTAGATTCTCTTGTGCTATTGTACTAAGAAAATATTTTGGGAAAGGCAAACTTTTTTGAGGTTATTTAAGACAATATAATGCATGACTCTCGAGTTCCACTCCTCATATTTGTCTTCTATTAAAAATGGATAAGATTTTGAGAAAAGACAAACAGGGAGGGTAAAAATATTGGAAAAGGGGTGACAATATCATTTCCCCTTCCCTACTTTTTGGCAGTTCCCTTTTCCTAGTTTTTTAAAGTCTATTACAACTCCGAGCTTTCTACAGCCGATCACAGAAGTTTTTAGACCCACTTTCCGATAAGATCCACGCACGATCAGTTCTTCACAATGTTATCATTCCACACCTATAAATGTTGATATGAGCGCCCTGTCGAAGTCCTGGTTTCTAATCGTGTCCCCGGTTCTACAATTTGCGTGCGTGCATGCATGGGTGGGGTTTTGGTGTGTGTCCACAAATCAATGAATATCATCAACATACATAATCAATAGCACTACTGTAGATGCCTGTGAGCAAATAAAAAGAGTGATTTGCATGACTCCTACTAATTCCAAACGCCATAATCACCCGACTAAACATATCAAACCGCGCACGAGGACTCTGTTTTAGTCCATAAATTGCTTTCTTCAATTTTCAGGTTTCACCAATCTCTCCTTAAGCAACAAACCCTGGTGGATGCTCCATAAACACATCCTCACTAAGATTCCCATACAAAACTGCACTTTAATGTCAAGCTGGCATAACGGTCAAGGCTAAATGATTGCAATTGATATAGGCACTCGAACCAAGTTTAAGCGAGCAACTAGGGAGAATGATTCAATGTAATCCGCCACACCATAGGTTTGGGTACAGCATTTTGCAACCAATAGTGCTTTTAGCCGTGCTAAAAGTGTCATCAAGTTGATATTTGATTGCACACACCCATTGGCAGCCAACAAACTCGGTCCCCAAAGGTGGTGAAGTCAACTCCCAAGTATGATGAGAGCACCTCCACCCAGAGTTTTCATCTTTTGACTCTTTCACGAGCTCTTGCAGGTCCAGACTGCAGTATACAGCCATTGATATCCATCCGCCCTATTTTTTAATTGAATGTTCACCGTGTATTCTTTAATTGTATTACGCTCCATATTCTGATTGTGTGCCACGTTAGGATCTCTAGAAGCCTCTCCAGTTAGTGCTCTGTCTTCCCTGTTCTTTCATCCTTGTTGTGACACACGTCCCCTATTCTTTCGTATAAGTGATCCCTATGCGGGTACGACGTACGTGTTCTGCTTTTTGAGCCAGTTGTTATCCACCATATTCTTGACTGCCGCCACATTGCTTGATTTTGAAGCCACACTTAGATCCCACCTTTTTCTCATTTTTGAATCAATGGCCTCGATTAAGCCTTCGTTGCGTCTTTCATCACTAACCATCAGATCATTTCCTTTCCTTTTTCTTTCTGCCGACCAATGAGCACCGTCCGATTTGTTGCCGTTATCCATCTGTTGATCTGACGGTTGAAAGGTTGTCTTCTCCAGCGCCCCTAAAAGATTTTTCACCATGTTTTTTTCCGGAGTCTTGGCTGCCGCTATTTCCTTTATTCCATCCATGGTCAAGATCGAAAGGATAGTGTTCACCATGGATTGCAACAGAAGTCGCCGCGAGTTTAAAATCCATTCCAACCTCTCCAGCTACCCCAATATTGTAGTACTTGTTCTCAACTTTCAATCTGGCCACAGATCTAAGAAACCCCCATTCCGACGTGAATACTGTCGCTTTCGCAAATTCCAAGCTTTTTGGATCATCACTCTCCAGTTTTGTTTCCATTACAGACCCAAATAAACTTCCCAAAGCCTACACATTTGACACAGCCCAAGCATGCATCGGGATACCATAGAATCGTATCCATATTGCCTTCGCTCCAGTTTTGAATGCAGGGTGCCATGGATAAAGAGACAAAAGAAATTCGCATTTGCTTCCATCGTGAAGACCCCTATTGGCTTGTTCTTCACTGTCAAACCCAAATAGGACCTCATTTTTACTGATGATAAGAACTTCTTCCAGCTCTATTAATACCCAGAACCACCTTGCCCACTTCCATATTTCACCTAGGTTCCATTTTGGTTTCTTCACTCTCCCAATCAGCATTGTTTTCACTAATCTGATTCTGTCTTCTACCCGTTTTCCATATATTATCACCGTTTTTGAGTTTCTGTCTTCCTGTACGTCCACTAATCCATACTCCGGCCATTGTATTTCAGTGTTTTTCACTGGTGTTGCTTCTCTCAGGGTGTGGTCGATGCCTCTTGTTGCCGTCCATCTACATCTTCGACATTCAATTCTTCGGCGGAAGTTGTGGAATGCACATTTCTTGCAGAACCAATATCCCATCAATACACTTCCGTTTACTTTGGGTTGATGCAGGAAGCTTTTCGATTCCTCAGGCCATGGAATCCCTTGCCTGGCTGAAACTTTTCAGTTCCCAGTACAATACTGTTGTGATGTATGAAGGAACTTGAAGAGCTTGGGCCCTAGATGCCGAGAGAAAAATCTAAGGAGCTTGAAGGGCTTGGGCCCTAGATGGCGGGGAAAGAACCAAGGAGCTTGAAGGGCTTGGGCCCTAGATGCCAGAAAGCTTCCTAGATGCCGGAAAACCTTCCTCAAAAGAGATCGGAAAGAGACGACGGACCAAACCCTAATCCCAAATCCAAAGGAGCTTCCTAGATGCCGGAAAGCTTCCATCAAACCAGAAAAGACTTAAACAAGATTTCCTAAATTTTCTGGTCGAAGATGTGGATTACACAACTTCCGCCGAAAACTTAAACAAGAAAAGACTTAAACAAGATTTCCTAAATCCTAAAGCACCTTTTTTCCATCAAACCCTAGCTATTTCATTTAACTGAACCCTTTCTCTTCATTCTCTGGCACTCGACCATCATACTTAGCAAAAATTTGCTAAAAATCTAAAACCCAGCAAACGCTCATCTCAGACATTGACCCTTTCGCTTCATTCCCTAGCACTCGACCATCGTAGTTAGCAAAAATCTGCTAAAACCCAGCAAACGCTCGCCTAAGAAATCGACCCCCATTCAATCCCTTTTCCCTTGTCTTATTACTTTAAACCTAACATCCCATCCTGTAGTCCGTTGAAACCCTTGTTCTGCTAAAAGATACTATCCACCATTAGTTGATTGGAGTCACAAATATTGTAGTTCACAAATGACAAAATATAACAATATCAAGCACGAAACATATAAACAGCAGAACATTAAGGATAACAGAAATTTATTCCAACCCCTAAATTACCTTGGTCAGTGGTATTGTGTGGCACAAGAAGCCCGTTCTTGTTTCCTGCCATAGAAAGTGATAACAATGAGATGTGTGATGATAATACGGACCCCTTTTTTGAGCTACCAAAACAAGTGGCCTAACAATACTAACCATTACATAGCCTTCCAATTATTCTAGTGCCTGCTATGGAGGTCTTAACCACTGGGATGGCGTCTGCCAACTCAGATTCAAATGTGCTGCAACAAATTCGCAAAATCATAGGCATCTTCAAATACAAATTCACCATTAAAGCATGCATAACATAAAATATTAATGTTTACAACAAACTAACCTATAGAAGTTCTCAGACCCTCCAATTGCCACCAAACAGTACGCATTTGTCAACTTTGAGAAGACACCAACATCACAAGAATTCTCAAACTGAATCCCTGCATGGATTCATGTGAATTTTAAAGTCCAATTTTTTAGTGTCACATTACTGAAATAATATGAATGATATAGCCTTAGACAGCCCTTTATAACAGGAAACCCACTTCAGAAAGTACAACATGTGAAGACTCCAACCGCAAAGGTAACGAGTACCATATGAGTGTCTACGAGGACATATATTGGACACCATAACAAGCATGAATAAAATGTGCAAATCATTATGAAACAACTGAGTGCTTCATTCCAAGCAAGGTTTACTAACTTGACTAGATTGCATAGGACAAGTCAACCAGGTTTTGGCCCCTGCAGGCAATCAAAAACTCAAATATCTCATCCAAGTCAACAAAAAACTTGGCCTCGTCAAGGAAAAAAAACTCATTCAACTCAAAGATTCCATCACTGACTAGGAGAAGTCCGCTCACCTACGTCACTGGATTAATCCATGCCTGCTTCATTTTTCAAACAGTTTGAAGTGCTAATTTGAAAGAGATAAATCTTCAGTTTAAGCAAAAATCTAACTTTGTTTAGTTTCATTCTCAATTCCAATTTGAAAGTGAGTATGATGTTAAAAGACAAATCTGAGCCCAAAATGGAAAATCATGGGTGTTTTTTGGAATTTGTACTGTAATATGTAACAAGGGAAGTCGATTTTGATTAAAAGAAAAGGGAGAGTGGTGTGTGTGCGGGGGGGGGGGGGGGGGGGGGGGGGGGGGTGGCACGCCTTATCATGTGCTAATTTGAAAGCAGAATCGGTTTATAGTTAAAGAGGCCAATGTGACTCCAAACATGGGTGTGTTTGGAATTTGAACTATAATATGTAACAACGAGTCAAGGGAAATCGATTTTGTAAGGACGAAAAAAGAAAAAGAAAAGCATGCCCCGCCACATACTAGAGGAAAACACTTCGCTTTGTAGACAACAAGTTCAAAATGTTCAAATACAACAAAGCATTTTTGGAAACAATGAGACACCAAATAAACCTAAACCCAAATAGTTCCTGATCTAAAAGACACAAAGTCCATGCCCTGCTAGTAGGATAGTCTTCCTACACCAACAACAAATCATCTTACAAGAGTAGCGCTCTCAGAACAAATAAGCCATCCCTATTGTCTCAATTTCCCATAAATGGTGGCTTAATTGATAAAAAATAATGCATATCAGAAGTGACATAAAAAAATCTAAATGACTGAGTGATCCAAGGAGATCGCCGTCCAACTTATTAATCTTAGGAAAGAAACTATATTCTGGATCATTCCAATTGATGGGGTGACCCAAGTTTCCACGTCTTTTTTGTTTTGAAAATAAACTTTCACCTAAATTCATTACTGATCAAATATCTTAACTACCCAGTCAAATGGGAGGTCCCTTGGAGATTCACCGATGCAATTGAAGATAATGCAACTAAAGAGATTCTGGACCGAGGGGAGGATCACATAGTGAGGTTCCAACATGTTTGGAGATCGTCAAACAATGATGCTGATCACCTCGGACATGCTTGACTTAGAGATTTTCGATTTTCTTCCCCATTGAGGCAGTTTTGTGTTTATTTTTCCTTTTGTTTCTTTGTGGATGGACGAACAAGACACATTCCTTTCCTAGGAGATTCGTCGATGCAATTGAAGAGATTCTAAACCGAGTGGAGGGTCACATAGTGAGGTTCCAACGTGTTTAGAGATTGGCAAGCAGCGATGTTGATCGTGTGGTTAGGTCCAGGATGGATAGGCTCCACTTAGAGATTTTCGATTTTCTTCCCTTTTGAGGCAGTTTTGCACCTTTTTTTCTTTTTTCTGGTTTCTTTGTGGACCATCTCGGTCCCCGTGGTTTATCCTTTCTATTCTTCTTTTAATAATATTCGTATTTCCATTCTTAAAAAAAAAATTGAGGATTCGAGAAGACTGATATGCAAACATTCTTATTTGTAATATTCGGTGGTGGCAAAGCTAATTATGGAAATTATTCAAGAGTTTCAGCTCGCACCATGTTCCAACTTATTTCAATGGGTAGCATTAACTCCGCCAGCTAAAAATCATAATGAGATATATGAATTCAATTGTGAAACTGGGAGATATGCGGAAAACTCACCCTAGGAGGTGGCCGAAGTTGACTTTTGAAGGTAGTAGCAGTGTTACATGGACACGCGGCATGATTTCCAAAGAGAAGACCAATTAAAAGGAAAAAAAAGAAGTCATCTTCTCACCTCACACTCTGCTTTTTAGCTTACATGGACACATGGCATGATTTTCAGAGAAAAAACCAATTAAAAAAAGAAATTTTATCTCATCGCCTCACTCTCTGTTTTAGTGTTTTGTAACCTTACTGATGTAGATATTAGGATTTATTTCCGTATTATTTAGTTTTTAGTATTTTTATTTCCATGTTATTAGTTTCTTGGATTTTATTTTCTATGTTATTTAGAATTAGGAAAGTTAATTATTTTCCATGGAATTGTATTTCCATCCCATTACCTATATATAGGCCTCATTGTATTAGGAATAATAACTTTGATGATTAATTGAATTGATTGAGAGCTTCTCCCCCAGATTTCTATTCTTTCCTCTCTTCTTCTACTTCTCTTCTCCTCTCCCTCTAATTCTGTTTTTCTTCTTCTCTCTTCTGATTTCTTCTCTTTTTCTCCCCTTTCGTCTATTTCTCTCCCCTTTCCTCAAATTTTTCTTCACGGTGCTGCATCACTTACACTCTGGTTTAATATATTTTACCTGTAATCCTTCCCCCAAAAAATAACATGAAATAATAAACAGTTTAACATTTTAAAGTTCTCAACTGCATGAAATCAAGCTCAGATTCACTCACCTCTTTCATGATTTCACACATTCACAATCCCAATCTATAGTGTACGCAGTCCTAGTTCTTTTTCAACGGATCAACCAACCTTCTTAAAACATTCCAGGCAAAGTTTCTCAAGTCCAAGTTTTATAGAAATTAGACATATATGTACACAAAGCTGCCATTCAAAAAAAATGTACACAAAGCTGCCACTTCCCCGTCAGTTGGATTTGGCATTGATTACTCCACTATGGTGATTTCTCTTGTAATTCCCCGACAGCATTTGGCGAACCAGGGCTCCCTTCTGGATCATTGTTTTTTCAATTCCTAGTATTTGGAAATATTTCAAATTAACCTTGAATTTTTGAAATTAAATGCCGAGTTTGATGGATAATTTGTGGATTTCTTGTATACTTCGTAAATATCATGAAAACTCAAAATTGTTGAAAAGGACATAGTGTACACAGTCCTAGTTCTTTTTCAACGGATCAACCAACCTTCTTAAAACATTCCAGGCAAAGTTTCTCAAGTCCAAGTTTTATAGAAATTAGACATATATGTACACAAAGCTGCCATTCAAAAAAAATGTACACAAAGCTGCCACTTCCCCGTCAGTTGGATTTGGCATTGATTACTCCACTATGGTGATTTCTCTTGTAATTCCCCGACAGCATTTGGCGAACCAGGGCTCCCTTCTGGATCATTGTTTTTTCAATTCCTAGTATTTGGAAATATTTCAAATTAACCTTGAATTTTTGAAATTAAATGCCGAGTTTGATGAATAATTTGTTGATTTCTTGTATACTTCGTAAATATCATGAAAACTCAAAATTGTTGAAAAGGACATGGGGATACCCACATAAATTAACTAATACATAGGAATAAAAATGATAACAACTTTAAACCAGTTTAACATTAAATAATCCACATAGTTTCAGTCATCATCAACAAGAAAAACAAACAAACTGACAATTAATCAGTCAAAAAGACAGCGAACAACATGCAATAAATCTATCTAAATATCACAACGATCAAGGAAAAACATGCAAATGGACATCAATTTCACCTCAATGATAATTTCGAAAGGAGGAACAAGAACTTTGTGATACAAACCAAGAGACAAAGACATCCAAATGAGAGAGGAGAGAGAAAGCTCCTACGTTCCAAATGTCCAAAGTTCTAATTCAATCAGTTCTAATTCAATCACCAGAGAGACAACCAATAGAAAATGGAGAAGCTTATCTCCTTGCCTTACTCTCTGCTTTTTAGTTTGTACCCTCTCAATTTAATTTATAAAAGTTTACCTTCCCCCAAAAAATAGCATAAAATAATAAATACTCCCTTATGCATTCGCATTTCCCTTCATAAGCAAAGATGAAATTTCAAACAAATCCAAAAACATATTTAGCAATAGAAGGATTTGGAAACGTACGAGTCGCCATGATATGCCCACAACAGAGACAAATGCATACAAGGGTGGCAAGCAACAACAACCTGCAGCAAACATTTAAGCATAAAAAACCTTCGTTAAGCATACAGAATAACAAAAATTGAAAACTAATTGATATACTTTAACTAAATCAAAGGCACTAAATAATAATAAAAATGATACTTTTTTATAATTACCATTTTCAGTCTATGAAATAATTTTACTTGAGGTGTTAGCTCAAAACAAATGGACTAACATAACCAATTTAACAATTTCAGGAGAGAAAAAAATCAGTTAAATAAAAAGAGAGATTTGTAGATGGACTAACAATTCTTTTAATGTGAACTGTCCAATATATGAAAATCAATATCAGGAATAATATCCAAGCCCCTCCAAGGGAAGGTGTATTTGGTTGGGCTGCACTTTGCAAGCAAATTCAGACGGTGGATTTTCTTAGGGAGCGAAAAATGTTGATTGTTGATCATTTTTTTTAATAGAAACGTTGATTGTTGATCATTATGCTTAGGGCTGCAAATGAACCGAGCCGGCTCGCGAACATGTTTGGGTTCGGCTCATTAAAAGCTCGGCTCGGGCTCGTTCGTTTACTAGACGAGCCGAACCCGAGCCCAAAAATTAGGCTCGCCAAAATAAACGAGCCGAACTTGAGCTTTGGATAGTTCGGCTCGGAAAAGCTCGTGAACTTTTTAGGCTCGGTTCATAAACGAGCCGAGCCGAGCTTTAAACCTTGGATTATATGTTTTTTATATATAAAATAAAAGAATGTGGATTGTTTATTACAAATGAAGGTTTGGCCGAGTGGTTAAGTCACTAGATTTAGAGAGGGGCTTGGGTTCAAATCCCACATATGTATGTTTTTAGCATTCTTGAAACGAGCCGAGCTTAAGCTCGGTTCGTTCCACTTAATGAGCCGAGCCGAGCTTTTTCGAAAACTAAACGAGCCGAGCCGAACACGAGCGTTCTTAAAAACTAAACGAGCCGAGCCCGAACACCCCAAAGCTCGGCTCGGCTCGGCTCATTTGCAGCCCTAATTGTGCTCTACGCATTCGAGGCGAGGAATCAGTGGATCACTTATTCATCCACTGCAAAGTAGCTAGGGTGATATGGAGCGGCATTTTGGAAAGATTTGGAACATCTTGGGTGCTACCAAAGCACCTTAGTGATCTACTGGACTGCTGGCAAATGACTCCTTGGAGGAAAAAAGGCAAAATTTTATGGAATACATCCTTTCATGAACTAGTTTGGGTCTTGTGTAAAGAAAGGAATGATAGGATATTCAAGGGGTATGCTAAGAGATCCTCTTATCAATCTAACAAGGTGGTAGCTCTCACAATCTTTTGGGTAAAGACCCTTCCAAGCTTCAAATTTGTTTCTGCTTTTGACTTGTGGAATGGGTGGAGGGAGGTGTGCTTCAATTCGGACTTAGAGACCTTTGAATGTGCAGGATTGGGAGTCGCCGGCTCCTAGGTTCCTGAAGTTTAATTTCCATGGCTATAGTCATGGAAATCCGGGTCCGGTTGGCATTGTGGGAGTCCTAAGAGATGATGGGGAATGTGTGAAGTGGGCCTTTGCAAGCCCCATTGGAGGGCTGACACAAGTGAGGCGGAGGTGCGTGAGGTGCACCGAGGCATCAAGCTTCTAGTAGAAGAAGATTTAGAAAAAAATGGTTGTAGAAGGGGACTTCCACGACATAATCCGTGGGATGAGTGGATCCCATGTCTTCCCATGGAGATTTGCCGAGCTATTTGAGGAGATTGAAGACATTTTGGGCAATTCGAGTATCTCCTTCCATCGTATCAAGAGATCTGCAAATGGGGTGGTGGATATGCTTGCAAGGATTGGGGTTTGTTTGGTGGCCCTTGGGCAGTTAAACTTTTTACCACCTTGAGATTTTTATAGTCCTTTGTAATCTTTTATTTTTATCTTTTCATGTATCCTTTTTGTTCTCTTGTTTCGTGTTAGTGTTTGACCATCTCGGTCCTTCTCTTTGAATGAAATTTCAACCATTCAAAAAAATATCAGGAATAATACCCACAAAAACTAAAATTACATTGGATTTTCCATTGAGGTTTTGAATTGAGTTCTTTATGTGAGCAATCACCAGAAAATTTCTTCTTTTTTTTTTGTTACTTCAACTCGTTTAAATCTTGTATAAATCTAGTTTCTGTTTCATCTTAGCCATCAAATGCCTTACTTTTTCTTGCCTAGGTTTTAATGGATTTCGTCTTCAATAGCTGAGATTGAATTTAAATACATTTTATATCTTTTTTACCTTTTACTTTAATTTTTGACATGCATTGTTTTTGTGATATTTTTTCGAGATTATTCTTTTTTATCCCTCGTTAATTTACCTTGCATCTTGATGGAAAACCTGTCCCACGGCTGTTCACTTGCCTATAAACCGAGAGAAAGTAAGCAGGAAATTGGAAAATAAGATATTCACTTGCCTAGAAACCTAGAGAAACTAAATAGAGTGATATAAAACCATAATTAATAGTCTAACATAGATGAGTTAAGGCTCACAAGTGAGCCCAGACCTCATATAGAACCATATTTAAGGAGTCAACATTGATAAGTCTTGCCTCATAAGTGGGCCCAAAAAAGTTCAATAGACATAGGTTCAAAATGCTACTTTCATAGCAACAAACAGAGAGAATTAAGCAACCACAACAATAAACACACAACACTTTCTCATTTGATAAGATAAACAATAACTATTTGTTGATCTATGCAAAAAAACAACAAAAACCAAAATATTCTCATTCGAAACTATTCACCCAATACTTCACTAGTCCCCTTCTCAAGCCAATGGGAGACCAAATCCAAAAATGGAACCCCATCTTCAACAACAATTGAACCCCCAATCGAAATAAAATCCTCCAATCGAAACCCCATCTTCAACAAGAATGAAACCCCCATATTTGAAATCAAGTAACCCCAAACCTTGCAACCCATCGAAACTTGTAGATCTATTCTCGAAACCCACAAAAAAATTAAAAAAAAATAAAAACCATCTTCTAAGGGTCTCTGTTCACAATAATAAACCAAAATTCCAGAAATTTGAAGCACTAATATCAATTTCCACCACAAGAAAATGACAAAACATGGCAAATTTCATCCCATGTCAAACAAATAATAGCACATAAAATAATTAACAGCTGAACTAATCAAGAATGAGTGCACAAATTTTAAAACAATCATTTTGCCGAATAAGAAATAAGCAATCTCAACTCATCAGTTTAAACTCATCCTATTGAAAATGCATTAAAATCACAATATCAAAGATTTCCACATGTGAAAATCGTAACCCCATCAAAACCCCAAACCCCATCATTCACATAAAAGAGATGAGAAACCCTAGATCCATTACACTGAACCACATCAAAAACCCAAACCCTAAGGTTAAAAGAGCTTAGAAAAATTAAAACCAAACCCACATCAAAACCACCATCTATTACACTGAAATCACATCAAAACCACCATCTATTACACTGAAACCACATCAAAAAAACCAAACCCAAATGGAAACGAAAACCCCAAATCGAAACCCTAATCTTAAACAACACTGAAACAATCATCTTTGAAATCAAAACCTCAAGCTCAGTCACCGAAATCAAAACCCTAAATACATCCATAGATTTAGGTGGAGAGAGAGAGAGAGAGAGAGAGAGAGAGAGAGAGAGAGAGAGAGAGAGAGAGAGAGAACCAGAGGCTCGAAGCAGACCTGTGAGCGCTAGCTAGGGTTTTGGGGCGAGAATGAGATAAAGTGCTAAGTTTTCTCTCCTAAGAAAGAAATGATATTTCCGAGTTAGACATAGATCACCTCGAATCAGACCAAGAAGAGTCCGGTTAGACCGAGATGAGCTCAAGTTTGACCGAGATGGCCCCAAGTTAGACCAAACTGAGCGAGTTCGGTCAATTCTAGGCCAAGTTCGACCTAAGTTATGTATGATTTTATCCGTTTGTACCATACTTTAGATGGGAAAATTATTCGTAAGCTTGAGCTCATATAAGTTTATATGAGCTAGAGTGCTCAAACACATGAATCTCACATTTTTTGTGGTGATCCGAACCATTTATTTGCAAGGCCCTATCATAGATAGGGTGTGTACAAAAAATAAGGTCCAATGGATCATCCTAACCCCTCCAAAAGTGGAAGGCAAATATGGACAGATTTGTCGACGAAGAGTGTCTATCCATTTTCCCTCCACTTTTGGATGGGTTGGGATGATTGTATAGACCTGATTATTGGTTTACACCCTATCTACATAAAGACCTTCCAAATGAATGCTTTGGATCACTCCCAAAAAATGTGGGACCCATGTGTTTGTGGAACTCAAGCTCATATAAGCTATATGAGCTTAAGCTCACAAACAGTGTCCCCTACTTAGATATCTAGACAACAATTTGGTATTAATTTTTAGAAGCAGTTAGATTTTACGTTTAAGATTGGAGTTTTCACAGTGATGTTACATAAATCACAATATTTAACATTATTTAACTAAAATTGTTAATCTAGAGTTTGTTTTTGATTGAATGTAGGTGTTATACAGTACTCAAACATTACTGTTAGGTCTAAAATTGGTAACAGGTTATGGTAGGGCCGGAAGGGCTGATCTGGCAAGTCACACCTGAAAGGCTAAGGGAGTCCTGCGCTGCACAAGGGCACAGACAAGAAGAGAAAGGGTCAGAGGACCAACCCGGAGTGGTGCTCCGGACGGGCGCTTCGACACTCAAGTCAGTATGAGCAGGAGTGCAGAGCAATGTCAGAGCAAAAAGCTTAGGGTTTTGATTTCAGATCCCTCACTTTAGCACAAGTGAAGGCTATTTATAGTGATTCTGAGCCACCTGTCTAGGACAGGTGGTAGTTCTGAGCCACCTGTCCAGGACAGGTGGTGGCCTCTGTATGGACCAGGTCTCATACCTAAGAAGGGTAGGTGGAAGTCCCTGATTGGTCCAAGTGTCACACCTAGCAGGGACAGGTGTTGGCTTTGCAACGGTCCCTGTGAGGGCCACGTGCCAACAGCCAATTGGTTGCTGAGTTCGGACCTCATCAGTGCTGAGTTCGGACCCATCAATGCTGAGTCCGGACCCCATCAGTTGCCCCCTGGTTCTCCGAGTCGTGACAGCGGCTAGGGGAAGCAAAAAGAGGGTTAAAGCAGCATCTGGCCGGCCTTGAGGCCTCTGGGCAGCTGAGGCCGGCCTCAGACGGGGCCAGAAGAAACCACGGTGGCCAGGGGCCTCTGGGCGGCCTGGTCCGGCCTTAAGACTTGGCCTGAAGGAGCACGGCCGGGCAGGAGCCCCTGTGCAATCCAGTCCGGTCGAAATTTGAACCAGAAATCTGGCCGGCCAAACCTCCTGGGCGTCGTGGCCGGGCAGATCTCCTGGACGGGGTGCCTAGGCCGGACAGGTCCTCTGTCGCCTAGTGAACGGTCATATCCTGTCCGCCTAAGCCTTCTGGGCGGCTAGGACGGGCAGGTGTTTTGTCGCGTAGCGATTGCGCCATATCCTGTCCGGCTTCGGCTAAGGCGTTGGACGGCCAGGCCGGACAGATATTTTGTCTTCTAGCGAACGCGTCATATCCTGTCCGGCTAAGCCTTCTGGGCGGCTAGGCCGGGCAGGTCTTTTGTCGCGTAACGATTGCGCCATATCCTGTCCGGCTTCGGTTAAGGCGTTGGGCGGCCTGGCCGGACAGATATTTTGTCTTCTAGCGAACGCGTCATATCCTGTCCGGCTAAGCCTTCTGGGCGGCTAGGCCGGGCAGGTCTTTTGTCGCGTAACGATTGCGCCATATCCTGTCCGGCTTCGGTTAAGGCGTTGGGCGGCCTGGCCGGACAGGTATTTTGTCTTCTAGCGAACGCGTCATATCCTGTCCGGCTAAGCCTTCCGGGCGGCTAGGCCGGGCAGGTCTTTTGTCGCGTAACGATTGCGCCATATCCTGTCCGGCTTCGGTTAAGGTGTTGGGGGGCCTGGCCGGACAGATATTTTGTCTTCTAGCGAACGTGTCATATCCTGTCCGGCTAAGCCTTCTGGGCGGCTAGGCCGGGCAGGTCTTTTGTCGCGTAACGATTGCGCCATATCCTGTCCGGCTTCGGTTAAGGCGTTGGGCGGCCTGGCCGGACAGGTATTTTGTCTTCTAGCGAACGCGTCATATCCTGTCCGGCTAAGCCTTCCGGGCGGCTAGGCCGGGCAGGTCTTTTGTCGCGTAACGATTGCGCCATATCCTGTTCGGCTTCGGTTAAGGCGTTGGGCGGCCAGGCCGGACAGGTATTTTGTCTTCTAGCGAACGCGTCATATCCTGTCCGGCTAAGCCTTCCGGGCGGCTAGGCCGGGCAGGTCTTTTGTCGCGTAACGATTGCGCCATATCCTGTCCGGCTTCGGTTAAGGCGTTGGGCGGCCAGGCCGGACAGATATTTTGTCTTCTAGCGAACGCGTCATATCCTGTCCGGCTAAGCCTTCCGGGCGGCTAGGCCGGGCAGGTCTTTTGTCGCGTAGCGATTGCGCCATATCCTGTCCGGCTTTGGTTAAGGCGTTGGGCGGCCAGGCCGAACAGGTATTTTGTCTTCTAGCGAACGCGTCATATCCTGTCCGGCTAAGCCTTCCGGGCGGCTAGGCCGGGCAGGTCTTTTGTCGCGTAGCGATTGCGCCATATCCTGTCCGGCTTCGGTTAAGGCGCTAGACGGCCAGGCCGGACAGATATTTTGTCTTCGGGCGTCATCACTTTGCGCTTTGGAACTTGTACCTCGCATTTAATGCGGAGCGGCGCATTTAATGCGGTAGGTGACGTGGCGCACTCCGGCTGGTGGGAAAAGGGCGGGATTTTTCCCGCTCTTCTATGCCTATATATACTGGAGTTTTTACTCTTCATTTTTTACTTTTCACATTCTCCTCTCCTTCTCTACTGCTCGGCTAGTCAAATTTCTGCCCGCCTCGGATTAGTGAGCCCGGAGATCTTCAGTCAGCACCTCAGTTCGGTAATTTCTTTTAGCTTTTCTTTTATTCCCTTTTAATGTCTAGCACCAGTTCCGAGTCGGACTCCGGCTCAAAGGAGTCCGGTTCGACTAGTAGTAGTACTGGGTCCGGGCCGTCGGAGAGGGCGAGGCCGGCCTCTCCTGCGGAGGCTGGTGTTGAGAACGAGGAGGTAATAATCGTAGTAGACGAGGAGAGCGGAGAGGAAGAGATTGTGGACTTAGACACAATCCTGGTCCGTGGGGACGGACCGCACCGGGTAGAAACCAGTGACGACGAAGAACACGTTGAAGTTCCTCGCTTGCCGCGCGCACCCGTGGAGGTGATAGCGGAGGCGCGGATGGAGGCCAACCCACAGTACAACGTCGGGGCCCTGTACGAGGTGAATCATCTGGGGCCGGGCAAACTTTAGGCCGTCAAGGACAAATACTTTATCCCTGATCGGTACCTTTTGAGGGCGGCCGTTGAAGGGGACCGGGCCAGCAACGATAGTGCAGATCTCTGCCTATACGAAGAAGCCTTACGGGCCGGGCTCAGGCTTCCCTTACATCCATTTTTTGTGGACGTGCTGAATTATTACGGGTTGGCGGTTACACAGGTCGTGCCGAACTCTTGGAGGACGCTGGTCGGCTTCCTGCACCTTTTGGGAGTTCGGGTCCGTAGGAGCCCCACCCTGCCCGTCTTCAGAATGTGTGCGCATCTGAAGAGGCACAAGGACGGCGGTTGGATCTACATTAGCCAACGGCCCGAGGTGAAAATGATCACTGGCATACCTACTTCCATTCACACATGGAAGAACAGGTTTTTCTATGCTAGGGACACCGAGGAGGGCTCCCAGTGGCCGTTCTTGTTGGAATGGAGAACGCCGGACACCAAGAGCCTTAGTCGAAAGCCAGTCCTTAAAGGCTACGACTACATGACCTTCGTTTTGATCAAAGAAGAGCTGAAGCGCGGTCAAATAAACTGCTCGGGATTCTCCGAGGAGGCCGTCCTGGTGGAGCTCGGTATCAGCCGCGTGACGCCGGCACGTACGTAAACGTTTTTAGGCCAGCTCTTATTTTTTGAACTGTTCCTTTCTTTTCTTCTTTTTTTTTTTATAGTTCTAACTCTGTTCTGTTTTCACGTTCAGAAAAGGTGAAGCAGATGTCCATGATGGACAGAATCAGGCAAAGCTCCCAAGCGTCCCCAACGCATGAGCAGCCCCAACCTAAGGGCAAGAAAAGGAAGGTGCCGGAGTCAACTCCGGCGATGGTCGCACTGGCTAACCCTCTCAAAAGCAGCCGGGCGACACACAAGCTTGCAGTTAAGCCGAGCCGGCCAAGTCTCACCGGGCAGAGCTCCGGGTCTACACGGGTGGGCAGAGCCCCAACAAAGCGGGCCAGTCCTGGGCATCCCCGCCGCCACGGCGGCGAGAGGCGACAATGTCTTCCGCCCAAACTGGGCGGTGCAGAAAACGGACACCGGCCTCGGGGATAGCCGGGTGGCCACAGAATTGATGTATCAGGGCGTCCTCCCGCGAGACCGTCGGGAGGCCGAGAAAGAGGTGCCGGAGATCTGTGCAGAGGCGATCGCCTCCGCCCTCTATCAGCTCCAGGTGTACTCTAGAGATATGGCGAAGAAGAGTTATCTCTTCTCTGAGACGCTCACAGAGATAGAGTCCGAGAAGGGCCAGCTCCAAAAAGACAAGGACGGGCTTAGTGAAGTCGTCCAGGTCAAAGAGGCCGAATGCAACAGCCTGAAGGACGAGGTGCAGAGGGTCAAGAACCAAGCCGTGCAGGATCTCCTAACTGCGAGGGAGAGAGCCGACCAGAGGGAGAAGGCGGCTATCGAGGCGGCCGTGAAAGTGGCAGTGCGGGAGGCCGAAGAGAGGAAGGACACACAGTTCTTCAACCTGGGCCTCCAAGCCTATAAGGCGGGGTTCCTTCTCTGCTCTGAGCAGGTTAAGAAGGCTTACCCCGACATCTCTCTGGACGGACTGGACGTCCCATATGCACCTCCAGAGGATGAAGAGGACGAGGAGGAAGAAGGTGAACTGGACTCCTCCCAACCCAACGAGGTAGAACAGGAAGTCGCTCTGGCTTCCGAGGTCACCCCTCCAACCGCCGAGGCCGGCCAGGCTGCAGCCCTTACTGCAGAGGCAGTCACCGACGAGGCGGTCGACGGGGAGGCCTGAGTGGCCGGGCAGATCTCCTATCCTTAATTTTTGTAAATTTTTGTAATGGCCCGCGAGGCTCAATCTTTGTAAGCCAGCTCGGCGAAAAGAGCACTTTTGTGATACGAATACAAATTCAATTTTGTCAACTGTCTGTACGGCTGTCTTGTTTTTTGTATTTATGACGTCTGTGCTTCTTCCTCATCTCTCTGCCGAGCCGGAGTGGTTAACCGGATGTCATTGGCCGGAATGACCCACTTCTGTCTCCAAGTTTGTAAACACTTAGAGTCTTTTTGGCGTCTAGCGATTGTGCCATATCCTGTCCGGCTAAGGCTGTTGACGGCCAGGCCGGGCAGGTGTTTTGGCGTTTAGCGATTGCGCCATATCCTGTCCGGCTTCGGCTATGGACGGCCAGGCCGGGCAGGTCTTTGAGGAGGTTCCCACTAGGGCGGGTCCATGTGGTCGGAACTGATCTCCACACCAAATTGGACACGCCGGAGTGCTCCACTGCTCTTCTCTAAGTCTGCAAACACTTAGAATGAGAGCTAAGTCTGCAAACACTTAGAGTCTTTTTGGCGCCTAGCGATTGCGCCATATCCTGTCCAGCTAAGGCTGTGGACGGCTAGGCCGGGCAGGTGTTTTGACGTTTAGCGATTGCGCCATATCCTGTCCGGCTTCGGCTATGGACGGCCAGGCCGGGCAGGTCTTTGAGGAGGTTTCCACTAGGGCGGGTCCATGTGGTCGGAACTGATCTCACCAAATTGGACGCGCCGGAGTGCTCCACTGCTGTTCTCTAAGTCTGCAAACACTTAGAATGAGAGCTAAGTCTGCAAACACTTAGAGTCTTTTTGGCGCCTAGCGATTGCGTCATATCCTGTCCGGCTAAGGCTGTGGACGGCTAGGCCGGGCAGGTGTTTTGGCGTTTAGCGATTGCGCCATATCCTGTCCGGCTTCGGCTATGGACGGCCAGGCCGGGCAGGTCTTTGAGGAGGTTTCCACTAGGGCGGGTCCATGTGGTCGAAACTGATCTCCACACCAAATTGGACGCGCCGGAGTGCTCCACTGCTGTTCTCTAAGTCTGCAAACACTTAGAATGAGAGCTAAGTCTGCAAACACTTAGAGTCTTTTTGGCGCCTAGCGATTGCACCATATCTTGTCCGGCTAAGGCTGTGGACGGCTAGGCCGGGCAGGTGTTTTGGCGTTTAGCGATTGCGCCATATCCTGTCCGGCTTCGGCTATGGACGGCCAGGCCGGGCAGGTCTTTGAGGAGGTTTCCACTAGGGCGGGTCCATGTGGTCGGAACTGATCTCACCAAATTGGACGCGCCGGAGTGCTCCACTGCTGTTCTCTAAGTCTGCAAACACTTAGAATGAGAGCTAAGTCTGCAAACACTTAGAGTCTTTTTGGCGCCTAGCGATTGCGTCATATCCTGTCCGGCTAAGGCTGTGGACGGCTAGGCCGGGCAGGTGTTTTGGCGTTTAGCGATTGCGCCATATCCTGTCCGACTTTTGCTATGGACGGCCAGGCTGGGCAGGTCTTTGAGGAGGTTTCCACTAGGGCGGGTCCATGTGGTCGGAACTGATCTCCACACCAAATTGGACGCGCCGGAGTGCTCCACTGCTGTTCTCTAAGTCTGCAAACACTTAGAGCTGAGCTGAGGAGGTCTAAGTCTGCAAACACTTAGACTGAGAGCTAAGTCTGCAAACACTTAGAATCTTCAAGGTGGTTTTCCACTGGGGCGGGTCCTTGGTTGGAACTGATCTCCAAGCCATTGCGGACGTGGCGGAGTGTACCACCGCTGAGCTGCAGAGGTCTAAGTCTGCAAACACTGCAAACACTTAGAGCTGAGCTGAGGAGGTCTAAGTCTACAAACACTTAGACTGAGAGCTAAGTCTGCAAACACTTAGAATCTTCAAGGTGGTTTTCCACTGGGGCGGGTCCTTGGTTGGAACTGATCTCCAAGCCATTGCGGACGTGGCGGAGTGTACCACCGCTGAGCTGCAGAGGTCTAAGTCTGCAAACACTGCAAACACTTAGAGCTGAGCTGAGGAGGTCTAAGTCTGCAAACACTTAGACTGAGAGCTAAGTCTGCAAACACTTAGAATCTTCAAGGTGGGTTTCCACTGGGGCGGGTCCTTGGTTGGAACTGATCTCCAAGCCATTGCGGACGTGCCGGAGTGTACCACCGCTGGGCTGCAGAGGTCTAAGTCTGCAGACAGGTTCTACACTCGGGGGGCCCGTGGCTGGAACTGACCTCCAAACCATTGTGGACCGGCCGGAGTGAACCTCTGCACCGCTGCTGAGTCTGCGCTACAAACAGGTTCTACACTCGGGGGGCCCTTGGCTGGAACTGACCTCCAAGCCATTGCGGACCGGCCGGAGTGAACTTCTGCACCGCTGCTGAGTCTGCGCTGCAAACTGGTTCTACACTCGGGGGGCCCTTGGCTGGAACTGACCTCCAAGCCATTGCGGACCGGCCGGAGTGAACCTCTGCACTGCTGCTGAGTCTGTGCTGCAAACAGGTTCTACACTCGGGGGGCCCTTGGCTGGAACTGACCTCCAAACCATTGTGGACCGGCCAGAGTGAACCTCTGCACCGCTGCTGAGGTCTAAGTCTGCAAGCACTGCAAACACTTAGACTCAGGACGCACATGCCTGTCCCGGAGGCTGTTGTCTCGTCTTGTGAAATGACGAGTCTGATTCCGATCCGAGGGCGTGTGCTCTCTGGGCCAATCCGTCCTACCATTTTTGTCTGAGTGAGATTTCGAACAGCTTTTTGTTGCGGGGTCCCACGGATGGCGCCAAATCTGTTAGGTCTAAAATTGGTAACAGGTTATAGTAGGGCCGGAAGGGCTGATCTGGGCCTGAAGGGCTGATCTGGCAAGTCACACCTGAAAGGCTAGGGGAGTCCTGCGCTGCACAAGGGCACAGACAAGAAGAGAAAGGGTCAGAGGACCAACCCGGAGTGGTGCTCCGGACGGGCGCTTCGACACTCAAGTCAGTATGAGCAGGAGTGCAGAGCAATGTCAGAGCAAAAAGCTTAGGGTTTTGATTTCAGATCCCTCACCTTAGCACAAGTGAAGGCTATTTATAGTGATTCTGAGCCACCTGTCTAGGACAGGTGGTAGTTCTGAGCCACCTATCCAGGACAGGTGGTGGCCTCTGTATGGACCAGGTCTCATACCTAAGAAGGGCAGGTGGAAGTCCCTAATTGGTCCAGGTGTCACACCTAGCAGGGACAGGTGTTGGCTTTGTAACGGTCCCTGTGAGGGCCACGTGCCAACAGCCAATTGGTTGCTGAGTTCGGACCTCATCAGTGCTGAGTTCGGACCCATCAGTGCTGAGTCCGGACCCCATCAATTACTTAACTCGAATTTTGTATCTAGTGTGTGTTTTTATTGCTTAATGTCAAGGAGTACATTTTCGTTTGGCTTATATTAGAATTGATGAATCTTACTATTTGAGTGTCAGTATCAATTTTAGGGCCGATCTTTAATGACAACTGGTTTTGAGTCCAAAACCAATTATTGAACTTAACCAAATGATTATGAGAACTGATTGTGAGTCCAGATCCAATTAGTTGTCCAATAATTGGTTCTGGATTCTCAATCAGTTGTCATAATTCTTAAAAGAACGGGGCCTCGTGTATCATGGAAAGATTTATAGGCTCTATGGGTACGTGTATTTTATAATCCCTTGATTTTACAAGCTAAAACTTGCGTTTTATAAGCTAAATCTGAATTTTAAAAGCTGAACTTAGATTTTACAATACACGGATTATAAAATCCAGGTTCTATGAGGATTGTTTTGGATTATGGGAATTGATTTCTCCCTCCAAAAAATTTGAAATACTATGTATTTAACTTTCAAAATTCTAATTTGCCACCACATATATACATGGGACCCCTTCCTTTCTACCAAAGAAGACACAAACCTTATGTTAACTCTTCCACATATTTTTTCTCCTAACAGTCACAGAACTCTACGGAAAATGGATTTGATATCTACACCCCCTTGTTTTGGACGTTACACCCCCACTGTTTACTTTCAACTCCTTCAAGCCACGAAAGCAAATAGAATATTGAGGCTCTCTATATCCGTGCCGCGAGACTCGCGACTAATGAGCTTCCCCTGAAATCAACCTCACACTTTCTTGTGAAGGGCTGAGATTGCATGTGTTTTTTTTTAATTCTAGCCCTTCGGAAAAGAGTTTAAGACTGATTTTTGGGCGACGCACTTTAGTCACGATAGAGGCAGAATAGTACCTACCTCTCCCAAGCTTTCCTCCTTATATTGCACTAATTTTTTCCGCACTAATTTTTTCCCTTGTTGAATTTATGAAAAGGCTAATGATTTTGGCACTACCATGTTTAATAGTTACACAAATTGACCTTGTTTCTTCTTTCTTAACTAAGCTTATGAGAGCTTTTTTGGGAATTGTAATAGCCTTTGGCTGTTGTTTAAATAAGAGAAAAGTACGGAATGCGGTCAGAGATTGCAAACAAGTATGCTATGAGGGTAGTTTTGGACTAGTTCAAAACATGCACAAATCTTAGAAAAGTAGAGGAAAAAAACCCATTTGCCCTCCCTGATACCATCAGAGCCGAGATAGCCTCCTAAGATTTGTTGCAAGAGAGTACACCTCAATCATTCCCTTTGTACCCTTCTTTTTCAATATTTTTAGTATTTCTTCTTGAGAAAATCGGCTTGCATTTAATACATATCGCGTCCCCCAATAATGCATGAGACGCTAGCGGTCTGCACAAGGCAACATTGGCCTCCTTTGAATGCTTTTCCTTTAAAAAAAAAAAATGAAATAGCATTGTCGTTTTTAAATAGACGGTACCGTTATTGCATATAAACATTATAACCCATGGACAGAGCGCCTACGAAATGAAAAGAATCCCGAGAACGTTGCAGGTAATTATATAGAATAGTGCCGTTAATGTCCAAGATGCCAATGTTTTTTAATTGACTCATTGTAATTGACCCGTCGTTGATCAAGGTATTCGATCCATCATTGACTTGCGCTAGGTTGAATACAGTAATCCATCTGTTCCTTCATACAGGCCCATTAAAGGAAACAAAAAATCCAATACGAACATCGTTTATTAATTGACCCGTTTTAACTCCAGATTGACCAGTCATGGATTGACGTAGTCGAAACTTCCTGGTCTTCAATGCAGGGATGACAACATTATTTACTAAATAACTCGTCTGGTTAGTAATTTGATCTTAACTTTAAATAACTTAACCCAATCTACTAAAAGATCGCTTTCCACGAAAGTTCGCATTTCCCACTAACAGAAACCCTATATCGAATACTGGCAACATTTATTACTTGACCCGATTTAACTTCATATTGACTCGTCATTGATTAAGGTAGTTGAAATTCCAAGCGTAGGCCCGAGAACTTACTGTAATGGCAACTTATGAGGAGGAAAAATTTAGGTTACTAACAAGTTTTAATCTTTTGAAAACTCTAACCCAAATTTGAAGATTAAGAGATCAACAATGAAAATTAAGCACACAAGTTAAATCCTAAGTGCAATGCAAATAAGAGCAAGAGATAAGAGAGAGTGCACCCGAGATTTAAAGTGGTTCGGTCCTCAAAATGCGAGGCCTACTCCACTCCACCAACCAAACCCGTTGATGGCTTCACTATTTGATCTTCTTAACTTCGGCGAAGATCGGTGCCGATTACAATTCCAATTGCCTTTAACCTTGGTGGCAATCCTCACCACGGAGAGTGGGCTCCGCTTCTCCGAACACTCGCCCGAATACAATCGTTTGAATAAAGTAGGAAAGAACAAAAAAATCCCTCACAAGGGTTTACAAGATTTGTAGAAGATGTACAAATTTGAGCCTAATCATCCAAATCCCAATTCTAGAGGATGAGAGGCATAAACAAGCTTGATTCACTCTTAAGATATTCTAATAGGTTTTTAGAGTGTTAGGATTGATTGTTTGGAAGTTTAGAATACCCATATTTATAGAAAAACCAAATATGACCGTTTGAGGGGCATAGTGGTAAATCTGGCAAAAACCCAACGGCTATAATTTCTTCCCGTTATAGTGTTCTCGGAGTTCCGAGAATTTCTCTCGAAGTTCCGGGGATACAAACAGAAGTTGGAAAAATGTTACTGGACCATTTCTCGGAGCTCCGAGAATTCTCTCGGAGTTCCGAGAAGCCTATTTCCAGTAGATTTTCAATTCATGTTTTTGGGCTTCCAACTCTACACCAAGTTGGGATTGTTATGAGGGTTCCAAAGTGTTGGAACACCACAAGGACAATCTCTTAAACATTTAGGGTGTGTGTATTACTTTATTTATGCCTCTAAACACCTAAACTATGATTAGATCTTTACATTCTAAAATGACTTTGATCTTCAATTGCGATGCTTCAAGTCTTCATGCGTCTTGGATCTCCGATGTCTTTGGCCTTCCTAATGCGGTCCAATGAGAGCTTCTTGGCCTCAATTCAAGCAATCTTGTCTTTATACAATCATGATCTACAACTTAGACAATCAAACACATTAGTGATATAAAATCACTTGTGTATTGGAATCATCAAAATAATATGGGAATGCCAAGGTGGGAACCATTGGGCTTACAATAGTCGATCCCTTCCCGGTCTTCAATTTAGGAATGACAACGTTATTCACTAGTCGACCCATCAATTTAGTATTTTGATCCCAACATTAAATAACTTGAACCCAATCTACTAGAAGACTGCTTTCCTCGAAAGTTTGCATTTCTCACCAAAGGAAACCCTAGATCCAATACATGCAACGTTTATTAATTGACTCATTTTAACTTGAAATTTCCCTGTCATTGATTAATGTAGTCGAACCCTTCTGATCTTCAATTTAGGGACGACAACTTTATTCACTAGTAAACCCGTCAGGATTCTAGTCAAATATTGCAATTTTCAACTCTAACGACACCATTTTATATAATTATCGGCAACATTCACGGGGTTCTTTTCATTTCGTAGGTGCTCTGTCCACGGGTCACAAGGCTTATATGCAATAATGGTACCATCTATTTAAAAACGGCAAAGCCATTTCATTTGTTTTTTTAAAGGAAAAGCATTCAAAGGAAGACAAGGTTGCATTGCGCAGACCGCAAGTGTCTCATTCATTAATGGGGGACGCGATATGTATCTAAATCCCGGTGTGGAAACCAAAAGGGGGGTGAATTGGCTGTATTTTATAAATATTTTATCTTTTAAAATCTTTTTTCCAAAATCAACCTAGTTTTAATCTTTCGTTAATCAAGTTGGTTTGAATGATTAACAATGATGATACAAAGTGTGCACAATGTCTTGTTTTATTGACAACTTGCTTAATTGTGGATTGATTAGATTAGCTAATGAGGATATTTGATGATAATCAAAAGCTAATTAAAAGATAAACACCCAAGCAAATGTAGGTGATTAGGAGGGAGAGAGAAAGAGACACAAATACCACATGAATGCAAACAAGCGATTTATCGTGCTTCGGTCCTCCACTTTGAAGGTCTACTCCCCCCCAAGTTTTGTTTTACTTAAGATTTTCTCCACTATATTGAATCCTCACTAGAGCCGGATTCGAAGCCGTTTACAACCACACCAATAAGGGAACAAACCCTTCTCAGTACAAATTTAGGGACAAAGTCCTTCTCACCAAATCAAATGAAGAACAGAGGAAAAAACTCTCTTAACATCTATGTAGGTTTGATACAACAATGATAAAGCTCACAACACTCTCCAAAGAATAATACAAAGAAAGCCTAATGGAGATATTCTTCAAATAGATGTCGAAGTTCAAGGCTCTTTGAAGAAATCAATTGGGTTTCAGCTTGAATGATATTTTCAATGGTTCCAAAAGTTGTTAAATGTTTGATTAAATGTCATATCTATAGTCCATATGGATTCATCACTGTTTGGGGGTAAAATGGGCAAGAAAAAAATAAAAAATGGTCAAAAATTCAACTAGCTGTTTGAGCCCCAATAGCTATATTTTTCCACAGACATGGTTGACCATGGGGGCCGGTCAACCATCGAATGCGTGTTGGAATTTTTTATTTTTGCTCTCAAGAGAGCGGTGATTAACCACTCAACCCTGTCGACCAGCCCGACTAAGTTGGATTGATTACTAGATTTCTAGCAACCTATCCGTGGTTGACCGTCCAACCCAGTCAACCAATCCTGCAATGAATTTCATATTTAACTTTAAACTTTGAGAACTTTTGGGCCTTAGTCCATGGGCTTTGGTCTATCATTTCAAAACATATTTTGTAATCCGTAAAGATGATTTCCAATGAAATACTAATAGGTCCAAATGTGGTTTTAAAAATGGTTTGAAAAACAGTTCGAAAATGCAAAACCACTTGAAAGAGATCTCTAATACAATATACAAAATATAAAATACTTTAACTCCCTGATTGCATTGGCTTCAGAGTCTTCTTTAGGCTCCTGTGCTTGTAAGTGAACTCTTGAGAATGCTTGGTCCATGTGACTTCCTCTCTTGAATAAATTATTCATTTGAATGTAAGAGTAGGTCACCAACACCTTTTCTTTTTTAACTTCCTCTTAGCACTATGTAAGGTATGCTTGTGGAATCTTCAACTTGAGCTCTTGACTTGACATATTCCTAGGATGATATCTTCAATGTACGCAAGCTCTCTTGGTTCATTTGTATATATTGATCCTCAAGCCATGTGTTGAGTTGTATTGTGCTACTCTTTGGATTGAAATATGAAATTCTTGTCTAAGGCACAATACTACAAGACAACACATTAGTCCATAAAAACTAATCAATTTGGGTTTGCTAGCATCAAGATAATAAGGAAAATGTGATTAGTTGAACTCATGAGAAACCTTGGGCCAACAGTTTCAAATGTTGCAATTTTCAACATTAACAACACCGTTTTATATAATTACCAGTAATTGTGGACCCCGATCCCGAGGACGGTGAGCGAGGGATACGAGATCCCACGTCAGTCTCCTAAGATCTCCACAATGTGAAGGAGAGCTCTACCAAGGAACTCTCGAAATGATGACACTCACATCATGGGTGGCGATATAAATGAGATACCTCTCGATTCAAGGACCAACCCGGAACCAAGATGTACTGTGGACCCCGATCAGAGGGCGGTGATGAGGGAACGAGTCCCTAACACCCTCTGGATCATCCACGTGTGAATGGAGAGCTCTACCAAGGAACTCTCGAAACTGATGCCACCCTCATAGCATAGCACGAGTGGCGATATAAAAAGAAAGAGATATGTCTTGATCCGGAACCAAGGTTCGAAACCGAGACATACCTAAAATAAACTCAGAGTCGCCATCCATGGATATGCCATGGAACCCTAAAATCAAATCCTCTATGCAATGGATAACCAGAATTATATATGGGTTCGTGCCTGGTTACGAATGAAGAAGGTCTGAGAGCACCCCAAATTCGTCCGAGTGCAAGCACTTGGTCTCTTATGCCATTTATTATTAACTCTAAAGAAGTTTGGGTAAAAATCATGTGAAATGGGAATAATCCTCTGAAATCGTCTACCTAAGCATGCATTTCCTGAGGATAAAGATAATAAACACATATAAAATAAAATGAAAGATGTGTTACCTAAGCATAGCTAGGTTATGAGTGACAAGCCTAATGGGTGTCTAAGTTCTGATGTGCAAACACATGCAGGCTATAGCTAAAGGTATAGGATCAGTACAAAAAAGTAAGAAAACATATCAAATCATACAATAACTACATAACAAATCCTAAGACTCTAAATGATTAGACCGAGTCTTCGATGGTCTGGTATTCATCCAAAGAAGCCTACGTATCCCCGCCTCCGCAAGAATCAGAGCCACGTAGTTCTTAGCGCCTATTCTAAGCTAGGATGCCTAAGACACCTAGACCTCTATCCTAGACTCGATCTAAAAGACCGGACTAGTTATTAAAGTTTCTTGTACGATTATTTAAATTTCAGTGAATGGTGGATTTTAGGACACCCTATATGCCCTAACTAAATGCAGATTAATCCTAAGCTAATGCAGGTGGTTCTTACAACCTATGTGTAACTAGGCTGTGTTTCCTAAGGAAAATAAAAGGGTTGACTAACGCATCATATTCTAGTCATCACTCGGCGATGTGGATCGTCGACTAACCGGACGGAGGCGCTCATATAACTTTAGGACAGACCCCTAACTCTAAAACAAGCACACAACAAACAAACAAACAAACAAACAACCTATCAAAAGAAACTTCTAACTTTGAAACTCTCTATCTAGGAGAAACTCCTAACTCTAGAGGAAGATCTTTTGAAAACAAGGTTTTAAAGGTTGCTTATTCAAAAGATTTAAAAAAAATGCTATTTACAAAAGTTTGGCTGGACTTGGGATATAAATCCCAAGCTGCACTATGTACCTCGGAAGAGGATCAAGCCAACGTAGTTCGAAACGAACTCTCCTAACTAAAACCTAACACTTCAAAAGATTTAGGGTTTTTAATGTTTTTCAAATGTTTTTTATATTTTTGAGTTTCAAATTTCTAATGTTTTTTTAGTTTCAAATGTATTCAATGTTTTTGGATTTTAAAACTAACTTTTTCCAATGCTTTTGAAGTTTAAAGAGTTTTCACCCTTTTGGTCAAAGACCTAAGGGAATACACAAAGCAACACCCTAGGGCCAAACCCTAGCGTCAAAATAGAAGAAACTCCTAAACCAGGTAAACTAATGCCAAAGATGAGGAAATGATCTAAGATCACAAATAAGAAAAAACTCTAATGAGACTGTGCTAGTCTCTAACAAAGAAGAACGACAACAATATTAAAGAGAAAATCCCAACTAAAAACACTGCTAAAAGCGAAGGTAATGAGCCAAAGGCTCTCGAATAACACTCCTAAAAAGACAAATGAGTCAAGGACTCTCTAATAACACCACTAAAAAGGATAAATGAGCCAAAGACTCTCGAATAACACTCCTAAAAGGACAAATGAATCAAAGACTCGCTAATAACATCTCTAAGAAAAACAAATGAGTCAAAGACTCTCTAATAAAACTACTAAAAGGACGAATGAGTCGAAGACTCTCTAATAATACCACCCAAATGATGAATGAGTCAAAGACTCTCTAATAAAAATCACTAAAGAAGACAAATGAGTCAAAGACTCCCTAGCAAGACCAATAAAGACAACTGAGTCAAAGACTCTCTAATAACACTATCTAAAGGACGATGGAGTCAACGACTCTCCAACAATACTATCCAAAGGACGAGTGAGTCAACGACTCTCTAATAAACACCACTAATGAAGACAAATGAGCCAAAGGCTCTCTAATACTACAACTTAAAGGAGGAATGAGTCAAAGACTCTCTAAAAGGAGCTGCTCTAATATAAGGCTGGGTAATCCTTCTAAAAATGGAAATCCTCTAAATGAGACAAGGTTTGTCTCCAAATAGGGGCTCTATAAATGAGGCAAGGCATGCCTCCTATGGGTATACTTCCTTACCAAACTAAAGCGACCTCCCTAAGGGTAGGTCCAAAATGAGGCTTGTTTCCAAAAGAGAACCACCTCAATGAGACAGAGTGTGTCTCCTTGCACGGAACTCGCTAATAAGACCACAATGGTCTCCTAAATGAGGAAGAGAAACTACCACTTAAAGGTTTCTAAAAGACTAGAGAAGTTTCTAAATAAAGAGGGGAACACTACTTGGACTACGCAAGTCCCCTGAGGCTGGGCTTGCTCTATAGAGACACAAATTGTCTCTCTAAAGGGGAGGCTCCGACTATCGCCATCATTGCCCTCGCACCGGTAATGATCAAAGCTTGCTCTTGCATATATACTTTTATTTTCTAAGCTTGTTAGGATGTATATGAAATTGGTCCAAACAATCTGTCTGCCCATAGAATTCTCAATAACACAGAATTCGGATCATAATTCTAACTAGTCAATAAGGTTTTCAACATCCAAAGCTATACTTCTCAAGGTCCTATTAAAATTTAGAACATTCTTTCCATTCCTTGCTCAATCAAAAGACACCAAATAGATTCCTAATGGCTCAAACATTTGCGGAGACAAATGCAATGCATCATGTCTGCAAGAGTCAAGGCCATAAACATGAATGATCTTATACTTGGCTGCCTTTTGGAACATCATTTTCTTTGCATGTCAAATTCCTTCCATCCTTGACCTTGATTTCATGAGCTATAACAAGAGACCATTTGGAGACACTCAAATCTCAAGAGGGAGAGGTCGAATGGCTTACTATACCCATGCTAATAAACCCATTAACATGACCACTGATATTTTTCTAAGCATTCCTGAAGGGAAATAAAAGGATATATTCTGTTTTGTTCAGGAACCGAAGTAGAGTCAAACAGACCTCAAATTCATCCAAGGGATATATCCAAAATGAAATTAAGCACGCCCAAAATGTTGTGGATGCCCATGGCATTGAATTAGCAATACAATGAACATCACTTGATGTACAGATTCAAAATCTCCAATCACATGATTTGGTAACTTTCAATCACCTGGTACTCAATAAGAATCATTAGATTAAGACCTTAACAGGATGGAGGGAAGAAGAGAGACTACAAAATTTAATCACGTACCAGCTAATATGTAATTGGAAATTATTCCCAACCATCCTATTGAACCAGTAAGCCTATCTTAAACAAAATGGAATCAATCCAACCATACTACTTTTGGGATCTACAACACCTCCCCTGCCCCAATCAATTTCAGGAAATATAGTGAAGTCAAATTAATTGGAAGTAAATCCTAACATCCTCAACCCACACATTGGCAATAAACTTACTTCTATTCAAACTACCTGTAGACACCCCATTTTGACCGGACCCAAGTTCGCAGTGCTCAAGCAAAACCCCATCCAATCACCAAGCTAGGATCCCGGATTGCACCCTAAGCTAGGTTAGGGTCCCCCATAAGTCCCCGCAAAATTTCGTTGGAATCCGAGCTCGTTTGATCAGCGAACGAGATGAATCAGTGTCGTAGTGTAAACCTGTAAGGGGGGGTGGATTAGCCGAAGAGGGGGTACACCTTTGAAATGTGAAATTCCGATTTTGTCTTTCGCTAATAGGACAAAGCGGCGGAGGTGCGGTTATTAATTCGCGCGCTCTATCAATTAGGGGTGCGAATATCATTTTTTTTACTTTGTTATATTAAAAAAATCAACAGAAATGAGGGCACTGTTCATCCTCATTTTCGTTGAAGAGAGAGAGAGAGAGAGAAAGAGAGAAAGAAAGAGAGAAAGAGAGAGAGAGAGATTTGTTTTTTTTTTTGTTTCTGTTTTCCTCCGACCTTCTCCGATCCAGCTCCGGCAAAACTCCTTCTCCTTCATCTTCTTCTCGCCGATTAATCGAACCATCAACCTCCGATCGGATTTCTCTTTCTTCGGTCAAGATTCTGGCAATCTCTCCGATTCTTCTCCGGCAAAGATTCTTCTCCGACATTCTCTCCGATCATCGATCCACCTTCTTTGATCCTTTTCCAGCAACCTTTTCTGCTCCGATCCCTCTCCGATCTTCTCCAATCCTCCGGCCGTGCTCCGATCCACATCCCTCTCCGGCAGATTCACAGTCTAAATTCCTCTTCTCCGGCCTCCATTTTCTCCGGTGAGTTCATCTCATTTTCCTATCACCATTTCTAACTCCGGTGATTTCTTCATCGTAAATCACAGATTCAGCAATCTTCCTCATAAAAAATAAAAAAAAACTCCATAATCTCCACCAATCTCACTCTCCAGACCCCATTCCTACCATCGCCATCTCCTCTATTACCAGATCTGAGCTCTCAGCCATTTTTCCGATCAGAATCCGATTAATTCTCCGATCACCGACGATACTCCGGCCGATCATTGCTATCTCAGATCTGAGATCTGAGATCTGCGATCTGAGATCTGAAGAGAAAAGCAGAGAAAGGGATCTGAAACAACCAGAAAGAAAAAGAGAGAGCGAAGGCAAAGATATAAGTTGATATATTATTTTAACTTTGACTAAATTTCCTCTTCTTCTTTGAATTTGACCGAAAGATCTTGAATTTGACCGAAAGATCTTGAATTAAGTTTTTCCTCTTCTTCTTTTTCATGAGAGTGAAATTTATATTGATATATTATTTTAACTTTGACTAAATTTCCACGAATTTTCAGAATTAAAATCGAAGTTAAAAGATTATGTTTCATTGGAAATTGGTTACAGATTTCTTGTAATTTGTGACAGATAGCTATTTGCAAATAAGTTGCCATAATTTTATTCAAAATCACTGGTAATTAGTTACAATTTACAATTATTTTGATGATTCAGAATGTAGCACTTTAATCTATGTGTTCATTAGTTGAATCTGATGAAGAATCAAGAGGAGACATGCATGAGGGTTTTAATCTGCCTAAATATGTCTGATTTGTATTAGATTTGTGTAATCTATGTTATAAAAAAAAAATTTAAAATGAGGAGATCCAAGTTTTTTTTTATAATCAATTCCAATATTAAAAAAAAAATGTTTGAAACAGGCTAGTAATATGCATATGAATGAGTACATATATGCAGGTTCATATGTGTAGGCATGAGCTAAAATGAACATAGATTTTTGTGTATGGGTGAGCTGAAATGATCATGTATATATCTCATCCATGTATGATTTGCACCTGTATATGTCATTCTTTTGATACTACACCTTGTAGAATACTTAGCTTGTGTAAATTTTCAATCAGAATATATTTGAGATACACAAGCAATCCCTTAGCCTTAAGCTTTGAATTTGGAATTATGTTTGCTTGATTTTATGGCAATAGAGCATTTCGATTCTATCCTGGCAATATTTTGATTTCTAAAGCAGTAAATTGATGACTTGTATTAGTTTGTCACGCAAAAATGATATAATTTCGTTGAGTTTTATCTTGTGATCATCAGATTTACCAAACCAGTGTTTGAATGGTTCCAATGTGGTAAGGGCAACTTGATAGTTTTAGTTTTTTTTAGGCATTGCATATGTTGTGAAAATATACAGGCTAATAAATTGTTTAATTGAAGAAGGAAATCAGATGACTACTCTATTCAATATTATCGACATGAGTATTGTTTGATTTCAAGGCGGTTTGTGGAAATATTATATGTGTATGAAATCAGATGATTACTTTAGCATCATCTGATTTCATTGGAGTCCCCGTATTGGGGTTTGTGGTTGGCTTTGAAGTGTTTGATATTGTGTTTTACTTCATTAGGCTACCCAGCGGCTGGTCTGGGCTAATTAATTTTATTTTAAATAAATTGTTTAATTAAAGAAGGAAATCAGATGATTTGCATTATTCGATGTCCTTGACACGAATATCGTCTGATTTCAAGGCGGTTTGTAGAAATATTATACGTGTAGGAAATCAGATGATTACTTTTGCATCATCTGATTTCATTGGAGTTCCCGTATTGGGGTTGGCTTTGAAGTGTTTGATATTGTGTTTTACTTCATTAGGCTACCTAACGGCTGGTCTGGGCTAATTAACGTTGTTTATCATGCTATTTGAATTTGAATTTGAATTTGAGATTGCCTAGTAGTTCTTTTCTACTCTCTTGGTGGACTAGCGCAGTCTTTTAGATTTCTTTAGATACTAGAGCCTGTACTAGGAGACATACTCTGTCTCGTTAGGCAATCCTCCTTTGGAGGCAAGCCTCATTTGTAAAATCCTCTCTGAGATTGCACCTCAATTTGTTCCTCTGTTAATTAGAGACCAATTTGGTCAATTAGTTGTCTTAGCCTTGCTTACCCCTTGCTAGGGCAATGATAAGGTTGCTTGGAGCCCATCTTTGTGTGTGTTTGGGAGACTCGCCCGGTCGCATTCTCTCGTTAGTCCTCTTTGTGCGCCGTTTGGTTTTGGGAGAACACCCTACTTGGCTTGGCTTCATACCCCTACCCTTATGGGTATTGGGTTGCACATTTGTTGCACCCTAGGGCTAGGTAGCTGTCTGGCCCGGCTGGGTGTTTTACCTTTGCCAAATATGCACAAGGTCTCTTATTCCTTTTTAGACCCGCCGGGTCTCTTTCTCTTGCTAAACCTCCTCTTTGTGCGTCGTTTGGTTTTGGGAGAACACCCTACTTGGCTTGGCTTCATACCCCTACCCTTATGGGTATTGGGTTGCACATTTGTTGCACCCTAGGGCTAGGTAGCTGTCTGGCCCGGCTGAGTGTTTTTACCTTTGTCAAATATGCACAAGGTCTCTTATTCCTTTTTAGACCCGCCGGGTCTCTTTCTCTTGCTAAACCTCCTCTTTGTGCGTCGTTTGGTTTTGGGAGAACACCCTACTCGGCTTGGCTTCATACCCCTACCCTTATGGGTATTGGGTTGCACATTTGTTGCATCCTAGGGCTAGGTAGCTGTCCGGCCCGGCTGGGTGTTTTACCTTTGCCAAATGTGCACAAGGCCTCTTTTTCCTTTTGCTTGTGAGCTTCTCCTTATTCGATAGTTCATTCGCATAAGAGTTAGCCCTTGATTAGAGAGTCTTTGACTCATTCATCCTTTAGATGGTGTTTTTGGGGAGTCTTTGACTCATTTGTCTTTTAGGTAGTGTTATAGGAGAGTCTTTGACTCATTTGTCTTTAATGTAGTGTTATTAGAGAGTCTTTGACTCATTTATCCTTTAATTAGCATTAGTGGAGTCTTTGACTCGTGTTTCTTTCTCTTTTAGAAGGTCTTTGATTAGAGAGTCTTTAACTCATTCATCCTTTAGTTGGTGTTAGTGGAGTCTTTGACTCGTGTTCATTTTCTCTTAGAGAGTCTTTGACTCGTATATCCTTTAGTCGGTGTTTTTGGAGTCTTTGACTCGTGTTTCCATCTCTTAGAGAGTCTTTGACTCGTATATCCTTTAATTGTTGTCAGTGGAGTCTTTGACTCGTGTTTTCATCTCTTAGAGAGTCTTTGACTCGTATATCCTTTAGTTGTTGTCAGTGGAGTCTTTGACTCGTGTTTTCATCTCTCTTAGAGAGTCTTTGAATCGTGTTTCCATTTCTTTCAGAGAATCTTTGGCTCATTTATTCCTTTGGTGTTGTTATTAGAGAGTCTTTGACTCATTTATCTCTTTCGCAGTTTTCTTAGAGAGTCTTTGACTCATTTGTTCTTTCAGTTGGATTTATTAGAGAGTCTTTGACTCACCTTTCCTTTTGCAGTATCGTTAGAGAGTCTTTGACTCCGTTATTTCATTTTCAGTGTTATCAGTTGCTCTTATTAGAGAGTCTTTAACTCATTTATCCTCTAATTGCTTTTATTGGAGAGTCTTTGACTCGGTTGCTTCCTTTGTGCTGTTATTAGAGAGTCTTTGACTCGTTTGCTCTTATAACGATATTATTAGAGCATAGTTTCCCTTATTCACCCTAGGGTTTATCCCTAGGGTGTTATTTTGTATATTCCCTCCGGTCTTTGGCCAAAAGGGTGAAAGCATCAGAAATTTTAAAATTCATAAACATTGAAATCATTAAAAATCTCAAAAACATTAGAAACTTAAAACATAAAAAATAGTTGATTTGCTGTAAGTGTTTGATAGGTAGAGAGTTCGTTTCGAACTACGTTGGCTTGATCCTCTCCCACGAGATACGTAGCGCAGCTCGGGATTTATATCCCAAGTCCAGCCAAACTTTTTGTAAATGACATTTTAAAAATCTTTTTCTTTGAATAAGCAACCTTTCTAATCTTGTTTTCAAAAGATCTTCCTCTAGAGTTAGAAGTTTCTCCTAGATAGAGAGTTTTAGAGTTAGATTTTCTTTTGTTAGGTTGCTTGATTGTTTGTTTGTTGTGTGCTTGTTTTAGAGTTAGGGGTCTGTCTTAGAGTTATAGGAGCGCCTCCGTCCGGTCAGTCGGCGATCCACATCGCCGAGTGATGACTAGAATAGGATACGCTAGTCCATCCTTTGTTTTCCTTAGGAAACACAGCCTATTTACACATAGGTTGTAGGAACCACCTGCATTAGCCTAGGGCTAATCTGCATTTAGTTAGGGCATATAGGGTGTCCTAAAATCCACAATTCACTGGAATTTAAATAATCTTATAATACACTTTAATAATTGGTCCGGTCTTTTAGATCGAGTCTAGGATAGAGGGCTAGGTGTCTTAGGCATCCTAGCTTAGAATAGGCGCGAAGAACTACGTTGCCTTGATTCTCGTGGAGGCGGGGATACGTAGGCTTCTTTGGATTAATACCAGACCATCCGAGGACTCGGGCTAATCATTTAGAGTCTTAGGATTTGTTGTGTAGTCATCGTATGTTTTGATGTGTTTTCTTACTTTCTTGTATTGATCCTATACCTTTAGCTATAGCTTGCATGTGTTTGCACATCAGAATTTAGACACCCATTAGGCATGTCACTCATAACCTAACTATGCTTAGGTGACACATCTTTCATTTTATTTTATGTGTGCTTATTATTTTATCCTCAGGAAATGCATGCTTAGGTAGACGACTCCTGAGGATTGTTCCCATTTCACATGATTTTTACCCAAACTTCTTTGGAGTTAATAATAAATGGCATAAGAGACCAAGTGCTTGCACTCGGACGAATTGGGGGTGCTCTCAGACCTTCCCCATTCGTAACCAGGCACGAACCCATATATATTTCTGGTTATCCATTGCACAGAGGATTTGATTTTAGGGTTCCATGGCATATCCGTGGATGGCGACTCTGAGTTTATTTCAGGTATGTCTTGGTTTCGAGCCTTGGCTCCGGATCGAGACATATCTCTTTCTTTTTATATCGCCACTCGTGCTATGCTATGAGGGTGGCATCCATTTTGAGAGTTCCTTGGTAGAGCTCTCCTTCACACGTGGATGATCCAGAGGGTGTTGGGACCCGTTCCCTCGCCGCCTATCTCGGATCGGGGTCCACAAGCTGGCGACTCTGCTGGGGATTTTTTGAAACATTGCCTAACTCTTTAAAAATGCCATTTTTATTAACTTTGGAGAAATTTGGAATAAAATCATTTTAAATGGGAATTCTATCATTAGAATCCAGGGGCGCCAGATAGGTGCATAATTAAAACAAGGGATTCACACACTGCACATCATGCATTATCATATTTGTTATTTCTTTCATTATTTTTTCTTGTTTTTTATTATTTGCTCCACGGGATAGATTCAATGCGTGCCCGACTGGGATGTCATTACCCTGATGGTACTGTTGAATCTATTTCCAAGCTATGCGCCAGCGCTGCAGCCGTAAACACTCGGTGCACTTGTGTTTACAGCAGCCGATGAGCAATGAAGCATACTATGTATAACACTCGGTGCACTTGAGTTATACATATTAAGTATGTTTCATACGCATAGTACCCGATAGATTGAGTCCGGAGCTCTACTTTGTTTTATATATTATGTATATACTTACTGACCTATTGAAATCCAACTAGAAAGTACCCGTGTTTATATAAGTATATTGCATTCATGTAGGGTCGAACATGTGTTGCTCACACATGTGGATCCTAGAGTTAGGAGCTTTGCCCTATTTGTAGACTAGGGTAGCTCATCTTACATGGCTACAGCGCGATCCTAGTACATTTATCAGTCTGTCTTGAGTCGAGATTTTCTTGACTCAGCTAGATTAGAATTAGGGCCGGTGCCCCTGGTTAGGATTTGTGTGTATGTGTATATACCTATATATACTGATTATGTATATTAGGGTTCTCCTCTTAGTCAGAGATTCCTTATTCCTTTCAGTTTGTTATATCCATTCCTTATTCAGATCTAGATCTAATCAGTGTCTCTTTTATCGCCATTACTTCGGCCTTGTTTAGTCCCTGATCTGTTGATTATAAGGTTTGACCCATTATTATTCTCACCTTTGGTTAGTCCATCTGTTGATCACCTTTCTCTAGTAACCGTTATTCAAGTACTTTCGTTTGAGCTAGGGTGATCCCTTGTATAGCCGTTATGCTGCCGGATTTTATCCAGAACATTTAGCATAACCGCCATTTCTTAGAGTTAGGAAAACCATGAGTTTACCATTCCCTGACTTTCTTGTTTAGCCGTTATGCTGCCGAATTTTTCGTAACACATTTTGAGCATGACGGTTACTCTTTAGATTCAGTTTACTTAGTCGGGATCTTGACCTCCTCGTATAGCCGTTGTGCTGTCGAATTTTTCGCAACACATGTTGAGCATGATTGCTATCCTTTGGAGACGGTTTGCCTTGTCTTGATTTCCATGTACAGCTCTGATTAGTTTGGAACCCACTTTTTAGTGAGAGCTTCTGATTTGATCAGTTGTATTTACATCCTTTCAGTTTCACTAGGATAGTGGCCCATACACGTCGTTCTCGTGGTCACAATTTATTTGTTACCCTGTGATTATGTATCCACCTTTTTGTTGTATCATAAATTCATCTTATGTATACATTACTGAGTAGGATTAGATCCTTACCTGTTTTGTCTTGAGATCTGGCCGATAGCTCATTCGTTGTCCTTATGACCATGGTCTATCATTTTGATCCTCTTGATCACATAGTTGATGATATTCATCGCCAGATTTGGATCCGGTTTGCGACCTACTTTTGTCATTTCATGGCCGTGGTCTATTGTCTGATCTCTTGGTGATCTCTCATCTTTGATGAAAAATTCAATGTCCCAGATAGTATCCTTCCTGTATATTTGATGGTCAAGTTTATTCCTATTGATTACTTAAAGGTTATCTTCATTTTCTGATAATCTTATCTTATCTCTATGAAGGTTTAACCATGTCGAATAATGTATTGAAAGATTGGATTAGTGAGGCTATCAAAGCTCTCCCGAGGGAGCATGAGAGGAGTATGGTTGATCGATTTATAAGCACTTTCAATCATTTGAGCGTATCTGATGTAAATTGGAAATTTCTCCAAGCAGCTGCAAAATTCTGGGATCCTATCCTTCATGTTTTTCGATTTGGTCCTTTCGAATTCTGTCCAATCTTTGAAGATTGGTGCGCCTTGTTAGAAATCTTACCTGAAGGACTCTGGATTCGACCTTCAAGCATGGACTCCCCTTCCCTCTTCAGTGAGCTATTCCAAAATGATATTGTTGATGCTCTACCTTGTTTCAAGGGCACATACGTGGAAGTTTATGATCTCATTAAACTTTTTTCCAAGAACATTGACCTTGCTAACTCCCATTTTCAAAATTGTCGGCGTAGCGCCTTAATCTTTGGAGTTTTTGCGCGTCATGTCATTCGCGGAGACTCCCGTGTCGCCCCGTTGGCTTTGCTCGGGGTAGTAGACCAAATTAACAAAGGAAGGAATCCGGTCCCTGTTATGCTGGCAGAAACTTTTTTTGGACTAGATCGTATTGACCATCAAAGGGTTCAGAATAGTTTCTATGGGTGTGCCAAATTGTTATACGTTTGGCTTTGTGAAAAACTCACTATTCTTCAGCCAAAAAGTCACGGCAAATACTACCTGAAAAATTTCCCGTCCTGGCAACCGATGGCCAACCAACCGCAATCCATTGATAAGTGGTATAATTGGTTACAGCACGTGGAGAAAAGTCAGTTTTGTTGTGTGAGTCATCCGTGTTTACATGTTATCACCAGTACTTACCCATATCCATTTGTGTATCTCATGGGTTTAGAAAAGTCAACCTTTTATGCGCCAATCCGTTTACTTCATCAGATCACAGGACATCCATGTTCTCCTGGGGCTGTAACACCTCCTCCTTATGAAAAATTATCTCCTGATCTCATCAGAACCATTATAGCTGCTTGGAGAAATAAGGTTGTAGAGAAAAGATTTGGTTTATCATCTAAGGTCCGATGTGGGGAATTACCGGGAAAGCTTGCAGCCAAAAAAGCTCGGATCGCCGAATCTTGAAGATCTTCAGCTCGAGATTGTCATTTCTTTTATTGTTTTCATTAGTTTTACTTGAATATAATCAGAGTCAAAAATTGTAAATCTGATTTCATTATAGATGAAAATTTAAAGAAAGAAATTTTACTTGATACATGTTATAGACAGTCCATAATTCAGGGTTTATCATTTTTCATGTAACCAATTGCTGGTGGTGTAACCTGTTAATATGATCAATACAAAGGATGTTTGTTTTCTTTTCTCTTTATTGGTGCAAACTATCTCATTTCGTTTGTCAATCATTTAATCTGGTTTGTTAACTTCCAATCAGGATTCTGATAGATAGCAACCATCGCTCCCAAAAAGGACTCCCAAGCTAAACCTACCTGGTCTAGACCTACTTCAGTGTCTAGACTTGTTCGTCACTTTGATTCTCCTGTGTCATCCACAACGCATTTACCTCTTTCACCGGAATCTTCAAACTCCTTTGAAGTAAACCAAATGGCCGATCCGACTGATCTTCTGCTGAGCATGCAAGAGATGATGAAAAACCTCACTCGGGACATGGCCGGAATGAAAGAGGAGATGGCAAATATGAAGACCCAGATAAGTGATAAGACTTCCGCATCTAGGCCAGTACTTCAACCTTCTCATGTTCCCGCTCCGGAGTCGCATAGACCCGTTATCCAGCCTTTCGAGGTTGATTTAGATGATGAGCAATACGCCGCAGAGTATTGTGCTCCAGGGGTTGATAGAGAAAAGGAGAAGTTTGAAAAATTCAAAAAAGAGATGTCTGAGAAGTTTAACAAGATGGCTCACGAGATGGAGCAGATGAAAGTTCAGGGGCCCAAGAAAATTGATGTCTCCGAGTTGATACTGTCTTCGCCGGTTTCTTTGCCTCCAAACTTCAAAGCTCCGGATTATGATAAATATGATGGAACTGGGTGTCCGCGTAACCACATGAGATGGTTTATCATTCTATCCCAGCAGTACGGTCTGAGCCGTGAGCAGATGGCGCAGTTGTTTCCGATCTCTTTAACAGGGATTGCAAAGAAGTGGTTCTTGAGGCTGAAGCCAGAGGAAGTAAGAACCTTGGAAGACATTTCTGAGAAATTGATAGAGCAGTTCTCGATGGAGGAAGGTATTGAGGTCACGAAGAGAGACCTAAAACAGTTGAAGCAAGGTCCTCAGGAGACCTTTACTTTCTTTATCAGGCGCTGGAGACGCAAATCTGCCCAGCTAAGCCAGAGAATGACTGAATCAGAGCAGATAAAGCTGGTTCTGAAAAGTTTGTCTCCCCAATACTTTCATTTTCTCGCTCCTCAGCATTATCCGAGTTTTGACCATTTGATTAAAACGGGTACTCAGACAGAGGATGCTATAGCAAAAGGATTGAGAGCCAAAGTTTCTACAGAGATTCGAGAAGGGAAAAGACCTATGGTCCAGCCTAAAGAAGTTCACGCAGTCAGTTATACCAGGCCTATGGCCAAGGTTGTTACAGAAGCTGCCAGAGCACCCAGGAGAGGTACATTTGACAGAAAGTTTGATCCTCTTCCATATCCTATCATAATGATATTCAAGAGGCTCATGAAAGATAGAAAAATCCGGCTCCCGGATATCAAACCTCCACCCAATCCTTTACCCGCATTCTGGAAGATGGACCAATATTGTGAATATCATAGAGGTCCAGGGCATTTGACTGAGAATTGTTTGGCCTTGAAGCATGCCATTCAAAATATGATTGACAAAAATGAATTGGCAGTGGAGAGACCAAACGTCACTCATAACCCACTTCCCAATCATCATGCCATGCCTCCTTCTACCACCAATGCCATCTTTACTGATGAACCTTTGCTTGATCCATCAAACCTCATTTGTGCCATTACCACAGAAAAAACCTATGTCATGAAGTTTGACGAAAGGGAGCTGGAAGCAGCAGAAAGGAAAGAGCGTTACGTGATTTCCTTCAATGATGATGAATTTGCTGAGTCTTCTTCTTCTCAGTCTTGTGTATTTCAGACTGACAGTGCTGGAAATACAAGGACAGCTCCTTATGTCTTAAGGGCTGAGGATTTTGAAGAAGATGAACTGTTGTTGCTAGATGACTTTTGTGACGAAATGCGTCATATGACCCGAGGTGGGCGTGTATTCAAACCTCCAGAGTTGAGTGTAGAAAATCCGGCAGAGGTTGCGCGAAACGCTGAGAACCAGAGACAGAATAAGGTCAGTAAGGTCAGCGCCGATGAAGAAGAAGAGAGCTTGTTAAAGCAGTTGAAAAAGACTCAGGCCAATATTTCCGTATGGGGTTTACTCATGGCCTCATCTAAGCACAGAAAATTAGTCCTTCAAGAGCTTAACTCAGCACAAATTTCAGTTGACACTACTCCTGATGAGTTGGTGAGTTTGGTCGCCATGACCAAAGTGTCTAAGACTTTATCTTTCACTGAGGATGATTTGCCTTCTGAAGGCCGAGACCATACAAAATCTCTGAAAATCACGGTCGTTTACAACAAGAAAAGGGTACCAGAAGTGTTGGTTGATAACAGCTCTGCTCTCAATGTCTGCCCATTGAGTACTGCAACAACTCTTGGATTTGGTCCCGCAGACTTCATCCCATCTGAACAGGGTATTCTGGCGTACGATGGTACTCGCCGAGATGTGATCGGAACCCTGGTAACTGAGATACAAATCGGAGGAGAAGACTTCGAAATAGATTTCCAGGTTTTGGACATCAAAGCCTCATTTCTGTTATTGCTTGGCCGCCCTTGGTTGCACAAGTTTGGGGTTGTTCCATCCTCTCTTCATCAAAAGCTGAAGTTTCTTCGCAAAAACGGAGCAGTAACTGTAAAGGGAGACCCAAACCTTGAAGTAGGGCTGATTACTCAGGACCTGACTGTGGAGAAGGCTGGGGATATTAGTTTAACTGGATTTTCATTAGAGGTGACTGCCATCACCTTTAAAGAAGCTATGAATGAGGAAATTTGTTTCCTGACCAGTACAAACTCAAATGTCGTCAGGATGATTTGCCGACAAGGATACATGCCAGGTGCAGGGCTGGGTAAATATCATCAGGGTTTGACTGAGTTCCCTGAGTTTGAATCCTTCAACGGTCTATTTGGGCTGGATCGGGGTCCACACTACCAGGTAAGTCTTGAAATCACTAAGGGTTATAATCAAACAGAATGCACACATATGTTATCCAAACCAGCATGAACTGACCATTAAACAAGAATTAAAAGAAAGGGAACGAATTACCTGAAATGTTAGAGATAGACATTGACATGAGTTGGATGACTCTTTGCTCTCTCTGCTATTTTCCTTTCTCAGATCCTTCTCTCTTTCACTCGGAGCTTCGGTTATATAATCGGAAAGGATTGACGGAGAAGATGACCGGATTCTGACAGAATCTTGCCGGAGAAGATAAAAAAGGTTTGGGGATTTTCTCTTCTGCTCTCTCTGTCTCTCTGTCTCTCTCTGTCTCTCTCTCTCAGCTTCTCCCGATCTCTCTTCCTCTGTATTTTCTGCCGGAAACGATAGATATAAGTGGTGACAGAAATAGAAAATAGCCGAGGGCTTCCGGAGATGTGGGCGGAGTACCGGAGAAGAAGGCAGATCCCTCTCTCTCTCTCAGCTTTCTCTCACTCTCCTCTCAGATCTGAGATTTCAGATCTCAGATCTGAGAATCTAGCAATGATCAGCCGGTTTGGAGGTGGGAGAGATGGTGGTGACGGTAGCTGATAGCTGGTGGGGTGGCCGGATTTAATGGCGGTTGTGGTTTGTAGGTGGAGAAATGGACAGAAATGAAGAAAAGGCCAGTGGAGGAAAAGTAGCAGAAGAAAAAGAAGAAGAGGAGTTGGGGATTGTGATGGAGAGGTGGCGGTGCGAAACGATCGGAGCTCCGGCACCCTTGCCGGAGAAGAAACCCCACTAATCTCTATCCTTCCCTCTGCAATCTCTCGGTTTTACGAAAAATCAGACCCTCCTTCCTCGAATTCTCTCTTTTTTCCTCTTTTATAATCACGAAAAAATCGCCGATAAAGGCACCCCCCTAATTGATGGGCGCGCGAAAATGATAAGGCGCGCCCGTCAATCTTGTCCTATTCGGCCTAAATGCGTCCCTCACAGGATAAATTCACCCCCTTTTCCTTTAGGTATCCTTTTTCGCAGATAATTCACCCCCCTTTTATACTCATGCTACACCTCTTTCTTGGCTCGTCCTATTTGACAAATTGGGTCAGATTTTGATGAAATTTGGTGGGGGTCTTGGCGAGACCCTAACCTAACTTGTGATGCAATTTGGGATCCTTGCTTGGTGATTGGACGAGGCTTCACACAAACACAGCGAACTTGGGTCCGATCAAAATGGGGTGTCTACATGTACCTATAGCAAAGAAGAGTCGTCATCCAAGGAAATGGGCCCTGGATCCCATACAATACTCTGTCGCAACGGATAACCAGAGATACAAAAGTCCGTGCCTGATGACGAATGGGGAAGGTGTTAAGCGCCCCCAATTCGCCCAAGTGCAAGCGTCTGGTCTCTTATGCCATTTTTAATTAATTTTGAAGAGTTTTGGGCTAAAATCATGTGAAATGGGAACGAGTATCCCCGAGAAAACGTCTATCTAAAGCATGCATGACCCGGGGATGGGCAAAAGAAAATAAACATTTAAATCCTAACTCACCGCATCTAATCCTAACCCATCACATCTAGGAAAGCAGTAACATCCACACGCATGGCTACAGCTAAGCAGATAATCAAGATAAGATGAATAAATGCTACAAATAAGCAGGTGAGATGACAGATAAGCAGAGCAGTAAACTACCAAAGCAATAGAATAAACACACTATCATGTGAGCCTCTGTAAGAGATAATGCTAAGAAAATAATAATCAATCTCATGCTAGGAAAGTAAGCAAGCTAACAGTAGCACATAAGAAGTCAAAGATAAACACACAATGAACTAAAAAATACAGGGAAAGAAATGAATCGGAAAATTAACGGTACATGAGGACCAAGAAGGCCAGGGAAAAGAAAAGGGAGCGCATGATAGGCTCAGGGAGCGATTCTAATGAATCAAGCTCAGCGATCCTGATCCGCTAAAGATCGATTAAGTCTCACGATCGTCATAACCTATCGTTGGGCTCAGCGAGGACAATCCTTGTGAAGGGGCCACGCTACGTCGTCGCCCGTCCCGAAACTCGATAAAACGTCGGAAAACCGATAAAACCGGCAAACCACGATCAAAATAGGAAATGAAATGAAAAGAAGGCTCCGAGTGACCTGGCAATCACCATCCTTGCCCATTTTGGTTTTTGTATTTTTGAGAAAAGCTTGAATGATTTTTTTAAGGGTTTAAATGATTTTATTAAAAAGTTTGACTGAACTTGGGATGAAGATCCCAAGCTGCCTACGTACCCTGTGGAAAGGGATCAAGCCAACGTAATTCGAAACAGCATTTCGAAATACGCTTTCAGTGTTTTTTTTATGTTTTTTGAATTTTTGTTATCTGATTTTTGTGTATTTTTATCCCTTTTGATCGAAAATGGGTTTTGGCTCAAGAGGTTGCCGTCCGTCATCGCCTTAACCCGACAATGTTCCCAAAATCGAGGGAATCCCGAAGCCCGAGCAAGATCCCTAGGAACGTGAAGAGAGTAGCCCCGAAAGAAGACAAGATAGAACCCTTGAACCCTATAAGAAGCAAAGGCCCCAAAGAATGAAGAATCCCTAAACCCCATGAGAAGTCCCAGAACATGAAAGGAGACAAGAAGGGTAAGGTGGGTCATGGTACTTAGGATGCGGACATGGGCAATTATCTGAGTAAATGAGGTACAGCAAAGCGAATTATTGAGTCCCTTCACTTCAGTAAGAGAACCCACACATACACTATATTTCAGCAATGGCATCATTCTTATCCAAACTAAATGGACTACAGGAGAATTAAAATTTGGGCATGGGCAGCTGTTCAGATAACTAAAGATGTATGTCAAGTAAGGACAATTAAAGGCATGGGTAGATCGGGTTCAAACGATGATGGTGACAGAGATGATGGGGAGATGTGGCTGTTAATAGGGTTGGTGGAGGAGGGGTAGGGCAGTGAAGAGGATGGGTTGATTATAGATGGAGAAAATGATGATTGGTATTCATGGTTTGAAGTGGGTTTGCAGAGAGCGAGAAATGGAAAAGGGGATTGCCGGAATAGATGGCGATTGCCGGAGGTTGAGGTGGAAATGGTCGTAATGGAAGAGGGTTTAATGGTGGCTATGGTCACTGATATGGGTTTTGGGTTAGAAACGGTGGGAATATTAGTGAAAGAGATAGGAGAAATGGATGTGGCTGCTGTTGGTGGAGGATGGTGGTTGGTGGTGGAAATAGGAGGTGGAAATGGAATGGGATGGGCTTTAATAGAGAAAGAGAAAGAAACAGGGTATATAGATTTTCTTGATTTAATTTTAAAAGAGGGCTTGCAGAGAGGGTATTGGACGGATTTTGGGTAGGGTCAATTCGGTCGGATTCCGGCAAGCTTGCCGGAATCAATGGAGATGGTGGGTTTGGATCTATGGTTTGGAAATGGTAAGAGATAGTGAGGAGGGTTTAAAAAAAATCTGAAATGGTCATGGGGAATGGAGGATGGCTGAGAGGGGTTAATGGTGGAGATGGAGGTGCAAATGAGGGTGGGTTGCAGAGGGATGATGTCGGAATTAATGGAGGAGGTTGGAGAAGATGGTCGTAGGTGGTCGGAGAAGAGGGATGGGAAAAATGAAATGGGTTTGGTGAAAATGGAGGAGGTTTTCAATGGAGGTGGAGGTGGAGGTGGAGGTGGAGGTGGTGGCCGATGGAGTGGTGGCCGATGGAGTGGTTGGTGGTGTTGGAGGAGGGAAGATGGCCGGCTGCGATGGTGGGTGGTCTGGAAGGTTGAAAATGGTGGTGGTAATGAAGATGATGTGCAGAGGCTGGCCGGAGTGGGGTCTAGGCCGGAGGAGACGAAGGATTGGGGTTTGGGTTTTATAGGTCTGGGTGGCCGGAATCCATGGTGGTGGTGGAAGAGATGGGTTTCAAGGGCAGAGATGGGTTTGAGGAGGTAGTGAAGATGGCTTGACCGGATTTGGAGTACGGCTAGAGGAGGAGTGGCAGGAGAAGAGGGGTTGGTCGGAGATGGGTTTGTGAAGGGTGGTCGGATTCCGGCAAGCTTGGCAGAATCAATGGGGATGGTGGTTGCTGCAAATGGAAAAAATAAAACAAATGGGTTTTGATGGTGGAGTTGAGGATGGTGGTGGTGGATGACGGTGGTGGCCGTGGAATGGGTGGAGAAGGAGGCCGGATTGAGGCCGGAGAAGATGGCCGCCCAGCTCTCTGCCTTTCTCCCTCTGCCTTCTCTGCTACTCCTTTTCTAGAAAAGGAAAAAACCCCAATTCCTCTCCCTCTCTGTGTATTCTCTCTCCCTCTGCTATCCCTTTCTCTCTCTTTTTTTTAGAAAAATCTCCTCCCTGATTCACACGAGATTTGCCATTTTTATAGCTAGGGTTGCCACCCTCCTCTAATCTCAGCCATCCATCTCTCTCTTTTAGCCTTAATGCCATCCTAGAAACCCTAAAACCTAGAACATTCTAGTTGATCTGAGCCCTACACTTCACCTCTTTGATCTAATGGCCTATGCTTGTGGCATGTAGAGAAATAAATGCAAGCTTCCAAAAATGCCCTCCTGAGAGGAGGATTTTACACTTTTATCAACATCCCTATTACCCCCTTTTTTTTTGCTTTAATGGGCACCCATGCTCGGCTATCCCACCCCTTTTTACAAAGAGACACATATTTGCCCTCTCTTTCTTCCATGGACAAACTTTTTTAACGTACTTTCTACGCTTGAGGGGGGGGGGGCTACGCAAGGACAGGGGAAGAGTTAATTATTATATGGGTACCGACTCAGTTCGTCTTTTCCCCTTTAATTAGCTTGCAAGAGCTATCTTGGGAGATGTAATAACTTCTTAACAGCTCTTTAAACACTAAGACGAAGTGAGTTAGCGCACATCAAAAATATGGTGTGGGGGTATCATCAAAACTCGGGGAATCCAAATAGAGGGGCGCCCATACCGAAATGCGAGACGCATCCAGGTACATTTTTAATTTTATTGAAAATGCAAGGGAAAGTTGGGACTTGCAAACAGAGGGTACAAATGGGACTTGGTGATTATTTGAGTTTCAATGGGACTTCAAAAATTATTTGAAAATGAGGATATTTCGGGCTCTTTCGCATTCGGGGCCCACTTTTTCGGAAATTTGGGGATTCAGTTCGAGACATCGACTCAACTTCGGGATTGAGACTTTATTCGATTTCGAGAATTTATTCAATTTTGGGAAAAATGGTCCGGTCAAAATGGGGTGTCTACAGTAACATTCTCAGGATTCTTTACATTTCGTAGGCGTTCTGCTCTGTTCACGGGTCAGAAGGTTTACATGCAATAATGGTGCTGTCTATTTAAAAACGGCAACACTATTTTATTTGTTTTTTGTTTTAAAGGAAAAATGTTTAGAGGAAGTCAAGGTTGCCCAACGTCTCATGCATTAATGGGGGATGCGATATGTATTAAATGCAAGCTGATTTTCCCAAGAAGAAATGCTAAAATATTGAAAAGAGAGACTGCTGCAGAGAGAATGATTGAGGTGAATTCTCGTGCCACAAATATGAGGAGGCTATTTGGGCTTTGATAGTGTCAAGAAGGGCAATATGATTTTTTTTCCTCCACTCTTCCAAGTTTAGTACGTGTTTGGAACTAAAGTCCAAAACTAGCCGCATGGTGTAGTTGTTTTGCAATCACGTGCAGCATTCCGTACTTTTCTCTTTAAACAATAAAAGACAAGATGAATTCGTGCAATTATCAAAACATGCGAGTGCCAATATAAGTAAACTTGAAAATTTTTGGGTTTTCTTTTTTTGTACTCTTCCTTTTCATGTGAAAAAGTTTCAGATGTTGTTCCCGTTGCTTCTCTTCACCGTACTGCTTGGAGTAACGTTTCCTCTTTGAACATAAACACATTTATTTTAGGAAAAATTACATTTACACCTCCTCTAGTTTCGACACATCCACTTCTACCCCTATAGTTTAAAATGTGAAAACTACACCCCATGTGGTTTCAATTTGTGTAAGGTAGACCCCCCAGTTGACGGTTCGTCCACAGATAGGTTAGGATGATAAGATGGAGTTGATTTTTTAGGCAGGCTCATCAAATGAACGTTTTGGATCATCCAAACAATGTGGGCCCATACCCGAATCCAAACACTGTCATAAACACAGTGGGTCACATTGTTTGGATGATCCAAAGCGTTCATTTGATGGGCCATGACATAGATAGGGTGTTCATAAAAAAATCAGCTCCATCGGATCATCCTAACCCATCAATCTTTGACTAACCCTCACCGAGGGGCCTACCTTATACAAATTGAAACTGTGGGGGGTGTAGTTGTCACGTTTTATACTGTACGGGTAGAAGTGGATGTGTCAGAGAAACTAGAGGGGGTGTAAATGTAATTTTTCCTTTATTTAATTCTCTCTCTCTCTCTCTCTCTTTTTCCAGTAATGAAAGAGATGAGTTAAGAAATGGGTTCTTCTCCCTCTGGAAAGAGAAGCAGAGATCCAGAAGATGAAGTTTATCTGGATAATTTCCATAACCACAAGCGATTTTTAAGTGAGGTACGTAAAATTTTTACATCTTTTTGGGCATTTTGATTTCTGCTTTTCTTTTTCGTTTTTTTTTCGCTCCTTCGTTTGCTCCCTTTGGTTTTATATTTTACCCCTTTTAATGTGATGGATTTTCATGGGTGTTCTTCGAAAATGGATCCTGGGTTTTGTTTTGGTTTCTAGAATGACCAATTTTTTGGGGATTTTTTCGAACAAAGATTTTTTTTGTTTGTTTGTTTGTTTGGATTTTGGTTGTGGGTTTTATTTTTCAAACACTGGATTTTTTATTTTTCGGTTCTTCCTCTCCTTTTCCTTTGAGAGATTTTGGTTCTGAATGTTCTTTTCTTCAATGATAAATTGTCTTGATATTGGCACTGCCATGTTTTAATGATTGCACAAACTCAGCTTGTCTTTTCTGTTTTAATTGGCTTCTGAGAGCTTTTTGAGAACTGCAAATAACCTTTGACAGCTGTTTACACAGTAAAAGACAGGAGAAGTTAGTGTGAATATTAATAATGGTAGTGCCAATATCAGTACCCTTTATTTATCCTTTCATATTTCTCTTTCATTTTAGGATGAGGGATATTCACTGGTCTTTGGTTACAGATAATGGCGTCCAGTTTGAATGGATTAACAGTTGGAGACTCCCTCTCTGAAAATCTCATGGAATCTCCAGTGAGGTCAGAAGGCATGTGCAACACCAGGTATTATTTTTTTTAAGCTGGAAAATTATCAAGGACACCTATTCCTTTAAATTTTATTAGACATAATAAAGCAAATTAGAAAGGAAGACTAAAAGACTTGCCTAAAACCCCAGTGCAAAAAAAAGAAAATAAGAAACCCAAAAGCATCATTTGTCATGAAGGTTGGGAATACCCATCATATCACATTTGATTGCCCCTCTGGTTGGTGTTGGAAGACCCTCCCAACACCAATGAAACTGATTCAAATTCATCTCACAAGCTATATTAGTGTGATGAATATAGCCCATTGAGGAAGTGCGCAATCGAGTCGAAGGTTGGAAAGGAGAGTTGTTGACAGCTGGAGGTAAACTTATATTACTTAACCATGTTATGGCCTCTATTCCAATTTATATTCTATCAGCTATTAACCCCACTATGGCTGTCCTTTGAAGAATTGAGAGCATTTTTGCAAATTTCTGGTGAGGATCCACTGACCAAGGGAAGAAACATCATTGGGTGGCGTGGGATAGTTTATGTAAACCCAAGGAGGAAGGAGGCATTGGTATAAAGTCCTTGAAGGAAGTTTGCAATGCCTTCAGAGTTAAAAGCATACATAATCTGCACCTAAGGTCAAACTTATGGTGTGAATTTATGAAGTCTAGATACTTGAAGGGTAAAAGCTTTTATTTGACGGAAAGAAAAATTGGACATTCGAAGCAATGGAAAGATATGCTCTTATTGAAGGAAGAATGGACAAATAGCAGCAGATGGATCATTGGAGAAGGGACTGTTTCTTTTTGGACTGATGTATGGTTTGGCAATCAGCCTCTTGTTGATTATGTAACTCTTAGTGCGAATATTGACTTGAATTTGTGCGTTAAAGATGTGATTGATGAGGCTGGAGTATGGAACTTAGCGAGAGTGGAGAGTTACATTCCTCAATGTGTGATTGACAACATCAAAGCTTCTTCTTTGAATTTATCCAATAAACAGGATAAATTAGTTTGGGTCCTTAATAATTTAGAATTTAATATTAGCTCTTCATGGAATATGGTGAGGAGCAATTTTCCAAAGAAAAGATGGCCAAATTATATTTGGAAGGATCTTCCTCCTAAAATCAGCTGTTTTATATGGAAAGTTTTTGTGAGAGCTGTTCCCGTGGATAGCAGACTCAAGGACATATTCATTCCCACCCCATCTATGTGCACATGTTGCGCTGTGCCTAAGGAAGAAGAGTTGGATCATGTTTTTGTTGAGAGTGATTTGGCAATTTTTCTATGGGTTCATTTTGCCAACATTCTACAAGTTCCAGTTATACGCAACCATATGTGCCAGGATTTTGCAATGGTTTGAAATATCAAAGAGGAAAAGAAATTCAGATTATGGTTTTACCTTAAAAGTCATCCCATCCCTAATAACTCGGGAGATTTGGAAGGAGCGATGTAAACGACGCATGGAGGGAATTGCCAAGCCTATTGATGTAATCATTAGCGATATATTGATATGGTGTAAGATGTTATCTAAATCCTTCACGCCGTCCCTAGAGTGTTCTCTTTGGGAATGTTGGGCATTAAGTGCTATAGGCATTATTCCTAAAAAGGTAAATTTTCCCAAGATATTGAAAGTGGTGTGGGTTAAAGCGAGGCGAGGAGAGGTAAAGCTAAATACTGATGGTGCATCTAAAGGGAATCCTGGAATTTATGGTGGTGGCGGAGTTATTAGAAATTATATGGGTAAGATGATCTTTGCCTTTTCACATTATTATGATGTCGGCACTAGCCTACAAGCGGAAGCGAGAAGTATGCTTGACGGACTTAGGTATTGCAAGGCCCTGGGAGTTTCTAAAGTTTGGTTTGAATCAGATAGTAAAGTGCTAATAGATGTGATCAATACCAAGAGGGATCCACCATGGTCTATTATATATTACTAGCAGGAACTTCAAGATCTTCTTCTAGATATTAAGCCAAGGATATCTCATCAATATAGAGAGGCTAACCAGGTAGCCGACCACCTTGCAAATTTTGCTTGTGACAATAAAGGTAATAGCATGTTCTATCAATGGAGAGACCTCCCTAGATTGGCTAGGGGTGCTATGAGGTGTGATTTTCTAGGTGTTCCTAGCATTTGAATTATGTAGGTTTTTTTCTGTTTGTAGTGTTTGAGGTTAGGTGCTATGTCCCCTCATGTAGTTTTTTTCATTCATCAATAAAATGTAAGGTGCTGGCCCGGGTTCGTACATAAATTCCGGGTTAAAAGAAGAAGAATCTATATTAGTGTGATGAGAGGCTTTATATCTGATACCAAATTTTGTATCTCTTGCCAAGAGTAAAAAAATAGCCATGGGGCTTACCTTTACCTATAATCAGATGCAAGTTTAAGTGTTTCGGTATGCGTTTCGGTCGTTGCAAAAATGAAAACATGTCGGTTTATATGGAAATTTCTTTAGAAATCCTTGTATGGTAACATATGTTAATGATGAACATTAAGATCCTCAGGAAGTGCTAAGCACAGATACACACTCAAAAGTCAAAACCCTTCAAATTAAAAAAAAACATATAATAGTTTTAAAACATTGAACACCTAGTGACATTGTTGTCGCTCATGTCCGATAATTCAGTACATGCCACATTTCACTTATAATCTTTATAAAATATTTATATGTGATACATACATCACATTTCATATGAAATTCATATAAATAATTATTTAATATATACTCATATATAGCACTAATACACTTACGGTTTTGGTTTCGCTTTGCGTTTCAGTTTTGATATGTGTTTCTATGGGGATAAAAACAAAAACATATTAATTGTTTAATGTTGGTTTCGGTGGAAATTTAAAACTATGATCAGATGGGCCATCACGTGACTATCGCCTCCATAAAGACAATGCCTTAGCATACCTCACCCCATCTAGGGGAGCTCTAAATTGGCTTGCATATTAGATCCCAGTCTGTATGGATGAGAAAAAGCAAAAATTAACTTGGCTTTACTGTTTCTAAATTAACTTGACCCATCTATGTTCAGGTTTACAACACTTCCCATGGGTCTTTTCCAATAAACCCAAACATTTTTATGAGGCTTAACATACAAAGCATTTATACCGAACTGGGCTAAAGCCAACGATTTATAGGAAATTTCTTTACTTGGTTTAAAAGCCCATGAAAGAGATTTAAGCCAATCAACTATAGTTCTCACAATAATAGAACTGGGCCTACACATACCTTTCATCCGTGGTCTGTACTTTCCTACCACAGCTTCCAGGCAATGATTGATGGAGCCACTCTAATGATGAAGCCAAAAGATAAATTAGACCATTTCTTAGATAAACCATACTAGTTCTGCAATCTGCTTTGAGTGGACCGAAACTGAATGACCGTGATTTCAAAATCAGCAGTAAAACAATTTCAAGCTACTTTAGTCAAAGTATTGTCCGAAAAGAGATGATCCACACAGTCCTCTCAACTAATGGCTGGTGAGTGGGTCAATGTATTTGCAGTTCTTTTGCAGAAAACGACATGGCCATATGTTTCATTGCCATCATGGATTTATGCTAAGGGGCTTCTCTAGAGGAGATGCACAAATAGTGTTTTAAGTTGCAATTGCGGGGAGTGAGAAGAGTCTCCAAATTTTGCCTGGCTGGTAGGGATGGAGAAAGAAAAGTTACTTGATGAGCTGTTGGCTGCATCCACCACCAAAAGATAGTAGCAACCACATGTTTATGGGTTTTGGATTTCAGTTTCTTTCTGATTATTGTTTTATAAGTTCTACTTGCGGACTGTGTCACCGTTGCGATTGAGTCCTAATGATCAACCATTGTCCATATGAGATGTGTGTAAGTGGAACCATTCTGGTCAGCCTTGAGAAGACCCGAATTGTTTTAGTCACACCCTAACAGACATCCCATCTGTTAGATCAATGCCTACAGAAGTCAATGATTTAGCTTCTCTTAGCATAACCGATGTTACTTGGAATGTGGTTTGTTCTAGTACGCAGTACGAGAAAAGGTAAGGGGTACACTAGCTAGCCCGGTATGCAGTATGATTGGGGGCATTGTATACATTTTTATTCAAAAATAAAATTCCAGTTCCAAATCTAAATATATAGAATTTGAAGATTTGCATACCCAATCATAAAAGAAAGCAAACGGAAAACAACTACCCAGTTATTAAATAAAAACATAAAACCATGATAACTGATCAAGTTAGTAAGCTAGTGTGAAGTAATGTGGGAAAAACTCTTTGGTGTCTCGTCCCCTTTGCTATAATGTATGAGATTTGGATGGAAAGGAATGCTCGGACTTTTGAGGAAAAGTCATCTTCTCTTATGATAGTATAGAAGGTCAAATTCAGCGTGGCAAATTGGGCCTGGCAAAATAGTGCTTTTCGGGCTTACTCTAGGGATTGCATTTTAAGGAATTGGAGACAATCATGGTGTGTTTCATTCCAAAGGAAAAGAGGTTAGCTATATGGAGAGCCCCTCCGCCTAATGTTTTCAAGCTCAACGACGATGGTTGTTCCCTTGGCAACCACGGCAAAACAGGAATTGGAGAGGTGTTTAGAGATAGTAATGGCACCATTATCTACGTCTTCTCTAGGCCGATTCGAATAACGGACTCTACTGAAACGTACTTCACCATCGTATGAGCTTATTTAGAAACAACATGGAAGGCAAGTTGGAGGTAGAAGGTGATTCTACAAATGTTATTTCTTGGGTTTGAGGCACGAGCCTTGATCCATGGAGATTAGCAACGTTTTTAGATGAGATTAGTTCTATGATTAACGATAGTTTCCTTTCATTTGCTCATATCCCAAGGAATGCCAACAATCTAGTGGATCGTTTGGCTAAAGTCTGGGAGTTTATTACGGGTCCTCTCTCCCAATTGATGTAAATTTGTAATCCCTCTTTTTTGCTCAAATATAGTTGTCATTTTTCAAAGAAAAAAAAAAAGGCTAGTGTGCAGCTGTCTTTTCCTTGTCCACTGAAGTATTCCCTCTTGCAAAGCTAGGTATGTGAATTTGTTGTAGTATGTGATGATGGGGTCGTCGTTTTTAGGGATTCAAATCGCGAACGTACCGTGTTTACGGTTATGCGACCCAAGAGAGGGACGACACGGAGGGTAGCGACCCTGGTAACATTGGGTAGAACCCCAAAAGGTATTTCACTGATCAATGGACTACAATTGTGTCGATCAGCAGCAAATGTCCTGAATTGTTGTTGCCTATTAGCCGCTACATGTGCACATTGGGGACTTATCATTGGAGGGGGTTAGGGGTCTTTAACACTGATTGTTAGGATGACATTTCTAGGTTTTCTTTATTGCTGTCACTGTCCAATTTCACAATATATCTGTTGTTATTATTATTTTCAGCACAGTTTTCCACTTAGGTTTTCTTTTCATAGACATGTATCTTAAAGCACTTAAGGATACAAGGCTTTATATATTATTTTCTTGCCTGAGACGATGCTATAAATAGATATCATGGGTGTCTCCAGTTATGCAAAACTGTTTCATGTTCTAATGCTCCGAACTAGCATAAGTAGGATGGGTGCAGCTCCCTAAACCTCATTCGCAGGGTGAGTTTTCGCTAAGTTCCTTGAGATCTTGATCTTGGTGTACCTTAACCTGCCTTACAAAGTAAATTTGTATCAATGTTACTGCATGTTATAATATCATTTACTTGCATCTGATCTTTTCTTTCTGTGTTTCATTTTTGAATTGCAGGGATGAGGTCTCCTCACAATACTCACCAATGTCAGAAGACTCAGATGACTCACGTTACTGTGATACTCCTCCAAACACGTCCCCAGCCCAAAGTGACAGCCTCAGTAACCTTACCAATTCCGTTTCTCCTCATAGGCATCAGAAACCAGTTGTTGGGTTTTCTTCAACCCCACCCACTAACCCAAACCCTTCACTTGGGTGCTCTCTCCCTGCGGTGGCTTGTTGTCTGCCACGACAACGTGGTCCGGACTCAGAGGGCCGGTTTCCATCATCACCCAGTGACATATGCCACTCGGCTGACCTTAGACGGGCTACGCTCCTGCGGTCCGTGCAGATGAGAACACAATCACAGAGCCCGCCAACTTTTGAATTGCCATTTGTTAGTGGGCAAGAAACCATGCAGAATATAGAAGAAGGTGAAGATCAGATCTGCTCATATGTGAAACCTTTAGTTGAGGATAGGGAATATCAGAACAGTGCAAGGGTTCCAAGCATGCTCCTCGATGAGTGTTCTTCAATGGGTCTATCAGATTCTGAAACAAATCAAGAAAAATGCTAGTGTCAAATTTTAATATGAAGAGTGTCTGATGGGTGGGAATGCTCCAAGCAAATGACTTAATGCTTCACGAAAGAGTGGTCTCTGTGTAAGGATCATTATATTTTGATGAAAGTCCTAATACACGGCATTGCCAGAATCCATGTTGTATTTTCAGAGCAGCTCGACCGCCGTGTACTCATGGTACAATCCTCTTCTTGCTAATGCTCGTAAGAAGGGTCGCCTTATTTTCTAATGTTGTTGTAAGTCACAATGCCATGCGCTTCTCTGTGTTCAGATCCTCTCCCTCATGTTGCAAGGGTGGTGATTTGATAGAGGCTGATGAAATGATGGCAATTTTTGTAAATCCATATATTTAAGTCATTTGTTCAATCTTTGAGGGAAAATTCCCAATTCTACCTGTTGCTTGTGCAGTGTTCTTATGTGGGCTTGTATTTTTTATTTTTCATTTCCATATATTCCCAATGATGTTGCCATTGGTGTTACAACAGCTTCTTGATTTGCAGTCAAGTATAATCCTTGTTTTTAGAGGGAGATTTATACCCTTTTGTTTACTAGGAATACCTTGTTTACATGACTTTCAGGTAGGCTGCTCAAAGGCTAAGGACTTAGAAATGATGGCTGTTAATGACTGATTAGGATATTGCTCACTGATAACACTAACTTGCAGAAAAAATGGCAGTTAAAGGCGAACAAGAGGAATGAAGAATTGAATATTAGGAAAGGAAAATGATATCTGCACTCCATTGTTTTGATAACAGCAGCATAAGACCAAACAATAGTTTAAATGCAAACAAGAGGAATGAAAAATTGAAAATTGAGTAAGGGAAATGATATCTGCACCCAATTTGGTGTCTCTTCTCCTGTCAAGTTGCAGCTTAGGGCTGAACCTTTAACACAGTTGGTTAAGGCTTTATTCTCCAACCATGAGGTCAGAGGTTCAATCTAGCTTACCTACCCAAAGAAAAAAAAGAAGATTCAGCTTGCTTGGCTTTTTGCAAAGTGATAGGACCCTGTTATGGATTGTTTTTGCATGGTTTTTTTTTTCCAATTATAATGAGATGTGGGCAGAGAAGATTTGGTGGCCCTGTTTGAGAAGTTCTCAAGGGGATGGAATTGGATAGGGGTAATGGGGCTTCTTTCATCTCGCTCATTCCCAAAAGAGATGGGGTAGACAGAATCACTAATTTCCATTTTACTAGCCTCTTTATTTTTATTTTTTTCGATAAGTAAAAGAATAGATCGATTTTACGAGCCTTGCGGGGAGTATTTAAAAAATTCTCTCAAAAGTGTTAGTTGATCCCCTGAGAGGGTTTTGGGTGAGATAATTTTAAATTCCTAAAATGCTTTTATTAGGGGGAGGGAAATCCTCAAAGGGGCTTTGATTGAAAATGAATGATTCAAATTTTACCATTAAAAAACAGGAAGGTGTGGGCTGCTTTGCAATGTGGATATGAAATTAAGTGTATGTATGATAGTGTAGTGGAATAGTCTTGATTAATTGATGGACAAGATGGGCTTTGGGATGAGATGGTGGGATGGAAGAGTAGCTATCTTTCTTCGTGTTTGTGTTCTATCATGGTGAAATGGCTCTCCTAGAGGATTCTTCAAGACATCAAGGGGCCTAATGCAAGGCATCCTCTATTTCTTTTTATTTTCTCTTAGTTGAGTAGCTTAGTAAACTGATGGAGAAAGCTCGCTCGAAGGGTACTATTGAGAGGTTTAGACTTGGGGATTCAGGCTTGGAGGTTTCACATTTTCGGTACGCCGATGATATGCTTTTATATAATGGTCTGGATGTAAGAAAGATTAAAAATTTGAAGGCAATTTTAAGATGCTATAAGGCCACTTTGGGTCAAAGAATTAAGTTTCCCAAATCTACTTTGATGCGTGTTCATCTGGAAGATGGATTTGGGTTGAGATTTGTTTGCATGTTTGGATTCAGGGAGGCAGCCATTCCTTCTTATTTGGTGCTCTCTCTGAGTGTTTGGAGACCTCAAAAGTTTTGTGGGATCCAATGATTGTGATACTTTACAAGAAACTTTCCCTTTGGAAAAATAGCCTTTTATCTCCAGTCAATCAAATTACCATGATTAAAACAGCTTTTGCTAAGCTCTCCCTGTATTTTATGTCAATTTTACAATGTCAGTTGATTGTGATTAGTAGGCTTCAGATAATTCAAAGGTACTTTCTATAGAATCATAAGGGGAAACCAGGAAATATCAGTAGTTTGTTGGGAAGTTGGGCGAAGGTCTAAGATGCGGGAGGCCTTGGTATTTGCTAGCTTAAAGAGATTAATACAACATTGTTTGGAGTTTTGAGGAGACATAATTTTTAGAGAAGTATCTTTGGGGTTCTGATTTTGCTTGATAAGTTAAGGTGACTTGTCTGAGGTGTTTCTGAGAGGTGTTCTCTTCCAGTTGAGAAATGGGTCAAAAGTCTGCTTTTAGCTTGATCTTTGATGTTTGGTCGAACACCTTAAGATCTGATTTCCCAGGGAACTATAAGGTGGCTGGGGAAATGGAGCTAGTGTTAGATTTTCAATGCCCCCTCTTTTGTTTGCGAGTTTTGTTAGACAGCTTGTCTAAACAAATTCATCGGGGTTGATAATTTGAGGAATGAATGAATATTATTATTATTAATCATTGCAGTATGTTTTGGGCTGAGGAGGATGGCGTTAATCATCTATTTCATCATTAGAGCTTTGTCATGGAGGTATGGTTATTTACATTTGGGATTTTTTTTGGGTGGATTGGGAGTTGGTCTTTTGTCCTGTGGCCTCTCCGGGGGAGGCTGCTTTGGGGTATTTCTCCTTTGGCATTTTTATAGCTTGTTTCGGGATGTGTTTGAATCCTCCATTTGATTGTCTTGGGATGTGATTTGGTTGAGCCAGACTATCTCAGAATTGTTCTTCTCTAAGATGGGCTCCCCGTCCAACCAAATTAGTTAAACAAAATGTTAATGATATAAGCTTAAGTAACCTGAGGGCTGCAAGAATTGGGAGCCTTCTTCACGATGAAGAGGACTTGGTGCGATGTGCATTTTCCATACCACTTGGTGAGACAGAACCAAATGAAGCTAAAGTTCATGAACTTTTGAGAGGGATTCAGTTAGGGCCCGTTTGGATGGAGAGAAGATTTTGATTTGGATTTCTCACATTCGCATCCCTTTTTGCATTGTAATTTGAATCCGGATCAAATTCTTCGATTTCCAATTCAGCAACTGCCAGTGAAAAAAATCAGATTTCAAAATAAGATGTGCAAATAAGAAATTGGAAATCCACAGAACTAGCAATTTCGTTCACCCTCTTTGCTCCTCAACCTCTCCCCTCCAATAGGAAGTACCCCCTTCCCCCTCTCTCTCGCCCTCAACATGAGCTGCTGGATCTATTCATTTTGTATTCAAAACTCAATCCAAATCCAAATACAATATATGAGGTATCCAAACGGGCCCTTAGTGGATTCTTCCCTTTGCTATTCCTTAGTGGTTGAGGGGAACTCTCTTACTGTTGTTTGATGGACTAAGGAGTAAGTTTCCACCCATTAAAAAAAGAAGAAAGAAATAGGCTTCCCTCAGAGGTGTGTAGATGCCATCAAGGAGTTTTGGAATTAGATAGAGGGGACATTGCGACTTTGTTTCAGCACATCTTTCAATCTGTCAATGGCGAGGCAGACCAACTAGCCCATTCCAATGTCAGAGCCGTGTTGATCATCTCTAGCCTCAAGAGTAGCTTTGGTCCTTTGTTTTTCTGCATGTGTGCTTCTCTTGACCATTTCAATCCGTCTTTTGTTCCTCTTCTTTACTAAAATTTCACAATTCCAAAAAGAAAGCCCCATCTTGATCAAAGAGTTCGGACCGTCCATTTGATGTGGAGCCTTAGAGGTGAGATTGCCTTTTGGCGGCCAACAAGATGAGCAGCCTTGATCACAACACCAACTGGCCTGAGAGGATCATATGAAGCACCATTCTGTGAGTGAGATTAGTATTCTTAGGAATTTCCCTCTCCAACTGATACTCTTGAGTAGTTTTGCAAATGTAATGAGGAATAGATAGATACTAGGCTATTGAGGGGGGGTCTTTCACATTGAGCATTCTGTATAGGACCTTTAACAGGGATCAAGGCCATCACAATTTTCAATAAAATGTCACCCATTTGAAAAGCATACACTATTTCAGTTATGTTAGAGGCATTTCCAATAAACAAAGGTTCTTCTGCAACAGCAAAAGCTTAAAAGGGATATCATAATGCTGTACTAAAAAACAGCACTTTTGGCCAATGAATAGCCAAACAGCACCAGATATGAACTAAAGCATCTTCACAAACCAGATAGAACTTAAAGTTGTGAGAATTCCTGCATTGAGAAACACTAAACAACAACCTAATCACTTTACACAAATCAACAGGTTTTCTTTTTTTAAGTAATGAATCTGGTTAGGTTTCTGCCAAATGCCATCTCACTTCGAACTTAATCGGCTAAAGTTCCCTAAAGGAAAAGACTCTTGAACTCGCCGTTTGCCAATTGGCAGAGCCGGTTGTAAGCAACAGTATCTGCAAAAGAAATGTCAGTTAAGATTACATAACCAAACACAATTAAATAAATAATCCCCAAGACTACAAAAAAAAAATAGTAATGAGACCCAATGGGTGGTTTTGATCAAGAAAAATCAACAAATGAATTAAAAAATAATTGGAGTCAAAGCATAAGCGAATTGATTGGGCTTCAAAAGGAATACCACACTTGTTGCCAAAGTCTCTGCATATTTCAGCGCGAATGGATTGATTGCTCTCTGCAATACCAATAACCTCGATGAAATTTGAGATGGGGAAGGCTGGAGAGCTTCTTATAGCTAATTGGTGGCCATCTGTGGATTGCCCCATGATGGCTCCACCTTCAATTCGCAGTACTTGAACCAATGCCCGAACCCTTCGCCCTACGTACATCTTTAACAGCTCTGCATTGACAAAGGCTGCAGGGCTCGACGTATCCATAACCTGAAAAATGGCATCACGAGAAAAATGACTTCAAATCTCTAAAATATACAAAGACAGTATGTAAGGAGTTCATATCAATTTAAGATTGATCCTCTAATTGTTTGCATTTGGGTAGTACCTAGGCACTTAAAAGTTGACAGGTTATAGACAGCTCAGTCTTAACTGCTGAGCTGAGGTTAACCAATAGTTTTTGAATTCCATGAGGAGGCGCTTGTGCTAGGTTGTTGTGAGAAAATCAGCCATGGTAATTCCAACTATTGGCTTAAGGGAATGTAGAATTTTTAGCAAGTTTTTTTTTTGTGGGCCAGTAATTAAGCTAGGGACAAGCACATTTGTGACTGCAGGATAGTCTATCTTTGAATAAGATCTTAACTGCCTTTATTCATGAATAGCTTGTCCACAATTAATTATCCGTTTGTTGTTGTTTTATCTCCTGAAATTAGACGTGCCAGCAATTTGGTCAACAATGTACTATCTGGGAATTACTTTTGTCCATTATTTAATTGATACTATATTATCCTGGAATATGTATGATGTTTAGCTGGATTTCTACTAATTAGTCTAATATTTTGAAGTTTGAGATAGGGAAACAGAGGATTTGACAGGATAGCATGGACACTAACTCTTCCTCTGATAGCTTGCTTTTAGGTCTCTTGAAAAGAAAACAAGCGTGGTTGTGTTCCAATTTTTCTACCTAACATACAGCAAAAAGTCAGGGAAACATTTAAACACACTCAACCCCCTTATACTAAATGAACTTGCTCCACCAAGAATGGGCCATTGGCTAGAATCTGCAATCATCAAACAATCCCAACTTTTAACAAAGGGACAATTAAGGTAAGTTACCAACAAGGTCTATTAACCAAACAACTAGGATAATCAAATTAGTGTAATTTTTCAGCTACGGGAAATAATGGCAGAGTCCACAACTTTAAAATTTATCTATTTTTCCTTTAAAGAACAATTTTGATGCAATAATCAGCCTACCCACATACTTAGGCAATGATGGAGTCATGGAGACACAGCAAAGTTCTAAAATAATAGCTTCTTGAAGTTAATGGTGTTCCTTTCATTCTAGAGACAACAGTGGCTGCATTTGCTTAGAGCAGTTTCCAAACTAGAGTGATAGCTAAATTGACTAAAGGGTATTCCTGAGTCCTGACCTTTCATTTGGATAATAATTACAAATGAGACTCCTTGAGGATGCGTATTTTAGTTATGTAGTCTTGTTATAGAAAATTCAAGAGAGACCCATCAAGGCCAGCCTTCATTAACCACCGATGAGTAAAACAGGAGAATTATAATATGAGAAGGCTTAATATGAGGGACACATGATGAGCCCACCAACATGAAATTATCGTGCTGCATACCTTTCACTTGGTAGGTCCTTTCATGGGGAAGATATGACTAGAATTGCACTTTTCAGATTATCCCAATACAGTGTTCTTCAACATGTTGTTGTTAGGCCACACCCTACACATAGAACTTGTCCAAGGGAGGTCCAATATCCTCATTCTGCAGTTGCATAACACTTGCTCCTAGGCTATCAGCATAACACTAATACCGACGTTTCACCCGACCCAATTCAGATAGGATTCACCCTTGTTTGGGTCATGATGTGTTTGGATCCTAATCAAAGAATTCTTCAGATCCTACTTTCCGTGTTTGGGTCACAATCCATATCGAATCAGACCATCCGAGATTTAACAATAAAATGAAAATGATATTTTCCAAGCGAAAGCCTGTAGTTTTGGTAGAGTCCAAAAAGCCACAAACCAATCATAGTTTTGTTGAATAATTAAAATAAGAACTTACTGAAACACATGATCATTTTGGACTGAGGCGCGGAAGATAGGTTTTAAAAAGCATAGAGCCTTTCTAGGGTTCAAATCAGGGTACTTATACGGAACTGACATAAGAACTGATGTTCACATCACAGTTTCAAATTCTCCCCACTCATCTCATTCCCAGAGTAATTCATTAGATTTTTTACAACAAGGAAGATGTATCAGATTTTTGGCACCATTATTGACCAGTTGCTTTCTTTGATACAACACTTTGTTTGCTGCCTTTGTTCTTTACGATATAGTTCTTTCCTAAACGTGTTTTTTGGTAGGTAAGTTGGGATTGAACCACCGACCTCAAGGTTGAAGAACAGAGCCTTTACCAATTGAGCTAGAGGCTCAACCCTAACCCAAGTGTATGTTACTAGATGTTTCATGCCTGTTCGATGTGGTTTGTCACTAGCCACAGAATTGTAGATATGAAGTGATAACTTAAACATTTCACAGTATAAGACTAAGTTACCCATAGGATTTTGAGGTAGCTTCATTCATAACGTGCATTACAGCATTAGTCTCTACATATTCCTTGAACAGGTTCCAAATTCTCATTCAGAGTTCAACATACGTCTCCTATTGTTACCTATGTTTACATTATTTAGAATGGTGTAGTGCTGATTTGAACTGTTTGAATCTAACAGAGGTTATTACACATTTATTAAAAAAATCCCAAACTAATGAGCTATTGGGCTGATGTAGTGTTTTGAGGGGATGCTCCTGCATCAATTTACACACTTAAAATTATAAAATATCAAGATTTTAAATAGGATATAATACTCAGATTTCTTTTGGTGCTTATAAGGTCAACATACATGCATAGCAACAGAAGGTTACAGTTTCAGGGGTTGTAGATTTTGCAGCTTGATTAAGAAGCCGCTCCCTCTTGGTCATCTGCCCACTTTCCCCTTGCCGGGCGAGTGATAGAGGGGAAGAATTCAATGCGAAGATGCATGGGAATGTGGCAAGGGAATGGGTAATAACAGCCCCCCCACCATCAAACACAAAAGGAAGTACGCCAAAAAAAAGAGTCTACAACTCAACTCAACTAAGCCTTTGTCCCAAACTAGTTGGGGTCGGCTAATGAATCCTTGAGAAAATTTTCATGAAGAAGGTGAAAGGATCTACCCGACTCAAATTGACTAAGTCTACTCCTGAGTCTGACACTTGTTGGGTTCGTCTACATGGATCATTTCCTTCCATTCTATCCTATCCAAGGTCGTGTTCTCTGTTATGTTCCTAGCCCTCAAATTGACTAAGTCTACTCCTGACACTAGCCGACATATAACACAAAATAATAGAAAAATAAGTAACGAATAAAAACCAGTGTTAAGAGCCTACATTAGTTCGCAATGGAATTGATCTTCTTAGAGGGAAGATTAACCTCTCGACCCACTTCAAGGTCTCCTTTGTGTGGAAAACACAATTTCTGAGATAAATTTCTTCTTGGTTGATTTACAATGGAATCTAATGAGTGTTTATATAGAACACTCAAAAGGGATTAACATAGAAAGAGATCGAGATAAAGAAAGAAACTAATAAATCAGGATTATCTTGATCTAGATTAGTATTTTAATCTATCCTAACTACTCAAACTATCATATCTTGTGAGACCCGATCTTATTCTGTTACCCATACCAACCAACTAATATTAAAAAAAAACAGAACTAATTTATTCCACTCTAAGTGGGACCCATCTAGGCACGTAAGAACCAGACACTGTCATTCTTCTCTTCCGCTTCTCTGTCTAAAACCAATAAATGCATCGTAAGTGCTTTCCTTGGGAATAAGACATGAACACTGATGTAATAAACATTGTATGTTCTATTGACTTCTCCTCTAGCATTAACCTAAAAAAATTATGGAAAAATACAGACACACCCCCTTAACTTTCTGACATTTTCAACTATAGCCCTGACTTTTAAAAGTCACCAACTACACCCCCGAGGTTTAAATTTGTGTAAGGTAGACCCCCTTAGTTGACTGTTCGTCCACATATAGAAGGGTTAGGATGATCCTGTGGAGCTGATTTTTTGGGCACACCTTATCTGTGTCGGGGCCCATCAAATGAACGCTTTGGATCATCCAAACAATACGGGTCCACTGTGTTTTTGGTAGTGTTTGGATTCAGGTATGGCGTTTGGAGGGGGGTATGGGGTCTTCATTAGCATTGATAGTATTTCAAAAGAGGGCGTCTACCTTATACAAATTGAAACCTCAGGGGGTGTAGTTGGTGACTTTTAAAAGTAAGGGTTAGAGTTGAAAATGTCAGAAAGTTGAGGGGGTGTAACTGTATTTTTCCCAAAAAAATACATTTAGAAAATCAAGAGAACAAGTAAGTAAAACAAGATCAAATTCCAAATACAATCTTCATCATAGTGCAATTTGCAGATTGCACAAAACCAATCATGCCCTAGATAAACTTAGAAGGAAAACACCCAGTCTTCGACCATCGAGCAGAGCTGCAACCATACGATCTCAACCATTGGATAGAAGAATAGCCCTAAATTTCTTGTGAAACCAACGGCTCAAATCATCAACCAAGGAAACTACTAGCCAAAATTAACAAAACCAGATCATAAATTCCCTAAGAGGGTAAAAAAGATAAAAATATACATTTCAATAAAAATCCACCTGTAAATAGATTTTATGCAAGAACAAACAATTTCAAATAGCCATATTTTCAAGGGAGATTATATTATTATAAAAAACAAAGTATAGATTGAAGATTGTATAACAAGAAAGCCGTAGAAGAAGATACCTGAAAAGGAGGTTTTGATGAGAAAAATCTCTGCTCGGAACGGAAATCAAACGATTCTTTGTTCTGTCTGTGAATTTGGGAATTAGGGTTTTGTATGCGAGCTAATGTTGCGTTGGGGGCGGGAAAATGCTAGAAGAGTGCGTGATAGTTTGGCGGGAGATTATGTGTCTAATTACACTATATAGGAATGAATTAATTAGATGGTTATGATCTCTTAATTGATAAGATTATTGTACCATGGCCCGCTATGGGGATTTCTAGGGTCATCCAACCTTAGATCGGACCATACATGATAAATTTGCTCCAATGGGACCCATTTATAACATGAGGAGATCATGTCTTTTCAAGGGTAGGTCCCACATTTGGTGGGTTTGGGGTGTCATATCACAAGAGTTACTCCTATGTACAGAGACCCACAAACCCCTTGATGAAGTGGATTTAACAAAGGGAAATGATAAATGCACCCCGTTTCATCGCTTGGGACACCCAGCTGCATTGTACGTGGCAACCTAGGCCACTTCATTCCTTAAATGTGAAGTACATCAGCCCATTTGCAGTCATAGATACACTGTAAGTGGGTTTCCCAAGTAACGAAAAGGGGCGCATTTATCTTTTCCCTTTAATAAATTATGGACAAATCACAAATGATCCTACATTTCTCAGATCTTATTGATTTCTTCTTCAGATTTTTTCATTAGTTGCCTCAAATCTTGCAAGATTGTTAAATTTCAAAGTGTATTTTTTCAAGGGAAAATTGTTTCTCAACTTATTTGAGCTCGAGCTCTAAAACAGTATGGGCCTATATTTTGGGGGTGATCCAAAGCATTCCATTTGAAAGGCCCTTACATAGCTAAGGTGTCCACGAAAATCAGGTGTTAGGATCATCATAACCCTTCCATTTGTGGAGAAGCAATATGTGTTCATTTTGCCCTGCACTTTTGGATGGTCTAGCATGATCCTATAGACCTGATTTTTGGTACATACCCTATAAATGTAAGGGCCTTTCCAATTAATGCTTTGGATCAATCAAAGAGTGTGGGCCCACATGAGTTTTTGTCTCTCGAGCTCAGATAAGTTTTTCCTTTTTTGAAAGCTAATTTTGTCTAGCCTAGTTTTATTTTATTTTATCTTTTATAGATGTAGCAAGAACAAAAAAAATGTAATTTTATGTCCAACAGCATTTTGGTCATTTTATTGGTCTAGCTTGCACGTGTGTCAATGGACCCTGATGGTCCAATAGGTCCAAGGATGAACACTAATTGGCATGATTTGGGCACAAAAATGCCTGAGTAGGATCTAGAACATTCCAATTAGGCATGGAGCGTGACCATGATCCAAACAGCACTCCAAAAGATATATGATTAGGGATCCGAACCTAACCATGACATAGGTGGACCAAGTGTTTTTCAAAATGTACTCTACGGCCCACACAATAAGATGATCCAAACCGTCCATTTGATGGCCCGCAACATAAATAGACTGTGCCCCAAAAATCATTTCCATAGGATAATCACAACCTTCCGATCTATAGAGGTTTCCATAATGAGGAATAAGATTGTGCGGTCGACTGCACCAAGCTTAGGTGCGGTCGAGGGCCCCAAACTCATGTGGGCCCACTTTGTTAGGATGATCCAAAGCATTCATTTGAAAGGCCCTTACATAGATGGGGTATGTACAAAAAATCAGCCCCATAGGATCATCCTAACCCATCCATTTGTTAATGTCAAAATGAATAGACACCGTTTGCCACAAATTTGCCCATTTTTGCCCTCCACTTTTTGAGGGGTTAGGATGATCCAATGGACCTGATTTTTTGTACACACCCTATCTATGATGAGGCCTCGCAAATGAATGGTTTTGATCAGAACAAAAAATCTGGGACCCATGTGTTTGGGCCCTCGACCGCACCTAAGCTTAGGTGCGCTCGACTGCACACTCCTTTTCCTCTTCCATAATATGCAGATCCTCTATTACCAGAGTTCTAGGATCTTCCAATGGAAATGATTTTTGGGGCACAACCTAATTACATTGTGGCCCATCAAATGGACGGTTTGGATCATCCTATGATGTGGACCGTACAGTACTTCTAGAAAAATACTGTTCCATATGCGCATACACCATATAATTTTCCCTCCAAATTCGCCTAAGACGAGAGAAACCAGGGATATGACACGTACATTAGCAAGACATCCGCCCTTGATATTTGATCCAACATCAGCCCCTTAAAAAGTAGAAAAAATTATTTGCCGTTCGATCAAATATCAACGGTGGATGCCCCGCTAGTGTACGTGTGGAATCATGTACGTCTACTCTATTACACTATAGGGGGCTGTACCTAGTAAAAAAGTGGGGGCTAATAATATATCACTTCCCCATATAAATACCATTAACCTCCTTGAGTCACTCATTTCGACATTTTCAACATTTTTATTTAGTCCCTGCGTTTTTGTCGTTGGAAAGTGCAGACCAGGAAAGAGGAAAAATGGAACGATCTCAGATCTGGTTCGGAACCCTAACCCTAACCCTAGCTCTGCTCTGCTTATCAGTTGAGGCAGATGATGTCGTTGTTCTAACGGCAGAGAACTTCGCAACGGAGGTCGGCCAATCTCGAGGAGCTCTCGTTGAGTTCTATGCGCCCTGGTATGGTTTTGTGCTTCTAAATCATTGAGATTTTCCTTAATTTTTTTTATTTTTGTTCGGTTTGTTTAAGTAATTTTGAGGGATTCTGTCTTTTAATGCTGAAATTTGCGAGAATTTCGATCTGAATCGGTTGGATTGTTGGATCCTGATGTTGTTAGATCGAGATCTTGTGATTGTTCGTCTTTTGATCTGATTCTGATTATATGTTTCTTGTTCGATGAGGTGTGTGAGGAATGATATATTATCTGAGATGTTTAATGTTTAGGGAGCTTTGTGCAGTAGGATTTTTCTGTGGAAGTTGGGAAAATTTCTTGTGATTATTCATCTTATGATCTGATTCTGATTATATGTTTTTTGGTTCGATTAGGTATGTGGAATGATCTATTATCCGAGATGTTTAATGATTAGAGAGCTCTGCGTAGTAGGATTTTTATGTGGAAGTTGTGAAAGTTTCCTTCTTTGTTTCGTTTTCCGTGGACTTTGGAGTTGTCTGATAGAAATAAGATAGCTTGCGTGTGTGCGCGTGTGTGAGTGCAGGCTGATTTAGGGTTTTGTTGAGCTATTTCCTTTGCTTTAGATGTTGGATTTTCTTACTTTTGTTCTTGGAGCGGATTAGATGCTGCAAGTTTTAGTTGTTAAACTATTGTTTTAGCGGGTCTGAGGCTTAGTAGCTTCAGCTTTACATTTTCTCTTTCCTTGTTATGGGCAACTCTTGAAAAAAAACGTATATGTTGAAATAATGAGTAAGTCATATAGCCAAAAATTATGAGGAGGTCCTCAAGACGAGACCTAGCTAAATATTGGATCCACCATATTTGCTAACTTCTCCAAAAGAAAATTAGCATCACTGCGAATAAAATAAGTCCATTTTCATGCTTGTCATTGCTTCTTTGTTCTAAGGAAATTATCTTCTAATTTCTGATCAATCAATCCCTATCTGTTATTTGTTTGAATGGCAATCCTTCTTTGTTATTTATTCGAGCATCCTTGGGGCTTGGGCATAGATTGTTATTCTTGTCAACCAAAAATTTAAGCTCTTTTCTACCCCGCTTCCTAAAACCGGTATTATAGATACTTATTAAGATCTGTGGTGCTTTTATTGACATGGTTGATGCTATATCTTTGCCGGGTTATTCATGTGTCAAGTCCTTGGATTTAACTCTTTTTTTGGTAGGTGCGGGCATTGTAAAAAGCTTGCTCCAGAGTATGAGAAGCTTGGTTCGAGTTTTAAAAAGGCTAAATCTGTGCTGATTGCAAAGGTCAGTTTAATATCTGAATAAATGAATCTTTTCAATGCACTGTTTTTGTACTCTTACGTAATGGTTCTGTTATGTGATGGGCATTCTACTCACATAAGATTATTTAGTTGTTACTTTTTACTCTTTGATCTGATTAAGTGCTGTATAAAACTATAAATAGCTGTAGTGATTCATAGATATGTTTCTTTCTTAGATCAGTTAGATTGCTACTTCTCAAGAATCAACTTCACCTTTTAACTGTTTCTATATCTACTCATTCTAGACATTAAATCTACCCATCTCACTATTTCTCTAACCATTGGTTGGTATAGGTGGACTGCGACGAACATAAGGACCTCTGTAGCCAAAATGGGGTTACTGGATACCCTACAATCAAGTGGTTTCCTAAATATTCCTTGGAACCAAAAAAGTGAGGATACTGTTCCTTCTATATAGGAAAATGGATTTCTCCATACATACTCTAAGTCACTTACTTTCATTATTCCTGCTTCTCCATCACCTCTCCTTTTGGCTCCATAAAATTTGATCGTGATCCTAATATATTCCTGTGTTACAGGTATGAAGGCCCACGAACTGCAGAAGCCCTTGCTGAATTTGTAAATACTGAAGGAGGTGATTGTTTAATGTTATGATCTGTTACCTTGGTCCATTTGTATTGACCACCTTGGTCGCAATTTTCACCTTTTCGCTTTAATGAAATGATCTACTAAATACTGAAGGAGGTGATTGTTTAATGTTATGATCTGTTACCTACTTACCTTGGTTCATTTGTATTGACCACCTTGGTCGCAACTTTCGCCTTTTCGCTTTAATGAAATGATCTACCATTCAAAAAAGATCTATTAGCTGGGTCCAATGAGTTGAATTATATTAATTATCCATGCAACTTGTAGTAACTGCTTTTTTTTTTTTTTTTGCATTAAACATCAGAGGGGGCATGAAGCATTTTGGAATTATTAATGTACTAATATTTTCGTGAAAATTTTACATAATCGCTTTCGCTTTCGCTTACTTGAATGAGTTTATTTTGTATTATAATGTTCCATTTTATCTATTTTAAATATTTTTTTTGGGGCCGTGTGTATGTGTCATCCACCAAGTTCACAATATTCAGCTTATACAATAAAAACTTGGAATGTAGGAGATTTTTTTCAGTTACTCTAGCCATCTGTATTTGCCCGTTAAACTGCCCATTAGTAGTATATATTTGGCAAGCTTTGATTTTATTTTTGTCCTTGGAAGATAACTTAAAAATGAGAAAAAAAAGGAAAAAAAGAAGGATAGGGGACGAGATGCCCCTTATGATAAGAACCCAAGAAAGTCGAAAGAAAAACCACTCCGGGCAACTATTAAGCAAACAAAAAAATGCATCGGAAACTACAAGCCACTCCCTATTGGCCCCACCCCTGGCAAGCTCATCTGTAGCATCATTAGATCTACAAGGGATATGAGACAAAGTGATGGAAATGCCCACACTAACATCTCTGATTTATGATATTCAATTGGTGAATCACCACATCTTGGGAATCCTACTAGTAGTTCAAGCAATAATGCTCCCAAAATCTTATCCAACAATAAATGGATACTCAGGGTGGTTTATAGTTTAATATATTCCCTCCAATGTAACTTGGATCTCCTCTCTGGAATATGCTAATCTGATGGGAACTGAGAAATGAATGATAATAGAGTGAGCTCATCTCCAAGCACACCTCCAACCTGATCAGGACCCAAGTTACTTCTAGAGCTACCAGCAAAATTGAGCATCGTAGAATTTGGCAATGTCGAAATCTATCAGGAATACCACTTTTCCTTCAATTTTCTGATCCAAGCAATCTGATGTAATGCAACTTCGCAGCCAGATTTTGACTGCAGGAAGAAGATTGATTGCAACCCAAATTCTTTTCTAGATTTTGACCTAGGATTTGAGCCAAAGCATGAGCCAAAGAGGGGGTGGAAAAACCACTGTTCCTGATCCAAAAATAGACCAGCATTATAAAGAAGAGAGGGGTTGGGACATGTTATGGAAAAACTACAGTTCGTGAACTAGGAATAGATCAGCAACATGAGTCAATGAAGAGAGGAGTTGGGACTGATTATGAGAAAAATTATGACGTGGATGGTGGCCTACTTCAATGTAGGATAGTTTGAAACAGATGATTTTATGTCATAGGAATATGATAAGTTTCATTTATGTCACTTGAGTGAATTAGAATAGAAGAGGACCCACTCCACTTCCATGATACTATCCACTTTATTATTCACAACACTGTTGATAATATTTTGTAGGGAGTAGGGAGCTTTAAATGAGGATATTTTTTTTTCAGTAAGTGGAGAGCTTTTAGTTTAGGTATTTAGAGCCTTCTTGGTTCATTTCTTTTTCCTATGTATATGCAATTGAGTTTTAGTTGTTGATATATATATATATATATATATATATATATATATATATATATTTGCATATTTGAATAAGCAAGAAAGAAGCTAGGGCTCGCTCAAGGTTTTGCTGTCTGTTCTTGTTCATGGGGTTTTCTTGGGGGAAACTGGGAAAGGCTCTAACTTTCAATAATTAAAAAAGAGACTAATTTTCATTCTTTTTATTTGTTATCAATTGAAAGATTGGTTGCTATGATTTCTTTGTGGTAATTTATCTTTTATTTGATTCTAGATTTGAGGAATATTGCTGACAATTGTAATCAAGAGCTGCTCATCATAATCAATCGTAGATTTGTTTTATATCATTTGATATCAGGGCATCGATTTTAGATTTTTTTACATCATAATCTCCATATACTTCCTCACAATGTTCCCCATGGAGCAGCCCCAATGTGGTTTAGAGGGGCATCCAAAGAACAGTCAAACGTTTGATCTTTGCCCACCACCAGCTCAATATTCGACTTCTTCACATAAAAAATCGCTGGCTTCTTTCCTCCCAGATACTCCCATAGTATACATAGGGGTAATAATGTAATATGCTAAAGATCTTCCTTTAGCACCAAGGGTAGAAACGTGTCCAAAACACTTGAGAAAATAACCGCGCCCGCATAGTTTGCCATCTTATATTGTATAAACATGTTATTGGTCAATGCCAATGTGAAAGGAGGGGGACCATAAGAATGGGTAAGAAGACAAAAGAGGAACAAGTGATTTGAGAAAAAACCACTCGAATTACAAATCCTACATTTTTTATGAATTCCTCTCAGCTCCATCAAATCTCTCTCTCTCTCTCTCCTTTCTTTTTTTTTTGTTTGGAATAATTTTTTGAAGGTCAGAAGAATCTTCAAATGAGAAAGTGCCTTTTTCAAACATAAGTTGCTTCGTTTTTCTAGTCAATCTGCATTTTTTCTTTTATCCTATATCATCTCATTGGATTTCCTAAAGTTGTGTTCCAAAAAATATTCTAAGAGTTCTTTGATGTATATGCAAGTGCAGGTACCAATGTAAGGCTGGCATCTATTCCCTCCAGCGTAGTTGTGCTGACAGCAGAGAATTTTGATGAGGTTGTCTTGGATGAAAGCAAAGATGTCCTTGTTGAGTTTTACGCTCCATGGTGAGGATACTTCTTCCAATAATTTCATATTTGATCATGCACTTTGCATTTTAACTGTAGAAAGGTTTATTTGAGAAGTTCAATGTCATATTGAGTATTGCGAGCACGCTGAATGCATCTTCACTTGTTACTATGATATTCTTAATCTCTTATGCCTGCCTTTTCTCTTTTTGTAGGTGTGGCCATTGCAAAAATCTTGCTCCTGTAAGTACATTAACAATTCCTTGATGGTGTTGTGTGTAAGGAATCTCATTTGTCCTCAAATATTTGACTGCAATAAAACATTAATTTTGTCTGCCATCTGTTTTTGTAGACTTACGAAAAGGTTGCATCAGCTTTTAAGTCGGAGGAAGATGTTGTGATTGCCAATGTTGATGCTGACAAATACAAGGATTTGGCCGAAAAGTGAGTGCTTAAACTTTTGAAACTTTTATTACGAAAAGAAATACATTATCTTAAGCTAGCGTCATATAAAGTTTCTTTGGTGGTTTTGCCAAGCAACTATAATTTTTAGCTTTTGCACATGTGTTGGCATTGCTTGGAGGCAATTTTTTTTTTTTTCATTTGATGATGAACTGATTGCACAGTTAGGCCTAGAAATGCCAGACCCACACTGTCTTGTAGCGTTAATCGGGCACTCCTACTTTTTTGTTTTTTTGTTGTGCTGACCTCTGAAGCACGGGTGCTTCAAAATGGCCCGCGTACCCGTATCGGGTGCGTATCCGACATGGGTGCGCTCGGGTGCGTCCCGGGTGCGCACCCGATTAAAAAACCTTTTTTTTCTAATTTTTACTGTCGGGTGTGTGTCGGGTGCGGTTGGGGGTGCGCACCCCAACGCACCCGACACGTTTTTAAGTGTTTAAAAAAAGAAAAAAAAAGACGCTGCCAATAGCAATTTGGGGCAGGGGGGGTTTAAATTATATAAAAGGGGTTTTAAAACCCAAACCCCCTCACTCACACTCACGCAACTCTCTCCCTCACCCTCTCTGTCTCGTCCCTCACGGCCTCACCCTCTCTCTCTCTCTCTCTGCGTCTCTCTCTCTCTCTCTTCCTCCCTGCAACTCTCCTCTCTCACTCTCTCTCGGGCTTCTCTCATTATCTCCTCTCCCTCTCGGTTTCTCCTCTCTCCCTGCAACTACTACCGCCGCCTCCGCCACCGTCGGAGCTCTAACCTAACCCTACTTAAAGGTACTCTTTCTCTCTACTTCTCTCTTTCTCTTTGTATCTCTCTCTACTCTTTTTTTTTTTTTATCTCTACTCTCTTTCTCTCTTTCCTTTATTTTTATTTGTGATTTGCATTATTTTATTTGTGATTTGCCCTAAAAAATAGCCTAAAGCCCTAACCGATTGAGAGTCACATAAAAATCAATTTGGAGCTCACAATCGGTTGGCATAATCTTAAAATGGATTGTGATTTTGAAGCCCTAAACTGATTTTCAGTTTGGAGGTCACAATTGGGAATTTGGGATTTAGGGTTTTAGGGCCTAAAGCCCTAAATCCCAAATTTCCAATTGTGAGCTTTTAGGCCATTTTAATTTGAGATTGTGACATTCAATTGGGAGCCCTTTAGGGCTCAATTAGAGGGGTTAGGTCATTAGGGCTTTAGCCTTTAGCCCTTTACCTTTTAGGGCCATGTTAATTTAAGATTGTGACAATCGATTGGGAGCCCAAAACTGATTTTAGGATTAAAAAATTATGTTTAATTTTGACCCCCAAAATCCGTTTTGGGCTCAATTAGAGGGGGTTAGGTCGTTAGGGCTTTAGCCTTTACCCTTTAGGGCCATGTTAATTTAAGATTGTGACAATCGATTGAGAGCCCAAAACTGATTTTAGGAGTCAAAATTAAACATAATTTTGACTCCAATAACTTGATTTGGGCTCACAATTAGGGGCTTAGGGTTTAGACTTTAGACCATCAAGATATAAGATTATGAGTCTTGTGACAACCGATTGGGAGTCCAATAATCTTATTTGCTTACTAAATTTGTGTTTGTTCTTTTAATAGAATGTCTTCATCCGGGGCTAGTAGCGCCGCCCAAGCCACAAATGCACCACCTTCTACTTCTACTGATGAAGACCTCTCGAAGCCCTTATGGAGGTATGCCACTAGATTTGATAAAGATCCTAAGGGTGGAGGGAATGTGAGATGGGAATGTAATTTTTGTCATAAGAGTTGGAATAACTCCTACACAAGGGTTAGAGCGCACTTGTTGAAGGTATCGGGACAAGGAATCGGAGCTTGTCCTAAGGTGAAAGCAAATGACCTACTCGGAATGCAAAGGTTGGAGGAAGAATGCAAGGAAGCTATGAAGCAAAATGCTCCTAAGAGAGTGCCATTGCCGCCATCATCAAGTAGTGGATCATTGAGTTGCCCAAGTAGTATGTTTGTCCCTCCAAGTTTTGATCTAAAGAGGAGGAAGACAAGTGGTCCAAGTGGAAGTGTGAGTGCTATTGAAAAGGCATTTAACATGGCGGCCCGCGATCACCTACATGGCGAGATTGCTCAGATGTTTTACTCCGGTGGCTTGCCATTTCACCTAGCAAGGAACCCACACTATGCGAGTTCATAATCTTATGCGGCTAACAATCCAATTTCCGATTATTTGCCTCCGGAGTACAACTTGCTAAGAACGACTCTACTACAAAAAGAGAGGGCAAATGTTGATAGGTTGTTGCAACCCATTAGAGAGATATGGAAGGATAAAGGGGTGAGCATTATTAGTGATGGATGGAGTGACTCACAAAGGCGGCTTCTCATTAACTTTATGGCGGTAACCGAGGGTAGGCCTATGTTTCTCAAGGCGGTAGATTGTTTAGGGGAGACAAACATTTCATTGCCAACTTGTTGAAGGAGGTAATTATGGAAGTTGGGCATGAAAATGTTGTCCAAGTAATTACCGACAACGCCGCAAATTGCAAGGCGGCCTGGCAACTTATTGAGGCACAATTTCCTTCCATTTTTTGGACCCCATGTGTGGTGCACACCCTCAACCTTGCTTTGAAGAACATATGTGCGGCGAAGAATGTGGAAGCAAATTTGATTCCTTCGAGGATGTAGGGGTCTTGAAGTTGCTGGTCTTTCTTTGGATGAGCCGGAGTTTGAGTCCATTGTTTTTACCGACGACATAGAAGACGATGTTGTCGATATTGGAGATGAAGCGACTGACTTCTAGGATTGATGATGCATTGATGCTTCCACATTCTTTGCCGCACATATGTTCTTCAAAACAAGGTTGAGGGTGTGCACCACACATGGGGTCCAAAAGATGGAAGGAAATTGTGCCTTATTTGCGGCGTTGTCGGTAATTACTTGGACAACATTTTCATGCCCAACTTCCATAATTACCTCCTTCAACAAGTTGGCAATGAAATGTTTGTCTCTCCTGAACAATCTACCGCCTTGAGAAACATAGGCCTACCCTCGGTTACTACCATAAAGTTAATGAGAGGCCGCCTTTGTGAGTCACTCTATTCATCATTAACAATGCTCACCCCTTTATCCTTCCATGTCTCTCTAAGGGGTTGCAACAACCTATCAACATTTGCCCTCTCTTTTTGTAGTAGAGTCGTTCTTAGCAAGTTGTACCCCGGAGGCAAATAACCGAAAATTGGATTGTTTGCCGCATAAGAGTATGAACTCGCATAGTGTGGGTTCCTTGCTAGGTGAAATGGCAAGCCACCGGAGTAAAACATCCGAGCAATCTCGCCATGTAGGTGATCGCGGGCCGCCATGTTAAATGCCTTTTCAATAGCACTCACACTTCCACTTGGACCACTTGTCTTCCTCCTCTTTAGATCAAAACTTGGAGGGACAAACATACTACTTGGGCAACTCAATGATCCACTACTTGATGATGGCGGCAATGGCACTCTCTTAGGAGCATTTTGCTTCATAGCTTCCTTGCATTCTTCCTCCAACCTTTGCATTCCGAGTAGGTCATTTGCTTTCACCTTAGGACAAGCTCCGATTCCTTGTCCCGATACCTTCAACAAGTGCGCTCTAACCCTTGTGTAGGAGTTATTCCAACTCTTATGACAAAAATTACATTCCCATCTCACATTCCCTCCACCCTTAGGATCTTTATCAAATCTAGTGGCATACCTCCATAAGGGCTTCGAGAGGTCTTCATCAGTAGAAGTAGAAGGTGGTGCATTTGTGGCTTGGGCGGCGCTACTAGCCCCGGATGAAGACATTCTATTAAAAGAACAAACACAAATTTAGTAAGCAAATAAGATTATTGGACTCCCAATCGGTTGTCACAAGACTCATAATCTTATATCTTGATGGTCTAAAGTCTAAACCCTAAGCCCCTAATTGTGAGCCCAAATCAAGTTATTGGAGTCAAAATTATGTTTAATTTTGACTCCTAAAATCAGTTTTGGGCTCTCAATCGATTGTCACAATCTTAAATTAACATGGCCCTAAAGGGTAAAGGCTAAAGCCCTAACGACCTAACCCCTCTAATTGAGCCCAAAACGGATTTTGGGAGTCAAAATTAAACATAATTTTTGACTCATAAAATCAGTTTTGGGCTCGCAATCGCTTGTCACAATCTTAAATTAACATGGCCCTAAAGGGTAAAAGCTAAAGCCCTAACGACCTAACCCCTCTAATTGAGCCCAAAACGGATTTTGGGGGTCAAAATTAAACATAATTTTTTACTCCTAAAATCAGTTTTGGGCTCCCAATCGATTGTCACAACCTTAAATTAACATGGCCCTAAAGGGTAAATGGCTAAATGTTAAAGCCCTAATGACCTAACCCCTCTAATTGAGCCCTAAAGGGCTCCCAATTGAATGTCACAATCTCAAATTAAAATGGCCTAAAAGCTCACAATTGGAAATTTGGGATTTAGGGCTTTAGGCCCTAAAACCCTAAATCCCAAATTATCAATTGTGACCTCCAAACTGAAAATCAGTTTAGGGCTTCAAAATCACAATCCATTTTAAGATTATGCCAACCGATTGTGAGCTCCAAATTGATTTTTATGTGACTCACAATCGGTTAGGGCTTTAGGTTATTTTTTAGGGCATCCATTTTAAGATTATGCCAACCGATTGTGAGCTCCAAATTGATTTTTATGTGACTCACAATCGGTTAGGGCTTTAGGTTATTTTTTAGGGCAAATCACAAATAAAATAATGCAAATCACAAATAAAAATAAAGGAAAGAGAGTAGAGATAAAAAAAGAAGAAGAGAGTAGAGAGAGATACAAAGAGAAAGAGAGAAGTAGAGAGAGAGAAAGAGTACCTTTAAGTAGGGTTAGGTTAGGGCTCCGCAGTGGCGGAGGCGGCGGTAGTAGTTGCAGGGAGAGAGAGGAGAAACCGAGAGGAAGTGGAGAAAATGAGAGAAGCCCGAGAAAGACGCAGAGAGAGAGGAGACGCGGAGAGAGAGAGAGAGAGAGAGAGAGAGAGAGAGAGAGAGAGTTGCGTGAGTGTGAGTGAGGGGGTTTGGGTTTTAAAACCCCTTTTATATAATTTAAACCCCCCTCGAAATTGCTATTGCCAGCCTCTTTTTTTTTTTTTTTTTTTTTTTGAACACTTAAAAACGTGTCGGGTACGTCGGGGTGCACACCCCAACTGCACCCGACACGCACCCGACCATAAAAATTAGAAAAAAATGTTTTTTAATCCGGTGCGCACCCGACACGAACCCGAGACGCACCCGAGCGCACCCGTGTCGGATACGCACCCGATACGGGTACGCGGGCCACTCTGAAGCACCCGTGCTTCAAAGGTGCTGACACTGGTGGACATTCTAACACTCCTCAACATATGTGGCACTCCTAGACACGTATGGAAGAAGTTTACTGGTGACATAATTAAAAAGTGCTTTGGCACGGTAGAGTGAAATGATTGTCTAATTGATTACTTCTTGGTTTACTGGATTTAAATTGATTATGTTATAGACAAATACCAGATGCCTCTTTATCCTTCATTTTTGCGATGCAATTTCTTTCAAATCTACAGTTCAACTTTTATTACTTGTGAAAAAATGGAAAAAAACTGTGTGGTTAGACTTATCTATTCCATACATTAAGGCTCTGTTCACTTCTTTTCCCTGGAAAACAGCCTTTTTTTTCCCTGACAAAACCTTGACAAGACAGAATTTCTGCGTTCACTTCTTTTCCAGGGAAAACTATTATCAGATGTGGAATTTCTTATTTAAAAGCTAAAAATGACGTGGAAATTGACTTTTTCCTTGTTACTTGAGATTTGCTTTCCGATTAAATATATCGGAAAGAGGCTTTCCAGGGAAAACAAAGCCTTTTCCTCTGGATTCCTTTTCCTTCTGCCATGTCACCTGGAAAGGAAAGGAAAGGAAAACGAAATCCTTTCCTTTCCTTTCCGCGGAAAAGAAGTGAACAGAGCCTAAGGGATTTAGGAAGTCACGAGGAATCTATGAAGCACTTATTCTCATCCTGGTGTTTGAGAACTTTTCATATCATCCGTGCTGGTTTTGTTGTTTATGTATTCATGTGCTTGTATCCCCTAATAGGCTTGTCTTATGGTTGTGAATTCAGTGTGCTTGTATCCCCTAATAGGCTTGTCTAATGTTTGTGCATTCATTGTGCTTGTATCCCCTAATATGCGTATGTCTTATGGTTGTGTATTCATTGTGCTTGTATCTCCCTGCTTCGGGCGAAACCAACTCATTCCCGTACGTGCCGGGCGTGTGGTGAGTACAGGGCCCGGGTACCCCCTAGCGCTGCAACCTCTTAAAATTCTTTTCTATCTATTCAATATTTCCCTCTGCCCCGCTATGGTTTTGTAAACTTTGGTGTATCAACAAATGCTTTATGTACTTCTTTTCCTGTTTGGGCCTGCAAATAATTGCAGTAGTGCTGAAGGCGCCATGATAAAAATCTGCTATCTATGTAGGTATGGAGTTAGTGGATTTCCTACATTGAAATTCTTTCCGAAGGGCAATAAAGCTGGTGAAGACTATGATGGTGGTCGGGACTTAGATGACTTTGTCACTTTCTTCAATGAAAAGTGTGGAACTAGCCGTGACGGAAAAGGACAACTCACTTCTCAAGTTAGTAGCAGAATGATGCAAAAACTGACATTTATATTAGTTTCTAGCTATTTTCTTAATATTTTATCTTTTGGTTTCTATAGGCTGGTATAGTTGCTAGTTTAGATGCTTTGGTGAAGGAATTTGTAAGTGCAGCCAGTGACGAGCAGAAGGCAGTCTTATCTCGAATAGAAGAGGAGGTGGGGAATCTCAAGGGTTCATCGTCAAGGTAATCTACTTTCATGGACAAAATTGTTTATCTAGTGATTTATATTTAGCAATTTCCATGAGTTTTAGTTCATCTGACTTTTGTGATTATGTGTGCACGTCTCATCGACTCTTTCTTAGTGGATTTTTCTGTTCGCTTTGTTGATCATTTGTTATGTTTTAAAAATGAAAGTTAATTTGATTGCAATCCACCATGCAGAGGACGTCTGAATATCTTTGACTTGCTATAGAGAGTCAGCGTTTCTGTATGTTTATTCATACTAATATATTTTTATTACTTAATAGTTTACCATGTGTACTTACTCAGCAGAGAGTCAGCGTTTCTTTATGCTTACTCATATTAATATGTTATTATTACATAGTAGTGTAAGTATATGAAGAAGCTGAAAAAAAGCGTTCATGGCTAAAATTGGGTTGTTAAGAATTTAAGAGGGCTTATTGCTAGTATTACTTCTGGAAACATCATCCCTCAATGCCTGCCTAAAATTAGGGAAACAGAAAGGAACAGAAAGCTCATGAAATGGAAGGCAGCTTCCGCACAAAAACTTTCTAACCCTCTCTCTCTCTCTCTCTCTAAGCTGAGAAAGGTAACCTTCTAAGGTCTGTGATAATGACCTTTGGTCGTTGGCAGCCTGGGCTGCTGCTTAGAAATGTGCATGTCGGCCTCTGATCTGAGTTCCCTAGATGACCTACACGTCTTAATGGCCCTCTGACAAAACTGGCCCCAACTCAATGTTGACGACGTGTTATTCGTGGTCCGGGACTCATGAAGTTTAATCCGGGGAATCCTTTTTTGGCTGTAAGTGTCATTGCTTACGTATGTACTTTTGTGATTCCAGCTTTTATAGGCATGGTTTTAAATTTTCACCGAAACTGACTTGAAACGACCGAAATGTTTCCGTTTCCAGCCCCATTGAAACACATACCAAAACCGAAATGCATACCGAAACCAAAATTGCAAGATCGCCTTGAGTAATGAATTGTACAAAAAAACTGACATAGATTTGCATCGCAAGTTCATTGAGTTTCAAGAAGGGTGATATGCTTGTGATACACATCAGGCCAAAGAGATTCCTCAAAGGGTAGATATAAGAACTTACGCTTCATGAGTGGGGGTCCCTAGAACATCGTTTGGAAGATGGGTGCAGATGCTTGTGTCTTAGAGTTGCCCAATGACATGGGGTTTAGTCCATTTTCAATGTAGGGTATTTAAGAATATCACGGCAACGGGGTCGTTTTTTGCAGACAGCCAAATATTCGTCTACCACCAATTTTAAAACTCGGGAGAAGATATTAAAGACGTGATCGATGACCAGATCGGATTTGCTGGGAGCGACGAATATCAGAAGTACCTAGTTTTTTTGGAAAAGACGACCATTGTCAGATTGCTTATGGAAAGAGCAGAATGATCAATTCAAGACTGGGAGAGATGATAGATATCAATTAAAGGTTTACAAATATAAGCATAAGAAAGGGCAGATATATATATATATATATATATATATATATATATATATATATATATATATAGAGGAAACTGTTGGTGAGCTTAAGCTCACCAAACTTATGGTGAGCTAGCTTGCCCAATCACATGGGTCCCACATTTTGGGGAGTGATCCAAACCATTCATTTGCAAGGCCTTATCATAGATAGGGGGTGTACCAAAAATCAGCTCCTTAGGATCATCCTAACCCCTCCATTTGTGGAGGACAAAATTGGGGCAGATTTGTGTCTGTCCATTTTTGTCCTCCACAAATGGAGGGGTTAGGATGATCCTATGGAGCTGATTTTTGGTACACCCCCCATCTATGTAAGGGACTTTCAAATGAATGGTTTGGATCATCCTAACAAAGTGGGCCCCCATGTGATTGGGCAAGCTAGCTCACCATAAGTTTGGTGAGCTTAAGCTCACCAACAGTTTCCTCATATGAGGAGTTTCCTCATATATATATATATATATATATATATATATATATATATATAGAGAGAGAGAGAGAGAGAGAGAGAGAGAGAGAGAGAACATTTCCTACACACTTGTGTAGGTAAGTTACCTAAGCACTACCTTAAAATACAGTGGGGGCCCACATTGTTTGGGTGATCCAAACAATTCATTTGAATGGTCCTCACATAGATAGGGTGTCCACAAAAAATCAGATCCATAGGATCATCCCAACCCTACGATTTGTGGAGGTAAAATGGACGTGTATAAACCTTCACAAATTAGTCCATTTTTTGCCTCCATTGTTTGAATGGTTAGGATGATCCTATGGATCTGATTTTTGGTGGACACCCTATCTATGTGAGGACTATTCAAATGAATTGTTTGGATCACCCAAACAATGTGGGCCCCCACTGTATTTTAAAGTAGTGTGTAGGTAACTTACCTACACAAGTGTGTAGGAAATGTTCTCTCATATATATATATATATATATATGAGGAAAGTGTTGGTGAGCTTAAGCGCCCCAATCACATGGGTCCCACATTTTCTGTGGTGATCCAAACCATTCATTTGCAAGGCCCTATCATAGATAGGGTGTGTACCAAAAATCAGCTCCATAGGATCATCCTAACCCCTCCATTTGTGGAGGACAAAAATGGGCAGATTTGTGGACAAATATTGTCTGTCCATTTTGACCTCCACAAATGGATGGGTTAGGATGATCCTATGGAGCTGATTTTTGGTACACACCCCATCTATGTAAGGGCCTTTCAAATGAATGCTTTGGATCATCCTAACAAAGTAGGCCCCAATGTGATTGGGCGCTTAAGCTCACCAACACTTTCCTCTCTCTCTCTCTCTCTCTCTATATATATATATATATATATATATATATATATAGAGAGAGAGAGAGAGAGAGAGAGAGAGAGAGAGAGAGAGAGAGAGAGAGAGAGAGAGAGAGAAAACGGTTTCTACACACGTGTAGACAAGTTATCTACACACTAGCTTAAAATACAGTGGAGGGCATATTGTTTGGGTGATCCAAACCATTCATTTGATTGGCCCTCACATAGATAGGGTGTCCATAAAAAAGCAGCTCCATAGGATCATCCCAACCCTACGATTTGTGGAGGTAAAATGGACGTGTAAAAACCTTCACAAATTTGTCCATTTTTTGCCTCCACGGTTAGAAGGGTTAGGATGATCCTATGGAGCTGATTTTTTGTGGACACCGTATCTATGTGAGGGCCAATCAAATGAATGGTTTGGATCACCCAAACAATGTGGGCCTTCACTGTATTTTAAGCTAGTGTGTAGAGAACTTATCTACACGTGTGTAGAAACCGTTTTCTCATATATATATTAGCCTGAAGCCTTGGTTTGGGAAATAATTGGATAGTTGAAGGTTTTATTCATGTTTAAGTTAGTAAGGGAAAATTAGGGATATTGTCACTTAAATCACTAAAGCGACTTAAAGTTACAAAAGGGGGCCCACTTCACTATCACGACGCTATACATACCACTGTTCATAAGCTTTGTAGGGAACCTTAAGTGAAGGGTATTTTAGTCCAAAATTTTGGTGGTTTTGATTAGGGTTTGAGAACTTTCTAGTCTGTTTTTCTTTCTTATAAATATATAGGCTCAAGCCATTCAGAGATATGTTTATGAAAATACACCTTGTGCAATGAAGAACTTTTCTTCACTGTTATTGTGGTGAGATGCCCAATCGACCTATAGTGTGATACCCAAGGGTTCTATGGTGTGAGGCCTTTGATCAACGATCCTTTATCAGTTTACGATCATTCCGTCAACTGTTCATTCATTATTTGATGTGTGTTTGTAAGAGCATTATTGTGATTGATCTGATCGGGTCAGATCTGTCATCTCATAGTCAGATCACAATGATCCCAGCCATCAAATTTTTCTGATAATGGGACAGTGAGATCTAACGGCTGGATTTGTTCAATCTTGGTTTAGATTGCTAAGATCCTTCCTAAGTAGAGATTTCGAGACCTTTGGGTGGATTGTGATATATTTTTAGAATGTCCACAAAATCAGAGATCTATTAATATTTATGAATTATTTTGCTTAAAGATTGTGTTATAAGTTCCCCCCTATCATCCTCATGCATGACCTTCACGTGGAGATAATGGAGACTGACCTTTCTGTCCATTAAATTGCCTATGATTTATGGATCGATCATATAAATTTGGTATGGCCTTCTTTTGGGATTGATGAGATAGACATATGTTCATTTCTACTATTTCATCTTCCTCTACAACATCCTACCATGTCCAGCTTTGAACCCGGTTCTTCTCTCAAACAATCTCTCAACTTTGTTTGAATAGGAAGCTAAAGATGGGGTAATCTCCATGTAAGAAGCTTCTTTTTGGGTCTCCCTGTTGTTCATTGCGTTGCTGGGTTTTTGAAGGGCATGGTTCTTGGTTTGCATGTCATTGCTTGGTTGAAAAGTTGGACACTTGCTTGGATTTGGTTGTGCTTTGTCTTGATGGTCTGGGATCTGAATGGTCTCATGTTTTGTCGCTGGGAGTTCTGCATGCACTTTTCCCGGGTGTGGGTCAATTGCCATCCCACGCCAGATTTTCTTTGGGCCTTGCTCCTATTTTCTGTCAAAAATGGTTTCTTCTTCTTCGACTAAGACGCATTCTCTCTCTCTCTCTCTCTCTCTCTCTCTCTCTCTCTCTCTCATGTGTTACAATGTTAGAATAGTTTGAAGTGGTTTCATTGTAAATGGTGACAATTACATGATCATTTTAAGCCTTGAGTTACTGTTTGTTGATATATCTCTCACACATTTTCTTTTGCATGCTGCCTTGACTGAGAGTTTGAACAGTAATGTTCCTTAATTGTAGCTTTTTAGGACAAACTTCAAGATGTTAGTCAAAATTTCGGTCACTAAATCCAACTTGCCTTTGCTTTCAGGTACGGTAAGATCTATTTGAAGGCTGCTAAAAGCTGTATAGAGAAAGGTGCCGATTATGCCAAAAATGAAAAGGAACGGCTCCAGCGAATACTTGATAAGGTGATTCCCAAATGTTTCATCTCTAGACAATGCCCATTTCTATTGAATTCACCGTTTCTTTCGACCTAAAATGGGTGTAAAAATTTTTTATGCCCATTTTCCACTTAAAAGTGGGTGTAAAACAAATTTTACAGCCATCATTGTCCACTTAAAAATGGGTGTGAAATTTGTTTTACGCTCATTTTAAATCGAAAGACACAGATCATAAATATCTTTTTTTTTTTTCACATGAATAACTCAGACATCTTCAAAACCAGAGTTATGTTTTCTCATGTTTTGAGTGTTATCTTTGTGCAGTCGATCAGCTCATTAAAGGCAGACGAGTTTACCATCAAGAAGAACATCTTATCAACCTTCATGTAAACCATGTTCTTTGCCCGCCATGATGTGGCTTTACTATCTCAGAGGGGTTCCAATTTTTAAACTTGGAAATGATGTTTTGATGTTAGTGAGAGGAGAGGCTGTAGGCCCTTCGACATCTGATATTTACGGTGGAAACATGTTTAACAAGTTATTTATACTAAGTACTTAATTTTTTTTCCCCTTAATAATATCTGTTGTCAAGTTATGTATTGAAATAGGGCATAAAAATAGTTCCTCGAATCAGTTTGAACTAATAATCCTTCATCTTGTTGAGCTTGATAATGCATTATTGTTTTTTGCAACATTGGCAGTTGTGTTCACTGGTGAGTAGTTATAAAAAAGCAGAGAGAAGTGATCTAGAATTCTGACGAAGGTGTTTTTTAAGCAGTAAACTGAAATTTTATTTGTAACAGAAAGTTTAACAGCCCCTGCTTCCTCTACATTCAGCCCCTTTCTTTGACCCCACTCCTTACCAAGGTTTATAAATTTCAGTTTCGGAATGCGTTTCGGTCCTCACCGAAACCGAAATTTCAGATGAAATCCTACGAAATCAAATATAGTATTATTTTATACCGTACAAAATTTCAGCTGAAATTACCGAATTTCGGCTGAAATTTCTGGAAGATATTAAATAATGAATAAAAAATCCCAGATTGTTTTGGTGAAATCCATTAAATTTCGGACTGAAATTTCAGGAAAACGAAATTTCGATTGAAATAATGTAACGTTTCGGCTACTATCGATTTCGATTTTGTTATCATTTTGGTCGAAATTTAAAACCTTGCTCCTTACTGGTTACTGAAAATCTCTACTACCTCTGCTCCCTCCTTTGCAATCGATTAATGTCATTTTTATGGGAAAATTCCGAACGTAGTCTGACAGAGATATAGGATTTCTAAGTTGATGTTCGCAAGGATGGACAGACTAGCGCTCTATTTCTTGCCTACGCTAGCGGAATCCCCTCTAGTGATCAAAGGTGTGTCTCTGTCTCTTAACTCTTAAGGCACCACTTCAGGTCCCAAAGAAGGGTTCCCACTTATGCCTTGTTAGAATTGCACAACTAAATCATAAGCAGCATTAATCAAATCCTCTCTTTCTATCCTAGAGTATCCATTCACTCCAAACTCATCTGCTTCCATTTCCACTTTCCTCAAGTCAGCTTGTCTTTTTAGAGCATTTTATCATCTCGGCGTTCGAGCTATTCTTCTGCGGCACCTCCCCTACAATTAATAAAGCCACAGAATAATCTAAATGAATCAATGTTAAAATTAATAAAGCTGCGGAATAATCTTAATGAATCAGTATGATTCAATGAATTGGATGATGTTTATAGTAACGGGTTTTTTTTTTCCCCCTTTCTGGAACTCATCAATATGAGATAGAACTGGATGATATATCGTACTAACAATCGAAATATGATCAAAAGAAAAAATCTCTGTTTGATGAAGCTTAAGAGAAAGAAAGTGCATGGCTGTGTGACTATGTCAGGAAATACTACTACAATTCTGGCTCATCTTGGGATAGCTTTTGAACTACCATCAGAGTTGAACTTAACCCACCCACAGCCTGTGCACAGAGTATGATCAGAGATTGGCTCATGTAAAGCCATTTCGCTGCTCACTCTTGCAGGAGAGAACAGGCACACAGGCTCAATCTGCTAAAAAATGAGCCTGTGTGGCTGTTCTCTCCGCGGCTCTCCGCGAAACTGCCTAAGCAAATCCCTAGTAATAATAAATAATTTTCACCCATTTTAAGCATAGAAGGGCCTGTTTGGATTGCAGGAATTTTCTGGAAAAGTTTGAAAAGGAAAAATATTTCAAAAAGTTAAACTGTTTTTTTACACACCTAAAAAGATAACTTGAACCAACCCTATTCAACTTTTATGTAGAATGACTTACAATTTATGATAATATTCCTCGAGATTAATCACAATCATATCATTTCCCTCATAACTGTGGAAAGAAAAAATTTTCCATCAGAAATGATTTTCTTGCAATCAAAACAAGGTCTTGCTGAAATTTGGATTCCGATCCCATGTATCATACTTGCCGGTAAAGCAAGTTGACTGGTTTGAACTCCTGCAAGCGCAGGCCAACATTCAGAAGCAAATGAAAATAAGGGCAGAGAGTGTAAAAGACTCCCCAATTGGAACTAATGCACACATCACACACAACAAGCAGTGAAAAGAATGAGACCAAGTTGAAATTTACTATTTTCATATATCTTCTCTTTAGTGCCTCAACAAAAATGCATTTCATTGGGGAAAATAGGAAGGCAAATCCAACCTATGGGGAGCGTGAAAGGCGAGAAGGACTACAACAAATATATCCTTCCAACAGCAGAGCTACCTATAAATTCTCATCACTGCACCTTCTAACTGATCTCATCATGGTACATTGGGGGGGAAAAAACTTTGACCTTGTGGAAGAAAAATCCTGAACTTAAGAGAAAACTGCCTTGATCTTGATCAGAAAAAACTTCGAACTTGTGGAAGAAAAATCCTGAACTTAAGAGAAAACTGCCTTGATCTTGGTCTTCTGATCTTCTGTTAGTGAACTGGGGAATAAGACTTCAAATGCAACATACAGATCGCCTTTCTTTGTGCTAAAATGTAAAGGCATCCCCTCCCCTTTGAATCTTCTCACTTCTTTGGGTTTGGTAATTCCCTGAAGATTTTACCAGGTCAATGCCTTCTTAGGAGATTTTGAATATTATGAACAGTAAAGAAAAAGTACGAGAAAAGGCATGTCCAAACCTTTGAGCTGATGTCCACTAGATGCTCATCAAGATGTTTGAGTGTCTTCTCAAAGCCAACAAGAGCTTGGAGCTGAAAATAACCAGTGTCTTATTAAATCAGCCAGAAAAAAAAAAACCTATACCTCTATGCAACAAACTAAAAAATTTTCATAATAAAATCCACCAAGAACGCCTCTATCTACGGCACAAACACAATCACAATGTATGTATGTATGAAGCCAACTCCTTTGGTTTTCATTTAGACTGGGTACAGCACATTTCTTCTAGTGTTGAGAAGGGAGCTAAAATAAAATTATGTATGTACAGCATATGTCCATCCATATCAGTAAACAGATTTTCTTCTTTAAAAAAAAAAAGTAAACAGATTTACACAGAAAAAAATTACAGGCAGCAGACTACAGTTGCGGCGATATAATACATGTCCTAGGCAATCATAATGACTTTATGCTTCAAGCTTAAGCATACATGCAAAAATGAAAATGGCCCGGCATACAGGAAATAGTCCCAGAGGAAGCTTTCCATGCTAGAGGAATTTAGACACATGCCTCTAGACCATGGTTTGTGCAAGTGCTTTTAGTCTTAAGCATCAGCATCAAAGTGCAGCTTGAGCCTTGAGGGTACAATAAACTATGAATCAAGGGTAAACAATAATTTCCAGGGTTTTGGGATCCCATGTTTAATGATCCATAAAAATGGTTACACATTTCAAATCTACAAGTCGTAAAAATAAGAAAGCAGATAAGTAAACATTTCAAGTCAATTATTGTCCGCTCTGTATTCGCACACTGCTGCCAGTGCTAGAATGAGGAAAAGTAATTTTTTCAATCATAGGACCAAGTAATGTTGGTGCATTTTGTCCACATCCATGATGTAATCTTCAACAACCTCTCACAAGTCTTCTTTTTTTTGTTGCATATTTCATGTTTGAGTATGCTTATGGATTTTTTTTCAAAGTGAGAGTTCCATTGCAACATTATTCAGTCTGAAATAAGAAGTATTCTTATGCTTATGTCCTTGATGTAGTCATACAGAAGTCTTTGTATTTCACAGCTTGGTGATTTTGCCTAATTGTCAGGTTTGTTTATGTTCGTTACCTGTTCAAGTGTAGTCTTTGTTGCTTTATTGTATCATTGGGTCATGAGCTATAGAGTCATTTTAGATGAAATATCATCTCTCTGTTAGTGATATTAACATAGCATTTTTATTTTGAATAAAAAGGGCGGCTCAGTGCACGAGGTTCCCGCCATTGCGGGATCTGGGGAGGGCTAGATGTACGCAGCCTGACCCCTGCTTTGCAGAGAGGCTGTTTCCGTGTCTCGAACCCATGACAACCAGGTCACAATGGAGCAACCTTACCGCTGTGCCAAGGCTTGCCCTCACCATTTTTATTTTGAATGATGGAGAAAATTTTATTAAAAAAAGTTACAATAAAAGATGCCTATGACTTAGCTGGAGATGACTTAAAAGCAAGCTGACAAGATGCAAAATGTTATTTTTCACCTTTTCAAAAAGAAAAGAAAAGAAAAAAAAAGAACCTGATAGGAACAAATACCATCAAGGAAGTCTTAAACCTGATGGAACCAATTAGGACATCTCTAACAATTTTATTTCCATTTTTACAACTTTTTATTGTTTTTTCCTTAATGTTATTTTCCAACAAATTATATTAATTTTCATTTTTTACAATTAGTGCTTCTAAAATCAGAAAAAATGTAGCATATCTTTTGCCTTGCCTTGTAGTTTTTGAACACCATGTCTCATTTGTAACTAATAATTATTTGCTACAATAGGTGAAGTCAATGTTAAAAATGCTAAAAAAACTCCTGCTGAGTAAGTAGCTTTGACTGACCCTGGATATTTTTATTGTTTAGGGTGAGTCAAATGGGTTCTCAATTGACTTGGCAGGCCAAAAACAGGTTGACCATGGCGAGTCAATGGTTGACATCTAATAATTATCTAGCCAGTTTGATTCATGTTACAGTGGCAAATGACGTTATATGTATCTAAGGTCATTCATATTAGATATTTAGATTCATGAGGATTTTGCCTGAAGGTAACAATTTTAATTCTATTATTGTTGGCGGGGAGATTGGTGGTAAATCCTCCTTTTTCTTGCTCAATGGAGGTTACACCTGTGCTCCCGGGGCTCATATTTCCAACACTTGACATCACTGAATGAAAAATGATACAAAGACGAAAATTCCTACAAAGCAAAGAATTGGATGAAGTAACGAAGCTTTATATAGTTATATAGTGGGAATAAAATGAAGAAACATATCAAAACCCGTCCTGTATTTGTCATGATCTTAAACATTGTATTGTGCTAGCTATACTATTTGCAAGAGCTGTTGGGTTTAACCTTGATGTACTTTTGATTATTTTTCATCCATAATAATATCAAGAGCCTAATAATAACAATGAATGAATTAATGAACAACAAAATGATCCTTGAGAAGAAAATATTTACCAGCGAAATTGTAACAGTTGTATGCAGGTCATTGCCTTCCCTTCTGAAGAGCTCGTGTGGTGCCGTTTGAATTCGAAACTGCTCATAAGATAAAATTAGTGCAAGTCTACGTAGTCAATTCAAACAGTGGTCTGCATTCTGAATTAGTAAACTAAGAAAACTAACCAACCTTGAGATCCCCAGGCTCTCCATCTATTATAGGCTCACCATCCTCATAAAAGACCACCTCCTATAAAAGGCCAGCATGAAATTACTTTGGTGAGTCAAAATTACCAGAGAAATGCACCTCAAAACCAAGACATTGTTGAAAGCTGCTAATAATAGATTTACCGAGACAAACATGAAAAGGAGAACTCAACACAGATTTAGTAGGTGGTTTCACCCAGCCAACAAATAGAAGGCACGGATCAAATGGTACCATTTGTTGTCACAGATCAGAGGGGGGTTTAAAAGGCAGTTGTTATGGATGTCATTGACCAGATAGGGAAGTTTTAACAGCCACATCATGACTGCTAGATGACTACTGGGAAAACGATCAAGTGACAATCAGAAAAAAGACAAAACATAGAAAATAAAAGGGATCAGAAGAGCAACTTATCATCTTCCTGAAAGAAAGAAAACAAATAGAAGGTGAAGTCTGCTGAGAAATGACGAAAAACTTTAGCCACTGATGTGAGATCATCAGATCAATATGATGATTGAAGGGGAAATTATCGGACAAATAACCAGTATTCTGTTAGTTCTTTTTATGCGCATTATATAACATAAATTTAAAAACGAAAAGCAATCACATTCACTCTCAATGGAAACGTAGAGTGCAATAGTAATGATAAACCAGTGTTTAAAAACACGGGTGTGATGCGGAACACGGCCAATAAATCCTTGTCGACTCGGCGCGGACGCGGCGCACGGCCAATAAATCCTTGTCGACTCGGCGCGGACGCGGCCAAGAATGAGGTTGACATGGTTGATGAGGTCATAACTAGAGAGAGTCAAAGGAGTTTTATTGACTCCGTAGGGCAAAACGCGGAATGCGGATCTGGTGCAACGTGGAACGTGGCAAAGAAAAATCCTTGTCAAATCGAGTGAGTTCCTTACTGTGTCAACGAGTTTTTAAACACTGTGACAAACATGTAAAAGCAAAGTAGACGAAGGTTGAAGGTCCTATTCCACTTGAACTTAAATTTTATACATTCAGCCAGCTCCTAACAAAATTTTGGACCAAGCAAGTCAGGCTGATAGTTACGAACTTCACGATTGAAATATCCTATAGAAGAGGACATGGTGTAGTAGGACTTCTGTTACACATCAAGGAGGAGTTTTCAATACCAGGAGCCCTTCCCTCCATTCCAGATCGTGCTTGCATTTGTTACCCCCGAAATACTCTTTCATGACACCCTTGAGAGTGTGAGTTTAACACAAATGTTTTGGACACACGAAACAAATACTACTTTGTCCCCAAACAGTAAAGAATAAATGGACCTGTGTTCTAAAGAAAGGATAATCAAGTGATCAAACCTCGATTTCAACCAGATCACGTCTTCCCAATCAGTGGCATATCCTATAAGAGTTAAGCTCTAAGTAATATAACTTAATGCTTGTGAAACTAAGATAAAGTCATACATTACTTTTACTGGTAAAAGTAGTACTATGAGAAATCTACAAAGATAAATAGTGATGACATTGTCCGTGAAATGAAGATATTGCATCCATCTTGTACTCTACAATCATCTAATGATGATAAATTAGGGAGTACCATTAGCATTGAGAAGCTTAAGTGAACATAAAGAATCTAGAAAATATGATCTCAAGGAGAAAAAAGTACACTTTGTTTAATGATCTGTTACTCTGAAACATCTTGCCATCTCAGCGAAATTACCTTCAATGGTAAAATTGTAAAATAGTATAGTTAAAGGAGCTCTCATATAATGTCACTGCTCATTCTTTCCAACGAAAACATGTGCAGAAAAAGTACAAGTGGGGCCCATATATTTGGATGGTCTAAAATATTCATTTGTTAGTCCCCACCGTAGACAAGTCATGCGTCAAAAATCATCTTCATAGGATGATGTTAACCCATCGATTTGTAGATGTTTCTTTACCGACATTTTTGAACTTTCGGAGCCATCCATTTTACACAAAATACATTGGCGGGTTAGAATCATCCTATGGAGATGATTTTTGACATAGTCTATCTATGTTAGGGACCAACAAATAAGATGTTTAGATATTATCCTCAGAAAATATGCACGGGCGTCATATAATTCATTTAGTTAGACATTAATGGATCCAACATAGAAAGTCAGAAACTAAGGGTCAAAGAAAATAGTGGTGCACTAGTTTCAGAGTGCATTCACAAATCCAATTGCCATGTGTGTCCTAAATAACAAAATTAGGTGCATACATGTACAATGAACACAACCAAGAGTGCAAGTGGCATTCAGAAAATGCAAAATGTTTAGTATTAGTACACAGGTCACTGTAGCCAAGACACTAAGTTGTTCAACATGAAGATAAGACTAAAAGTCATAAGTTCATGATATATATATATATATATATATATATATATATATATATATATATATATATATATATATATATATATATATATATAGAGAGAGAGAGAGAGAGAGGATTGTGCTCGGTTGAGTAGGTAGCTTATCTACTCGGTCGGGCAAAAAACAGTGAGGCCCACATTGTTTGCGTGATCCAAAGCATTCATTTTGATGGGCCTTGACGTAGATAGGGTGTGCCCCAAAAATCAGTTCAATAGGATCATCCCAACCCTTTGATTTGCGGAGGTTAAAAATGGACAGATATAATTTTCCACAAATCTGTCCATTTTTAACATCCACAAATCGAAGGGTTAGAATGATCCTATGGAGATATTTTTTGGGCACACCCTATCTTATGTCAGCGCCCGTCAAATGAATGCTTTGGATCACCCAAACAATGTGAGCCCCCACTGTTTTTTGCCCGACTGAGCAGATAAGCTTATCTACTCGACCGAGCACAATCACTTTTCCGATATATAGGGTGTGTACCAAAAATCAGGTTCATTGGATCATCCTAAACCCTCTAAAAGTGGAGGGAAAAAATGGGTAGATTTGTCGACAAACAGTGTCTGCCCATTTTTCCCTCCACTTTTGGATAGGTTAGGATGATCCTATGGACCTGGTTTTTGGTAAACACTATCTATGTAAGGCCTTCCAAATGAATGCTTTCGATCACCCCAAAAAATGTGGGACCCATGTGTTTGTGGCACTCGAGCTCAAATAAGCTATATGAGCTCGAGCTCACAAACAGTTTTCCCATATATATATATATATATATATATATATATGTATGAGATTTCGGTTCCTACACACAAGTGTAGAGAAGTTCTCTACACACTAGTGAGTTTTTAACCTCAGCCCTCAGATTACTTTCATCTACACCATAGAAATATACCCTAACATTATGCATTAACTTTTCAGTCGAGAGAAACCCTTGAGGCTTCCGTCTTCCCCTCTAGACCGATTGAAACCCTAACTTCCAAGAGTCGCCTTCCGTCTTCTTCTCGCCTTCTTCTTCGCTGAAAGCCTCGCCATCTTCCATGACAGATGAAACCATGACAGATTTTTTTTTTTATCCCCCACAGACTTTTTTATCAGGCATTTTTACAAGTAGATGAAGCCATGACAGATTTTTTTTTATCCCACACAACCACACAATCTACACACAGGTGGTTTTATGCTACTGGAAACCATGATTTTTTTTTTTTATGATAAATTAGTTTCTCAAGTGGAGAGAGAGGGTTAGGGCAGATGGGAGGAGGAAAGATTTGAGAGGGCACGAATGGGTAGAGGGTGAGTCGAACTCCACACAAGTATCAGTGATGTGCTAAAGACCAGGGGTTTAAATCCAGTGATTTAAGCGGTTTAAAAACACTGGATATATATATATATATATATGGATTAAATATTTGTAGTTTTCCATCCTCCTATTTGTAGCTCCACACCCTTTGCAATACCATGGATTTGTTTCGCGGCAGAGTTAACCCCAAGTGCTTGGCTTTCCCCTCGGATATTAAGTTGTGGGTTGCTACACACACACTAGCTTAAAATACAGTGGAGGGCATATTGTTTGGGTGATCCAAACCATTCATTTGATTGGCCCTCAAATAGATAGGTTGTCCACAAAAAATTAGCTCCATAGGATCATCCCAACCCTACGATTTGTGGAGGTAAAATGGACGTGTATAAACCTTCACAAATCTGTCCATTTTTTGCCTCCACGGTTCGAAGGGTTAGGATGATCCTATGGAACTGATTTTTTGTAGACACCCTAACTATGTAAGGGCCAATCAAATGAATGGTCTGGATCACCCAAACAATATGCCTTCCACTGTATTTTAAGCTAGTGTGTAGATAACTTATCTACACTTGTGTGTAGAAACCGTTTTCTTATATATATATATATATATATATATATATATAGAGGAAAGTGTTGGTGAGCTTAAGCTCACCAAACTTATGGTGAGCTTAAGCGCCCCAATCACATGGGTCCCACATTTTCTATGGTGATCCAAACCATTCATTTGCAAGGCCTTATCATAGATAGGGTGTGTACCAAAAATCAGCTCCATAGGATCATCCTAACCCCTCCTTTTGTGGAGGACAAAAATGGGCAGATTTGTGGACAAATAATGTCTGTCCATTTTGACCTCCACAAATGGATGGGTTAGGATTATCCTATGGAGCTGATTTTTGGTACACACCCCATCTATGTAAGGGCCTTTCAAATGAATGCTTTGGATCATCCTAACAAAGTAGGCCCCAATGTGATTGGGCGCTTAAGCTCACCAACACTTTCCTCATATATATATATATATATATATATATATATATATATATATATATATATATATATATAATGCACCAAGGATCCAAGGGAAATACATCCTGAAAGACTTCTTCACAGTATGACCTACAAAAGTATCAAAAAGTATGAAGATTTTTTTTTGAATGGTAAAAACAGTATAAAGCTTACTTGTCCATCTTGCATCCCCTTCTCAATATCAACAGTGATGAAATATCCTTCCCGTTCAAATTTCACATTTGGACATTGCTCACAGACCTGAAAGGAAAGAACATAGATATTATAGCAAAGACACAACATTGCTTCTTATGCTGATAATGAGGTAATGAAGAATGCAGAAGAAAACAAAAGGAAAGAAACTTCTAAACTTGCAGTGAAAAATATTTACTGTCAATAGTCAATACAAAAACTGCATGGTAAAAGCTGAAATGAAGATGATGTATGTATGCACAGCATTCACTACCAGCTCTTCATAAGCACAACTTCTATAAGATTACAAAAAATTGATGGTACCTGTTCAGTCATCTGCTGAAACATTCCTGGGCCAACTTGCTTATGATAGACCTCATTCCTACAGTTACAGCTCCTCTTACCAGGAGCCGGCTTTAAAATGTTCTTCTCCCTCCAAACCTGACAAATTGCACAAGTATTATCGCTAAGAAAAAACAGAAAAGCAGATAATATAACCATCCATCCATATCATATGTCCAGCCATGCTTTATGAGTGTTCCTTTTTTTCACATGTTTTTCCACAGTTGGATGTTCATGGAAAGTCTTTCTAAATAGATCATTTCCACTCAACTCAACTCAACAAAGCCTTTGTCTCAAACTAGTTGGGGTCGGCTAAATGAATCCTTTAGAAAAATTTCCTGAAGAAGGTGATAAATAGATCATTTCCAATCCGATGTACATTAGAACTGTCCGATTTCTGGCAACATTCTCTAGGAGATCTTTTTTGGTCCCATATAATTTCACCGTTGGATTTTGCATGAAGACTTTTTTGGGGTAGTGCATGTATTTGGAACCATTGGATTTTTGAGGAAGTGGCTTTCGGGGGAGATCATCTTCAATCCAATGTAATTTCACCATTGGATTTTTAACGGACTGTCCGAGTAAAGATCATTCCTAGTACATGTATCTTGTACAATTAGATTTTTGAGGTAGCGTCTCTCGTAGCGGTTCATCTTCAACCCAATATATTTCCACTGGTGGATTTTTGTAAGCAATGGATTTTTGAAAAAGTGCCTCCCATAGTAGATTATCTTCAAGACAATATATTTCCACTGTTGCATTTTTATGGATGGATTTAACGGAGAAGATCCTTCCTAATCCTCATCATTTACTCTGTCAAATTCTGTTAGACACCGGTGCAGGATGATCTAGGCATCAATCCGCATGGGTAAACTTGTTTTCTTTGAACAAATAAATATTAAATGTAAACAAAGGAGAGCGTAAAGGCCAGTACAAAAAGAGGATACGAGAAGCAACCCCCCCCACACCCACACACACCCAAAAAAAAAAAAAAAAGTCAACTACAAAGAGGGGATGTCATGCCAAACTATTAAATTGGTACAAGTGCCCCAAAATTTGCTAACTTATCAGCATAATCATTCCATTTTCAACATATTTGAGGGCAAAAGCACTCAGACATTTTGGTAATAATATCATGCATTTCCAAACAGGGCTTCCTAAACTTCCATGGTGAGGGGTCAACTTTTTAGGCCGCTAAATAATGTTAAGTGTTTCAATAACATGTAAATGCTCAATGCCATCCTCACCCAACACAAATGGATTCAGTTGGGGCCAAAGGAGTGCTCTCTCCATTTAGAGCACCAACAAAAGATTTTTGGTGCACAGTTGATTTGGGAGGGGGAACCCCCATTGTGTGGGCTTTTTATTTCCACGATAGCATCATAAAGGAGCTTTCCCCTTCGTAGAGGTATGAAAGTAAAGCACTTTTCAATTTCCACCGACATGTGACGATTTCGGTCAACCTGGGTTGACTTCCATGGGGACCAAAGTTAAATTGAAGTCAAAGTCTGGATCGAAATTTTATTTCATGTGGTACACCCACATAACAAAAAAAACCACATTTTTTTTAAATGGGACGTCGACGGGAACAAAAAACCATATATTTAGAAAATACTAATGCCATTCCATTAACAAGATGAGTTGGAAAGTAAGAGAAAGGCAGAATCATCAACTTTCAAAAACATGTGAAATATTATGTTTAGAATGAACATCATTGTTGCCGTGCATGTTACTTGGTGTTTAATCCTGTTAAACCAATATGGATGATCGTCTTGCTTATGTGATGTTTTTTAATGTGATTTATGCTTATTCTAGCATTTTGTAAAGTTTCATCTTAAATTTTCATTGTTTCCATGGAGTTCCTAAAACTTCCATAAATTTTACAAGATTTTCATAGACTTCCAAAAGGTACTTCCACTTTCGAGGGGATCGAAGTCCATATTGAAACCAACATTTGAAACCATGAGAGAGAGAGAGAGAGAGAGAGAGAGAGAGAGAGAGAGAGAGAATAGCACCATTTACCCTCTAAACATATAAAAAATAAGGGTAAATAGCTTGAACCAATTATTTGTATAGAGGATATGATTTGTATATTCACCACCAAAACAATCCGGATATAGATCGGCACCCCAGTTTCTGAATTTATTGTTGTAAATATCCGAAAATGACTTCAATCTAACATTTTAAGGGTGAAGTGATGCAAAACTTCATTAGATGTCTTTTATTTAAGAGGACAATAATATGAGAACTTCACTAGATAACCGTAAAAAATTCATTCCAAAAAGGCATGATAATTAAGATAGACATAAAAAAAACTATTACAGACTGGAGTGGCTCATGCTTATGAGGACATTACAAAAACTGGGATTCGATAAGAATGGAGAAATTGGATGAAGTGGTGTTTTTCCTCCGTTCACTAGTCAATCCTATTTAATGGCATAAGAATTTTGGTCTATTCGTGGGGCTAAATTTTAGCCCAATTTAACTTCTAGAAACTTGATATTTTAGTGTGTGTTGTGTATGTTTGTGTGTGTTGCGGGGGGGGGGGGGGGGGGGGCTAAATTTTAAATGGGGCCCACCTGTCTCTACAAATTTACATGTGTGTGTAATGACTGCCTAATAATAATCGTTGCTTATAAGGAATAAAAAAGAAAAGGAGGAAACAGTAAAGTGCGAAAATGAGACGATTGGAGCATGCAGAGAAAGATATTCAACCGTAGACCGACCAATAAAGGGAAGCACCACTCCACATATATATATGCCAGAAAACAGAAGTAATATTTGATTCGTGGAAGAAAAATAAATTTACAAATGATATTTGATGTTATTAACAAACAAATGAGAGGTAAATAAATTTAAAAAAAACAACTTGAAGATCATTTTGGTCAAGTCTAGTTCCAGAAAACTAGGCCAATCACTATATTCTATATTTCTGAAAGTGATGTGGTCTGAAGCATGAGAGCAAAATAGGTCAACAAAAAGTATACCTTCAATGAACCACCCATGTACAAATCCTCCAATGTTGCATGCAATTCAACAATTACATCATCACCTTTAACAATCCTCTCTTCCTCTTCCATAGAAGAACCACCACCAAAGAAGCTATAAGAAACAATCGTCTTGTTAGTGGAGATAATGACCATCTACCAATAACTGAATAATTGATATGAATGAAGCAACATTCAATAGTGAAGACCAGCATAAATAAAACAATCTATTGACACACCAGTGTGGTCAACTTACATAAAAAATGATAATGCCGACTGTGGTCAAACAGTCAAAAAGGACAAATTTATATGGTTTGGGTTTCATAGGTTTACGGGGTAAGAGCGAGGGGGGCTGCAGTTGATGGATTAGGCAATATTAGATTAGTTTATTTTTGGGCATGGAGTTTTGTTTGGAAATATTTTAAGTGAAAAGTGTTGAGTTAGTAATTTATATTTCTATTGTTTCTTAAAGTAGCTTGAGTCAAAATCTACAATCGGTTTCTTTTCTTACAAAAGACTCCTAGGTTAGTTTATAAATTTAGTCTATGGTCTTAGGAAAGTTTGCTTCTGTTATTTATACCTTAAAGTAATTCAAAAGTCAGGGCAACAATGGAGACATGGAGCTATCTTACCCAAGAAAATAAAAATAAAAATAAAAACAAAAGAAAGATTTTGCAAACTATAACAACTCTATAAGACCACAAAAATTGGCACAACCTTATCACTATGGTATCACCTCTTTACGTATTTTTGGTTTGATAGACATTTAAATTTCTGTGATTAACAAATCTAAGTATAATACCTGTGATTAACAAATCTAACTATAATATCTCCAAAAAATTATTCAAGAGATAACAAGTGAGATTGAATTACTTTTCAAAAAGGTCTTGGATGTTCATACCACCTCCCCTGCCCCCACTAGCCGCGTTTTGCCTCAGACCTTCTTCTCCATATCTATCATAGATATTCCTCTTCTCATTATCCGACAACACCTCGTAAGCTGATAACCGATAAAAATCCCAAAAAAAAAAAAAAAAAAAAAAATTCTAATAAGAAAGAGGAAAATTGAAACAAATGCAAGGCCTTCTGATAAATAAAAAGTAATATTACCATTACTGATATCTGCGAATTTCTTATTCGCCTCTTCATTTCCAGGATTCTTGTCAGGATGATACTTCAGTGCGAGCTTTCGATATGCTCGTTTGATCTGCTCTTCTGATGCTCCTTTCTGAACTTGTAAGATATCATAATAACTCTTCCTAAACAAAAAAATCAAATCAAATTGATCAAAATTCGAAAAAAATGAGATGTATATGTTTTGATTATGGAACAGAAAGCAGAAAGAACAAAATTTGAAAACAAACACATTCGTAAAAAAAAAAGAACAAAAATCGAAAAGAAGAGAGGTATAGGTTTTGATTCTGGAACAAAAGTGCGAAAAGAAATTCAACAGAGATTTTTATTTTTTATTTTTTACCCTGCGAATGTGGAAATTGCGTATGATAGAATGAAGATTAATAGCAAAAATCCTCTTTTTTGATGCGCCATTGGAGCGCTGGTATGGAGATCAGAGAAGAGATCTCGATCTCCACTTTTGGAATCTAGGGTTTGATAAATGATAACAGATCTGTTGATTAATGAAAGGATAAAGAGAGGATTTTCTGAAACAAAAATTTAGGGTTTTGGATACTGAGAATTAAAGATCTCGATCTCTACTCTTGGATAACAAAGTTTGGTAATAACAGATCTGAGGATTAATGCGAGGATAGAGAGAGGGTTTCTGAAAAAAAATTAGGGTTTTTGATACAGAGAGAGAGAGAGAGAGAGAGCAACGAACAATGAAAAGCGGTTAGATGGGCTTTTAAAAAAATGGAGGGGGTCGAGTCAACTCAGCGAGTCATCCTTCCATGTGGAGACGTGTTTGTTTCGAAACAGACCAATCAGAGGGAAGGAAGGAATATATGAACCAATTAATGAGTTCCACGTGTCGCCTTCTCTAGTCTCTTGAACCCCGCCTTTTCTCCTTGCTTTTCGGGTCTGTGCTGTTGTACAAGGAAGGCGAGTGGAATTGAGCGCGACCTCATTGGAAATAATACACCTCATTGTATAGTGGGGCCCACCTTAAATTGATCCAAGCCGTTCATCTGAGAGGTCTTCCATTGGATCTCTTAAGCTCTGTTCACTTGTTTTCCTGAGAAAGGAAAAGAAAAGGTTTCCCGGGAATCTGACGTGGCATTAGGAAAAGAACATCGAATAAAATATTTTTCGGCAATGGGTTTTTTTGCCCACCCCATGTAGGATTATGTGCCCCCTTGTAAGGTGATTTGACGTAAACAAGCTTTGAAGTGAACCACAATTCACGTTATGTGGGGCGCAAAAAAATCATCTCCCCCTTTTTGGGTATTTTGCAAAGAATAATGATACGGTGAGTAGAACCAACAAATAGCCTTTTCATACATTAGTAATCTTGTCCCTTTGTTTTTTTGGCCTTTTAAACTTAAAATGGCAGAACTACCCCTCACCCAACTTGTGGGGATTTGTTTAGTTCCATCCTAGGTTCCACTCTCTGTGGCATCACTTTTGCAAATGAAGTCTTCTATTTGCTTTATTTCCAAAAATAGTCTTCTAGTTTGGCAATTTCTAAATAAAGTCTTCACATTTGAGGGAATTTTCCAAATGTTTGACTAGTAAAAAGACCAAAATTGCCACATATATGTGAAAATATGAAAATTACCTCGTAAAAAGATCAAAATATCCATGGTGCTCCAATCAAACCATGAAGCATAAAATAGTGAGCGCTCCGCCTTACGCATAGGCTCGAGTTCATATTGTGGGACCTATCCCATCAAAATATAAGGTAAAATGGTGGGCCCTACCCAATGCATGTGTTTGAGTTGAGTTGGTTGGACCCATCCTACAAAAAATTAAAAGCGCCCAGTAATATGGTGGGCCCCACCCAAATGCATGCGTTATAGTGGCGTTTGTGGGATCCATCCTACAAAAAATTAAAAGGCCCCACCCATCAAAACATGAGTAAAATGGTAGGTCCCATCCCATCAAAACATGAGGTGTAAAATGGTGGGCCCCACTCTACGCATGGTTTGAGTTAAGTTGGTGGTGTTGGTGCAAATAGGGGAAATTATAAAATGAAAACTGCAATAATATGATCTTAGAGACAGATGAAAAGATCAAACCGAATATAGATGATCCTCAATATTTGTAAAGCTGCTACACGTCTTCGAATGCTTCGCTTAAGACGTTATTCGGTCATATTCTGGTGCAAAGATCTGACGACCGAACTATCTCCAGGAACAACAACTAAGTGTTGGTATGCACCTACCAAACACTTTAAAGGCAAAGCTTCGAGTCTCTTTAGTTAAGCAAATCGGGCTCTACACAGCACTTTGAGGCTTCTTGTATTGACCTTAATCTCACAAAAATATGGGACACACCCTTGGTTGGCTTTTCCTTTCTCTCACCACAACAACGGTAAAAAACCTTTCTCCTTTCTTTCTTTTCTCACTTATTAGAAAGCTAGCCAAGAGTCTCTTTATTTTCATGGACTCACCCTTAATGAGAGAACTAAAGGCATTCAACTAAAAATGAGAAAACCAAAGAGCCATCATAAATGGAATACAAAGAGTCACCAAGAAAGGCCCACTCTTTTGTCCTTTTGTGAATGACTTTTGGAGTACTAAGGAATATGAAAAGCCACCTTAAAGCCTTAGCCCAATCTTGATTCTGTAACTTTAATTTGGATTAATAAATCCAGCAGGTGGGACCCACCCTATCAAAGCATATCGTTGAGTGTTGAGTGTCATAGGTATATGGTCTTTTTATTAGGTAACTTTCGTCTTTTCACATTACAATTTGCTCTTTTTTACGAGTAAAAAAGCGAAATGATATTTCCCCCGCTGACGGATAACACACATCCCCCCCCCCTCCCCTCCCTTAACGTTATTCGTAGAGTTTTAAAGGCAAAGAAAAATGTTAGAGGGGGTGAATTTATCCTCAAGCAGTGAACCAGCTTTCTCACATAAACTGTTAAAGTGGGGGATTTTATCCGTTTAAGGGTGGAAATATCATTTCCCTAAAAAAAACCTAGTATTTTAGGCACACGACTAAAAAAAAAATCCTAGTATTTTAGTCACAAATTTATAGCATGACCTGATTTGCAAAATTTCCTCAAATGTGAGAACTCTATTTGCAAATAGTCAAATTGGACTTTTTTTTTTCTTTTTTTTTTTTTTGCAAATAAAACAAAGTGGAGGACTTCTTTTGCAAAACCCCCTACAATTTTTTGTAATTTAATGTGAATAGTTTTTCGCTGTCTATATTTAACGGCAAAAATCAAGGATTGGTAGATGTTAGAATTTGCTGGTTACAAAGCGAGGCTACAAAATGAACGGTTCAGATCAATCAAGGGTGGACCCACTATGTCATGGCATGATGGCTTTCTGTTAGAAATGAATAATTGCATGGTTGGCATGATTCTCTGGGCTAGAGAATAACCAAAGCAAGGCCTCTTAGATAAACAGTTTGGATCAATCAACTGTGGGAACCACATCACCCACCTATATATATATTGCATGGGTCCTCAACTAAACACAAGTTGGCCTTGTGGTTTTCACAAGGTCTGTTCGGATGCAGATTAAATCCTATGATAGGTAGAGTTCAGGGAGGAGACAAAAATTGGAAATCCCTAGGAATTACCCTGGGTTTCCTCTATTTGTTTATGGTTAAAAGTGGGATGCAGAGAATAAAAAAATAAAAAGACAAAAAAGGGTAAAATAAATATGTAAATGACAATCTGGTGTCACTTCTCCTTTTTATTACAATTTGCTACAATAGCCTCTTCGTCAGCCGGGGGGGAGAGAGAGAGATCAAACCCACTCTTTACCTGAGGTTTTCTCCAATATTGGAGTTACTGTTAAAGATTTTTCAAAATCAAGTGTTTTTGGTCAAAACAATTTTTGGAAAATATTTTCTTTAAGTGTGTTTTGGAAAAAGAAAAACTTTTCTTTGGAAATATTTGATTTTTGCAAGAGAAAGAGAATAGTGTAATGTAGTTGAAAAGATAGTCCCAAATCGGATGAGAGAAAAGAAAGAGAAGGGCTTATAAAGCACTACACTTTTCTATTACTTGTTTGATTGCAAATTGGGTTGAACCCATGGTTGGACCCGCGGGACGGTGCAACGCACCGTTCGCGCACGCGCACGCGCGGCGTGGGCAATGGGCTATAGGGCGCATAGTGGCGCTTTTTTAGGCGCACTTTGCACTTCGCACGCCGCATCGTAGCGAGGAGCGATTGTAGCCTTTAATTTTTCCAGATCTGATCTGGACCGTTGGATCTAGACGATTGTGGATCGGTCTAGTGGGTGGGCCGAATAGTTCAAAGGCCCATCAAGCCCAAGCCCAGTGTCGAATAGTTCGATTGGGTTGGGCTTTGATTCGATCACAACGGTCGGCCCAGCGGGCCCAGTGCTCCAACGGTCAGTGGGTGCGATCCATTGGGTTGTGTCCCTTCCCAACGGTCAAGGATCTAAGGGGTGCGATCTGTACCATAGATGGATCATCTAACGGTTAGATGGGAGGAGGGGAATTTAAATATCCCAACAGACTCTCTAGGATTGATCTGGTTCGTTGAATCGCGTATGGGCGCGATCTAACGGCCAGAATTCAAACCGATCTGGAAAGACTCTATACAGGGGTGCTTTTCACACTGAAAAGACACCAGAGGCTCTATAAAAGTTGCAGAACCCAACCATTTCAAAGTACAATCGAATTTACCCATTTCTGGATAAATTCTTAAGACTTCTAGTGCATTATACTCTCTTTCTTGCTCCCACCAAAATTCGTTTTACTAAACTATTTTCTTATTGTTTATCTAATTACTGTTATACTGCAGTAACAGAAATTAGACTGATTCTCTCAGGCTTGTAAGATTCTAAGGGCATTTCGGATTTGACTCCGCTTGTGCATAGCGTCGTCAAATTAGTAGGACATTCCTACTGGCTTCATTGTATCTTGGAGGCAGTTCGCGGATCCCCTTTGCACACTTCTAGTGGGGGCGAAATCTGTCTTAAGGAAAGCGATTTCGCGCCTTGAAGCAAACTGGTTACTGCTTTTTCTTTCCAACAGATACAGAATTATTTCTCTAACAATCTTAAGACAGATTTATCTTTGCTTCAATGGCGTTGTACTCAATCCGTCAAATGTCCCAAGACTTTGTCAAACTTGAGCGATTTGACAAAGGGAATTTCAAGCGATGGCAGAAGAAGTTGCACTTCATCCTTACGTCGCTCAAAGTAGTTCGAGTTCTCACTTCCCCAAGGCGGACAACAGTTGAAAATGAGACATTAGCGTAGGCTCGTGCAAGAATGAAATGGGAACAAGATGATTACATCTGCAAAGGGCACATCCTCAATGCTATGTCGGATACTTTGTTCGACATATATCAGGGAATGGGATCGGCAAGTGAGATTTGGAACGCACTCGAAGCGAAGTACATGGCGGAGGATGCTAGCAGCAAAAAATTCTCTGTGAGTCGTTTCCTGAATTATCGCATGGTAGATGATAGACCTGTTATTGATCAACTGCATGAAATCCAACACATGGTGAGTCAAATTCATTTGCAAGGCATTTTACTTGATGATTCCTTTATAATTCCGTCGATTATTGACAAACTTCCGCCAAGTTGGAAAGAATTTAGAAAAAGTCTTAAACACAAGAAAGAGGAGATTTCTCTTGATGACTTGGCTCTATGCCTCAGGATTGAGGAAGAGTCAAGGATTAGAGATCATAAAGATGATCATGAGAATTCTTCCTCTAAGATACACTTGGTGGAAAATGTCAATAAACCAAACCAACAAGGGAAAGGCAATCGGAAGAGAAACAAACACCCTGACAAGAAGAATAATAAGAATAAGAAAAGGAAGGGTGCTTGTTTCAATTGTGGCAAACCAGGCCACTACAAGAGTGAATGTCGACTTCTTAAAGATAAGAAGTCGGGAACACCAACAGACAACAACAAGTTTGTGGCCATGATTTCAGAAGCAAATATTCTTGAAGATGGCAATGATTGGTGGATTGACTCGGGTGCGACGAGGCATGTCTGCAAAGACAGGAATCTGTTTTCGACCTATGAAACGGTTGAAGATGGAAGTGTCCTTTACATGGGCAATTCGTCGACGGCAGAAGTCAAAGGAAGAGGCAAAGTAGAACTGGAATTTACATCCGGCAAGCGCCTCACTCTTACCGATGTCTTTCATGTACCTGAAGTGCGAAAGAATTTAGTTTCTGGAAGCATTCTTAACAAGAATGGCTTCAAGCTCGTATTTGAATCTGACAAATTCATTCTTTCTAAGGGGGGTACCTTTGTTGGAAAGGGATATATGTATGAAGGGATGTTTAAACTCAATATCAATAAAGTGAATGTCTTTGCTTATGTTGTTGACTCTTTTTCTTTATGGCATAATCGTTTAGGACATGTTAATACTAGGAAAATGCATGATATGGTTAAGTTAGATTTAATTCCAAAATGTGAAATTGATTTAGTAGATAAATGCAAAATATGTATGCAAACTAAATTAATAACTAAACCATTTCCCTCAGTAGATAGAACTTCTAATCTGTTAGACCTTGTACATAGCGATGTATGCGATATACATAGTGTTCCTACCAAGGGAGGTAAAAAGTATTTTGTTACTTTTATAGATGATTTTACTAAATTTTGCTATGTATATTTACTTAGTCATAAAGATGAAGTGTTGGAAAAGTTTAAGGTTTATAAAACAGAAGTAGAAAACCAATGTGAAACATGCATTAAATGCCTTAGATCTGATAGGGGTGGTGAATACCATTTCCCTCTTTTCTGTGAATCAGTGGGCATAGTTCATGAAACTTCTGCCCCTTATACACTACAGCAAAATGGTGTAGCAGAAAGAAAAAATAGAACTTAACTGAAATGGTTAATGCTATGCTTGTTAATTCTGGTTTGAATAAAAGTTTTTGGGGTGAAGCATTACTTACTGCTTGTTACATATTGAATAGGGTACCAAGTAAAAAGAATAATGTAACCCCTTATGAGCTTTGGAAGAAAAGAAAACCAAACTTGAATTATCTTAAAGTTTGGGGTTGTAGAGCCATTGTTAAAGTTCCTAAACCTAAATTAAGAAAATTAGGTGAGAAGGGTATAGAGTGTATTTTTTTAGGATATGCTAGCCATAGTAAGGCTTATAGGTTTCTAGTTATAGAACCTAATGATTTTCTACAAATTAATACAATAATTGAATCTAGAGATGCCTTCTTCTATGAGAATAGGTTCACTTCAATTCCAAAAGAAGTTCAGCCTAGTAATTCTGTGAAACTTTCTTTAGAACCACAAACAAAAGATGGTGAACCTAGTGAAATAAGAAGAAGTAAAAGAGATAGAAGTGAAAAGAGTTTTGGTCCTGACTTTGTTACTTACCTAGTAGAAGGGACAAGAGAAAAACTCAAATCTTCTATAATGTTAGATTTAAATGTAGAAAGTGACCCTCAAACCTATACGGAAGCCATAAAGTCACAGGATGTCGCTTTTTGGAAAGAAGCAATTAATGACGAAATGGATTCTATTATGGGTAATAAGACTTGGTATTTAGTTGATCTACCACCTGGATCTAAACCTATTGGGTGTAAGTGGATCTTCAAAAAGAAGATCAAAGTAGATGGAACTATAGAAAAGTTTAAAGCTAGGTTAGTTGCCAAAGGGTTTACTCAAAAACCCGGAATTGATTATTTTGATACATATGCACCCGTTGCTAGGATTTCTACCATTAGAGTCTTGATTGCTCTTGCTTCCATATACAAACTTCACATTCACCAAATGGATGTTAAAACAGCATTCTTAAATGGTGAACTTGATGAAGAAGTGTATATGGAACAACCTGAAGGTTTCATTTTAACTGGTCAAGAGCATAAAGTCTGTAAATTAGTCAAATCTTTATATGGCCTAAAGCAAGCTCCTAAGCAATGGCATGAAAGATTTGATAAGGTGTTAGTCTCTAATGGTTATAGAATTCATGAGTCAGATAAATGTGTATATAGTAACTTTAAAGGTGGTAGTGGTGTTATTATATGTTTATATGTTGATGATATGTTAATATTTAGTACAGTTTTTGAATGTATTCAAAGTACTAAATTATTTTTATCTCAAAACTTTGATATGAAAGATATGGGTGAAGCAGATGTGATCTTGGGTATAAGAATCATAAGACATAACAGTAGATTGATTCTAACCCAGTCACATTATATTGAAAAAGTTCTTAAAAAGTTTAATCATTTTGATTGTTCACCTGCTTCAACTCCTTTTGATCATAGTGGGAAGTTATATCTTAATTCTGGAAGGACTATTTCTCAACTAGGGTATGCTAGTGTGATTGCTAGCCTTATGTATGCTATGACCTGTACTAGGCCAGACAAAGCATTTGCTGTGGGTAAGCTTAGTAGGTTTACCAGTAATCCAAATTTCTCTCATTGGAATGCAGTCTATAGAGTATTAAAATATTTAAAGAAAACTATAGACTATGGTTTATGTTATGGTGGGTATCCAACTGTAATAGAAGGATGCACTGACGCTAGTTGGATAACTGAGCGTATAGATCATACATCAACCAGTGGGTGGATTTTCACCCTTGGTGGGGGAGCAGTCTCCTGGGCCTCTAAGAAACAAACATGCATTTCAACATCCACTATGGAAGCATAGTTTATAGCTCTGGCAGCATGTTGTAAAGAGGCGGAATGGCTTCGGAATTTGTTATTGGAAATTCCGTTATGGCCTAATCCTATGCCATCGATTTATGTCCACTGTGATAGTCAGGCCACACTATCAAGGGCATATAATCATGTTTATAATGGTAAGTCCAGGCATATAGGACTTAGACACAGTACTGTGAGAGAGTTACTTACTAATGGAGTAGTAACTATTGATTTTGTGAGATCAAGCCAAAATTTGGCTGATCCATTTACTAAAGCTCTTGCGAGAGATATGGTGTGTAAAACATCATTAGGGATGGGGTTAAAGCCATTACCAAATAGTCACCAATGATGGAACATCGACTCAACACTTGAATAAATATCAAGTCTTGAGTTCAATGAGTCAAAGTACATCATATGGAGTGATTGCAAGCACTATAATATATTATATTTCCATCCCAAGGTAAAGTGCTTGGTACCTGTAATGTATAAAAGGGAAAGGCTGAGCATTTGAGCTCTTAATAGACTTATAACAAAGTGTTGGAGTGTTATAGTTACAGGGGCACTCTTGATAAGTCTACCTATGTGAGTGTGGGAGTGGTGCCGCTTCCTATAAGACCTGGCTAGTTTCTAGAGCACTCATGAAACCAAGATATAGACACAAGGCCAATTCATGTGTCGGTTTTTTAGAAATTGCCCAAAGAGATAAATTCTTATGTGTGAGATGTGTCCGGTTAACCAAATAGAATCGCTAGTTCAAAGACATGTCTACTATGCAATTCTGGTTAACTTTGATGTGTTTTTACTAAGTAAAGGTTCAAATCGAAAGATACATTTATTTATGCATAAAAATTCCAAGCCTGATGAGAAAATCTTTTTTGATTTTGAAAATGGTGGGGGATTGTTAAAGATTTTTCAAAATCAAGTGTTTTTGGTCAAAATAATTTTTGGAAAATATTTTCTTTAAGTGTGTTTTGGAAAAAGAAAAACTTTTCTTTGGAAATAGTTGCTTTTTGCAAGAGAAAGAGAATAGTGTAATGTAGTTGAAAATATAGTCCCAAATCGGATGAGAGAAAAGAAAGAGAAGGGCTTATAAAGCACTACACTTTTCTATTACTTGTTTGATTGCAAATTGGGTTGAACCCATGGTTGGACCCGCGGGACGGTGCAACGCACCGTTCGCGCACGCGCACGCGCGGCGTGGGCAATGGGCTATAGGGCGCATAGTGGCGCTTTTTTAGGCGCACTTTGCACTTCGCACGCCGCATCGTAGCGAGGAGCGATTGTAGCCTTTAATTTTTCCAGATCTGATCTGGACCGTTGGATCTAGACGATTGTGGATCGGTCTAGTGGGTGGGCCGAATAGTTCAAAGGCCCATCAAGCCCAAGCCCAGTGTCGAATAGTTCGATTGGGTTGGGCTTTGATTCGATCACAACGGTCGGCCCAGCGGGCCCAGTGCTCCAACGGTCAGTGGGTGCGATCCATTGGGTTGTGTCCCTTCCCAACGGTCAAGGATCTAAGGGGTGCGATCTGTACCATAGATGGATCATCTAACGGTTAGATGGGAGGAGGGGAATTTAAATATCCCAACAGACTCTCTAGGATTGATCTGGTTCGTTGAATCGCGTATGGGCGCGATCTAACGGCCAGAATTCAAACCGATCTGGAAAGACTCTATACAGGGGTGCTTTTCACACTGAAAAGACACCAGAGGCTCTATAAAAGTTGCAGAACCCAACCATTTCAAAGTACAATCGAATTTACCCATTTCTGGATAAATTCTTAAGACTTCTAGTGCATTATACTCTCTTTCTTGCTCCCACCAAAATTCGTTTTACTAAACTATTTTCTTATTGTTTATCTAATTACTGTTATACTGCAGTAACAGAAATTAGACTGATTCTCTCAGGCTTGTAAGATTCTAAGGGCATTTCGGATTTGACTCCGCTTGTGCATAGCGTCGTCAAATTAGTAGGACATTCCTACTGGCTTCATTGTATCTTGGAGGCAGTTCGCGGATCCCCTTTGCACACTTCTAGTGGGGGCGAAATCTGTCTTAAGGAAAGCGATTTCGCGCCTTGAAGCAAACTGGTTACTGCTTTTTCTTTCCAACAGATACAGAATTATTTCTCTAACAATCTTAAGACAGATTTATCTTTGCTTCAATGGCGTTGTACTCAATCCGTCAAATGTCCCAAGACTTTGTCAAACTTGAGCGATTTGACAAAGGGAATTTCAAGCGATGGCAGAAGAAGTTGCACTTCATCCTTACGTCGCTCAAAGTAGTTCGAGTTCTCACTTCCCCAAGGCGGACAACAGTTGAAAATGAGACATTAGCGTAGGCTCGTGCAAGAATGAAATGGGAACAAGATGATTACATCTGCAAAGGGCACATCCTCAATGCTATGTCGGATACTTTGTTCGACATATATCAGGGAATGGGATCGGCAAGTGAGATTTGGAACGCACTCGAAGCGAAGTACATGGCGGAGGATGCTAGCAGCAAAAAATTCTCTGTGAGTCGTTTCCTGAATTATCGCATGGTAGATGATAGACCTGTTATTGATCAACTGCATGAAATCCAACACATGGTGAGTCAAATTCATTTGCAAGGCATTTTACTTGATGATTCCTTTATAATTCCGTCGATTATTGACAAACTTCCGCCAAGTTGGAAAGAATTTAGAAAAAGTCTTAAACACAAGAAAGAGGAGATTTCTCTTGATGACTTGGCTCTATGCCTCAGGATTGAGGAAGAGTCAAGGATTAGAGATCATAAAGATGATCATGAGAATTCTTCCTCTAAGATACACTTGGTGGAAAATGTCAATAAACCAAACCAACAAGGGAAAGGCAATCGGAAGAGAAACAAACACCCTGACAAGAAGAATAATAAGAATAAGAAAAGGAAGGGTGCTTGTTTCAATTGTGGCAAACCAGGCCACTACAAGAGTGAATGTCGACTTCTTAAAGATAAGAAGTCGGGAACACCAACAGACAACAACAAGTTTGTGGCCATGATTTCAGAAGCAAATATTCTTGAAGATGGCAATGATTGGTGGATTGACTCGGGTGCGACGAGGCATGTCTGCAAAGACAGGAATCTGTTTTCGACCTATGAAACGGTTGAAGATGGAAGTGTCCTTTACATGGGCAATTCGTCGACGGCAGAAGTCAAAGGAAGAGGCAAAGTAGAACTGGAATTTACATCCGGCAAGCGCCTCACTCTTACCGATGTCTTTCATGTACCTGAAGTGCGAAAGAATTTAGTTTCTGGAAGCATTCTTAACAAGAATGGCTTCAAGCTCGTATTTGAATCTGACAAATTCATTCTTTCTAAGGGGGGTACCTTTGTTGGAAAGGGATATATGTATGAAGGGATGTTTAAACTCAATATCAATAAAGTGAATGTCTTTGCTTATGTTGTTGACTCTTTTTCTTTATGGCATAATCGTTTAGGACATGTTAATACTAGGAAAATGCATGATATGGTTAAGTTAGATTTAATTCCAAAATGTGAAATTGATTTAGTAGATAAATGCAAAATATGTATGCAAACTAAATTAATAACTAAACCATTTCCCTCAGTAGATAGAACTTCTAATCTGTTAGACCTTGTACATAGCGATGTATGCGATATACATAGTGTTCCTACCAAGGGAGGTAAAAAGTATTTTGTTACTTTTATAGATGATTTTACTAAATTTTGCTATGTATATTTACTTAGTCATAAAGATGAAGTGTTGGAAAAGTTTAAGGTTTATAAAACAGAAGTAGAAAACCAATGTGAAACATGCATTAAATGCCTTAGATCTGATAGGGGTGGTGAATACCATTTCCCTCTTTTCTGTGAATCAGTGGGCATAGTTCATGAAACTTCTGCCCCTTATACACTACAGCAAAATGGTGTAGCAGAAAGAAAAAATAGAACTTAACTGAAATGGTTAATGCTATGCTTGTTAATTCTGGTTTGAATAAAAGTTTTTGGGGTGAAGCATTACTTACTGCTTGTTACATATTGAATAGGGTACCAAGTAAAAAGAATAATGTAACCCCTTATGAGCTTTGGAAGAAAAGAAAACCAAACTTGAATTATCTTAAAGTTTGGGGTTGTAGAGCCATTGTTAAAGTTCCTAAACCTAAATTAAGAAAATTAGGTGAGAAGGGTATAGAGTGTATTTTTTTAGGATATGCTAGCCATAGTAAGGCTTATAGGTTTCTAGTTATAGAACCTAATGATTTTCTACAAATTAATACAATAATTGAATCTAGAGATGCCTTCTTCTATGAGAATAGGTTCACTTCAATTCCAAAAGAAGTTCAGCCTAGTAATTCTGTGAAACTTTCTTTAGAACCACAAACAAAAGATGGTGAACCTAGTGAAATAAGAAGAAGTAAAAGAGATAGAAGTGAAAAGAGGTTTGGTCCTGACTTTGTTACTTACCTAGTAGAAGGGACAAGAGAAAAACTCAAATCTTCTATAATGTTAGATTTAAATGTAGAAAGTGACCCTCAAACCTATACGGAAGCCATAAAGTCACAGGATGTCGCTTTTTGGAAAGAAGCAATTAATGACGAAATGGATTCTATTATGGGTAATAAGACTTGGTATTTAGTTGATCTACCACCTGGATCTAAACCTATTGGGTGTAAGTGGATCTTCAAAAAGAAGATCAAAGTAGATGGAACTATAGAAAAGTTTAAAGCTAGGTTAGTTGCCAAAGGGTTTACTCAAAAACCCGGAATTGATTATTTTGATACATATGCACCCGTTGCTAGGATTTCTACCATTAGAGTCTTGATTGCTCTTGCTTCCATATACAAACTTCACATTCACCAAATGGATGTTAAAACAGCATTCTTAAATGGTGAACTTGATGAAGAAGTGTATATGGAACAACCTGAAGGTTTCATTTTAACTGGTCAAGAGCATAAAGTCTGTAAATTAGTCAAATCTTTATATGGCCTAAAGCAAGCTCCTAAGCAATGGCATGAAAGATTTGATAAGGTGTTAGTCTCTAATGGTTATAGAATTCATGAGTCAGATAAATGTGTATATAGTAACTTTAAAGGTGGTAGTGGTGTTATTATATGTTTATATGTTGATGATATGTTAATATTTAGTACAGTTTTTGAATGTATTCAAAGTACTAAATTATTTTTATCTCAAAACTTTGATATGAAAGATATGGGTGAAGCAGATGTGATCTTGGGTATAAGAATCATAAGACATAACAGTAGATTGATTCTAACCCAGTCACATTATATTGAAAAAGTTCTTAAAAAGTTTAATCATTTTGATTGTTCACCTGCTTCAACTCCTTTTGATCATAGTGGGAAGTTATATCTTAATTCTGGAAGGACTATTTCTCAACTAGGGTATGCTAGTGTGATTGCTAGCCTTATGTATGCTATGACCTGTACTAGGCCAGACAAAGCATTTGCTGTGGGTAAGCTTAGTAGGTTTACCAGTAATCCAAATTTCTCTCATTGGAATGCAGTCTATAGAGTATTAAAATATTTAAAGAAAACTATAGACTATGGTTTATGTTATGGTGGGTATCCAACTGTAATAGAAGGATGCACTGACGCTAGTTGGATAACTGAGCGTATAGATCATACATCAACCAGTGGGTGGATTTTCACCCTTGGTGGGGGAGCAGTCTCCTGGGCCTCTAAGAAACAAACATGCATTTCAACATCCACTATGGAAGCATAGTTTATAGCTCTGGCAGCATGTTGTAAAGAGGCGGAATGGCTTCGGAATTTGTTATTGGAAATTCCGTTATGGCCTAATCCTATGCCATCGATTTATGTCCACTGTGATAGTCAGGCCACACTATCAAGGGCATATAATCATGTTTATAATGGTAAGTCCAGGCATATAGGACTTAGACACAGTACTGTGAGAGAGTTACTTACTAATGGAGTAGTAACTATTGATTTTGTGAGATCAAGCCAAAATTTGGCTGATCCATTTACTAAAGCTCTTGCGAGAGATATGGTGTGTAAAACATCATTAGGGATGGGGTTAAAGCCATTACCAAATAGTCACCAATGATGGAACATCGACTCAACACTTGAATAAATATCAAGTCTTGAGTTCAATGAGTCAAAGTACATCATATGGAGTGATTGCAAGCACTATAATATATTATATTTCCATCCCAAGGTAAAGTGCTTGGTACCTGTAATGTATAAAAGGGAAAGGCTGAGCATTTGAGCTCTTAATAGACTTATAACAAAGTGTTGGAGTGTTATAGTTACAGGGGCACTCTTGATAAGTCTACCTATGTGAGTGTGGGAGTGGTGCCGCTTCCTATAAGACCTGGCTAGTTTCTAGAGCACTCATGAAACCAAGATATAGACACAAGGCCAATTCATGTGTCGGTTTTTTAGAAATTGCCCAAAGAGATAAATTCTTATGTGTGAGATGTGTCCGGTTAACCAAATAGAATCGCTAGTTCAAAGACATGTCTACTATGCAATTCTGGTTAACTTTGATGTGTTTTTACTAAGTAAAGGTTCAAATCGAAAGATACATTTATTTATGCATAAAAATTCCAAGCCTGATGAGAAAATCTTTTTTGATTTTGAAAATGGTGGGGGATTGTTAAAGATTTTTCAAAATCAAGTGTTTTTGGTCAAAATAATTTTTGGAAAATATTTTCTTTAAGTGTGTTTTGGAAAAAGAAAAACTTTTCTTTGGAAATAGTTGCTTTTTGCAAGAGAAAGAGAATAGTGTAATGTAGTTGAAAATATAGTCCCAAATCGGATGAGAGAAAAGAAAGAGAAGGGCTTATAAAGCACTACACTTTTCTATTACTTGTTTGATTGCAAATTGGGTTGAACCCATGGTTGGACCCGCGGGACGGTGCAACGCACCGTTCGCGCACGCGCACGCGCGGCGTGGGCAATGGGCTATAGGGCGCATAGTGGCGCTTTTTTAGGCGCACTTTGCACTTCGCACGCCGCATCGTAGCGAGGAGCGATTGTAGCCTTTAATTTTTCCAGATCTGATCTGGACCGTTGGATCTAGACGATTGTGGATCGGTCTAGTGGGTGGGCCGAATAGTTCAAAGGCCCATCAAGCCCAAGCCCAGTGTCGAATAGTTCGATTGGGTTGGGCTTTGATTCGATCACAACGGTCGGCCCAGCGGGCCCAGTGCTCCAACGGTCAGTGGGTGCGATCCATTGGGTTGTGTCCCTTCCCAACGGTCAAGGATCTAAGGGGTGCGATCTGTACCATAGATGGATCATCTAACGGTTAGATGGGAGGAGGGGAATTTAAATATCCCAACAGACTCTCTAGGATTGATCTGGTTCGTTGAATCGCGTATGGGCGCGATCTAACGGCCAGAATTCAAACCGATCTGGAAAGACTCTATACAGGGGTGCTTTTCACACTGAAAAGACACCAGAGGCTCTATAAAAGTTGCAGAACCCAACCATTTCAAAGTACAATCGAATTTACCCATTTCTGGATAAATTCTTAAGACTTCTAGTGCATTATACTCTCTTTCTTGCTCCCACCAAAATTCGTTTTACTAAACTATTTTCTTATTGTTTATCTAATTACTGTTATACTGCAGTAACAGAAATTAGACTGATTCTCTCAGGCTTGTAAGATTCTAAGGGCATTTCGGATTTGACTCCGCTTGTGCATAGCGTCGTCAAATTAGTAGGACATTCCTACTGGCTTCATTGTATCTTGGAGGCAGTTCGCGGATCCCCTTTGCACACTTCTAGTGGGGGCGAAATCTGTCTTAAGGAAAGCGATTTCGCGCCTTGAAGCAAACTGGTTACTGCTTTTTCTTTCCAACAGATACAGAATTATTTCTCTAACAATCTTAAGACAGATTTATCTTTGCTTCAATGGCGTTGTACTCAATCCGTCAAATGTCCCAAGACTTTGTCAAACTTGAGCGATTTGACAAAGGGAATTTCAAGCGATGGCAGAAGAAGTTGCACTTCATCCTTACGTCGCTCAAAGTAGTTCGAGTTCTCACTTCCCCAAGGCGGACAACAGTTGAAAATGAGACATTAGCGTAGGCTCGTGCAAGAATGAAATGGGAACAAGATGATTACATCTGCAAAGGGCACATCCTCAATGCTATGTCGGATACTTTGTTCGACATATATCAGGGAATGGGATCGGCAAGTGAGATTTGGAACGCACTCGAAGCGAAGTACATGGCGGAGGATGCTAGCAGCAAAAAATTCTCTGTGAGTCGTTTCCTGAATTATCGCATGGTAGATGATAGACCTGTTATTGATCAACTGCATGAAATCCAACACATGGTGAGTCAAATTCATTTGCAAGGCATTTTACTTGATGATTCCTTTATAATTCCGTCGATTATTGACAAACTTCCGCCAAGTTGGAAAGAATTTAGAAAAAGTCTTAAACACAAGAAAGAGGAGATTTCTCTTGATGACTTGGCTCTATGCCTCAGGATTGAGGAAGAGTCAAGGATTAGAGATCATAAAGATGATCATGAGAATTCTTCCTCTAAGATACACTTGGTGGAAAATGTCAATAAACCAAACCAACAAGGGAAAGGCAATCGGAAGAGAAACAAACACCCTGACAAGAAGAATAATAAGAATAAGAAAAGGAAGGGTGCTTGTTTCAATTGTGGCAAACCAGGCCACTACAAGAGTGAATGTCGACTTCTTAAAGATAAGAAGTCGGGAACACCAACAGACAACAACAAGTTTGTGGCCATGATTTCAGAAGCAAATATTCTTGAAGATGGCAATGATTGGTGGATTGACTCGGGTGCGACGAGGCATGTCTGCAAAGACAGGAATCTGTTTTCGACCTATGAAACGGTTGAAGATGGAAGTGTCCTTTACATGGGCAATTCGTCGACGGCAGAAGTCAAAGGAAGAGGCAAAGTAGAACTGGAATTTACATCCGGCAAGCGCCTCACTCTTACCGATGTCTTTCATGTACCTGAAGTGCGAAAGAATTTAGTTTCTGGAAGCATTCTTAACAAGAATGGCTTCAAGCTCGTATTTGAATCTGACAAATTCATTCTTTCTAAGGGGGGTACCTTTGTTGGAAAGGGATATATGTATGAAGGGATGTTTAAACTCAATATCAATAAAGTGAATGTCTTTGCTTATGTTGTTGACTCTTTTTCTTTATGGCATAATCGTTTAGGACATGTTAATACTAGGAAAATGCATGATATGGTTAAGTTAGATTTAATTCCAAAATGTGAAATTGATTTAGTAGATAAATGCAAAATATGTATGCAAACTAAATTAATAACTAAACCATTTCCCTCAGTAGATAGAACTTCTAATCTGTTAGACCTTGTACATAGCGATGTATGCGATATACATAGTGTTCCTACCAAGGGAGGTAAAAAGTATTTTGTTACTTTTATAGATGATTTTACTAAATTTTGCTATGTATATTTACTTAGTCATAAAGATGAAGTGTTGGAAAAGTTTAAGGTTTATAAAACAGAAGTAGAAAACCAATGTGAAACATGCATTAAATGCCTTAGATCTGATAGGGGTGGTGAATACCATTTCCCTCTTTTCTGTGAATCAGTGGGCATAGTTCATGAAACTTCTGCCCCTTATACACTACAGCAAAATGGTGTAGCAGAAAGAAAAAATAGAACTTAACTGAAATGGTTAATGCTATGCTTGTTAATTCTGGTTTGAATAAAAGTTTTTGGGGTGAAGCATTACTTACTGCTTGTTACATATTGAATAGGGTACCAAGTAAAAAGAATAATGTAACCCCTTATGAGCTTTGGAAGAAAAGAAAACCAAACTTGAATTATCTTAAAGTTTGGGGTTGTAGAGCCATTGTTAAAGTTCCTAAACCTAAATTAAGAAAATTAGGTGAGAAGGGTATAGAGTGTATTTTTTTAGGATATGCTAGCCATAGTAAGGCTTATAGGTTTCTAGTTATAGAACCTAATGATTTTCTACAAATTAATACAATAATTGAATCTAGAGATGCCTTCTTCTATGAGAATAGGTTCACTTCAATTCCAAAAGAAGTTCAGCCTAGTAATTCTGTGAAACTTTCTTTAGAACCACAAACAAAAGATGGTGAACCTAGTGAAATAAGAAGAAGTAAAAGAGATAGAAGTGAAAAGAGTTTTGGTCCTGACTTTGTTACTTACCTAGTAGAAGGGACAAGAGAAAAACTCAAATCTTCTATAATGTTAGATTTAAATGTAGAAAGTGACCCTCAAACCTATACGGAAGCCATAAAGTCACAGGATGTCGCTTTTTGGAAAGAAGCAATTAATGACGAAATGGATTCTATTATGGGTAATAAGACTTGGTATTTAGTTGATCTACCACCTGGATCTAAACCTATTGGGTGTAAGTGGATCTTCAAAAAGAAGATCAAAGTAGATGGAACTATAGAAAAGTTTAAAGCTAGGTTAGTTGCCAAAGGGTTTACTCAAAAACCCGGAATTGATTATTTTGATACATATGCACCCGTTGCTAGGATTTCTACCATTAGAGTCTTGATTGCTCTTGCTTCCATATACAAACTTCACATTCACCAAATGGATGTTAAAACAGCATTCTTAAATGGTGAACTTGATGAAGAAGTGTATATGGAACAACCTGAAGGTTTCATTTTAACTGGTCAAGAGCATAAAGTCTGTAAATTAGTCAAATCTTTATATGGCCTAAAGCAAGCTCCTAAGCAATGGCATGAAAGATTTGATAAGGTGTTAGTCTCTAATGGTTATAGAATTCATGAGTCAGATAAATGTGTATATAGTAACTTTAAAGGTGGTAGTGGTGTTATTATATGTTTATATGTTGATGATATGTTAATATTTAGTACAGTTTTTGAATGTATTCAAAGTACTAAATTATTTTTATCTCAAAACTTTGATATGAAAGATATGGGTGAAGCAGATGTGATCTTGGGTATAAGAATCATAAGACATAACAGTAGATTGATTCTAACCCAGTCACATTATATTGAAAAAGTTCTTAAAAAGTTTAATCATTTTGATTGTTCACCTGCTTCAACTCCTTTTGATCATAGTGGGAAGTTATATCTTAATTCTGGAAGGACTATTTCTCAACTAGGGTATGCTAGTGTGATTGCTAGCCTTATGTATGCTATGACCTGTACTAGGCCAGACAAAGCATTTGCTGTGGGTAAGCTTAGTAGGTTTACCAGTAATCCAAATTTCTCTCATTGGAATGCAGTCTATAGAGTATTAAAATATTTAAAGAAAACTATAGACTATGGTTTATGTTATGGTGGGTATCCAACTGTAATAGAAGGATGCACTGACGCTAGTTGGATAACTGAGCGTATAGATCATACATCAACCAGTGGGTGGATTTTCACCCTTGGTGGGGGAGCAGTCTCCTGGGCCTCTAAGAAACAAACATGCATTTCAACATCCACTATGGAAGCATAGTTTATAGCTCTGGCAGCATGTTGTAAAGAGGCGGAATGGCTTCGGAATTTGTTATTGGAAATTCCGTTATGGCCTAATCCTATGCCATCGATTTATGTCCACTGTGATAGTCAGGCCACACTATCAAGGGCATATAATCATGTTTATAATGGTAAGTCCAGGCATATAGGACTTAGACACAGTACTGTGAGAGAGTTACTTACTAATGGAGTAGTAACTATTGATTTTGTGAGATCAAGCCAAAATTTGGCTGATCCATTTACTAAAGCTCTTGCGAGAGATATGGTGTGTAAAACATCATTAGGGATGGGGTTAAAGCCATTACCAAATAGTCACCAATGATGGAACATCGACTCAACACTTGAATAAATATCAAGTCTTGAGTTCAATGAGTCAAAGTACATCATATGGAGTGATTGCAAGCACTATAATATATTATATTTCCATCCCAAGGTAAAGTGCTTGGTACCTGTAATGTATAAAAGGGAAAGGCTGAGCATTTGAGCTCTTAATAGACTTATAACAAAGTGTTGGAGTGTTATAGTTACAGGGGCACTCTTGATAAGTCTACCTATGTGAGTGTGGGAGTGGTGCCGCTTCCTATAAGACCTGGCTAGTTTCTAGAGCACTCATGAAACCAAGATATAGACACAAGGCCAATTCATGTGTCGGTTTTTTAGAAATTGCCCAAAGAGATAAATTCTTATGTGTGAGATGTGTCCGGTTAACCAAATAGAATCGCTAGTTCAAAGACATGTCTACTATGCAATTCTGGTTAACTTTGATGTGTTTTTACTAAGTAAAGGTTCAAATCGAAAGATACATTTATTTATGCATAAAAATTCCAAGCCTGATGAGAAAATCTTTTTTGATTTTGAAAATGGTGGGGGATTGTTAAAGATTTTTCAAAATCAAGTGTTTTTGGTCAAAATAATTTTTGGAAAATATTTTCTTTAAGTGTGTTTTGGAAAAAGAAAAACTTTTCTTTGGAAATAGTTGCTTTTTGCAAGAGAAAGAGAATAGTGTAATGTAGTTGAAAATATAGTCCCAAATCGGATGAGAGAAAAGAAAGAGAAGGGCTTATAAAGCACTACACTTTTCTATTACTTGTTTGATTGCAAATTGGGTTGAACCCATGGTTGGACCCGCGGGACGGTGCAACGCACCGTTCGCGCACGCGCACGCGCGGCGTGGGCAATGGGCTATAGGGCGCATAGTGGCGCTTTTTTAGGCGCACTTTGCACTTCGCACGCCGCATCGTAGCGAGGAGCGATTGTAGCCTTTAATTTTTCCAGATCTGATCTGGACCGTTGGATCTAGACGATTGTGGATCGGTCTAGTGGGTGGGCCGAATAGTTCAAAGGCCCATCAAGCCCAAGCCCAGTGTCGAATAGTTCGATTGGGTTGGGCTTTGATTCGATCACAACGGTCGGCCCAGCGGGCCCAGTGCTCCAACGGTCAGTGGGTGCGATCCATTGGGTTGTGTCCCTTCCCAACGGTCAAGGATCTAAGGGGTGCGATCTGTACCATAGATGGATCATCTAACGGTTAGATGGGAGGAGGGGAATTTAAATATCCCAACAGACTCTCTAGGATTGATCTGGTTCGTTGAATCGCGTATGGGCGCGATCTAACGGCCAGAATTCAAACCGATCTGGAAAGACTCTATACAGGGGTGCTTTTCACACTGAAAAGACACCAGAGGCTCTATAAAAGTTGCAGAACCCAACCATTTCAAAGTACAATCGAATTTACCCATTTCTGGATAAATTCTTAAGACTTCTAGTGCATTATACTCTCTTTCTTGCTCCCACCAAAATTCGTTTTACTAAACTATTTTCTTATTGTTTATCTAATTACTGTTATACTGCAGTAACAGAAATTAGACTGATTCTCTCAGGCTTGTAAGATTCTAAGGGCATTTCGGATTTGACTCCGCTTGTGCATAGCGTCGTCAAATTAGTAGGACATTCCTACTGGCTTCATTGTATCTTGGAGGCAGTTCGCGGATCTCCTTTGCACACTTCTAGTGGGGGCGAAATCTGTCTTAAGGAAAGCGATTTCGCGCCTTGAAGCAAACTGGTTACTGCTTTTTCTTTCCAACAGATACATAATTATTTCTCTAACAGTTACTTGGTGGAGATGCGGGTAGTATGACGCTTCACACGACAGCCTCCCAACACCCACTGGTTTACTTGCCCGTTACTCTGTTAAATGGCAACCAAGGAATGGGTTTTGCTTATGGAGCTAATTTTTTAAACAAGCCTTTGTTAGAGGATAGAAAATGGTCAAATGGTTATGTGGATAAATATTAGCCACCTCATTTTCCCACTTGACATGATATTAGTCACTCCAAGCTTGGGTATTTCAATGGTAATAGTTTTTTTTTGGGAAATGATATCAACACTCCACCGTTTTAATAAGATGCACGTACAGTTCTCGAAAGCTCTTTCGAGCTCTTTAAATACTAAACGACAACATACTTCACTCATGTTATTATAACAGTGGAGTGTTGATATCATTTCCCTTTTTTTTTAACACATCAAGAATCCCTTGCATAGAATTGGGAGTTCCACGTGAAAGCAACGATCCCACGTTGGAGAAGTAAAGTGATGTGAAAGGGCTTATAAGGACTTGAACACGCTCCCCTTAACGGCTAGCTTCTAAGGGTGAGTTCTATTCGGGTCCCAACAAGAGGTATCAAGGCAGGGATGTGATACCTCCAGTTTACCCTCGGGGATGGAGAACATCTATCGGGGAAAATCTTATGGCTCCCAGGTTGCTCCAACAGAGATCGTTGGGGGTTCCACGCAAAAGTAACGATCCCACATCGACAAAAAGTAAAGTTGTCCAACTTTGGAAAAGTAAATCAATGTGGAAGGGCATATATGGACTTGGGCACCTCCCCTTTAACGGCTAGCTGTTAAGTAATAGCTGATTTTCCTAAAAGCATGTCTTGCAATTTTTGAAAATAACCTTACAGTGAGTTTGAATACCTTTATTATTTAGATTTCGATTTGGATTTTAGATTTGAAATACAAAATTTCCGTACCAACAGATTTGTAAATGGTTCAATTTGGACAGCTTTTTCAGGATTTAAATTTCAAATCCAAGATTTAAAAATCATCTATTGGGTCTCTTGGGAGACATCCCATAAATATTTTATTTGGCTGCTCCTTGGATTTTGACTTGGATTTTCGTAATAACAGTTTAAAACACAATTAATAATTAATATTTGCTTCTTGGAGTTTTTTATATATAGTGCCTTGCTATGAGTTATCAGGCATCATCCTTAATATTTGATCCCAGGACATTCAATTTTATTAGTCACCATTGCCCCAATGACCATAGTAAATCACTGAGTATATGTGATCTCTTCATTTTTATCTGCAAGTAACAGCATCCAAGCACTTCAAATACTATTTTAGAAAGAAAAAAAAAGTTCTTTCTAGCACAAATTTATTGAACCAAACAATTAGGGCAGTGATAAATCCACTCCCCAAATTGATAAATCGACTCCCCATGTGTCTATCTTTCTCATCTCTCTCTCTCTCTAACCCAGAGGAGAGAGAAAGACACATGGGGAGCCGATTTATCAATTTGGGGAGCCGATTTATCAGTCCCCAACAATTAAACAGTTTTCTCAAAGAGTTAATATAGAAAGGAAAGGGATTTAACAGGAAAGCCCTTTCATGTGGAAAGGCCTGTCCTTCACATCAAACATATTCTATTAGATGTACATGATATAGAAATAGAAGGAAAAGAATCCATATTCTCATTTGCGTACTTCTCTGATTAATTTTACTTGAAAAATTCATGTCCCAAAGGACTTCAACTATTAAAAGCAGTTGGTAAGGCAATTTAGTGGGAAGCCTGTGAACATGGCCCAATATTAAAGTGGATCCAAACAAGGAGGCATTAAAGATGATTTAATTTTTAAAAGGACGATGATAAATTCGCACCCCTGTAGGATAACTCGTACCACTTGAAAGGAAGGTATTTTGATTATAATTCCTTTTTTTTTTATAGCAAAAGTGTCAATTCACGGTAGAGTGGTGTGAATTATCCTAATCGGGCGTGAATTTATCATTGCACTTTACTAAAAAGTAAAGGAAGAAAAAAGAAATCTAAGTTAGATTATTGGATATCAAGATCACCGTGTAAAAAATATGATCTAGATCGTTTATTTTCTTTGTGTTACGGTAAAGATGTCATAGGGTAAATATAAGGGAAAAGTACACTTAGACCCCCGTGGTATCTGACACATTCAACTCAACGCCTAATGTTTAAAAAGTTACAAGTAGACCCCCTTGTGGTTTCAATTTGTGTAAGGTAGACCCCCTCAGTTGACGGTTCGTCCACAGATTGAAGGGTTAGGATGATCCTATTGAGGTAATTTTTATGAGCACACCCTATCTATGTTAGGGCCCATCAAATGAACGCTTTGGATCATCCAAACAATGTGGGCCTACTGTGTTTTTGGCAGTGGGCCCAAATCTCATACCCGAATCCAAACACTACCAAAAGCACAGTGGGCCCACAGTGTTTGGATGATCCAAAACGTTCATTTGATGGGCCCTGACATAGATAGGGTGTGCCAAAAAAATAAGCTCCATAGGACCATCCTAACCCTTCAATCTGTAGATGAACCGTCAACTGAGGAGTCTACCTTCCACAAATTGAAACCACAGAGGGTCTACTTATAACTTTTTAAACATTAGGGGTTAAGTTGAATGTGTGAGAAACCACAGGGTCTAAGTGTATTTTTTCCTAAACATAAATAAGAAGAGGAAGTCTAAACTGAAGGGAGCCCTTGCAAAAAAGAGGTGAAAGGGCTCTCTCATTGGCTGCACATCACCATCATGCATTAATAACTACCTAAAAGTCAACATGATTGGTTGCAATATCCCTTTCTACGGACATTTTAAATTAGAAATGGGTGGCAATATCCCTTTCCACGGACATTTTAAATTAGGGCGATGATATTTTCACCTCCCTTGCATTACGCATGCCCCCCTATAGCGTGATTTGACATCAAAAAGCGTTTAAGCTGTTCACTTTTCACGTCAAATCACGGGGCGCATGCGTAATGAAGGGGCAGTGAAAATATCATCCCCCCAAAATTAGTCAAATCACGTTATAAGGGGTGCGCATGCGTAATGAAGGGGGAGTGAAAATATCATCTCCCCGAAAATTATTGTCCCCCATATAATAGCTGTGGTGCGTACGGAATCCACGTGGGCGGCAAATGAGTAATAACTACCTGTAAAATGTAAATTAATCATACAAATCTGGACGTTTTTGTTTTCCTTGTCGTATTATAATGAGATAGCTAGGAAGTTTTCCCACACCTTTTGATTTGATATTGGCACCTACTCTTTCAGTAATCAAATGGAGAATTTTAGGCCATGTTTTGGCAATAAGGAATTTTTTTCCTCATTAATCAGTTTTTCTTAGTTGTGAGAGAGGGGTAGGGAAGTAGGACCGTGGGAGAAAAAAACAAAAAAAGATTTGAGAGAGGAGGATTGCGATAAGCCTGAGAAGTGGCTAAAAATCAGGAAAAACTCCATCCTATTTTGATTAGAGTTTTTTGTTTCCTGATTTTTAGCCACTAATTAGAGACACTAGTTTCCTCATTTTATACACTTCAACCTCATCTCCATTTAGGGTCACATGAAAAAAAATTTACGGTAGCCTAACCTGCATTAAAAAAAAAAAGAAAAAAAGAAGAAGAAGGTATGTGCTATATGCAAGGCCCTGTTTAATAATGGCCCCTTGATGGAACTGAGAACTTGCTCACCCATCCTCTAAGAAAATCCCTTCTAAGTAAGAAATAAGCCCCATCAGTGTCCCAGATAGTGCTGCAAATGAGCCGAGCCGAGCCGAGCTTTGGGGTGTTCGGGCTCGGCTCGTTTAGTTTTTAAGAAGGCTCGTGTTCGGTTCGGCTCGTTTAGTTTTCGAAAAAGCTCGGGCTCGGCTCGTTTCAAGAATGATAAAAACATACATATGTGGGATTTGAACCAAAGCCCTCTCTAAATCTAATGACATAACCACTCAGCCAAACATTCATTTGTAATAGACAACCCACATTCTTTTATTTTATATATAAAAAATAAATATAATCCAAGTTTTAAAGCTCGCCTCGTTTATGAACCGAGCCTAAAATTAAAGCTCACGAGCTTTCCGAGCCGAACTATACAAAGCTCAAGTTCGGCTCGTTTATTTTGGCGAGCCTAATTTTTGGGCTTGGGTTCGGCTCGTTTAGTAAACGAACGACCCGAGCCGAGCTTTTAACGAGCCGGACCCAAACATGTTCGCGAGCCGGCTCGGTTCATTTGCAGCCCTACTCCCAGCTGTGGAAATACAAACAGGTAACATAAACATATTCAACTTAGATAATATAAAGAGTTACATCAATAATCTAGTTGCCCAAAGTTACACACGATTTCTGAAATATAAGGCACATCAACTTCAACCAGTCCATTTAAACTAATGCAATAGTTAACCCAATCAAATTTACCAATCCCCTTCAAGTGTAAGAAGACCACTCTAGAAGGGGTATGGCCCAAGGAAGAAAAGGGGGTGATATCATTTCCCATAAAATATCTGTTTTAAGCCACTTTTAGATCTAAAATATCTTTCAACCCTTGTCTTGCACAAGCACCTCCCACTAGCAGATTTTGTCTAATTCATTTAATGAAATGGCTTTAGGCGACAGACTTTTGAATGAGAGAACGACCGCCTCACATGAATTACATGAATAGGACAAAATTTGCTTAAAAGCGAGCAATGTGTGGTGGCTCTTCTCTAGTGTAATAGTCAGTCGCAAAATGGCTTTCCACGAAATTGCCTAGCAAAGTCCATATCCTCTTGGGCACCTATACATGCATGGTTATTAAAAGGGGATTTGCTAGGGTCTTTCACAAAAAAGAAATGAATAAAATGAATCACGACAAAATCTGCTGAAAATTGAGTTTGTGGCTGATCTCTCATGCAATAGCCAGCCGTGAAATGCCTTTATGCAAGAGTCCCTAGCAAAGCCCTATTAAAACAAATTAGATTACGCAATTTTGCAAATTAAAAGCCAAAATCTGCTTTTGCATGAGAGAACATGAGAGGGATTAAATGAATAAGACAAAATCTGTTTGAAGTAGCGGTGCAACTCGATCGTGTGGGGTCGGGTGGGTTGAGGCCAACCTCACCCGACCCTGAGGAACCCTTTTTTCCAACCCAAACCCGTCCCGACCTGACCCGAGTTCAACCCGAATTTGTAAGCTTACAAAAAAAAATTCATAAAAAATGTCGTGTTGCCCAAACCCTCAATCCGAACCCAACCCGAACTCAACCCGGGTTGGGAAAACTCAACCCGAACTCAACCCGACCCAAACTCAACCAGACCCAACCTTGATAATCTTCTAAGATTAGAGTGTTTTAACACATATGCACGCGTCTCTAATTTCTATCTCATTTTTAATTGTTAAAACAACAAATCCAACTCTTATTTTGGCACACTTGCCAAAAACAAATTAAGGTGCAAATATCAAACGGAAGGGATTGGAATTGTGGGAAAAGAAAAGACAAGCAAACTAGAAAGATGATATGAAGTATTAAATAAATGAGGGTTCGTACGTTATGCATCAGCGTGGGAGATTTAAAACCATCTTATAATTATCCACGGTGGATGTTCCACGACACCTCTATTCTCTCTCGTACTCGTGGCTCCTGTCATCACCTCAAATATCACTCATACCTCCATATTCCCTCTCTTATTTAAGATTATTTCACCTTCTAAAGCTCACTCTCACAATACAACACATCTATCTCTCTCTTTCTAGACATGGGGAGAGCACCATGCTGTGAGAAAGTAGGGTTGAAGAGAGGGAGATGGACAGCTGAAGAGGATGAGATTTTGATGAGATTCATTCAAGCTAATGGAGAAGGATCATGGAGATCACTACCCAAGAATGCAGGTAGACAAATTTTTTTTTTTGTGCCTACCATGTTTTAATCATTGTACAAAGTACAAACTCAGCTTGTCATTTCTTTTTTATTTGGCTTTGTGGGTTCTTTTTTGGAATTGTAATAACCTTTGACAGCTCTTTACAGAGTAAAAGACAAGATGAGTTAGTGCAAATATCAAAACATGCATGTGCAGATATCATTTCTCTAAAAATATGATTTCTTTGAGGAATGTGGGTTGACTCTGAGATGGGTTTTTGATTTAGTACTGATTTGTTCGTCTTTTTTCTTTTTTCCCCCTTTTGGGGGGTTGTGTTTTGAAGGTTTGTTGAGGTGTGGGAAGAGTTGCAGATTGAGGTGGATTAATTACCTAAGAGCTGACTTGAAGAGAGGGAATATTTCTTCAGAAGAAGAGGATGTTATCATAAAGTTGCATAGTTCTTTTGGAAACAGGTGAGTATGGCCTATGAGTGCTATTATTTTCTTTTAGTATTTATTTCTCTGTTTCATTGCTTGCTTTGTTATTTATTATTATTTTTGATCTTTATTGGTTATGTTTCTTCTTTCTAACTTATGGGTTTTGTTGCTTTTTCTATCATGTTTTAAAAAAAAGAAGGATAAGAGGTTTATATGTTGATGTGGTTTTTGTGTTTTTTTAGGTGGTCTTTGATAGCTGCTCATCTACCAGGGAGAACTGATAATGAGATAAAGAACTACTGGAACTCTCATTTGAGCAGAAAAATTCACACCTTTAGGAGGGTCAACAATGATGCAATGCCTGTGGCCATGGACATAGGAAAGTTAGCAAGTGGTTGCAAGAGAAATTGTGGAAGAACAAATAAGTCTGCCATGAAGAAAAACACCACCAAAGCTGGAATGAGGAGAGAGAAACACCAAGACAAAGAGAGCCCTAGTTCCATCTTCGGTCAAAAGGAGAAAGAAAGCATGGTTTTAGGTTCCTATGGACACACTGGAGTGGTCTTGGGCAGTAATGAAGGGAGAGAGAATGAGGTTTTGGTTCCAAATGAATGCCTAGAGAGTGGGATGATGGGCCCTTTTAGGGAACAAGGAAGTGATGTCTTGGACCCCAATGAAGAGAGAGGAAGTGTGATTTGGGATCGTTGTGAGTGGCTAGAAAATGGGTACTTGTCATCTAGTAAAAGTGGGATGGTGGGTGCTCATGAGAAGATAAAAAATGGGGTTTGGGGTACAAATGAAGAGGGAGAAAGTGGGGTTATGGACACAAAAGAGGAGAGAGAAAATGGGGTTTTGGGTACAAATGGAGAGGGAGAAAGTGGGGTGATGGACACAAAAGAGGAGATAGAAAATGGTGTGATGGGAGTAAATGAAGAGAGAAGTGAGAGTGAGGGGAAGAGTAATGAATGGAGTTCTACCATGGATTCTTGGGTTGAAGAGGATTGGATGGATTGGAGAATATGGGAGGGATTGGAGGATAAAGTGAGGGAGGAGGGACAAGAGATATGGTCATGTTTGTGGGAGAGTGATATTGGGGAAGGAGATTTTGAGGAAGAGAAATTGTATTCTGATTGGCTCATGTCTTCTGATAACAATGTCTTGTGAAGATATTGTTAAATGTACTAGTAGTAGATATTTTAATTTTTTTGCCTTTTGGCTTCTCCAGTAAATTTTGTGATTGTTTTGCCACAAGATTTGGTGAAAGACTTAAAGGCATTCAGTTGCTTTTTGTGACTTTTGTCCCTTCTGTTAGAATGCTAGAATATTCTTATGAGGCGTGTCTCTCTCTCTCTCTCTCTCTAGAATATTCTTATGAGTCTTCTCTCTCTCTCAATGTATGCATATAGAAAAAGACATCTATCTACAATGTTGTTGCCCGGAAAGGAACAATACACCGTCATATCCGTACTTTATTTTTCAAGTATCACACAATCGGTCAATAACGACCTCTTAAAAGTGAATCTATATTTTATACGTACGGGCATCTAGTATTCACTCATATGTTAACGTATCTATATCTCTCTCTCTCTCTCTCTCTCTCTCGAAATTCTCATATTGCGAATTTATATGGTGGTCGACCGTGAAAATTAGAAGGGCAGGATGTCAAAACCCACACCCTGCTCTTTGATTTTTGATCTAAGTGGGAAGTAAAAAAAGGTGGTTTGACCAGATCAAAAATAAAGGGGTAAGATTTTGACACCTTGCCCTTCTAATTTTCACGGTCGACCACCATATAAATTATGAGCTTGTCTTATTAAATATGTAAGACAAGATCAGATGAAAAGTGAGCCTATGTGTTTCTACTCTCTCCAGAAAATTGAACTGCTAAATGACTTTCCGCAAAATTGCCTAGCAAATGTTATATATAACACATAATGTACGTATCTTAGTTGTTAATTTCATTTTGGTGAGCATTTCATTTTGCTCATTGGAATGGTACGTTTTAGTCATTTCATTTCGGTTTTGGTCGAAACTTTGTGTTCCACTACGACGAGAGAATTTCTTTTATAGTTAAAAATATGAAAAAATTCAAAAATTAGAAATTGTTAGAAAAAATAAAAAACAACTAAATGAACCAAATATGTAAAAGATCTAACATTTACTTAAAGGAAAATGTTGAATTAGAAGTGGAGAATTGACTTTTTATACTTTTAGATTTGGGTCTTGAAACTATTGTTAATTGATCCAAATGAGGAGTATTCCCTTATTTACATATAAATGTTAAGTACTTTACATGTAAATACTAATTAAGAAGACAAAAGAAAAATAGAAGGGACCAATAAGAGACAAGGAGAGTAGAACAAAAACAACTACATGAACAAATTTTGGACGAAATTCCAAATTTCTGGATTTCGATGGCTTTCGAAATTTTTGAAATCGAACGAAATCTAGAATGAAACGATACTATGGTTGTTTCATTCTGGTTTTCTACCGAAACCGAGATGTTTCGGCCATTTCGGCTGAATAGAAATATGTACTGGCTCTCAGAAGCGATCCTGCGTTGAGCTGGTTCTGAAGGAATGACCTGCGCTCACAGATCAAAGGCGTTAGAAAGATAAAAATGATCGAAGTTAGACTCCGAAGAGGACTAGGGTTTCTGAGTTTTCTGCCTCCTTTTTCTTTGTTATTTTCCGTTCTAATTTCTTCACCCTCTATTGAATGGTAGAGAGGGAAGACGCCGTGAGAGTTACTGTGATTTTCCGTCGAGAATCTCCACTCCAAAGCCTCCAGGTGAGTTTTTTTCCCTTTTTGTTGTCATTTATTTTATTCTCGACAGTCTTTTGTGATTTAGATTTTCTGAGTTTTCTTCCCTTTTTTTTCTAAAATCCGCGTATCCAAACAAAATCCGCGTATCCAAACGGCCCCTTCGTTTTCGGTTCTCACCGAAATCCGAAATTTGGGCCCAAATTTAAAAACTTGGTTGTGACTTGTGACAATGGGGTTGCCTCTTGATGTTCTACAAGATCAACTGTCCCGCTTTCACATGCATATCACCGATAAAAAGGCTTCTTTTTAGGTTTTAGTATGAGACATGTCACCTTTTTCATTTTTAACCTCCACTGTAAAGTAATTCGTTTCGCAACTTCCCAGGCTCTCCCTCCTAAACTTTTCAAAATTCAGTTACCCCAACCACCGCTTCCCGCCGTTGAAACCCCACGTTTCAAATTTCAGTTAATTACATTTCAAATTTCAGTTACTCTTGCTCTTCTTTCAATAAAATAAAATAAAATCAGTTACTCTCATTCTATGAGCAGAGTTCGCAGCCGCGAGGCAGAGCGGGGAATCCTCCGCCTCCTCCACGGCCGCCAAACCCGAATCCACCTCACCCAAATCCATGCCCACTTCCTCCGCCGCAATCTCGATCAATCCAACCTCCTTCTCTCCCACTTTGTCTCCGTCTGTTCTTCCCTCCGCAAAATGCCCTATGCCCACCGCATCTATCTCCAAACCTCAAACCCTAATCTCCTCCTTTTTAATTCCATGATCAAAGGATACTCCCTTTCAAGTCCTTCCAAAGAATCCTTCCATTTGTTCTCCCTTATGAAAAATCGCGGAATTTTCCCCGATCAATTCACCTTCCCGCCATTGCTTAAATCCTCCTCGAATCTTCGTGACCTCGATCTCGGCCGGGCAATCCATGCCGAGATTCTCATTGCCGGATTCGAGGCGTATAATTCGGTTCGAATTGGGCTTGTTGAGTTGTATACAAGTTGTGAAAAGATGGAGGATGCACAACAAGTGTTTGATGAAATGTCTCAGAGAGACGTTATCGTTTCAAACCTGATGATTTATGGGTTTTGTAGAGGAGGAGATGTTGGAAGTGGGTTTTGTCTTTTTAGGCAAATGAGCGAGCAGAATGTTGTTACTTGGAATACCATGATTTCTGGGTTCGCGCAGATTGGGCATTATAGTGAGGCTATGGAGCTTTTTCGCGAAATGTTGGATATGGGTTTTGAGCCAGATGATGCTACTATAGTGATAGTGCTGCCTGTTTGTGCTCGTTTGGGATGTTTGGATTTTGGTAGATGGGTTCATTCATATGCCGATGGGAAAGGGTTTTTGAATAAGGTCGTGGCCGTGGGGAATTCTCTGGTGGATATGTATTGTAAATGTGGAGATTTGGCAAGTGCGCGTAGAGTGTTTGATGAAATGCCTCTAAGAAATGTGGTCTCTTGGAATTCTATGATAACTGGGTTAGCTTTTAATGGGTATGCCGAACTTGGTCTTGAGATGTTTGAGGAGATGAAGAGACAAGGCGTGGAGCCGAATGAGGTAACCTTTTTAGGAGTTCTAAGTTGTTGTACCCATGCGGGGTTGGTTTCGAGGGGCCACGAATTTTTTGATTTGATGATCAAAGTGTACCAAATTAATCCGAAACTCGCGCATTATGGGTGTATGGTTGATCTATTTGGGCGTTCGGGCTGTGTGGAGGAGGCTCATTGTTTGATCAGAAGCATGCCAATGAGACCAAGTGCTGCTATATGGGGTGCACTGTTAAGTGCCTGCAGAACTCATGGCAATCTAGAGGTTGCGGAATATGCGGCTAAGGAACTCATTGGCCTTGAGCCTTGGAATTCTGGTAATTATGTTTTGTTGTCCAATGTTTACGCGGAAGCGGGCAGATGGGAGGATGTGAAGAAGGCTAGAGTTTTGATGAGAGAAAACAGCGTCCGGAAGGCACCCGGACGAAGTTCGATAGAATCGAATGAAAATGCGGTTTGTTTGTAGAGTTTTGGGGGAGAAATTACATCAAAATATGGACTGATGGAGAAGGCTATCTAAGTCTAGATTTTGTGATGCTTTTGTAAGAAAATTATCACAAGAACCATTATTTTCAGAAGCGGGAAAGCGCAGTCGAGGATATGAGCTTATACATTACTTCAAAATTCGAAGAATTATATTTAATTATGAAGGCGAAGAAAGAAAGGAAAAGGCCAAAGGAAAGATAGGAAATGGAGTTTCTTAAAATATGAAAAAAATGAATTTATGGAAAAAGGCTATCAAAGGTGTGTCAATTATTAGGTTGAGGAGTTTTTAAATAGTGCCTTCAGGAATTGGCTTTCAAGTTTCAAGAGCGTGTTCGGCAACCATTCATTCCAATCGAATGAATTGGGCGAATGAGAATCACTCAAATTAAATCTGCATAGTTTAAGAAAATCCAAAGAATTCATTCTCTTAGGATCGTTTTTATGAAGATATGGAGAAATAGGAGGAAATGTGTTTCCAAATTGGAATAAAGATAAATACACACACTAGAGTCTCGTGTAATGGTGATTTGGGACAGAAACCTGGGCACAGTTACATCCATGGTTTTAAATTTCGACCGAAATCCGAAATTTCGGTCCACCGAAACCGAAATTTCCCGAAATTCCATTTTTTGCCATTTACGAAATTTCGATTAAATGCCATTTTTTAATTAAAAAAAAAGTGTTAAGAAATTTCGGAAATTCGGTCCGGATTTTTGAACCAAATTACCAAATTTTGGACCGAAATTTCAGTTTTCGGTGGGGTTCGAAACGGTAACCGAAACTGAAATTTTAAACCATGGTTACATCTTGAACCTGCAATCAATATAGATGGTTAAATATAATAATTTATTAAGATTAGGATAAAAAAGAATACATATTGAACCCGCAATCAATAATAATAGATTGAGGACTGTGTTTACGAGTATCAAATATTGTTGTCATTGGTTTATACCGTGCCCCTTAAAATTCCTGCATAGGATGCCCTCAATTTCACTCTATCATACTATAAAGAATATTTTTTAGATCACTCAATTATATGTGCATATATTTTCGGCAGGATCAACACCTGAATTGTTTAGATCCTCCTAAAATCTGTTGCAATAAAAGGTTTATGAAAGGTGATTCAAATTTGTAAAATTTTCAAAACATCCCAAAAATAGCCTTAGGGTGCTATAAAAGGTAATTTTACTTAGTAGGTGTAATTTCAAACTGGAATTTGATAAGTCAAGTTCAATGAAAAAAGGTGAGAATTCGCCAAGTATGTAGAAAGAGTGTTGTCACATCGCCAAAACGCAACCATACAGAGTTTCAAGCTTCATGTCTGTTTTCCCTTTGGGACTCGTCGTCTTCCAAATCCATTGAAAACCCTTCCAAATCCATTCCAAAACCACTAACCTATGATCTATTACTACCTTGTTTTTGGCAGCCCAAAAAAAAAAAATACCATTAGTCTCACAGTTCTCAACTTACCCAAAAATCCAACATCCTTCTCCAAATTTTAACCACACAAGGATTTATCTTTCATTCCGCCCTCCTTTGGATGTGTTGATTGTGAGTCTGCATGTTTGGCGTGGATTGATGGCATTGAAGATTGTACATATAAATATGGCACCATTGGCCTTCATGCCAAATCTTTCTTGAAAAAATGGAACGAGAACGGTATAGATTGGGACAATTACCCTTCAATTGTTGGTACGAAGTACGTGATTTATTTATCAAAGAATTCACGCCAGTAACTTATCAAGAGTGCTTGATGATCTAAGCTGGAATCAGGCGAGAGAAAGCCCGAAGGGGCTAAGGACCGTGCCAAGAAGAAAGTTGTGTGTCTCTTAGTTCAAAAAACTTGGTGTATGTACCAGGACAGGCGATCATATAAAAGGTTTGTCAGTTCTGCAATCAAGATGCAGAGTTGGTGGCGTCAAAAGATCGTTCGAGTTGATTATTTATGTACAAAATATGCCGCCAACATCATTCAGAAAGCCTGGAGAGCTCGTATAATTCGACAGAGAGCCGTGATAAAATTCCCAGTTGTAGCGTATGAGATGGAGATTGACTTAGAATTACCCCATCTCTATTACAACGCCGTTCATACTAAGCAAGTGAATGATACTTTCTAACTCAACTACCCAGGATCAAAGAGTTTATAGAGGCCTTGATGTCTAGATGAATCAAGTCCAACCTTCTCTCCATACATGCTGGATTACCAAGCAAATGGAAGTATCTAATTCGTTGGAAAGGATGTCAATTCGAGATCGAAGCGAACAATTCATCTATACAGATCTCTACATTGGGCCTAAAGTTAAGCTTGTTCTCTTCCTTTTGTCTAAACTCGAGGTCGAGTTTCTTTCAAGTGGAGGGACTGATGTAGGACATTAATACTAGATTAGTAACTTTCTATGATTAGTATATTTGTTTATTTCTTTCTTTAGGTATAGGGTTTTTAATTAGTAGGATTACATGTCTAATTATAGTTGCTTTCTTATTGTAATATGATTTTAGATCTTTCTTTTACTTATTTAGCGATATATTTTCTTTATATAAGAGGTCATAATGTGTAAGGAATCAATCAATGGAATAATATCAAAGACTTTTGTCTCTTTATCTCTCTCTTCTCCCCTTTCCTAGTGGATTCTACGGTTCTTCTTCCTAGTGGATTCTAGGGCAATTATCGGATCGTACGCTTCAAGTGTGATTCCACGTTTGATCCGTTGCGTTATTATGATTCGGCATTCACTTTGAGAAATCCTTTTAAGTATAGCCATTGCCTATAATGTCTGTGATAAGTACCTACTTTTAGCCCGAATACATATATGAGAAATTATATAATGAAGGGCCTTCTGAACACGTATTCATCTTCCCATTCTTGATATTTGATCCAACAGCAGCTCACTTTTTGAGGAGCTGCTATTGGATCAAATATTTGATCGTTGTTGCACATCTCTTTCTCTCTTATCTCTCTCGTTTCTCATTTTCCTCTCTTTATCTCCCTATAGTTTCCCCTCAAATCTTTCCCAAGATCACTTGTATTTCTCTGTTTTTGTTTCAAACCCTTAAAATCTCTTTCGGTATTTTCTGTGTTGTCGTTTCTCTCTTGGCCATGGTTTAAAATTTCGGTTTCGGTACCAGTTTCAAACCCTGAAATTTTGAAAATTTTAAATTTCGGCCGAAATCCGACGAAACAAAATAAAGAATATTTTATTCAATATTAAATTTCGGTAATTTGGGTAAAATTTCGGTGAAATATTAAATTAATTTAAAAAAAACATGTTTTTTGGGTGAAATTTCGGAAAAATTGAAATTTCGATCAAAATTTCGGCCAAAATAAAATACTGTTTCGGAGTTTCGTGATTTCGGTGCCGGTCTCCACCGAAATCCGAAATTTAAAACCATGCCCCCGACAAACCCATTTTCCTCGGCCGTATTTACTCTCTCGTTTGTGTTGCTGTATGGAGTGTTGTCTTCTTGTCCTTCATCATCATCTTTGTTTTTCTGCATCTATATTTGTTATGTTTCATGTCTTTTGTCTTCCTCTCCATGGTGCCCACCAAGTGTTTGATAAAATGTCTCAAAGGGGTCTTGTGAAGCATCCGAAAGGCACTTGGGCGAAGCTTGATAGAGTCAAATGAAAATGCGATTTGTTTGTAGAGTTTTGGTAGAGAAATTACATCAAAATATGGACTGTTGGAGAAGGTTAACAAAGTCTAGCATTTGTGAAGCTTTTGTAAGAAAATTATCACAAGGACCATTATTTTCATAAGCCGAAAGCGGAGATGAGAACGTGCTGCCAGTCTAGCATATGAGCTTATACATTACTTCAAAATTTGGAGAATTATATTTAATTAAGAAGGCGAAGAAAGAAAGAAAAAGACCAAAGGAAAAATAGAAAATGAAGTTTCTTAAAGTATTTAACTTGAATTCATGGAAAATGGCTATCAAAGGCGAGTCAATGATCAGGTCGAGGAGTTTTTAAATAGTGCCTTCAGGAATTGGCTTTCAAAGGTGTTTTGGCAACCATTCCTATTCTCCTGCTAGACGAGGGAATGAAATGGGCGAATGAGAATCGCTCAAATTAAATCTGGGGGGTTTAAAAAAATCCAGAGAAAATTCATTCTCTTAGATCGTTTTTGTGAAGATACAGAGAAACAGGTGGAAATGTGTTTCCGAATTCACACACACACACACACACACCCAAATCCTAGCTCACAACTGAGTTCAGACGTTCCTGTGATAGGAGCCCTTTCCACTTGCTAAAAAACGTTTGACTGCCTGGTAAAATCTTGTGTTTGCATGCTTTTGGTGAATGTTACATGTTAGATTTAGCTTGTTCCATTAGAATTGAGGTTCAGAAAAGTCATTCTCAGGCTATGACTCTAACTCACATAGTCTTGTGATTATTGTGCTATCTGAATGAGTGTTTGATCTGAAGGTTTGTTAAGATGTTTATAGTCTTGTAATTATTGTGCTATCTGAATGAGTGTATGTGTAATATCCTTGTTCTTACTTTTTGAGCTACTCATCTCTCTCTCTCTCTCTCTCTCTCTTACTTTTTACTTCTCCTTTCCTCCTGCCTCCCAAATAGCCATGGAATTGATAGATTTTTCCATTACTATTTTACTTCTCCTTTTCTTGTCGGTGATGTCGCACTTTCTGTTGGGTATATAATATAACCCATGTATGTTCTAATATAAGCCCAATAAGATAATGGACCGGTGTAGTTGGCCTATTTGGGCTAGAGCCCACTAACCTATTAAAACCCTAGTGTATCTAATATATATAGGGGCTGGAGGCAACAAACTTGGTATTCCAAATTAGATACCTTGGGTGTAATGCTTCAAGCAACCTCTTGCTTGACCTAATTACTCTAATACTTTCCCTTTCCCACAATTTTGCCAACGTCCAAACAGACCTAGCAGGCTAACAAAGCAATCTCTACAAGCTAAAATACGCAAAGTAGCTACATCCATTAACCAATGTCCGAAGACCATAAATGAGTCAAATCATCACAACTAAGTAAAAATCTCCATCTCTATCTCAACCCTGTTAAAGTCTAAAAGATTCAAAACACCTTTCTCCAACAGCTTAAGCTTTTGGAGTTACTGGTTGTTTCACACTGTATCAGAGCAAAGGTCCTGAGTTCAAACCTACCGGATAGCAAAATTCCACATGCAATGGCCAAACTCAAAAGAGGGGTCACATGTGCCACGTGTAGGCCAACCCAAGAAAGAGAGGCCACACGTGAGGGGGAGTGTTAAAGTATAAAGGACTAAAAACACCTTTCTCCAACAGCTTAAGCTTTTGGAGTTACTGGTTGTTTCACAAACCCTTCCATAACAAAGTTTAAAGGAATAAGTTTAACAATGTTCAGTTCAATACTCACTATCAAAACTAGTTTAACTATGAACACACACACACACACACACACACACACACACACACACACCACATTATATCGTGGTTCTAATGACAAGTTATCTTGCAGCATCTGTCCGTGATGTCGGAACTAGTTCCTCATTCTTATTCATATATCTTTGGACAGGGCCAATGTATGTCCCCCATTGACGGGATCTAATTTCTTATGTTCATATAGGCCAAAGCCTTGCAAGCCCACTGGCGAGGGTGGTTCTAAATTCATAGTAGTCTAAGCCTCACAGAAGTGTTCATAGTTCACACTGTTCACATAAATATCAGAAGTGTAACATGTATGGCAAAATCACTAATATCAAACAATACTCAAACAAGAGCTAATCAGATTTGAAGTACTAAATATGACTCAAGAAAACAATAAACAAGAAGTTCATTTGTCTCATAGGGTTAGGTCACTAGGGACGTTTTTAGGAAACGTCGGTAAAGGAACGCCGGTAATTACCCATTTTCTTGTTTTGACTCGAGGGTGCTCAAAATCAAAAGTCCACAAAGATAACAATTCATAGAATAAGGCATGCTAATCCAATATAGTTGTTGGGTTTTTCCCCGAAGAAAACCCACTCAAACTACGAAGTAAATAAATATGCGGATTAAGAAATCAAACTAACGAGAGAGCAATCACACAAAAGAACATAAAAAATTTACATGGAAAACCCAGTTCGCCCAAAAAATGTTCTCCGTAAGATTATCCTATCCCTGTGATCCATGGAGGTTTTTATACTGTGACGTCCATTTTAAACCTCCCATTCTTAAGGGTTGGGATCATCCTATGGAGAACTATTTTTTTGGGCACTCCCTATCTACAAGTGAGCCCAACAAATGAATGGTTTGTATCACCCAAAAAATGTGGGCCCTACTGTTTTTCAGGCTGCGTGTGCATACACGGCCGTGCACCATATAAAGAGGCGTTGAGTTAGTGATATTAAAGATAAGATTCTGTATGGAGAACTCGGTAAATACCTCAAAGAGGCGTTTAGTTAATGATATTAATAGTATGCTGCATAAGATATTAGGCTAAAAAGGAATTTTGGTAATACTTTGGTAATAAGATGATTCCCATTCACGGCGAGTGCCCTAAATAGGAATTTCATTCCACGAATAGTTGTTAACGGTACTTTCTATATATAGCTACTTAATGCACTGGTTAGCAAAACCCTAAAAGTTAAGAGGATTTTGATTGGAAACTTATGAAAATTTGAAAACTATTTTTAATCTTCATTTCCTTATTTATTTTTACTTTCTCTTCATGTCTATAAAGAATGCTTTATAAATTGATAGGTTATTTAGGGTTTTTAGCTGTGTATAAGGGAGCCAGGAATTTGCTCCAGGGGGGGGCAAAGAATGGTGGTTATAGAATTTTGGGCCCACCATTTTACACTTCAAATGTACGGGTGCACAAGATTTTATTTGTTTTTTGGACGTGTAGTCCAATATTTTTTTAGAAATACAATGGGCCCACTTTATGGGATGATACAAACCCTTCATTTGTTGGGTCACAATGAAATCGGCTCCATCGTGTAAACCATCTCCATAAGATAATCCTAAGCCTCTGATCTGTAGAGGTTTCTATAATGGGCAATCCATTGTAGAGAAGAGGGTTAGAGTTGTAGATCAGAGGGTTAGAATCATGTTGCTTCCGCGTGGAGGGGTGAGATTGTTCACGTTGCTTCTGTATGAAGGGAGAGATTGTCGGAGTTCCACGCAAAATCAAATAATACCACATCGGTAAAGTGATGGGGATGGGTTATAAGGGAATGGGCACCCTCCCTCTAATGGCTAGCTTTTAAGGGTGAGTTTGTTACAAACCTAAATCAGTTCGCAACGGATTGATCTTCTTACAGGGAAGATCGGCCTCTTGATCCACTTAGAGGGAAGGATCAATCCTCCTTTGTGCACGAGACACAATTTGAAACAATTTTCTTCATTTATTCCTTTTCAACGTCTTCTATAAGATTTAAATAATTCTCTTTACAATCGTGATACTTCCATGAAAATAGTGCAATCCCCCCAAAATAAACAATTCACCTATTAAGTAGGTAACTCCCTTATCAAATTCCTATTAAATAGCAATTACTCCTATCAACTATCTTAACTTCTAATTAATATCCTAACATAATAAGAAAAGATAAACACAAGGCAATCCACGCACACCCAACCTTTCCTAATTATTAGTGATGATGTGGGCTCATATTCAAGCACGTAACAGAGTTCTACCCGGTTAAATTCCTTACAAAAATCTGCTAAAAATTAAATTGAGCATATGTGGCTGTTCTCTCGTTCAAACGTCACAAGCTAAATGGCTTTTCACGAAATTGCCTGAAAAATTCCTACTTATGTGCTAAGGTGCGATTCTCTTAGCCGCATAATCAGATTTTTTTTGTTAGTGCAGAGAGAGAGGGACAACAGAGAGATGTAATTAGAAACTAACTAATAAAAAAAGGATATATGGTTTGTGAGCTAGTGCTCAGCCTGAGCTAGAGCTGAGCTCAGCCTGAGCTAGAGTTCACAAACCATATATCCCATAGTTGGCTGAATCATTCAACCCATTGGTTTTATAGGTTATGGTTATGGCTATGGTTTATGATTTGTGGAGGTTTAAAATTGATGGTTAGAAGATGGGCTTCTATAGATTTGATGGTTAGGGTTAGGGTATGGAGGTGGTTTCTTAGGAACATTCTATCTATGTGAGGTCCTATAAAAAGAATGGGTTGGATGAGTCAAACAACTATTGGAGAAGTGGTTTGTGAAAGAAATTGAGAAGGAATAAGAAAAAATATTAGGAGATGAATATTGGATATGGTGCGAACTAGGGTTGCAACTCGGGTTGGATGGGTTGGGTTTCCTAGAACCGTACCCTATCCGAGAAATTATGTCAGGTAGGGTCAAGTTTTTATGAGAAAACCCCATATTCATAAACCCAACCCTACCGGAGATAGTTTCTCGGGTTGGGCCGGGTTATTAATGTTTAGATTTTACAGTATTGAATAATTTTCAAGATGCATGGTAGAATACAACAAGTCTTCACACACAAAATCCCTAGCTCTGTTTCTTTCGGCGTGAAATGGGAGTAAAACAAAATTATACCCATTTTAAAGTAGAAAAATGGGCGTAAAATTTGTTTTACACCAAATTTTTGTCAAAAGAAACGGCCTAAATGACATAATTTGAAGTCATAGAGTACATAAATTTAAGAAGGAAACTACATTTTCACATAACAAACTTAATTACTTTAATGATAAATCTATATTTTGGAAAATATTTTGTTATGTTATTCAAGAAATATTTAAGAATTTTATAATATGCCTAAAAGTGTCATGTCGGTTTTCAGAATTTTTTTTAATCCGATCCAACCCAAGATTGGGTCTGGGTTTCAAACCGAACCGAACCCAAGACCCACATTTCTAAACCCTGCCCCATGTTATTTTCGGGTCGGGTTGATGTGGGTTGGGTGAAATCCGACTCAAGTTGCAATCCTACTCTGTGTGAGAGAGAGAGAGAGAGAGAGAGAGGGATTATAGATCGACTATAGATCGCCATCTATTATATGAGAATTAGATATTGTGGACGGCTGTGCATGCACGTGCAGCCCTATAAAACAGCGGGGCTCACATTGTTTGGGTGATCCAGACCATTCATTTTTGGGCACTGCTTTAGATAGGGTGTGCCCAAAAAATGTTCTCCATATATAGGATGATCCTAACCCTTCAATCCTTGGATGTTTTTATACCGTGCCATCCATTTTAAACCTCCAAAAATGGATGGGTTAGGATCATCCTATGGAGAACATTTTTTGCAACGGCAGGGCCCAACAAATGAATGGTTTGGATCACCCAAAAAATGTGGGCCCCACTGTGTTTTGGGCGGCCCACTATATAAAGAGGCGTTTAGTTAATGATATTAATAGCATGCTTTACTAAGATAATTAGTCAAAAAAGGAATTCAGGTAATATTTCGGTAATAGGATAATTACCATTCGAGAAATCATAGTTAATGGTAAAAAACAAATTGTCATGCATGGTACTTTGTATATTATAGATTTTGAAAGGGATTTGCTAGGAAGGAATTTCACGGACAGGGTGTTGCATGAGATAGCAGCCACATAGGCTCACTTTTGAACAGATTTTGTCTTATTTATTTAATTCATCTGAGGTGGCTGCTGTGGACCCCGATCCGAGAGAGGCGGGAGGACGGGCCCCCACGCGAGTCTCTGGATCATCCACGTGAAGGAGAGCTCCGCCAAGGAACTCTCGAAAGAGTGCCCCTCACAGCATGAGCGGCGATGTGAAGTGAGATACCTCTCGATTCGGGGACTAGCCCGGATTCGAGACGCACCTTAAACAAAGAAAGAGTCGCCATCCAAGGAAGTAGGCCCTGGATCCCATGCTGTGCTCTGTCGCAACAGATAACCAGAGATATAAAAGGTCCGTGCCTGATGACGAATGGGGAAGGGATTAGGCGCCCCCGATTCGCCCAAGTGCGAGCACCTGGTCTCTTATGCTATTTATTATTAACTTTGAAGAGTTTTGGGTAAAAATCATGTGAAATGGGAACGAATATCCCCGAGATAACGTCTAGCTAATCATGCATATCTCGGAGATGAATAAGAAGCACACACAAAAAGAAATGAAAGATATGACACCTAAGAATAGCTAGGTTATGAGTGTCATGCCTAATTGGTGTCTATGTTCTGATGGGCAAACGCATGCATGCTACAGCTAAAGGTATAGGATCTGTACAGGAAAGTAAGAAAACACAGCAAAAACATACAACATGACAAACCCTAGACTCTAATGCGATAATTGACTCGGACCAAGATTGCCATCCATCTTAGCTGCACTACGTATCCCGGCCTCGGGAAGGATCAGAGCCAACGTAGTTCGGCGACCTATGCTAAACTACAATGCCTAACCCTCTAGAACCGCTATCCTAGACTCGATTAACTAGACCCGACTAGTTTTTAAAGCTTCTTGCGACATTAATTAAGTTCAAGTGAATGGTGATTTTTAGGACTCCCTGTATGCCCTAACTAATGCCAGTGAACCCTACACCCTAGGTGTGACTAGGCTGTGTGTCCTAAGGAAAACCGTGGGCTATCTAAGCGCGTTCTAGTCTAGCCATCGGCTCGACTAAGTGTCTAACCGACCACGACCTGAGGCCTCCTAACTCTAGGGACACTCACACGACCGGACATGACAAAGCAACACAATCAGGACAGACTCCCCACTCTACGACACCCCCAAACGCCTAGGACTGACTCCTAACTCTATGGGAGGATCTTTTGAAAATTGTTGGTAAAGTTATTTTGAAGAATTTTTGTAGTTTTGGAAGGTTTTGAAGTTGTGAAAGTTATGAAGTTGTGGGAAATATTTGCAAAATGGTGACTGCACTCAGGATGCCAGCAGCACGCCTGAGCTGCCTACGTACCCCTCAGCTAGGGATCAAGCCATCCGTAGTTCGGACATGACTACTCCTAATGACTCAAGATTTTTGAAATTTTTTGATTTTTCAGATGTTTTTGATGTTTTTGACACAAGAGGACAGAATCCTATCATCACAAGGGGAGGACAGACTCCTGACATCCCGCAAAGGTTGGACAGCATCCTATACTCTACGGGGGAAATGAACAGAATCACGATTCTGCAAGGGTTGGACAGCATCCTATCCCTTGCAGGAGCGGATAAAATTACACGACTTGATGAGGGGATAGACAGAATCCTAACCCCTATGATGATAGGACTGGATTCCTGAACAAGAGGACTGACTCTCTAGACTAAGGACGGATTCCTATGCTAGTGGACTATCAAACCAAGATAAAGCTCACAAGTAATAAGGAAAAAGAGACCCTGTGCATATTTGGCAAAGGTAAAACACCCAGCCGGGCCGGACAGCTACCTAGCCCTAGGGTGCAACAAATGTGCAACCCAATACCCTAAGGGTAGGGGTATGCTGTCAAGCCGAGTAGGGTGTTCTCCCAAAACCACAAAACAACTAACATTTAGACATGGGCAGCCAGTTAATTAATTCAAAAAAAAAAAAAAAGAAATAAAAATATATATCAGACAAATCCAATTGATGCCATATGATCATCATGACACTATTTCTCATAAAAGATAACGACAATTCAAGATCGCAAACATTTGGGCAAACAAAATCAAGACTCAAATCACGCTTTGGAATACGGTCAGTACTCATAACCAAATAGATGAGAAGATAACAAAAATCAACCAAGAAACGGACAAAATTCAGAGATAAAGATCAAACAGGGGGACTTACCTCTAAAAAAAATTTTGTAATTTCATTTTAATACAAGCAACCCAAATTGATGGCCTTAAAGCAAATCACAGACTTATCATCATTAGGGTCCATTCGGTTACCGAAAGGATTTTGATTTTGATTTCTCACGTTCATAGCCCTTTTATGTTGCAATTTGAATTTGGATCGAATACTTGGATTTCCAAATGGGCCTTGTAAACAATTGATCAGAAACACACAGATCCAGCATTTTACTCCTTTGTCTCCCCTCAACAGGAGCTGGTGGGTCTAATCACTTTGTGTTCACAGCTCAATTCCAAACCCAAATATACCATAAATGTATCCAAATGGGCCTTCATAGTAAATACAATTTCTATTTAAATCATAATCTGAGAAGATTACCTGAGTTGACGAAATGCGGTTGGCGACGATTAGAGACGATGATTCGAAACCTTGCAATTCTAATGCCTCAGATCTTAGCCCTTGGTGAGAACGGATGAAGCTCCGGAGCCGAATGATCCCAAGGGTTTGCAGGCAGGAGATTCGGCACCGGCGAGAAGATGCCGAAGAATATGACGGATCCCTCTTACTCCCTCTCTCTCCGTTTTGAAAAATGAATTTTGTAACTGGGTTTTGGGGGGGTATAAATGATGGCAAAGATGGGGTAAAGGTGAGATGGGGATAGAAGAAGGTGGCGGAGGTGGGAGATGGGAGGAGGGGAAGAGATGAGGGCGGCGGTGGAGGTTCGGCCGAAATCCGGCAAGGCCGCCGGAGAGGGACTCCTTCTCTCTCTCTCTCTCTCTCTCTCTCTCTCTTTTCTTTCTCTTTTGCGATAAATATCGCAAAAGCAGAGAAGGGAGTGCGGTGGTGGCTTAAAACAGAAAAGGGGTTTGGGGAGGTGATCGGAGAGGGAGGTGGCTGGCGGGTGGGAGGTGGTGGCTGTGTGGAGATGGAGGTGGGTTGGGACGAAAATGGCAGAGGAGTAATGGTGGAGGAGGTGGCTGTGTGGAGGATGGGTTTTGGTTTTGGAGGTACAAAAGAAAGGGTTTCGGTTTTGGGGTTTGGAGGAAGGTGAAGGTGGAGATGGAGGAAGATTTTCGAAGGGTTGGGTGGTGGTGGTGAGGACGGTGGTGGTGGAGCCGAGGAAGATGGGGTTCGCCGGAAAAGATGGATGGCCGGCGACTTTCTTTCTCCTCCCTGCTCCTCTCTCTCTCTCTCTCTCTTTATGGTTTTTTGGGTGACAGAGGAGGTGGCTGTGGAGAGGCTTGGTGGTGGTGGTGGCTGAGAAGGGGGTTTAATGGAGATGGGTTTTGAGAAAAAAAAAATGGTAGAGGTGTTGGTGGTTTAATGGAGTATGGTGGTTGATTTGGGGTAGAGGGAAGAAGGAGAGAATCGGATCTGTTGGGGTTGAAGAGGGTGGATTGGGTTTTCGTGGGGAGATGGTGAAGAGGGAGGAGATGCAGAGGTGGATGATGGTGGTGGTGGTGATTGGGTGGAAGACGAAGAGGGTTTGGGTTGGGGAAGATGGAGATGATGGTGGTGGCCTCTCCCTTGGTGGCTGCTGTTGGTGGAGGTGGAGGTGAAGAAGGGAGGTGGCGATGAGGGTTGCCGGTGCCGAGATGATGGTGGTGTGGACGGGGGCTTGCCGACGGCAAGGGAGATTGCCGGAGGAGATGGTGGAATGGAGGCGATGGTGGGCGGCGGCTCCTCCCTCTCTCTGTTTTTTTTCTTTCCTTTTTTTTTTTTTTTTGAAACCCTAGCCCGACGGCTTATTTAAAGAGAAATGGCGAATTTGTCCCCACTCTTCTTTACCTGGACAGCCCCCTTTTGGATTTTTCACTGGCTTTTCTCTGCCCAGGGTACCCCCGACTTGACTAATTCGACCCTTTTCTGCACTATTTTTCGAAATGAACCCCATTACCCAGGCAAAATTCTGTCGAATCTCGACGAAACTTCAGGGGGCCCACTTACGGTCTCGAACTATTCAAGATTTAACCCCAGAGCCCTGAGTTGCTAATTTTTTTTATTTTTATTTATTTACATATATATATATATATATGTATTTGCACTCTCTGACTGATCCGGGCCCAGCTGCCCAGAGATTTTCCAATTTTTGTTTTTTTACTTTTTTTGTTTTTATTTTAGTTTTAGGGCTTGGTCAAAATGGGGTGTCTACAGATGCCCCTCTTTGGCAGAGGGTGCTCGTCACACGATTGTCAAAGCCAAGAGGACAACGCATTTTGACCTGCCCCGGAAATTGGTTTAAAGAAGGAAAGAATTAACGAAAATGATTTTGCGAATGTTGAATTCTTAAAGAGCGCCAGATGCCTCAAGGGTCTTACACAGAAGGGATGCCTCATGGGTCTTACACAGATGGGATGCAAGGGGGCGACGAGATGGATCGACGAGACAGATTCTCATCGAGAAGGAATGATAAGATGAATTGACGAGACAGATTCTCGAAAAGAAAACTGAGATGGACTCTCAAGGGATAGTGAGATAGACTCTCACAAATTGCAGAATGGAATGATTAGACAACCTCTAATTAAGCCACTCAGAGATTTGGAGATTATAAAGCGGAATGATTAGACAGCATCATGATCAAACCTGAATTAGGATCTGAGAATACAGCATCTTGACAGGTCGACAAGGCGGAATGATTAGACAACATCATGATCAAACCTGAATTAGGATCTGAGAAGACAGCATCTTGACAGATCAACAGAGCGGAATGATTAGACAGCATCATGATCAAACCTACATTAGGATCTGAGAAGACAGCATCTTGACAGATGAACAAAGCGGAATAATTAGACAACATCATGATCAAACCTAAATTGGGATCTGAGAAGACAGCATCTTGACAGATGAACAAAGCGAAACGATTAGACAGCATCATGATCATTCCTGAATTGGGATCTGAGAAGACAGCATCTTGACAGATGAACACAGCGGAATGATTAGACAGCATCATGATCAAACCTGAATTGGGATCTGAGAAGACAGCATCTTGACAGATGAACATAGCGGAATGATTAGACAACATCATGATCAAACCTGAATTAGGATCTGAAAAGACAGCATCTTGACAGATGAACACAGCGGAATGATTAGACAGCATCATGATCAAACCTAAATTGGGATCTGAGAAGACAGCATCTTGACAGATGAACACAGCGGAATGATTAGACAGCATCATGATCAAACCTGAATTGGGATCTGAGAAGACAGCATCTTGACAGATGAACACAGCGGAATGATTAGACAGCATCATGATCAAACCTAAATTGGGATCTGAGAAGACAGCATCTTGACAGATGAACACAGCGGAATGATTAGACAGCATCATGATCAAACCTAAATTTGGATCTGAGAAGACAGCATCTTGACAGATGAACAAAGCGGAATGATTAGACAGCATCATCATCAAACCACTCTAGGAATCAAGAACACGAAACTCAAGAAAGAACAATTTTGATTCAAGAAATCGAGATTTCGATCAATTCCATTACAGGATTGATTGTCTCTTGCCGAGAACTTTAGGAGTGCGCGATCTCTGTTGAGAACCAGACACATGTAACTTGCTGAGGTTTTGAGTATTGACCATTTTTTCTGAGAGAACTGAATTTTGCCGGGGATTGAAGGCTGCGCGAGCAAATTCTAGACTCCGCTAGGGAAACTGATTTACTTGGAGAATTGACTCTTCTGAAGAATGGACTCAACTGAGGAGTTTAGAGGTTTGGCTTGAGATGTGCTCGTACCCCTCTTATCTTAACTTGCTGGAGACATTATTACTGATTGCCTTTGTGCTCTTGACATCTTTTATGACGCAAGTCATAAAAGATGCCCCTAGTATATTGTGTTTCCATGACAAGAGTTATAAGGAGGCAGGACAATGATGGTTGAAGAAAAGATGCTTCGTTTCATGAAGGCTTGAGGTTGCACAGTTTTTTTTTGTATGGAGAGAGTAGGACAATCACCATGATGGCCAAGTCTGAAAATCCCTTCTTTCGCACTGCTCACTTTTGGAGGCTTAAGGTCTTTGGCAGGTTTGAACAAGATGTCTCTCGCCCCTTCTGATATCTAAACCAGGATTTACTCTGAATTTTCTTCGCATTTTGGAGGACACACTCCCATTCTTCCAGCACCCGACAGTTTGGACTTTGCAAGGAAAGGGAACATAAATATGAAGGAGGAACAGATTTTCAAGGACTCAATCAAAGAAGATTCTTGTTGTTCGAAGGACTCGACTCACTTTCGACTCATTCTTGGATCTGATGTGTCATTTTTTAAGGGTATGGCTTAACCACTCTTAGAGTATTTCGAAGATCGTGTCAAGAGGCACTACTCTCCTCTTTCGGTGTTTACGTCATGGTTATTATCCCTTTCAGATTGCTCGGTTTCAATGCCCCTAGTTTAGAGGAATGTTAAAGTAAGCTTGCTGGCACTACTTGGACTCCGAGATTTTACCTTGGTTGAAGACTGTTTCTCCATCTCAATGATTCGTTTTTTTGTTGGAAGTCATTGCCAATGACCAGATTGCCTTTTTAGGTTTTCAATCTGACGGACCGCTTGCCCTAACTTTTGCCTGGTTTGCCCTTTCGGGTTTTCAATCCAGCGGGCTTGATACCCTAATTTTTGCCTAAGCCGACTTTTCAGTTGTCAACTTAGCGGGTGAATGACCCTAAATTTTGCCTAGACCGCCCTCTCGGGTTTTCAGCCTAGCGGTCCATCGTTTTCTTTTTTTTTCTCGACTTCAAACCTCTGCTTGTTCACCAGAAGGACTTTCTAGGTGGGCTTGGGTTCAAAACGGTTGGATATTTCTTTTGGATTTCAAAGTTTTGACTAAACTTGGATTGGCCAGGTTGCCTAAGTACCCCAACAATGGAGGATCAGGTTCGCGTGGTTCGCTGGGGTTTGGAATAGAATGATTTGGCTTTTAGCTCAAAGGTTGAAAGGGAATAATTTGACTTTTATTCCAAAGGTTGAAAGGGAATAATTTGACTTTTATTCCAAAGGTTGACCGAACCTGAATTGATCAGGTTGCCTACGTACCCTGTAGAAAGGGATCAGGTCAGACGTAGTTCGGACCGAACTCCCCCTGGTTTGTGGGTGTTTGAAAAGAATGTTTGATTTTGTTGAGGCTCAAAGGTGTTTGCAAAAGGATTTTTCAAACTTGGGATTTTTGGCGTTTAAAGCGCAGGCGTCCAAGGATGGCCTTCTGGTGTTTTGGCATACAAGCTTCTTGAATGGCTAAGGTTCAATGGCTTTGAACTTTTTTCTCTTTCTCTTTTTTTTTGAGGAGTCTGACGGCATTTCCTGGCAAGACTTCATTTGCACTGTGCAAGCTAGACTGATTGAATTCCCACTTTTCTTTGGGATCTCGCACTGATATTCGGGATTCTACGACTCTGGGTCTTCTCTGAATGCTGAAGATTTTGAAATCTTTCAATCTATTTATCAGCTCTGCTTTTTGAGATTCTGACATTCTTGAGGAGTTGACGTGGGGCATGCTCCCTTCTCCTTTCTTCTCTGGATTCTATCCTTTTTTCTTTGTTCATTCTCTTCTTTTTCACTTGAAATGCGGGAATGCCCTTACTCTTTGATTACTTTGACTTGAAATTCCATCAGAACGTATAGCCCAAGTATTCTTTTTGGGGTTCATGTTCTATGCTCATGACTTTGTTGTCCGAAAGTCTTCTCTCAATTTTTTATTAACTTCACTTGATGTCTGGTATTCTTCGTTTGAAATTTTTGCTTTTTTCGACCTGATGTCTGAAGCTGAGGGTGACTTACGTTGAACAGTGCCAAGGCATGCTTCCGGTTTATCCTCATAGGACCAAGCAACACTTATTTGAACCCTCTAAATAGGTTTATCGATTCTTTGCGCTCTTCGGGAGATTTTGCCAATCCTTATTTCTCGAGTTTCGGATTTGGATACCACTATCCACGGTATCGATTTCATCTTCAAGTGGCTTTGCTCGACGCTCTTCCTCTCGTCTGATCATCTTTCAAATCTCGAGGAGAATTTCATCGGCATCCTCGTCCGAGGAGGGTGTCTTAATTTGTTTATTAACATTAGATCCAAGAGTGAACATATACAAGAATATTGACGACACTGGAATCAAATGTTCGTTGCATTGAATGTTTGAAGTACATACAATGATTTTTGACGCGCCACGATAGGCTCTCCATCAAATTCAACAAGAGACTGGACATTGGTTCACAATGAGAGAGACCAATAAACACAACATACTTATAATTGATATTGACATGGTTAGACTTACCAACTTTGACAGGAGGGTTGGTATACACACTTCAAAACAAATTTCAAAAATGAGACACTTCATCGGAGGCAAAGGATCGGCGCTGAAAGCTCAAGGACAACGTGCCTTCCTTAATGATGAGAATGATTGGAAAGATCGACCCTGGTGTTAGATTCTCAGAAGGGACAGTCCTATAATGTCCTATCAACTTGGCTCAAACTGATCCATTGGCATTGGTGGGATTTTCTCTGGCATGGCGATATCTCCTGAATTTCAGGCTCTAACATCTTTCATTTTTCCTATGCAATCAATCTACTTCCTAGCCCCAGGGTGGTACAGGTAAGGGTAGTAAGATACATGAAGGTTTGAAAGGGTAGAGTGGTTCCCATGGTGGGTGTAGGAGGTGCAACACGGTTATGTGCAGGGTTCTCAGAAGCATTTGAGTTCAAGAAGAATGAGGGGATCCCTGTCTATCAGGTCATGGATGTCATCACCATCTCTCTCATTTCTGTCAAGAAGAGATTTTCAGTATACTCAGCCATCTGGGCAATGTGAGAGGAAAAAGGTACAACGGACTAGCTAGATCAAGCGAGTTCAGAGATGAAAGCTCTTTTGGGGTTGATGGTAGACGAGTGACTAAGACTCCTGTCATGGACATCATAAACGCTAGGCTCAATGAGAATTAATCGCATGGCAATGTAACGCACAAGTTAAGACAAAAGGTAGCACCAACACATCCTTCCCTTGGATAAAATCCGACAGCTTAACGGTTGTGCATGAAGATGTGGTACGGTAAGCACATGGTTTGTCAACAAACCCAAGAGGGTAATGATTACGCTCAAGGGTTCTGAAAAAAAATCGGCAGCATGACGGCTATACTAGGAGGGTCTCAGTAACTAAACATGAAGAATATGCCGTCATGGTCAAGATAAAGCAGGACTCTCAGCAAGAACACACACTCCGGTAATGATAATGGCAAGATAGACTCATAATCGACAGGCGGAGTACATCTGATCAGGATCAATCAAATGATCAAGCTCACGGAAGACAGATCATGACTAAAAGAGCCAAGAATCTGCTGATAATCCACATAATGGATAGATGGGGAAAAATTGATTAGATTAGAAGGAAATCTAACTAAGAAGCAAGCCCTAATCTAATAATAAATATATACATATATATATATATATATATATATATATATACATCCTAACCAGGGGCACCGACCCTAGTCTAACTAGCGAAGCCAAGGAGGTCTCGACTCGTGACAGACTGATGAGTGTACTAGGACCGCGCTGTAGCCACGCAAGGTGAGCTACCCTAGTCTACAAATTGGACAAGGCTCCTAACTCTAGGCTCCACACGTGTGAGCAACACATGTTCGACCCTATATGAATGCAATATACTTATATAGACATAGGTACTTCCTAGTTGGGTTTCACTAAGTCAGTAAATATATACATAATATATAAAACAAAGTAGGGCTCCGGACTCAATCTATCGGGTACTATGCGTATGAAACATACTTAACATGTATAACAAAAGTACGCCCAATGTTATACATAGTATGCTTCATTGCTCATCGGCTGCTGTAAACACAAGTACGCCTAGTGTTTACGGCTGCAGCACCGGCGCATAGCTTGGTAATAGATACAATAATCCCATCCAGGTAATGACTTACCCTCTGCCATGTACTGTATCAATCCCATGGAGCCAACAATAAAAAAACAATGAAAGAAATAAAGAATATGATAATGCATGTTGTGCAGTGTGTGAATCCCTCGTTTTATTTACGCACCTACTTGGTGCCCCTGGATTCTAACAGAAAAAGTTCCCATTTAAAACGATTTTAATCCAAATTTCTTCAAAATTAATTAAAAATGGCATTTTTACAGAGTTAGGCAATGTTTCAAAAACTCCCCAGCACAGTCGCCAGCCTGTGGACCCCGATCCGAGAGAGGCGGGAGGACGGGCCCCCACGCGAGTCTCTGGATCATCCACGTGAAGGAGAGCTCCGCCAAGGAACTCTCGAAAGAGTGCCCCTCACAGCATGAGCGGCGATGTGAAGTGAAATACCTCTCGATTCGGGGACGAGCCCGGATTCGAGACGCACCTTAAACAAAGAAAGAGTCGCCATCCAAGGAAGTAGGCCCTGGATCCCATGCTGTGCTCTGTCGCAACAGATAACCAGAGATATAAAAGGTCCGTGCCTGATGACGAATGGGGAAGGGATTAGGCGCCCCCGATTCGCCCAAGTGCGAGCACCTGGTCTCTTATGCCATTTATTATTAACTTTGAAGAGTTTTGGGTAAAAATCATGTGAAATGGGAACGAATATCCCCGAGATAACGTCTAGCTAATCATGCATATCTCGGAGATGAATAAGAAGCACACACAAAAAGAAATGAAAGATATGACACCTAATAATAGCTAGGTTATGAGTGTCATGCCTAATTGGTGTCTATGTTCTGATGGGCAAACGCATGCATGCTACAGCTAAAGGTATAGGATCTGTACAGGAAAGTAAGAAAACACAGCAAAAACATACAACATGACAAACCCTAGACTCTAATGCGATAATTGACTCGGACCAAGATTGCCATCCATCTTAGCTGCACTACGTATCCCGGCCTCGGGAAGGATCAGAGCCAACGTAGTTCGGCGACCTATGCTAAACTACAATGCCTAACCCTCTAGAACCGCTATCCTAGACTCGATTAACTAGACCCGACTAGTTTTTAAAGCTTCTTGCGACATTACTTAAGTTCAAGTGAATGGTGATTTTTAGGACTCCCTGTATGCCCTAACTAATGCCAGTGAACCCTACACCCTAGGTGTGACTAGGCTGTGTGTCCTAAGAAAAACCGTGGGCTATCTAAGCGCGTTCTAGTCTAGCCATCGGCTCGACTAAGTGTCTAACCGACCACGACCTGAGGCCTCCTAACTCTAGGGACACTCACATGACCGGACATGACAAAGCAACACAATCAGGACAGACTCCCCACTCTACGACACCCCCAAACGCCTAGGACTGACTCCTAACTCTATGGGAGGATCTTTTGAAAATTGTTGGTAAAGTTATTTTGAAGAATTTTTGTAGTTTTGGAAGGTTTTGAAGTTGTGAAAGTTATGAAGTTGTGGGAAATATTTGCAAAATGGTGACTGCACTCAGGATGCCAGCAGCACGCCTGAGCTGCCTACGTACCCCTCAGCTAGGGATCAAGCCATCCGTAGTTCGGACATGACTACTCCTAATGACTCAAGATTTTTGAAATTTTTTGATTTTTCAGATGTTTTTGATGTTTTTGACACAAGAGGACAGAATCCTATCATCACAAGGGGAGGACAGACTCCTGACATCCCGCAAAGGTTGGACAGCATCCTATACTCTACGGGGGAAATGAACAGAATCACGATTCTGCAAGGGTTGGACAGCATCCTATCCCTTGCAGGAGCGGATAAAATTACACGACTTGATGAGGGGATAGACAGAATCCTAACCCCTATGATGATAGGACTGGATTCCTGAACAAGAGGACTGACTCTCTAGACTAAGGACGGATTCCTATGCTAGTGGACTATCAAACCAAGATAAAGCTCACAAGTAATAAGTAAAAAAAGACCCTGTGCATATTTGGCAAAGGTAAAACACCCAGCCGGGCCGGACAGCTACCTAGCCCTAGGGTGCAACAAATGTGCAACCCAATACCCTAAGGGTAGGGGTATGCTGTCAAGCCGAGTAGGGTGTTCTCCCAAAACCACAAAACAACTAACATTTAGACATGGGCAGCCAGTTAATTAATTCAAAAAAAAAAATGAAATAAAAATATATATCAGACAAATCCAATTGATGCCATATGATCATCATGACACTATTTCTCATAAAAGATAACGACAATTCAAGATCACAAACATTTGGGCAAACAAAATCAAGACTCAAATCACGCTTTGGAATACGGTCAGTACTCATAACCAAATAGATGAGAAGATAACAAAAATCAACCAAGAAAGGGACAAAATTCAGAGATAAAGATCAAACAGAGGGACTTACCTCTAAAAAAAAATTTGTAATTTCATTTTAATACAAGCAACCCAAATTGATGGCCTTAAAGCAAATCACAGACTTATCATCATTAGGGTCCATTCGGTTACCGAAAGGATTTTGATTTCGATTTCTCACGTTCATAGCCCTTTTATGTTGCAATTTGAATTTGGATCGAATACTTGGATTTCCAAATGGGCCTTGTAAACAAGTGATCAGAAACACACAGATCCAGCATTTTACTCCTTTGTCTCCCCTCAACAGGAGCTGGTGGGTCTAATCACTTTGTGTTCACAGCTCAATTCCAAACCCAAATATACCATAAACGTATCCAAATGGGCCTTCATAGTAAATACAATTTCTATTTAGATCATAATCTGAGAAGATTACCTGAGTTGACGAAATGCGGTTGGCGACGATTAGAGACGATGATTCGAAACCTTGCAATTCTAATGCCTCAGATCTTAGCCCTTGGTGAGAACGGATGAAGCTCCGGAGCCGAATGATCCCAAGGGTTTGCAGGCAGGAGATTCGGCACCGGAGAGAAGATGCCGAAGAATATGACGGATCCCTCTTACTCCCTCTCTCTCCGTTTTGAAAAATGAATTTTGTAACTGGGTTTTGGGGGGGTATAAATGACGGCAAAGATGGGGTAAAGGTGAGATGGGGATAGAAGAAGGTGGCGGAGGTGGGAGATGGGAGGAGGGGAAGAGATGAGGGCGGCGGTGGAGGTTCGGCCGAAATCCGGCAAGGCCGCCGGAGAGGGACTCCTTCTCTCTCTCTCTCTCTTTTCTTTCTCTTTTGCGATAAATATCGCAAAAGCAGAGAAGGGAGTGCGGTGGTGGCTTAAAACAGAAAAGGGGTTTGGGGAGGTGATCGGAGAGGGAGGTGGCTGGCGGGTGGGAGGTGGTGGCTGTGTGGAGATGGAGGTGGGTTGGGACGAAAATGGCAGAGGAGTAATGGTGGAGGAGGTGGCTGTGTGGAGGATGGGTTTTGGTTTTGGAGGTACAAAAGAAAGGGTTTCGGTTTCGGGGTTTGGAGGAAGGTGAAGGTGGAGATGGAGGAAGATTTTCGAAGGGTTGGGTGGTGGTGGTGAGGACGGTGGTGGTGGAGCCGAGGAAGATGGGGTTCGCCGGAAAAGATGGATGGCCGGCGACTTTCTTTCTCCTCCCTGCTCCTCTCTCTCTCTCTCTCTCTTTATGGTTTTTTGGGTGACAGAGGAGGTGGCTGTGGAGAGGCTTGGTGGTGGTGGTGGCTGAGAAGGGGGTTTAATGGAGATGGGTTTTGAGAAAAAAAAATGGTAGAGGTGTTGGTGGTTTAATGGAGTATGGTGGTTGATTTGGGGTAGAGGGAAGAAGGAGAGAATCGGATCTGTTGGGGTTGAAGAGGGTGGATTGGGTTTTCGTGGGGAGATGGTGAAGAGGGAGGAGATGCAGAGGTGGATGATGGTGGTGGTGGTGATTGGGTGGAAGACGAAGAGGGTTTGGGTTGGGGAAGATGGAGATGATGGTGGTGGCCTCTCCCTTGGTGGCTGCTGTTGGTGGAGGTGGAGGTGAAGAAGGGAGGTGGCGATGAGGGTTGCCGGTGCCGAGATGATGGTGGTGTGGACGGGGGCTTGCCGACGGCAAGGGAGATTGCCGGAGGAGATGGTGGAATGGAGGCGATGGTGGGCGGCGGCTCCTCCCTCTCTCTGTTTTTTTTCTTTCCTTTTTTTTTTTTTTTGAAACCCTAGCCCGACGGCTTATTTAAAGAGAAATGGCGAATTTGTCCCCACTCTTCTTTACCTGGACAGCCCCCTTTTGGATTTTTCACTGGCTTTTCTCTGCCCAGGGTACCCCCGACTTGACTAATTCGACCCTCTTCTGCACTATTTTTCGAAATGAACCCCATTACCCAGGCAAAATTCTGTCGAATCTCGACGAAACTTCAGGGGGCCCACTTACGGTCTCGAACTATTCAAGATTTAACCCCAGAGCCCTGAGTTGCTAATTTTTTTTATTTTTATTTATTTACATATATATATATATATATATGTATTTGCACTCTCTGACTGATCCGGGCCCAGCTGCCCAGAGATTTTCCAATTTTTGTTTTTTTACTTTTTTTGTTTTTATTTTAGTTTTAGGGCTTGGTCAAAATGGGGTGTCTACAGCTGCACTCTCATATAGCAAAAACTGCCCGAGAAATGTCTTGTGCAATGGTCCCTAGCAAATCCCATTTTGAAAACAACTAATAATAAAAATGGCTTTATGTGACTGAAAGTGCATATATTCTAGTTTATTTTTTTTCTTTCTTTTATATCTATTTATTACTAAATTTATTCTTCATTTCTTTATTTATTTTTACTTTCTCTTCCTGTCTATAAAGAATGCTTTATAAATAGAGAGATTATATAGGTTTTTTTATCTATAAATATGTTGTGAGAGAGATGGAGAAAGTGATGAACCCAACTTAGCTTCAAGGGTTGGTTAGTGAGAAGGAGTTCTTTACTGGTTGTGAGAATCACAAGACCGTGGAGAAGAACGAAAAAAACTTCTTCTGTTTGGTTTGTTGTAAAAGCATATGTCCTTATTGTTAGATATGTTCTAATATATAAGCCAAATAGATAATGGACTAGGTGTTGTGGGCCCACATGGGCTGGAGCCCGTTAGCCTCTAAAACCATATTTAAACTCTTAAATAGGGACAGGGGGCAGCTGTCATTCTATTCCAAACTAGATAGAATTGAGAGCAATGCTTCAAGTCTCTCTCTCTCTTCCCACCGCCTCAACAGTTCTTGAAGCATCTTGCTGTATCTCTCGTTTATTTGCATTGAAGTGGTGGCTGATTTGATATTCCACCTCAATTGGTTTTCTTCCACCCTCTCACTCTTGTTTATTTTTAGTTTTCCTCTAAGTGGTTGAGATTAACTGCTCTTGGAGTGGGAGGTGGAAGACATCTCGGCAATTTTGGATGTGGGTTTCCTCCACTTCAAATTCGTTTTGTCGTGGGTTATATTTCCCCACAAAAATAGTTTGGGTGTGGGTTTCACTCCCACAGAACATGTGTGGGTTGGATTTGCACATTAGAACCAAGTTTTTTTGTGGGTATATTTAGTGGCTGAACCCTCTTTGTACCAAAGTCTTGTGGCCGATTCTTCCTGCCGTCGGGTTCACCGCCGGTTCTTGCTATTTTTCGCGGTTCTGTTTGATTCTAGCGATTTGGCTTTCGCAATTTGGTTCTTCAACTCAGGTGCACTCTTTCCAATTTATTTTTCGTAAATAGCCTAAAAATGGACAAGACTGCAATTCCGTTTGAGATGGTCAAACTTCAATCGTTTGGAGGATCTGAGTTTAATTCCTAGAAGCGAAAGACTCAATTCGGTCTGAAATACATGAATGTTTTCTACACCGTTTTGGGTACCTTTGCTGAAGGTGATTCAATTGAAAGTGTTGAGGAATCTCAATGGATCCGAGATGAAGATTTTTGCAAAGACTATTTGTTGAACTGTCTGTCAGATCGTCTTGCAGAAACTTATAGCAAATTTGAAACTGCTAAAGAAATTTGGGATAATTTAGATGCTCTATTCAGAAAGAAGGAGGAATTGTCCAAGACTCACCTCGTGGACAAATTCATGGATTTCAAGTTCCATGAGGACATGGAAATCACTCCTCAAGTAACTGATTTAGAGAATTTGAGATCTAAATTAACCAATGAGAAAATAGTAGTGTGTGATCCATTTTTTGTGGGTGCAATCATATATAAGTTACCATTTGCGTGGCAGTCTTTCAAAACAGAAATGTATAGAAAGAAAGTGCAATTGGGACTGGATGATGTCAAACGATTCATTCGAATCGAAGATGAGAATAAAGCTAGGAATAACTTGGAGATGGTTAGACAGCAACAGTCAGCTGCTAACACTGTGATATATCCCAAGAAATTTCCTAAGAAATTCAAGTCACCTAGGAGTGATATCCCCAAGTTGGAAGCCAAAAAGACTGTCTTTAAGAGAAAGAAGGGCAAGTGCTACAACTGTGGTAGATGGGGTCACTTTGCAGCAGATTGCAGGCTACCTAAGAAAGTTAAATCTGACACACCACAAAAGGAAACTGCTATGTTGGTAGATAAGGCTGAGCCTAAAAGTTTTGTTGCCATGATGGGCAAAGATAAGGCCAGTACTTCTTCAGAATGGTGGTTAGATACAGGTGCGACTTGTCATATTTGCAATTCAAAGAAACTTCTCAATGATGTTACCAAAGTAAATGAGACTGCTACAGTGGCTAGTGGAGCAGATGTAGATGTCACTCACACTGGTACTGCGAACTTGACCATTTCTTCAGGTAAAATACTAACTTTAAAAGCTGTTAAAGTAGTTCATACTATTCAAAAGAATTTGATTTCCGTTAGTTTGCTTGATAATGCTGGTATGTGCACTTCATTTTTTAGTGGTAGAGTAAACTTAACTGTTAACTCATAGTATTTTGGTTGTGCCTTCTTAATCAATGGTATGTATAGATTGAGTTTAGCAAATGAGACTATTAATCAGGTTAGTTCACCACTTGTTGATCCTAAGTTGTTACACAACCGATTGGGACATGTGAACTATCGGAAAATGGTCCAACTTGCTAAAACTTATAATATCCCATTAGATATGTTAATTAAGTTTGACAGGTATGAGGTTTGTGCTCAAACTAAGATTACTAGAAAACCTTTTAGCCAGGTTTCTAGGAACACACAACTTCTTGAGCTGATACATTCTGATCTCTGTGATTTTAAAAGTTTCACCACTAGAGGTGGTCAGAAGTATTTAATCACCTTTATCGACGATATGTCAAGATATTGTCATATTTATTTGTTAAAATCAAAGGATGAAGCTTTTGATAAGTTTAAAGTTTTCAAGAATCGAGTTGAATTACAACTGAACATGAAAATTAAGAGATTTAGGAGTGATAGAGGAGGAGAATACACAACGACAGGGTTCAAGGACTACTGTGCCTCTCAGGGCGTAATCCTTGAAACTACTGCTTCTTACTCACCTCAATCTAATGGCATAGCTGAACGTAAGAACATGACGTTAACAGAAATGTTAAACTTTATGTTATTGACAGCTGGCATGCCTAGTTGTTATTGGGGAGAAGCTGTCTTGACTGCAAATCACATCCTGAATAGAATGCCAAACTCAAAATGCTCCTCCACTCCTTATGAGTTATGGCATAAGCATTCCTGTAGATATGACACTCTTAAGACTTGGGGATGTATTGCTTATGTTAGGATACCAGACCCTAGGAGACCTAAAGTGGGAACTAGAACAAACACTTGTGTTTATCTAGAAGGTGCAGAAGATAGTGCTGCTGATCGGTTTTTGGATTTATCAACCCATATGATTATAGAATCTCGAGATGCAGTTTTCTTTGAGAATAAATTTCTCAAAGATCAGAGTTTGACCATACCAGGCAATACAGACTTGTTGGTTGAGTCTGAACTAGTTACTTCTGACACTAGTCCAAATCTGATTTCTAAATCAGCTCCTGTAAGAGTTTCTACAAGAGCTAGAGTACCCAAAACTTTTGGTGAGGATTTTATTACCTACCATTTAGAGAATGATCCATCATCCTATAAGGAAGCGATGCGATCTATGGACTCTTTGTTGTGGGTAGAAGCCATTGATAATTAAATGAGCTTTCTGTTGTAAAATCTAACCTGACAGCTAGTCGATTTGCCAAAAGGGGCTAAAACTGTGGGTTGCAGGTGGATTTTGAAGAAGAAACTTAATCCTGACGGATCAATAGCTCAATATAAAGCACGTTTAGTAGCTAAAGGTTATACTCTAGTGCGTGGGATAAACTACTTTGATGTGGACTCACCGGTCTGTCATTTGGCTACGATAAGAATTATTCTTGCCCCGACATCCATTGAGCATTTTGTTGTGCATCAAATAGATGTAAAGACATGTTTCTCCATGGAGAACTGTCAGAGGAAATCTACATGAATCAACCTGAAGGGTTTATCATGAAAGATTTTGAAAATAAAGTTTGTAAATTAAACAAATCTTTATATGGTCTTAAACAAGCGCCTAAATTATGGCATTAAAAATTTGACAAAGTAGTAAAGAGCCTTAGGTTTCTGACAAGTTACTCAGATAAATGCCTTTATTATCATTCTATGTCGAATAAGGTCGCAATTATTTGCTTGTATGTAGATGACATGCTGATTATTGGTTCCGATCTCTCTGTAGTGAGTGACGTGAAACTAACATTAGGTAAAGAATTCGACATGAAAGACCTGGGTGTTGTTGACACCATTCTTGGTATGAAAGTAAGTTTTGACAGGCAAGGAATTTCCCTTAGCCAGGCCCATTATATTGAAAAACTACTTTCTATATGGGGATTCAGTGAGTGCAAACCGATTGAGACACCATTTGATTATATCAAGAAACTGATCTCTAATGAAGGAGATAGTGTGAATTAGTTAGATTATTCTAGATTGATTGGTAGTCTCATGTATGCTATGAGTTGCACTAGGCCAGACATAGCCTTTACAGTTGGCATGCTGAGTCGTTTTACTAGTAATCCTGGCCATGATCATTGGGATGCTCTTATGAGGTTGATGAGATACCTTAAGGGTACTCAAGATTATGCTCTTTGTTATGGTGGCCATCCTCCTGTCCTGGAAGGTTATTCTGATGCATCATGGGGCTCAGAATTAAGAGGCAGTAAGTCTACCAGTGGTTATGTGTTTACCCTGTGTGGAGCTGCTGTTGCGTGGAAGTCGAAGAGACAGACTTGCATTGCGCTGTCATCTATGGAATCAGAACTTTATGCTCTTGCTTCAGCTGCAAATGAAGCAGAGTGGATAAAGAATCTGATTATGGACCTTCCACTAACTCGGTTAAAGATTAATTCCTTAAGTGTGTTATGTGATAATCAAGCTACAATAACGATTGTGAAGAACTCACTCTTTAATAGTAAGAGGAGACATCTTAGGCTGAAACATGCCGTGCTGAATTATCTCATTGAACACGGGACTATCACTTTGATTGATGTGAGATCGAATGATAATATGGCCGATGCTCTCACAAAAGGATTGAAAAAGGATCAAATATTCAAAACTGGAAGGGAGATGGGATTAAAGTCTGTATAGAAATGACTTAATCTCTATTATCCATGTTAGTTTGAATATTTGAATCTTCCTCTTATGGCCCAGATAAGCACTTAATATGTTTTCTTTGATGTTTAGAGTTGTTGTATGTCATTCCATACATAGATGACATGCCCTTGTTTGAGTACGTTTGTACATTCCATACATAGATGATATAACTTAACTCAAATTTGGTTATCCCTTTTGGGAAGGGTTGGACATTCCATACATAGATGATTCAGCTTAACTCAAATTTGGATAAGATGACTGTAACATTCAAGTGAAACATGAAATGGTTCTTTGCAAAAGAAACTAGCTTGGCTTTGTTCTTTATTGAAACTTGACAATAATGAATAGTTATTTGCAAAAGAAGTTGTTTAGGTCTTGTTATTTATTGAAACTTGACAATGATGCTTACGGTGAGAGTGATACTGATACTTTTCAGCCATTTTGTATTGTTCTAATTTCTTCTTTGGGTAGAACTATATACTTTCGTAGATTATGGAGTTGTACTAAGTTCTTCTTTAGGTAGAACTAGATACTTTCTTGTTTACACTTTTTGTTGGATTTATTTTCATGAAATCCATTTTTGGTAATTCACAGGAATTGGCGAAAAAGGAGGAGCTTGTCTTGATTTGGACTTTGATGAGGATGACTTACTTGATGAGTAAATCTTCTAAAGTCACGAAGACTATGCTTTCATGTCAGTATGTATAGAGTTTATTTTTTGTGGAACTTTATTTTGGATCTCGATGAGAATCATACCCCATGAATGAATTCATCTAAGATCAATGGGGTTCACTTATATGTGCAACTACCTTTTGGTTGAGTTTAGATTGTATCTAAAACTCTTTGTTAATCATAAAAGTATTCGTGTTTTCAGATGGATTACAAATCTTTATGATATGGTGATGTGGATGATTCAATATTTTGTTTGAACATCACACTATCTATCTATTCAGTGATGTTATATGTAGAACATAGGAGGAGATTGTTAGATATGTTCTAATATATAAGCTAAATAGATAATCGACTAGGTGTTGTGGGCCCACATGGGCTGGAGCCCATTAGCCTCTAAACCCATATTTAAACTCTTAAATAGGGACTGGGGGCAGCTGTCATTCTATTCCAAACTAGATAGAATTGAGAGCAATGCTTCAAGTCTCTCTCTCTTCCCACCGCCTCAACACTTATTGCTCAACTTCTCATCCTTCTCATCCTTATCTACAGGTTTACGGGAGAATTTTGATAACATACACTCAAAGCTCTATATTGATTAAGTTTTAAATTCGATATTTGAGTAATGATAGATGCAAGGGTCCTCTTTATGCAAGGGCTAAAGAAGGGTTCTTGCATCCATGGTTTAAAATACCGGTTTCGGTCCCTGGAAAACCGAAATTTCGGACAAAATTTGGTAAGAAATTAAAAAGAGTATTTAATTAATTCCGAAATTTTGTAACAATTTTTTTTATAAAAAAAAATGTCCCAAAAAGAAATTTTGGACCGAAATTCCAAAATTTCGGTCGAAATTTGGTATTTAGCGAAAATGTGATTTCGGGAAATTTCTCCCCACCGAAATATGAAATGTTGAAATTTAAAACCATGCTTGCATCTATCAACATTAACATTTCATAGTCATATAATTCCAAACTTTTGTTTTTATAATATTTAACATGTGAGGCGATACGTTTATCGTGACGTTGTTCGATTGAACGATCTCAAGAAGCTCATCGATTGCATTTCTATACAGGTATTGGGAGATTATGAATAAAGGACATATATTAATGATATTGATGAAGACTCTAGAAATGTGTTATCTATTTGAATCTATGTGTGTGCAGCCCTACACTGTCAACCATGCCAAAATAGTATTCTTGAATCAAAGGACAGATTCAACACCTTTCAAAGACACAAAAAACGTGGGGGGGGGGCTCACTTGTAACAGGAATCTCCATGAGCCATACCATTTTTGTTCCCTCTCCTGCAAGGTCAGATTAATATGTTATTGGATTGGTGAATGATAAATTTCTTTTTTCTTTTTATGACTATGTATAACTATTATTAGCTTGAATTTGATGGTTACAAACTTAAGCATGGTTCATGAGTTTAATTAGGGAGGGCTCATTAGATGGTCTACCTTTTTGACAAAATGATATCGCTACGAACAGCTGTCCAAAGTGCAATGACGGGTAAAATCGGACTCGGATAGGATTGTGCGTGCCGGGCTTGGTCCGATGATCTCCACCGTCTATCTAGTGGGCCCTAAAGTGCATCTGCTAATGCACAAAAAAATATCCTAATTAGATGATAATGACCATTAGGTTATTAATCTTTTGCAAAATTTAAATGGACTGTTGGCCTCTACCTTAATGATTAGAGAGGGCCCATTAGATGGTCTATCCATATCATCCAAAAAATTAACGTCGATGGGATACTAGCAGTGTCGAGTAATCCCTGCCATACACGTAGCAGAGACACATACCCACATCTGCTGACAAATGCACACCCTATTTTATAGTCACAATATTGATCGCTATAACCCGCATGGATAATTTTCATATTCTTTTTTAATGTCATTAGGGAAATGTTATCAGCACTACTGTATTTTGATGATCGCACTCCTCACTTTATTAAAAGTACGGTATGGCCCGCACCATAGGATGATCCAAACCGTCCATTAGATGGGCCACAGCCTAAATAGGTTGTGGCTAAAAAATCATTTCCATAGGTTGATCCTATCGCTCCGATCTATAGGGGGTTAGTATCAATCCTCTAACATTCAGATCGGAGGGTTAGTTAAGGGCCTTAAGGCTAATCTTTCTAATGGCTGATGTCTGTTCTTAATGGAGATGATAAACAAGCTTTCCATGTATTAATTCTCTTTGGTTTTCTTCAAAAAGGGAGCATATTTACAGAATGTTTATCAAAACATTACAACTAATTTATAAATTATTTTCATTCTAAGGAAAAAGCTAATTTAAATTATCCTAAAGAGAAGATTAAATAAGAAAGGCACTTGAAAAATTTACTCACTGCTATTTGGAACAAAACTGGTATTAGATTTTGGGTGGCACCAATCTCTCTTCTTCTATGATACAACACCTAAAAGAGCAGGTCCTGATGAGTTCCCACCATCCGGATAGCTGGTAGAAGCAAGCTGCATGAACCCAACAGAGAGGCTTAGCTCATTGCATTTTGTTAGAAGGTGTATATGTTGTGCCTAAGGGCATTTTGGTCATTGAACTTGTTCTCTTTATATAAATACATGAGTGCATCAAATATCTTTATATAAATAACACATTTTATTCACATATCTTCTAATTTCAATATAACAAGTTTATTGCATGAAATATGGAATATCAGTGTTCAAAATACGGATGTAGGCCAAAGCAAATCAGTCGACTCAGCACGATGCGATCGAGTACTTGATTGACACAGTGGGTCCTCGGGTTGACCATAACTCAGAGAGTTAAGGAGTTTTGATTGATTTTGTAGGGCAAACGTGGATTTGGTAAAAAAGGGGCAAAGGTAAATGGGAGTTGACTCGGGTGAGTTGATGACGACAAGTTGAACATTCTAACCAAGTTTAGAGAATAATCAGGACGCAAATTGAAAATTACCAATATTCAAAAATTTGGAGAACAATTTCCGAAACGGTACCAAGCCAATTCTTATCAAGTTTTCATGGTGAAAAAAAGAGAAAGATTTTCAACTGTATTTCACAGAATTATGTGATATGTAAAGCAACGAATCCAAATCCACACATATCATTGCCAGTTATCTTCTTGGTGGGATGACTAAAATCAAAATTCAATCCTTAACATCATCCAATATCAATACTGCAAGTCCAACCAAAGGTATCACACACAGTCTCAAGTAGATATAAATTTATTTGACAAGGTTTGGAAAAGACACCATAGATTGAAAAAATTGTGGAAAAGAACAAGAGAATCAAATACAAAAAAAGACGAGAGAATTTTCAAAATATTTAAACTGAAATGTCATTAATAGACCACTTCATGTTAGAAACCATGAAATATAGCATAACAATATTAGAAATTTCCGGAGGACTGGAAATCTTACCTCTTTATTGTAATTTTTTGACAAAAGGAACGGTTCTTGCTCTCGAATCCCCCCATTGTCTTCAAAAATCTCCAGTAAATCCTGCTAGGAAAACAGAAATGCTATGAATCTGCAAAGTTGGAAAGAACATCCACCTGAGACTGTTTAAATACCACCATGGCTTAAAGTATTGGAGTTCCAATACTCACCGGACACATAAATGTCTGATACATATGGTACGATATTAGCCAAGAGAAACATTGCCTTGGGCAATACAATATGCTTTTTCGGATGAGCAGTGTACCGGATGATATATACACTTGGTGTTTTGTATTGTTCAACTAGTCAGCATAGAATGTGCAATACGTCTTATAACAGCTGACATTTTAAATGGCACCACCTTTATGTACCCTTAAAAATTGTGAACTACTAAATATAATATCTCATATTTCAAGTCATTTTTATGGATTGAACTCTTTATAGAAGTTTGGTAGGAAAGCTGATATACTTGATTGTTACGAGACCCGACACTACCTTTGTTGTTAGCATGGTTAGTCAGTTCATGCACGCTCCGAGACAACCACATATGAATGCAGTGTACAGGATACTCAGATACCTAAGGAGTTCACCTGCAAAAGGTGTTATGTTTAGACCTTCTGACATTGTGGCGTACTCTAATGCAGATTGGGCTGGAAACAATTCAGATAGAAGATCAACCTCAGCTGTATGTACTTTTGTATGTGGAACTCTAGTTACGTGGAGGAGCACAAGAAACATAATGAGGCGACCATGTCAAGTGTTGAGACTGAGTACAAAGCTATGACCAGGTCAAGTGTTGAGGCTGAGTATGATGCGTGATAACCAGGCGGCCATTTATATTGCTAACAATTCAGTGTTTCATGAGAGAACAAAACACATTGAAGTTGCTTGGTACTTAATTAGGGAGTTGGTTATGAACAAGAAGATTGTAACGCCGCATGTGAAATCAGATGATCAATTGGGTGATGTATTTACTAAAGTTGTGGGTGTAGGACTTTTTCAATCATCGTATCAAGTTGGGCATGAACAATAACTATGCTCCAACTTGAGGGGGGGGGGGGGGGGGGTGGTGGTGAGGGGGTATGTTGGTCTTTTGCATTGTAATTAAGTTAGTATGTAAATGCTTACTTCTAACCCTAATGGAACAAATCTCTCTCTCTCTCTCTCTCTCTCTCTCTCTCTCTCACACACACACACACACACACACACACACACACACACACACACAAGCAACAGCTAGGTCAAGTGTTGACTCAGAATAAAGAGTTAAGGCACATGCTACATGTGAGTTGATGTGGTTACACACTTTATCGACCAACATTAGGGTTCATGTTGATATACATATCCCTCTTTATTGTGATAATTAAGCAGCTATTCACGTCACGCCTAACTCAGCATTCCATCATAGAATAAAGCATCAAGTCTAAGCCCGAAGTTCAGTTAGAAAGTTGGCCGATGTGTTTAAAAGCCATTGGGTCTTGTCATTTGTGAAAGGATTTTCTGCAGGCTGGGAATCAGGAATATGATCGTCCAAATTTGATGGGAGCCTAATTATGGTGTGTTGTGTTTAGTTTGTGAGGACAGTTTTAATATTTTACAATCTATCACTTACGAGAGGCATAAATTGTAATTATGTAGGAATCTCATGTAAAATGATAAATTCCATGAAGTGAGAGGGTGCAACCAACAACTCTCTCCTCCCTTCTCCCATCTACCGAACTCCATTTCTTCTCTCTTTAACCAGTTCTCCATCATAAATTATTACATTCTGAATTGGACAATAGTCAAGTAGTTCAAGTCTAGTTTATCAAAATCACTTAAACTACAAGGCCAACATAGATGTTTCAGACAAATTCTTTAACATGGTACATGAAGCCATGAACGAGCTGTTTTTCAGCCCTCAATGGTTCAATCTGAGAGAGAGAAAAAGAAATTTTTACTTTCTATTTCGTAAGTCAACAGAAGTCATACAGAAAATCTAAATAGTAATAATTAATTGCTTTGAAATATAGTGTGTTATGGTGAAAAGTGCAGAGATAGTTTATGCAAGATTTGCAGAAAAATTGCTAGAATTGATATGTTTCAGCATCAACACTCTACCTAGTGGGTTCTGGTATTGCCACACTAAAAAGTAAGGACTTCGACCCATGTCAGTTTGTCTTATGTAAAAGCATATCCAATAAGACAAGCTCAAACAGGTGGAAGTTTCTCAATTTATGGGTGGCAATACAGCGCACCCACCCCCCCACCCCCCACCCCAAAAAAAAAAAAAAAAAAAAAAAAACAAAAAACAAAAAACAAAAAAAAAAACAGAGAGGGCAGCCCAGTGCACGAGGCTCCCGCAATACAGGACCCCAAGAAAGAGTTAATTTAAATGGTTTTAAGAAAATGCTCTCTACCATTCCTGTCAAGTTTTCAAACTCAAGCAACTGCTCCACGATAGCTTCAAGAACTCCTCGGTTTTTTTGAAGCATCTCCTTCGCTCTGTCATATGCTGAATTATACATCTGTGGAAAAAGAAGAATTTATCAGAAAGGAAGTATCAAGTTACTCCATGCCGGAATTCTGCAGAAAGAGATATTATATCCAAGAAGGATGACTATTTTCACTGAGCAACATATATTGGAACCAAAAAGACATTTGATTAAGAGGAGAGAGTTCGTCCATATGAAGCAAAAAAATATGCATACCTTTTCAACATTTTCGGCCATCTCGTACTGATGGTTGTTCCCCATACTCAAGGTTGAGACCTATATCAAATAATATAAGCATATTTTTTTTTTTAAAAGGGACAAACTCATTGAATGCTGCCCAACATTCTGTTTAAGATAAATTCAAAAGTCATGGAGCTAGACAGAAGAGGGCTCAACTGCAAACGAAAGACAAGAAATCTACGTAATGCAGCACAAAAAAAGATTAGACTTCAACAAGAAAGATGTCAAGTTGAAAAAAAAATTGAACAACTCAATAAAAATCAAGTATCTAGCATTCAGTTGCATCTTGCAACTAGGCTCCCCTTTCAGTAGTAGCTGTTGAATATCTAGTAAGCTTTGTAAGTTCGCTATAAGCTTGTCAAATCAAGCACTCGTTTAACATTTAGAAGGCGGTGTCGTTTAATGACTTTTCAGGGTTCATCCAGGAGCCCTTCTTTCATTAATGTGAAGGCTATAGCTTTGACCATCTCTTGGGTGAAGGTTTTACCGTCCTTTATCTTTGTCTCAGCTTTTGACTTATGGCATGGATGGAAGGGCGTGCGTTCGGGGGGTGGACAGATTGTGTGTGTCAAACAAAGATGGGCTCTTCCTCCCGCTGGATCCCTCAAACTTAATTTTGATGGCTCAAGCTTGGGAAACCCTGGTCCGGCAGGAGTGGGTAGTCTTCTTAGAGATGAGTTTGGCGCACCGATTTGGGCTTTCTCCGGACCTCTAGGAATTACAGATTCTAATGAAGCTGAGGTCAGGGCGGTTCTTAAAATTAATTCCGCCTCCTCATTTCCCTACGGTGATAGTTGAGGGCGGTTCCCTTCATGTTATTAGATGGTTGAATGGCAATAGTAAGCCCCCTTGGCGCTTCTCCAGTTTCATCGATGAGATTTTGGAGCGTGTTGGGGAATCTGGGGTGCCTCTTTCATCCATGTGAAAAGATCGGCTAATTCAAAAGCCGATAGACTGTCTAGAGAAGGAGTGGCGAGATCTGAATTAGAAGTTTTTGATGTTTTACCGCCTTGAGTAGATTTGTAATTTTTAGCTTCAGTTTGTATTCTTCTTTTTTTCTTCTTATTCCGCTGACCTTCTCGGTCTGCTTTGTACTGTTTTATTCTTCATTAATTTATGATTTATTACCCTTAAAAAAATGGCTTTTCAGTGCCCATTCTCTGTTTATGTATGTTGCATTTCAAGGTTGAAATTTTTATTCTTTGAGTGACAAACACAACCTAAAACCATGTGTCTGTAAATGCGACAAAAAATGTGGCTTTCCAAGAGAAGATACATACAGCGTTATGACAGAAGTAAATTGCAGGACTGTCATCAGGCCCCCATCCATATTGAATCACCATCCGTGTTGCTATCTGTGTTAAATGACAATTGTGTTAGTGAGGCACAAAGGGGCACTCTTTGAATTCCCTTGTTTAAAATTCACATCAATGTTATTAGGTTAATGAAGCTTTCAGAAGTAGAAAGCACCGAATTATATCTACCTCCTGGGCTTGCTTGAGCTCAGACGAGGATAGAAAATTTTCCTCCCCAAAAGGAAGTAACAATTGAGCTGCAATATATGAACCAAAGCAAAATACAAGTTTTTTCTCAAGGTATGTCCGTGTTTCTACATTTCCATTAATAGAGCCTTCGTTCTTGGCCTTCGTAATCTTTGTGCATCCAATTCCCTGCAACATGTAAGTGTTGACAGTGCCATCATTTAACTCATCAACAAAATGCTTCACCATGGAAATAACAATAATAATTATGACTGGTTCTTACAAAAGTAGGATGCAAGACAACAACTCCAACACAGAGGCATGAAATTGCATAGCGTGTTTAAAGATCATAAATCATAAATATGTTACGGACATGTGAAAAACAATTACAACCAGGGTATAGATAGGGGTGGTAGGCTTTGAGAGGCAGGCAATGGGTGTCCACATTTCACAAAACATATCAAACAGTAGGGTTGATGAACTCTGAAACTAAATCTTGTATTAGTACATTTATCTTTGACCCTAATGCAATATTTTGTGTCATACAAACGTCCACCGTGTTCAATGCCATAAAGCTATAAAAGAGGAATAATACTACTACCATAACTTTATCGGTATTGTTCTAAATACTACTGCCATTGTAGACCTCTTTTATCTGTATCTGGTACATTTATCTTTGACCCTAATGCAATATTTTGTGTCATACAAACGTCCACCATGTTCAATGCCATAAAGATATAAAAGAGAAATATCTTTATTGTTCTAAATAGTACTACCATAACTTTATCTGTATTGTTCTAAATACTACTGCCATTGTAGAGCTCTTTTATCTGTATTGTTTGAAATACTACTACCATAACTTTACAATTACTACATGTTTTGAGTTTTACCCATCTTATTAGTAAATTTCTTAAATTTAAATAAAATATTGCATATACTTAACCATTTAAAATTTTCAAAATATTAATTGTTATAACCATATAATCATGTAAAAAAATTAAAATTTGAGAAATGGTTGAAATTTTTTTGCAAATCCATGAATCAGACTTTGGCCAGATCCGACACTAGATACCCATGTCAGATTCCGATGCTCGTACCCGTACTGATGCAACATAGATGTGAAGTATCTAATGCATACTAAGTACTAGTACCAGTGGATTGTCCTAATGAATAATGTCATAGTGACTTGACTATTTGAAGGAGGATCCAAGTCCCATAGGGATAACTACACAAAACATTTAGTATAGATAGAAGATCTATATTGGGGCGGTCCATATCATGCTTTCCCTAGAACCTCCAACTTGAGACTCGGGAGAGAATTCTGGCTATGCTTATCCCGGCACTGTTATGAGTATTGAAAGCAACTATAGGGCTCTCGCTATGCACACCGAGCTTCTCATACTTGGTTTTATGGTTGATTCTCTGCATGTGTTTATGAGCCCCCATGAATTAGTTCCAAGAATGGTTAGTTCTTTGAATATCTCCCGCGGGAGAGAGACTAGTGAAATAAAGCAGTACAGATAGAAGACATATATTGGAACGGACAATACCTTAGTGTCTGGTATTTTGGCAGCTCAAACAGATTTTCTATTATGTTTTCATTTATTTTGAGAAGTGCATTCTTCCGTATAAATATAACAAAAGGATTCAAATGTCTTATGCACTGAAGATGCATAATGTATCATTTGCATCTTTGCAAGGGCCTTAAGCTGTGTCCTCTCATTCTGAAACCACATTTCCTTTTATCGTATGTTAATGATCAAACAAAATATTAAGTACCCAAGAAAGACTGAAGCCAAACCATTTCATATGCAGGAAATAGTTTAATTGAGAAGTAGAAATCCCAAAATAATATATTGCAGGCATAATTTTCAAATGGAAAACTATTCAAACATGGAACGCGTTGATGTTACAAGCAATTAACTAATATATACAGGATTGTAACTTCTAAAATGCTATAGAAATTATGCTTTTGCAGATACGAGACAAAGACGATATGAATTTAAATTACCAAGGAGCTTAACAGGAACACAATTAAAACAAGAAATGACAATGACAAACCTCCCAAGCAGATGGCTCAAGCCATATATTATCAACAATATCAAAGTTTGGCAGAAGAAGGGCAATAAGACCGCGACCAGCCGCCCAAACAGCATGTGGAAATTTGGTCTCTCTTGTCCACTTGCAAATCATCAAAACCGTGTTACTTTCAACTCTTAAGTGGAAACAATCAAAGAACAAATATGCGGCATACGATAAAACCTAAAAAGAGAAACTATGCATGGCAGTATAAAAGGCATGAATTGAGCCAACCCGTGATAGCAAACAACTATAGTAAACCCTCAGCAATTTTTAAACCGGAGAAAAATTTAGAAGTTCTGATGCTAGGGATTGTCCAAAACAAGCAACTAGGCTGAGTTTAGCCCAAATTGAGATTTCTTGAACCGTGGAATGATATGATTTCATGTTAAAAGAAAAATAAAAGGAGCATATCTCAGTAAAAGAAACAAAGTTGTTGAGCATTTGACTGAGTCAGAATTTATGGTTCCCAACAAAAACTAAGCAAGTTGTGGTAATACTTACTAGGGCATCAATGCCCATCCAAAATAGGCAAAATGGCCAATTTCTTTTGTGCCACAATCTTTTGAACATTGAAAATGTATCTACTTGCTTGTTTGATATGTATTTAAAGGATTAGGTGCCTCTTTTGGAATTAATAAAATGTCAATTTTCAAAAAAAAAAATGTATCTACTAGTTTATGAAATAAATATTTCTTTTCAGAAGGAAAAATGTAATGAACCTTACTCTTAATATGACATGAGGAAGGTTAAGATGAAAGATAAATTGGTTAGTCTAGTTAGATGAAGGATTAAACCAGGAAAGCACCAACAACCCTATACAATTTTACGAGGTTTGCTCAAAGGCAGAAGGCGAAATATAGTAATATATAGTAATATATATATATATAAATTTGGAAAAGTTTTTCCAACGAAATTGAATTTGCCACCCAACCAAAATTATTTTTCCGGTACTATTTTGAGTTCTCTGCCCGTACAAAATTTGATTTGCACATAGGAGAAAACCGACTAATTTGGTTAAAATAGTTTGAGACACAAGAAATTTGAACCCCCCCCCCGCCGCGACTATATTGGGTTTCCCCCAATACAAACTCTAATTCGGGTACGGGAGAAAACCTACTAATCCGGAGATTACTTCTCTCGCTATCTTTTCTATTCTATGATTTTCTCCCAAAATCAAATATGTTTCTTCCACTATCCTATGGAGATAGAGAAGGTGAAGAGGGATTTTACTCTTTCCTATTATACATCATCCCTCCTCCAGATAAGTTGGTGTAATCATCAAAACATGGTAGTGCCAATATCAGTTCATCAATTTCTCTTCACACATTTCATCTCTCTCTCTCTCTCTCTCTCTCTTTCTCCCCCTACTAAATCGGAAACTAATTAGTGGGATTTAAGAGTCTCTCTCCCTACCAAATGGGCAACTAATTCGTGTGATTTAAGGCGATAAATTCTTTCCCTCTTTTCTTTCTATTGTAATCCATAAATATTTGGTGTAAAGCATTTATTTGTGGGACTTTATTCATTATTTTGGAATCGGTGTGGTAACTATGAGAGAGAGAGAGAGAGAGAGAGAGAGAGAGAGAGAGAGAGAGAGAGAGAGAGAGATTTGTCTATGGTGGACTCTTTTCATATCTCGCGAGTAGGGCTCACTATTTTACACCCATGAATGGGCCCACTCTCCACTCAAATTCATGTCTAAGATGACGCCCACCATTTTACACAATATTTTGGTAGCATGGATCCCTCCAAATACACTCAAACCATGCATCAGATGGGCCCAGTATTTTTTTATTTGTTGGTCAAACAATCTCTACCTATAACTTATGTAGGGTCGGCCCACTATCTTACCACAATTTTTATGATTGGGGCCCAATATTTTGCTAGTGTGTGTGTCTATATATATATATATATATTAAAGATTTTCTAGTCGGCCCCCTAGAGAAGGTTATCTACTCCTCCCTATTAAAGAATCGTTGGATCGATTCCCATCTAATCTCAGCCCTCCAAACTAAAAACCCAAATCATATTCACTTTTACTCATTCGATGGAAACTGTTTCTAGGGTTTTTGAAAAACCAACGAAAGCCACCCTCTCTCTCTCTCTCTCTCTCTCTCTCTCTCTCTCTGTGAGAAGAAACCCTAGAAAAATCCAGCAAAGCTTTTCTAATACTGGTTTCAAAACCCAACGACACCTCTCCACCCTCTCTCGCTCTCTCTTCACAACTGGTTTTGAAAAACCTAGCGAGGGTTTCTTCAACGGGTTTCAAAACCCAACGAGGAAGGAGGAGAAGAAAGCTCATGTCTCTCTCCACTTGGGCCTCTCAAAAGACCATCCCGAGCACTCCTTCGTCCCTCTCTGCCGGATTTTTCTCATTTCTAAGGTATGGTTTTTTTCCTCTCTTCGCCTCTTTTTTTTTTGCGTTCAATGCCTGAATGGGGTGATTTTAGGGGTTTGGAAGGCCATTTTTCTTTCTTTTTTTCAGCCATTTAAAGCTCTAAAAATTGGTTGAAAATTTTTGTTGTGGTTTTTGCAATGAAAATTTCAGCCATTTTTAGGGGTTTCTGCAATGGAGCTATTTTTTTGCATTCGTAGGCTGAATGGAGTGATTTTACTGGTTTTCAAGGCCATTTTTCTTCCTTTTTCAGCTATTTAAAGCTCTTAAAAATGGATATTCTGGTTTTTTCTATGAAATTTTCAGTCATTTTTAGGGGTTTTTGCGATTGAGCTATTTTTTTTTTGCATTCGTAGCCTGAATGGGGTGATTTTACTGGTTTGCAAGGTTTAATGGCGTGATTTTAGTGGTTTTCAAGGCTATTTTTCTTCCTTTTTGAGCCATTTAAAGCTCATAAAAATGGCTGTTCAGGTTCTGTGAACTAAAGTTTTCAACCATTTTTAGGGGTTTTTGCAATGGAGCTAACTTTTTGCATTCGTAGCCTGAATGGGGTGATTTTGGTGGTTTGTAAGGCCATTTTCTGCCTTTTTCAGCCATTTAAAGCTCATAAAAAATGGCTGAAATTTTCAGACCCTCTCTCTTGTTGAAAAATGGCTGAAAAAGGCCATTTTCTGCCTTTTTCAGACCCTCTCTCTCGCTATGTCTATCTCGCTCTCTCAAACACAAATAGATTCTAGGGTTTTCAGAAACCCTAGAGAATCGATCATCTCCACCCTCGAGGGGGTTTTCTTCAATTGGGCTGCTCTCTCTCTGTGTAAGTTTCTTCAGACTATTTAGGTACCTTCAGACTATTTTCTGCAAAAATGGTTGAGAAAAACTCATTTAAATGCTGTATTAGGAATTGTGGGGCTATTTTCCATTCAAAAATGCTTGAAAAATACTCATTTAAAGCCCATTTAATGCCTGTATAAATGGGTGGATATTTTTTTCCTGGTTATGGCATTGGATTTTTTAGCCATTTTAGGCATTGTTGGGCTATTTTGTGCAAAAAAAGTTGAAAACAACTCATTTAAAGCCTGTATAAATGGCTGGAATTTATTTTTCCTGGTTATGGCATTGGATTTTTTTAATGGAATTTTTTTTTCTGGTAATGGCATTGGATTTTTTACCTTCAGCTTGTAAAAAGGGAACTTGTGTGGTGTTCTTTCGTGCCCTGTAGTATCAGTATTGCCTATCAATGCTTTACTGAATGCTTGTTTCAGTTCTCAGTTGCACTTGAATTATGCACATTCTAGATGCATTGTGTCTGTTCAGTTTATAGTTTCTTTACTTGGCTTATGTTGGTTTTTGGTGTGAAGGTTATTTCAACAACGCCTATTGTCGATCATTTTCCTATATCATTAATTTGCTTTATTAAATTTCTAGTTTACTCTATCTGATTATAAAGATTCTGAAATGTCCTTTGATTGTGGTTTCTCTTATTAGAAGGGACTACTTGATGGATAGTAACTTTGAGCAAATTGTTGGGCTATCAATTGATGACATTGATGCTAATAGGTTACTTTTTGATGAGGAGGGGGAAGCTTTTGGTTTAATAAACAATGAATCTGTCGGCAATGAGTTACTTTTGGATGAGGAAAGGGGAAATCCAAATGATGATGACTTACTTTCTATGGTCAACGAGGAGAATTGTAGTGGTAACACTAGTGAAGATGATGGTGAGAGTCATGTATATAAGGAACCCTTTCTTAACCAGGAGTTTGAAAGTGTAGAAGCTGCGAATGAGTTTTATAATCTTTATGGGTTGGCCATTGGTTTTGGTATAAGGAAATCCAAGACCGAAAAGTCGAAGGCAAATCATGAAATCATAATGAGGAGATATGTTTGTGCTAGAGAGGGGTTCAAAAATACTAAAGATAAGAGGCAAGTCGGAAAAGAAGTGAAGTTGCATCGAAGTGTAAGAGATGGTTGTGGAGCGAAGTTGGAGATTAGAAATAAAAATAAGATGTGGATTATGTCTAAATTTGAAGCCAAACATTGTCATGAACTCACCTCTCCTGGCAAAAGACAAATGCATCGTTCACAGAATAACTTCGTTAAGAATGTGGTCGCCAAAAATTTGATAGACACTCTTAGTGGACATGTGGTTCAATCTTCTAAAATTGCTAGGTTTCTTACTTCCACATCTAAAGCTAGTGCTGTCACAGCACATCAAGTTGTGTCCCATGTGAGAGTACGCAGGCAGAATAATATGGGGAAAGAAGCATTCCTAGTAGTCCAACAGTTCCATCAGAGACGAGTAGAAGACCCAAATTTCTATTTTGCCATGGAGATAGATAAGAAGGGGAATTTGCGATCCATGTTTTGGGCCGATTCACGGGCTATGAATGCTTACTTGACCTTCTCTGATGTCATAGTGTTTGATGTGACCTATAGGACGAATAGGTTTCAGATGCCTTTCGCACCATTTACTGGAGTTAACCATCATAGGCAATCTACTTTATTCGGATGTGCGTTGTTAGCAGATGAGAGATAGAAGACATTTACATGGTTATTTGAGCAATGGTTAAAATGCCTGTTTGGTAAAGCTCCTGGTTGTATTATCACAGACATGGATATTGCTATGAGAAATGCTATCAGAACCGTTTTTCCAAACACACGTCATAGGTTTTGCTCGTGGCACATACAGAGGCACCTAGTTGAGCATATTGCACACATGCGAGATTCTGATAGTGAGTTCAGTAAGGATTAAATAGGTGGTATTTCAAGAAAAACATACACGAATGTGAGGAAGAATGGGGAAAATTTGAGCAGAAATATGGGATTGAAGAAAACAGTTGGCTATGTAACATGTGGCAGCTACGGAGTCATTGGGTGCCAGCTTATTTTAGAGACACTTTCACTGCTGGCATGTCATCCAGTTCACGTAGCGAAAGTATCAACTCATTCTTTGATGAATTTGTTAACCATAGCAGTACTCTACAAGAATTCATCGAACAATATGATAAGGTACTTGAAGATCCTCGAAAAAAAGAAGCTGAAGAAGATTTCAGGACAAAATCTTCAAATGCAATATTATTGTCTTCAAGGAACAAATTGGAAGCACAAGCTGGCAAATGTTATACAAGGTTAATGTTTACGCTATTCCAGATAGAGATGAAGGATAGCAATGATTGTTGGTTTGACTTATTAGGTGAGAATGGCAAAGTGACAGAATACAGTGTAGGATTGAGTGATGAGGAGACTTGGAGATGGTGCAAGGTTGTCTTTGAAGATGCTGAAGAAGGTGTGATGGCTACTTGTGAGTGTGCCAAGTTCGAGATGGAAGGGATTTTATGCGCACATCCTTCGCATAATGTCCCTGAGGCGTTTAAGTAGCATTCCCGAGCGATATATATTGAGTAGATGGACAATTGAGGCAAGATTTGTTTTCGATGGTGGGGTGTCTACGGCCGAAGAAGATAATGATGAGATGACACCTCTTCATAAATGGTTCCTAATTTCGCATAATCACCATCCGCAATCCATTCATTAAGAGTTTCATCTATCTTCTTGAACAAGCTCTTCGGACATTGATGATCATCTAAATATCTTTGATACTTTGAAATTAGGAACTATTTATGAAGAGGTGTCATCTCATCATTATCTTCTTCGGCCGTAGACACCCTACCATCGAAAACAAATCTTGCCTCAATTGTCCATCTACTCAATATATATCGCTCGGGAATGCTACTTAAACGCCTCAGGGACATTATGCGAAGGATGTGCTTGCATAAAATCCCCTCCATCTCGAACTTGGCACACTCACAAGTAGCCATCACACCTTCTTCGGCATCTTCAAAGACAACCTTGCACCATCTCCAAGTCTCCTTATCACTCAATCCTACACTGTATTCTGTCACTTTGCCATTCTCACCTAATAAGTAAAACTAACAATCATTGCTATCCTTCATCTCTATCTGGAATAGCGTAAACATTAACCTTGTATAACATTTGCCAGCTTGTGCTTCCAATTTGTTCCTTGAAGATAATAATATTGCGTTTGAAGATTTTGTCCTGAAATCTTCTTCAACTTCTTTTTCTCGACGATCTTCAAGTGCCTTATCATATTGTTCGATGAATTCTTGTAGAGTAGTGCTATGGTTAACAAATCCATCAAAGAATGAGTTGATACTTTCGCTACGTGAACTGGATGACATGCCAGCAGTGAAACTGTCCCTAAAATAAGCTGGCACCCAATGACTCCGTAGCTGCCACATGTTACATAGCCAACTGTTTTCTTCAATCCCATATTTCTGCTCAAATTTTCCCCATTCTTCCTCACATTCGTGTATGTTTTTCTTGAAATACCACCTATTTAATCTTTACTGAACTCACTATCAGAATCTCGCATGTGTGCAATATGCTCAACTAGGTGCCTCTGTATGTGCCACGAGCAAAACCTATGACGTGTGTTTGGAAAAACGGTTCTGATAGCATTTCTCATAGCAATGTCCATGTCTGTGATAATGCAACCAAGAGCTTTACCAAACATGCATTGTAACCATTGCTCAAATAACCATGTAAATGTCTCCTCTCTCTCATCTGCTAACAACGCACATCCGAATAAGGTAGATTGCCTATGATGGTTAACTCCAGTAAATGGTGCGAAAGGCATCTGAAACCTATTCGTCCTATAGGTCACATCAAACACAATGACATCAGAGAAGGCCAAGTAAGCATTCCTAGCCCATGAATCGGCCCAAAACATGGATCGCAAATTCCCCTTATCTATCTCCATGGCAAAATAGAAATTTGGGTCTTCTGCTCGTCTCTGATGGAACTGTTGGACTACTAGGAATGCTTCTTTCCCCATATTGTTCTGCCTGCGTACTCTCACATGGGACACAACTTGATGTGCTGTGACAGCACTAGCTTTAGATGTGGAAGTAAGAAACCTAGCAATTTTAGAAGATTAAACCCCGTGTCCACTAAGAGTGTCTACCAAATTTTTGGCGACCACATTCTTAACGAAGTTATTCTGTGAACGATGCATTTGTCTTTTGCCAGGAGAGGTGAGTTCATGACAATGTTTGGCTTCAAATTTAGACACAACCCACTTCTTATTTTTATTTCTAATCTCCAACTTCGTTCCACAACCATCTCTTACACTTCGATGCAACTTCACTTCTTTTCCGACTTGCCTCTTATCTTTAGTATTTTTGAACCCCTCTCTAGCACAAACAAATCTCCTCATTATAATTTCATGATTTGCCTTCGACTTTTCGGTCTTGGATTTCCTTATACCAAAACCAGTGGCTAACCCATAAAGATTATAAAACTCATACGCAGCTTCTACAGTTTCAAACTCCTAGTTAAGAAAGGGTTCCTTATATACATGACTCTCACCATCATCTTCACTAGTGTTACCACTAGAATCCTCCTCGTTGACCATAGAAAGTAAGGCATCATCATTTGGATTTCCCCTTTCCTCATCCAAAAGTAACTCATTGCCGACAGATTCATTGTTTATTAAACCAAAAGCTTCCCCCTCCTCATCAAAAAGTAACCTATTAGCATCAATGTCATCAATTGATAGCCCAACAATTTGCTCAAAGTTACTATCCATCAAGTAGTCCCTTCTAATAAGAGAAACCACAATCAAAGGACATTTCAGAATCTTTATAATCAGATAGAATAAACTAGAAATTTAATAAAGCAAATTAATGATATAGGAAAATGATCGACAATAGGCGTTGTTGAAATAACCTTCACACCAAAAACCAACATAAGCCAAGTAAAGAAACTATAAACTGAATAGACACAATGCATCTAGAATGTGCATAATTCAAGTGCAACTGAGAACTGAAACAAGCATTCAGTAAAGCAATGATAGACAATACTGATACTACAGGGCACGAAAGAACACCACACAAGTTCCCTTTTTACAAGCTGAAGGTAAAAAATCCAATGCCATTATGAGGAAAAAAAAATCCATTCAAAAAATCCAATGCCATTACCAGAAAAAAAATTCCATTTAAAAAATCCAATGCCATAACCACGAAAAATAAATTCCAGCCATTTATACAGGCTATAAATGAGTTGTTTTCAACTTTTTTTGCACAAAATAGCCCAACAATCCCTAAAATGGCTGAAAAATCCAATGCCATAACCAGGAAAAAAATATCCACCCATTTATACAGGCTTTAAATGAGTATTTTTCAAGCATTTTTTAAGGGAAAAAAAATAGCCCCACAATTCCTAATACAGCCTTTAAATGAGTTTTTCTCAACCATTTTTGCAGAAAATAGTCTGAAGGTACCTAAATAGTCTGAAGAAACTTACAAAGAGAGATGACAGAGAGAGAGAGAGAGCGCCCCGATTGAAGAAAACCCCTTGAGGGTGGAGATGATCGATTCTCTAAGGTTTTTGAAAACCCTAGAATCTATGTGTTTGAGAGAGAGAGAGAGATAGAGGGTGGAGAGAGCGAGAGAGACACAGCGAGAGAGGGTCTGAAAAAGGTAGAAAATGGCCTTTTTTTCAGCCATTTTTCAGCGAGAGAGAGGGTCTGAAAATTTCAGCCATTTTTTATGAGCTTTAAATGGCTGAAAATGGCAGAAAATGGCCTTCCAAACCACCAAAATCACCCCATTCAGGCTACGAATGCAAAAAGTTAGCTTCATTGCAAAAACTCCTAAAAATGGTTGAAAACTTTAGTTCACATAACCTGAACATCCATTTTTATGAGCTTTAAATGGCTCAAAAAGGAAGAAAAATAGCCTTGAAAACCACTAAAATCACGCCATTAAACCTTGCAAACCAGTAAAATCACCCCGCTACGAATGCCAAAAAATAGCTCCATTGCAAAAACCCCTAAAAATGACTGAAAATTTCATAGCAAAAACCAGAACATCCATTTTTTAGAGCTTTAAATAGCTGAAAAAGGAAGAAAAATGGCCTTGAAACCACTAAAATCACCCCATTAAAACTTGCAAACTAGTAAAATCACTCCATTCAGCCTACGAATGCAAAAAAATAGCTCCATTGCAGAAACCCCTAAAAATGGCTGAAATTTTCATTGCAAAAACCACAACAAAAATTTTCAACCAATTTTTAGAGCTTTAAATGGCTGAAAAAGAAAGAAAAATGGCCTTCCAAACCCCTAAAATCACCCCATTCAGGCATTGAATGCAAAAAAAAAAAAGAGGCGAAGAGAGGAAAAAAACCATACCTTAGAAATGAGAAAAATCCGGCAGAGAGGGACGAAGGAGTGCTCGGGATGGTCTTTTGAGAGGCGCAAGTGGAGAGAGAGACATGAGCTTTCTTCTCCTCCTTCCTCGTTGGGTTTTGAAACCCGTTGAAGAAACCCTCGCTGGGTTTTTCAAAACCAGTTGTGAAGAGAGAGCGAGAGAGGGTGGAGAGGTGTCGTTGGGTTTTGAAACCAGTATTGGAAAAGCTTCGCTGGATTTTTCTAGGGTTTCTTCTCATAGCGAGAGAGAGAGAGAGAGAGAGAGAGAGAGAGAGAGAGAGAGAGAGAGAGAGAGAGAGAGAGAGAGAGAGTGGCTTTCGTTGGTTTTTCAAAAACCCTAGAAACAGTTTCCGTCGAATGAGTAAAAGTGAATATGATTTGGGTTTTTAGTTTGGAGGGTTGAGATTAGATGGGAATCGATCCAACGATTCTTTAATAGGGAGGAGTAGATAACCTTCTCTAGGGGGCCGACTAGAAAATCTTTCCTCATATATATATATATATATATATATATATATATATATACATGCTTCAGTTTTCATAATAACTGTAGTTTCAATTCCCCACATTCTAACCCAAAAATTCAAATTAACTATGGACATAGTTGCTATTAAATCATCCGGTGACTTGTTTCTTGTTTAACTTGTCATGCAAACTCTAAAAAATATTTATAAAATTTTATTGATACGTATATGGATAATATTAACAACAAGAAATAGTAATTTAAAATTAGTTTTGTCAACAAAAAAAAATCCATGCAGTGGCCAAAAAGGTTGCTCAAAAGAGGAAAACAAGAAGAATTCAGTGAAACCCTAGTTCAGTAATGTAAAAGAAAAACAAAATATTCAAAGCCTCCTAGAAAGGCTACAAGCTTCATGAAAATTGTAGAAAAAATCATGGTATATCAAAGCCATAATCATGGAATACCAAGATAAACATAAATTAGAAATATTGCATGTCTGCATCTGAAGCATTGATTCATAAGATAGTTTCCTTACATCAAGAGGAGGACTCAAAAGTTCGATCCCATTGCTAATCTGACCATATGGTTCCATTAGATCAACCACTGACTGCAGATCTTCTCTGGTTAAAGTCAATCCAAGATGATTTACCAGCCATTTGCTCATCCACTTGACAAGTTTGGCTTCCCTCAACACTCTCGGAACGATATCATTCAGACACTATGCATAAGCAAGTAAAGAAACCAGGAGTTAATAATGGATACTTGGCAGGAACATGCCCACATATATCTATCATGGAAAACTTTAAACTGAAAAAAAATTGTTTCCTTGAACAGGACCTCATATATTAGATGTGGAAAACCTTCAAACTAATATTAACAACTAAAATGCAGCTTGACAAGTTTGGCTTCCCTCAACACTCTCGGAACGATATCATTCACTCTATGCATAAGCAAGTAAAGAAACCAGGAGTTAATAATGGATACTTGGCAGGAACATGCCCACATATATCTATCATGGAAAACTTTAAACTAAAAAAAAATTGTTTCCTTGAACAGGACCTCATATATTAGATGTGGAAAAACTTCAGACTAATATTAACAACTAAAATGCAGAGATATAACATGGATAAAGATTGATTAAGACATGATATCGATTTTAGACATATATTGAAATCAAACAACTATATAATATGGATAATCTTATATTCAGAAGTATCTAGGAATCAAATACTACTATATATTACTGATAAAATAAAAAGTTGCACGCGTAGGCATTGTTTAAACTTCCAATCACTCACAAAACATGCAGAAAATTTAATCATGATAAAAAAAGATAGTACGATTATGTTACAAATCTGTCATTTCTGGAAAATCAGATGGACAAAATGTTGCAAAACATGCAATTATGTCAAATTACTTCTGAAAGCATTTTGCCCTACATGGTATTTTGAAATTATGTTCACGACATTTTATTTTTTTATAAAAAGGGCAGCCCAGTGCACAAGGCTCGCACCATTGTGGGGTCTGGGGAGGGCTAGATGTACCCAGCCTTACCCCTGCTTTGCAGAGAGGCTGCTTCCGTGACTCGAACCCGTGACCACCAAGTCACAATGGAGCAACCTTACCGAAATGACAACCATTAGCATGTGCAGATTCTGATGTTCCATGAAGACACGAAATTAAACTCCAAGCTGCAAAATAATTTTTCAAAGTTACATGTCGTAAACATGAAATTCACTGCGTCCTAAGAATATTCAGAGTTAAAGCAAAAGGATCACTAATTCACTACCCCTTCCCCCACGATCCTATGTTTTCCTCTTGAGAATACTCCAATCCATATATTCCAAGGATCTCAACAAAGTTAAATAAGATTTGTTATATTTACCAGATTCATGCTGTCAAAGTTATGTTGCAGATTAATTAACCACTGTCTCCCAATCACATGAAACCAAATAATGACGCATAATCACTTTTGAAGCAACTGAAGACATGATTATGTGCCGGTAATTTACTGAATCAACCCCAATTAACTTCTAGAGTCATCCTTGAACATAGGGAATGAGTACAGTAAGTGCCCACACAAAGCTTTCATAACGATAGATATCCATTCCATTTCGTTTCGTTGGGAACAGATTAATAGTATTGTCCAAGTGACCAAAACGGTACAAAGGAATGGGATGGAACATTCCGGTCAGAAATCCGATCTGCTCCAGTTTTTTTTTCCGATCTGTTCCGGTTTGTTCCACCATATTTTTTTGTGTTTCCTCATACCAGATGAAACACAGCGAAATGCCATGTTCAAGAAAAAATCCAGATTTGTCCTTCTAACAGCTATTTTTCGTATGTTTGGCAGTTTAGCCTTACTATTTGCCCGTTTTATAGCTGTTTGAAGGGCATTTTATGACCCCCACCACCACCCATAAAAGCCCAGAAAAAGAATGAATTGAAGCTATAAAAGCACATCTGAAACGGATGAAACGCCAGTATGTCCTGTCCCACTGAGCAAAATGAAGCGCTGAATGAAACGATATTCATAACTAAGTTCAGAACTAAAGTTACAACCGACAAAAAAGAACATTACAAAAATAAAATCAAACTCAGATAATTGACTTAAGCTAGACTTAAAGGGTTTATTTCTGTGAGAACAAAACAGGCCAAAAATAACACAAGGAGATAAAACAGGGAAAACAAGTAAAATTTTGCATGGTTTCTGTATCAAGTTAGTGTAATATTGAATAAATCATGAGAACAAAATCATCAACCACAGTGACCAAATTGACAGGGTAAGCAAGTAAAATTTTGCATGATCTCTCAAGTTAGTGAAATACTGAATAAATTATGAAAACAAAATTGTCAACCACAGTGACCAAATTCAGAGGGAAATCAAGTAAAATTTTGCATGATCTCTCAAGTTAGTGAAATACTGAATAAATTATGAAAACAAAATTGTCAACTACAGTGACCAAATTCACAGGGAAAGAAAGTAAAATTTTGCATGACGTCTCAAGTTACGGAAATACTGAATAAATTATGAAAACAAAATCGTCAACCAGTGACAAAACTCACTCTAGAAGTTGGCATGCTACTATGTTGTTGTTAAAGTATAAAAGATAAATAACGCCTTTCTCCAACAGCTTAAGCTTTTGGAGAAGTTGGTAAGTTAACATGGTATCAGAGCCAAAGGTCTCAAGTTCAAACCTCCTGGATAGCAAAAATCTACATGCGATGGTCGGCCCAAAGTGGGACCACGTGCCACGTGTTTGCCAAGTGGGCCACACGTGCGGGGGAGTGTAAAAGTATAAAAGATAAATAACACCTTTCTCCAACAGCTTAAGCTTTTGGAGAAGTTGGTAAGTTAACAGTTGTCAACCCAATTACTAGTTCTAATTTGTAATCTCACCAAGCAGTTATAGAACCATATGACCTAATGTTTGCTATGGATAAATGAGGAGTTTCCCAACATTTAAACATGTAATGGATGCTTGCAATGCAGTTGAATACTTAAATGATTGGGAGGTGTGCACTATGACACCTGCAAGTTCCCACTTTTAAGACCCTTTAAATGTGTATGTCTGTGTGTAAAGAAGTGGGGAAGGCATATTTTCTTTCTTGACACATTTACTGTTAATTTATTTCCAAATGCAAGATTTCTTTGACCAGATACCCAAAAACTGAACACATGCAAGTGAGGATTCTTTTTTCTATAATGACTTAATAGATAAAGAAATTAAAATTATTAAATAAGCAAATAGAGCATGCACAGTACATAACATCAAATGATAAACTCCCTCTTCAACGAGTGTTTACTACCTTATTTTGTGTTTGAAATGTATGATCAAGGAAAACACACAAGTTGCCAATTAAGTCCAAAATATCCTCATTATCGTGTTCACCAGTCTTGAGAAACTTGGACTTTTCTTCAATGCCCATGCAATGACCATTTCCTTGCTTCGTCTTAAACGACTTTTGGCTCCTCCATTTGTTTGCAAAACACTCACACCTCTATTCACTCCTCACCAATGCCCAATGAATTACCAACCCTTTTCTTACCACAACCTTTGATAAGGGTTTGTTTTGATTAAAAAGAATCACCCCATTCATATTCTCTCACATCCCATGGTTCTAAATATCGACCGAAACAGAGACTAATGATCAACATGTTTCTGTTTCCATTCCCACACATACAAAATCCTTCAGTCAACATGTATAGATTTTGGTAATGTTTAGGTCATGTCAACCAAAACATTACCAAAGTATGTAAATAACAGAATTTCAGTTGACAAATCGAAATTTCGACCAAAGTGCATAGAGAAGCTTGTCCTTTAACATCTTTGTTTAATAAGTGCTTATTTTATGCTTTTATCTTGTTTTTCAAATTATGATGCAAATGCAACAACTAATTCTTGAATTCGTATGTGGATTAATACATAAATTATTATTTTTCAACATTTACAGTTTTGAAAAATGGGAAAACTGAACATTTCTATTTTTAAATAAAAAAATTAAGCATGTAATTTTATTAGGGAAATGTTATCAGCACTACTGTATTTTGTTGAGGGCACTCCTCACTTTATTCAAGTACGGTATGGCCCGCACCATAGGATGATCCAAACCGTCCATTAGATGGGCCATAGCCTAAATAGGTTGTGCCTCAAAAAAATATTCCATAGGTTGATCCTAACCCTTTGATCTATAGAGGGTTATGATCAACGCTCTAACATTCAGATCGGAGGGTTAGGATCAACCCATGGTAATGATTTTTGGGGCACAACCTATTTAGGCTGTGGCCCATCTAACGGACGGTTTGGATCATCCTATGGTGCGCGGGCCATACCGTACTTTGAATAAAGTGAGGAGTGCCCTCATCAAAATACAATAGTGCTAATAACATTTCCCTTTTATTATATGTGAGTTCTTGCTCGATCTACTGATTAAAAGAGTCAAGTTTTTTTATTTTGAAAATTAATAATTTTATTTTCTTTTGTTAAAAATAATTAAAAATAAAGATAACTATATCTTCACTAAAAACATATCATATATCTAAGTTAGCTTCTAATTTTCTTATATGTGGAGTTATTCTTACTCATTCTACCAATTAACAAAGTCATAATTTTAATTTTAATTAGTTTATTTATTTTGTTAGAATATCCTTTAAATTTCCAATATTATATTGTACTTGCACAAGTTTGAAGCATATCTGTATATGGTAGTAAACATTTTTAGTTTAGAATGGACCTTATTGTTCCAAGCATGTGCAACAATGCATGTCACTAGTTTTTTTATGAAGTTAAACCATTATGGATGGTTATCGTACTCATCTGATAGTTTCTAACTGTGTATTTGTGCTTATTCCAGCATTTCCTTAAGTTTCATCTTAAATTGTCATCAATTATATACATTTCAAACTTTCACTATATTACAGGGTTTCAACCGAAATCTATAACTGCCGTCCCCATTTCTGTGGTGATTGACATGCGTACTGAAACCAACAATCCCATCCCCCCATCGCCGCCCCCCCGCGCGCGCGCGCGCTCCCTCCCTCCAACACACACATGGAAGACAACATAAAGAGTTATTTTTAACAAGATGAGACACCTTATAACAAAATGTCATCCACGCATCCTTCAAAAGCATCCATTATGCTCATTGGGAGGATAAAAAACCCAAATTACAAAAGAACAACGAATAAGAGATGGGCAATCACATATTCTTCCATCGTATACAATGCACACCTATTTGAATGATGGGCCTTTCTATTTGGATGGGGTCTGAATCTTATCCCTGCCACCATCAAACAATGTGTTAGAATATTATTTGTGATTGGAGAGTGTTTGCTAGAACCATTTTCCCTTTGATAGGCTCAATTGAGTAATCGACTGGGTATCAAGCCTAATTGAACTCGGGTACTAATCGATTCAATATCACGAATTTAATCCTTGGCAAGGATAATATCATCATTTGGCAGATTCATTACCGAAGGTTTTACCGTGTTGTTGTGTTACTCAGCAACAATGTTAGACTTATTCGTGCAGAATTAGATATAACAAGGATAGTTTTTCCATTTGACCAAATAAACTGATGAAGAGATAGCTAATGAGCTATTCAACTGCACTCAATTCAATCCATAAGGGTTCGTTTGGTTGCTACATGACTGGCATCCTCACGGATGTCCCAAGCAAAAAAATGCTTTTTTGGTAACTTTATGGTGTTTGGTTGCCAATTTAGCATCACAATCCCTGGAGACTACTGGACAAGATTAAAAGGTAAAATTATTGCTCTCTCTCTCTCTCTCTCTCTCTCTCTCTATATATATATATATATATATATATATATATATATATATATATATGTTAGGGCTGGCAACGGGGCGGGGCGGGGCCGGGCTGGGCTGGATGTTGCATTCCCCGTCCCCGCCCCATCTGGAAGGACCATTCCCCGTCCCCGCGGGGAATACCTAATCCCCATCCCTGCCTCACACAAAAAATCTCACTTCAAAAAAGCTTTTTAACACCCAAAAAAAGAAAAAGACAAGCCATGTTTGTGCACTTATAAAAATCTGGTAGTGCCAATATCACTAGCATAAAAAAATAATTACTGTTAACTTAAAAAACACTAAAAAAAAACTAAAATAAGATGATATTAATAATGGCTTGCATATTAAAACGGGGCGGGGCGGGTCCATCCCCGCCCCGTCCCCGTTTCGGGGAATTTTTTAACTCCCCGTCCGCGCTCCAAGTCGGGGAATCCCCCGCCCCGTTCGGGCCGGGCCGGGGCGGATCCCCGTTTTAACGGGGAAAATTGCCAGCCCTAATATATGTATATGTATTGGTAATGACAACCCCTCCCATTACTCTACGAGGTTGGCAACCAAACACTACTATAATCACTATTCCACCAGGTAAATCCTAGGTAGATCAACCACTACAAATGTTTGTCTCCTCCCTATTGACTATTTCTACCACTAATCTACAAGGTAACTATCTGCATCCAAACAAACCCAAGATACTGCTCAGTAGTGGTATCAGCTAATACTTCTTGAAAACAAATGTTCATACCATTGTTGTGTAACAGTAAAATGAAAAAAATTGCCCAATGCATCTACTAGCTTAAGACCATTTTATCACATCAGAATGGACATGCATAAAAAGCAATCTAAAGTCTAAACAAAAAAATGAAGTTCAATTTAACATCGATTTTTCCAAAAGTAAAGCAAAACATCTAGTTTGACTTGAAAAGAAAAGAAAAACAGTTGATAATTACCTATTTAATTTAAAGAAAATGACAATGAGCATGCACTACGAGGCAAATAATGTTTAATGTCACCATTGCATTAACATAAGAAGCAGCCTAAAAATAATTATACGAATACAACACTAACATAATAGCAGAAATTAATTCTTACCGCAAGCCAGCCACAATAGCTCATAAGCTCATCAGCATCAAGAAATTTGTTCCTAAAAGCACTTCCTTCCAAGGACAAAGGAACAAGTTTCAGTTCGATAGGACGCAATAGAGCAGTCTTTTCAGCGACCTGCAAAAACAAAATTATGTCTATTTTATAAGGCAAAGCTCCTCCACAAAAGATGAAGAGATTGTAACAAGATAACAATAAAAAAAAATACACAATCCACTTTTATAAACAAGATATGAAAAAAAATCATGGTCAGGCATTACACTCCATAAGTATTTATTCATTTCCATGACCGATAGTATCATTAAAAGAAGTTAGAAAGGTCACATAGTATTTCCCATCAAAGTCAGCCAAAAAGAAAAGAAAAGGGTTGATCTTGAGATTTCCAGAATCAGTGCATCTATTCTGCAAAAGATAAATAAGAAAATGAACCCACGTGCCTAGACTAGAAACAACTTAATATGTTCCCCTGTAGCCGGCATTCTAGAAGCTTTCCTTACCTAAGTAGGGGAAACGGCTGTATAGATGATTCATTCTAAGACGGCCGGCTGCAAGCAAGCCATTCATTATCCCGAGTCCTGACCTTAAAAAAAAGGTGATTCCCGAACAAGGCAGGCGTTTCCGCAACCACTAGATCCGTGAGCCGGGCTGGAGCTTCTGAATTGCTCTCTAATTTATTTTATAATTAATATTAAAATTTATCTTTGTTCAGTAATAGCTTAATCTCTCAATAAAATACTCTAGGACTCCCAAGAGTGGGATTTCCCTGCCTAGGTTAAGCTTATGCTTCTTTCGAAGCTTTTGTATCATGGAATGGCCTACACATCTCGACTTGTGTAAATTAGCAGTAACAAACCAGGGGCAAAAAAGAGTCCAATGTATCCAGAAAAATGTAACTATTGATTTATAGCTCAGCTTGTATGGCCTGTGGAGTTTAAACTAAGAACAATGATTGTTAGAGATTTTGCTATTCATCTGTATGGCAGTATGGGTATATTGCTCATTTCATATGAAAATGGAATATTCGTGATGTAACATGTTTATTTCCATATTGAATAGAATAACCCCACACAAAAAGAGTGATTCCATTCCTTTTTCCTCTTTTCTTCTTCAACTTCTTCTTGATAACTTTACAGTTTACATGTTATACAAAAGCAAGATTCCAGTCAGATGAGAATTCCCTTCATCTTATTCAAAAGGTAAGCATCACCCCAATCAAAGTCTTTACCTCCCACCTTATCGACAGCCCTAATCCCTTCTCTTTGCTCCCATTACCATGCATTTGAAACCTCAAACCTTATTGTTGAGAAAATCCACCGGGAAAATCCGATCCGATCGTGCACAAATTTAACGGAAAAATAAAATAACACAAATCAATCCACAAGATGAACACCAAGATTTTACGTGGTTCGGCAGAGCCTACTCCACGGGCGAGAAACACGATCTTCCACTATAAGAAAACAATATACAAGGATTACAATGGATTTAACCCAAAACCCGCAACCCTTTCCTCACTTCTCAAACCCAAGATCGTACCCAAGAGATAACCCGAGAAAAAACCCAAGAGAAAGCCCAAGAGAAAGTACCCAAGAGAAAACCCAAAGAAAACACACACACACACACACACTCTCTCTCTCTCTCCAAGCAACTCTTTTCACAACCTTGCCGTGTAAAGAGACTTGTCTTTTTAGGTTTTCCAAAAAAGAAAACCTATACAAAGCTACTTGCCTATTTTAGCTTTGCGTTCCCACCCAAGCAATCCATCCGGGTGGGAAATAAGGCCACTTTCCAACACTTATTTCCTTTTTAAATCCCATCAATCAATTTCATCAGAAACTCTAATCTCCCGTCTTCCTCACATTTGAAAACCCTAAACCATCCCCTTTCTCAGGTTGCATGCATAAGTAAATTCCCTTCATCTTATTCGAAAAATAGGCATCACCCTATTCGAAGTCTTTAGCCCCAACTTACCTACAACCCTAATCCCTTCTCTTTTATTCCGTTCCCATCCATTTTAAACCTTAATAACTTTTTAAATCCCATTAATGAATTTCATTAGAAACCCTAATATCACATCTCTCTCCCTCTCGCTGTCATGAGGACGAAGGAAGGCATTCTACATGGGAAATCCCCTGAAGGCAAATTTGGGTCATATTTTTATAAGGGTGTCATTATCAAGTCCGGGTGTCAATATCACTCCCTGGCATTATTATCATGGGAGTGAAATTATCAAGAGTGGCTAGGTCCCATCGAACCAGTGTTCAAAAACTCCTTGACTCGGCAAGGAACTCACCCGAGTCGACTCCTTTTTACCTCGGCCGTGTTCCGTGTTGCACCACATCCTCGTTTCGCGTTTTGCCCTAAAGAGTCAATAAACTCCTTCGACTCTCCCAAGTTATGACCTTGTCAACCGTGTCAACCGCGTTCTTGGCCGCATCCGTGCCGAGGCGACAAGGATTTTTCTTGGCCGTGTTCCACGTCAAATCCGCATTTTTAAACACTACATCGAACACTTATAGCATAAGGTCATGCCACTTAAGTAAAGGACGGCCAGCAAGCAATTTTCATGTTTTCATGTGAACACAAAAGTATTCACATGAACCAAGGGGACATTAAGAGGCAACACCCACGATTCCTAAGATACGTGGCATCTCAACCATTTCATGAGGCACTAATTAAAATAAGCATACGTAGATTGGGGTTAATATTTCATTTCTCTTTATATACAAATGTGATTGACTTGTCTTTACAAAAGTCTTCGTGAACAAAATACAAGATGAGCATGTGTTGAAGGGAAGCTGTGTAACAAGTGCACTTGTAGAAGGATGTACTAAGCAATGGCCAAAAATCAATGCCTTGGCATCAAGCATTCTGGTTGCAAATGAAGAAAATAAACAGCTCCAAACCAATTGGGCGGAGCGATATAAAGCCAAACTCATCATTAAAAAAACCAAAAGCAATTAATAAACAAAAGAAAAACAAAGTTCCTCATTCCTCAATCGATAAATGGTTTTCGAAAATAAGGGGAGGACTGGTAACACACCTCTGTGCCAAAAGATAGACGTTCACATTTGCATCCCTCCCAACATGACTGAAGGACACCTGACGATCTATTAGAAGATTCAACACCTCTTCAAACACAACCACTAGAACCCATGGAAAGCCCTCCCCATTGCTCACCCACTTAATCACGTTGGGTGGGTCCCCCTCGATAAACAATGGGCCTTCTAGAATGGGTAGAATGGGACTAAGCAATTTCATCCCCTATCTAAGAGCCAGAGTAGCTGCCTCGCTAGACCCCATCTCCCCAACTGGACTGAAAATTGTAGGCCCCACCACACTTTCCCAATCTCCAATGATGGCCCCAATGCCCACAGATCTTGGATTCCCATGTTGCATCCATCGAGCTCATCTTTGGGCCTTCTTGGGGTAGAGTCGTTCAGGTTTCCATCTAGGGGCTACTCTTCTTGAGGTTTGAACACATCAAAAAGAAAGGCCACATCTTCAAAGAATTGATGCTTGAACATCCTCAAATTGAATTATTATTGCATATATTCCTTTGTTACTTGTAGAAACTTGATTTGTCTTTTTCTTTCATGACCCTCACTTAAGAGTTAAGAGCCTCCATCGTAATTTCTCCATATATTAATAAATCAATATAATTTGGAGAAACTGTCACGGAACATCCCCTATAGGACTCATTGATTCAATCTTTCCACTTGACGAGTATCTCATAGTAACATTTTTGGGAGAGAACCACATTAAAATAAAAATATCAGGGGAAACATTAAAACAACATAGAAAACAAACTAAACAATTGAGATCATACAAAGATGTGTCACTGTTTACTAAATCAAGATCGTTTACCGGTATGAAAATATATGAATATGACCACTACAACAAAATCACGGACTACTTGGTCAGTTGGTCACCACAAAGCCACAAAAAGAGCATACACAATTTCAAAAATATTTCTGGTCATAATAACCTTTTTCCAATCTACGAATCCAATCAGTTCATCCTCCATCGTTTCTTTTGCTGCTATGCGTAAGATCTTCTCCCGTTCCATATGTGTAGGCCGTTGAAGATGCAATACTCTATCCATGCGACCCGGTCGTTGCAAGGCCTGGTCAATTTGTTTAAGATTTCTAGTAGTAGCAATCAAGACAACCCCATCTTGTTTCTCAAACCTGTATGAAGTGTATTGTAAATACGAAAAAGAGTTAAGAGCATTAAATAAACTGACAATCAATCTTGAGAAAGCTAAAGTTTACAGCTCAGACAACGTAAACATCATGTTCATTTTTTTAAGAAAATAAAATAAAGTTTAATAATGTAAAGGAGAACTACAATCAGAACTACAAAGCCTCAAGAAACGGCCCACCAAAATAATGCATAAGAAGCATGCAAAATTTATAATTTGCCTCATATGCTAAAAGAAAAATGCAAAACCCTCAAAGATAAGGAAGAAGGCAAATATTTCAACAGTAAAAGGTATGACTAATGCAGTTGTATTGAAAATCATAAGTTCATGTGCCGTAGATAGAGCAACGGAAATACTCACCCACCGCAAGTGCTTGGCAGCAAGAATCAATATGAGAAACGTAAAATTTGTGAGTCATTAAGGGGCCGTTTGGATATGCGGATTTTAGAATCTTGGATTTTTCTCAAAATCCTGGATGGGAGACAAGAGAAGGAGACATTCCGTTTCACTTCTCTTTAGAATCTTGCATTTTAAGTAAAAAATCAAGGTTTTAGAAATCAGAAAACGACGTATGGTCTCCTCTCGTCTACCATCTATGATTTTGAGGAAATCCATGATTCTAAAATCCGTATATCCAAACGGCCCCTGAGATGGCAACGAACCGTTACTCAAAAAGATTTGCTAGGGCCTATTAGAAGATTGAAAATTCAATGCAAAAAGTGACAAAGGATTGTGATCGTTACCCATCAAGTTCCACAAGAAGTTGATTGATAAAAGCCTCATGGTCCTGCTTGTTGGTGTGAATAAACTGTCCACGAACACCAGCAAACTGGTCGAAATCCTCAACAAATATTATCACTGGTGCCTACAGGGTCATATTACAAAATTTACAATAAATACAAATGAAAAATGTTCAAAAAAATAACAGTCGGTTATTAAAAAGAAAAATATAGAAAATGGATGAAAAATATTCTGAGAGTAATCAAAATGAACTCCTCAAGAACTCCTTCAAGAGTATGCAAAATAATGTGGGTTCAAGACATGGATCTCGGCCACATCTTCATGGAGATCGTAGAGTTTGGAAAAAGAAATAGCGTTGTGCCCAAAACAAAAAATCCACAAATTGCCAACAGTATCATTGAAAATTAACAACCAGGCTTATAGAGAACAACCAAATCCCTTGCTGTTTGAAAGAGCTCCCTAACATTTGACGCACTTTGGCCAACCCAGAGTCCAGCCTCCAATTGGCGAGCTTTAACTTCAACAACAGGCACCTTAGCTTCTGCTGCTATTGCCAGTGCTAGGGATGTTTTCCCCGTTCCCCTCTCACCTACTATAAGAACTCCCTGCAACGTCAAGTATGAACTAATTCAGAGACCCAAAAAAACAATAAATGTGAAGTATATCCAACCTAAAACGTCAGGTAAGTGTTTATAAACAATGGAAAGTAATATATGATCAAAGTAACATGTAATCAAACATTTAAAATAAATTCTTATAGCAAATTAACTAAAGCATGTCAAAGAAATACTTCGTATTTGTTATGTTAAACAGTGTCCATTTGGATGCAGGGTATGTGAAGCTATCAATCAACAAACCCAACATGAAGAGTAAGAAACACACCAAATGAAGCGATATTAAAGTTGTCACATTTAAGTTGCTGTCACCACCCAACTGCTGAACCCTAGTAAGAATGAAGGGCAAGCATTTTTTTCCTCTTATAACCAGTAAGATCAGCAACTTGTAATTTTGTCTAGAGGGTGCAATTTCCTTTGCTATTGTGAAACAATCAATTACTCCAAAAGCTTAAGCCATTAGAGTTGTGTTATTTTATCATTTATACTTCAACACTCCCCCTCACGAGTGGCCCCTCTTTTTTTTGGGTTGGCCAGACACTTGGACTTTAATACGAAGGAATTGTGAGTTTTGAACCCAGAACCTGAGCTCTGATACCATCTGAAACAACCAATTACTCCAAAAGCTTAAGCTGCTGGCGATGGTGTAATTTAATCTTTTCTATTTTAACAGATATTAAATTTTGTTCTTTGCTATTTGTTTTCTGCGTCCATCTTGCCCCACCATATTTCGTTGTGCATCACTTTTACTTATATAGTTATATATTTCATAGTTACTTTAAAAAAAACAGCACATGTAAGCCTTCACAATGCAATCAGTATTTCAAGATAAGAAATTAATTTATAAACTGTGGATATTGTACAACGTGAAAAGAAACAATCCTTTTAGAAAATGTGGCATGTTCTATAGATGATGAATCATGGCACATGTAGAATAGATATTGAGCTAAATACGAAATAGATTCAGGCATTTCATAAATTGGTGATATTTATTTGAATCACCTACCCCATGTTAGCTTTGAAATCTTGAGGGAATAGTTCCGAGGACATGAATAACAGAAATTGGTGGACTTTTTTGCCCTTTTCACTCAAAAATTAGTGTTAACACCAAGCATACATGTTAGGACTGCTAAACAAGATGGTATTCATGTTACGTGTGTTTGTTCTCATTTTTTTTTTTTGAATGGTACGTGTATTTGTTCTTAATTGTGCACAACCTTTCATGTAGTTTCTGTTAAGGTTGATATATTCCACATCCTATGAGGACCATCATGCGTGATGTGTCACTTTTCACATGAATAATGATGTGAATAGTACTACATGTGAATAGTGACTAGAGAAAAGTGATAAAGTAACCCATATTTTTAATGTTTGCCCATGTATATAATAATCACAAATGATCGTAGGGTTTTTACTTCCAAGCCTATGAACTATCTTCCCGACAGTGTGGCTCATAATTTTTCACATCAATTGCACAACTTATAGAGGAAGTCCATTTCTTGGTAAGTTTTAAATGCATAATGGCATTCTATTTCGAGAAATTGATAATAAACCTAATGCTTTGAACATCATGTCATACCATAAGAGAAACTGACCTAAAAACCATAATTATGAATATAAGTCCTTACTCATTCATCATTTGACAAGAACTATATATCCTGACAAGGGGTATCATAGAACTAGGATGGAAAAGAGTAAAAGTAGCATACTACCATCATAACTCAGAAGTAAAGCACCATTAGTAGAAAATGGTGTCTTGCAATTATCATACCCGAGGTGCACGAGCACCCATTTCACGGAAAGCACTGGGATTTTGGAGAAATGCCACAATTTCGTTGATTTCCTCTCTCATAGATTCAACACTAGCAAATTCCTTCAATCGAATTGGTGGATTTTTAACCCTCTACAATTGAGACAGTAAAAAATATGCAAGTTGTTTCAGTGGATGCCTCTTGGATGACATTAAACAAAAATATATATATCAAGTATCGAGCGTGCATGTTCAAACCTTCATTTGGTCAAAAGCAGATCTTATTGGGTCAATGCCTTCCTTTTTCCTACGGATTCTCCTGTTCACCTTAAACTGATGATAGGCTTTCTGCAAGGCAACAAACAAATATATTGAAAAGGTAAAATTTCTTACCTAAGTTTAAAGAAGAAAAGGAGAAACAGTACAGAATGATGACAAAATGAATGCAATACTTGTACGAGCATAAATTTTATTTCTCCAAAATGGATTTGTGAACATCTAGTTTTACAAGCCCACGTGATGGAAATGATTTTTGAGTGGTGTAAAGGATAAACTAGATATATAAAACGTTTAATTTAAGTTGGTGATGAAACTTACAGATTTTGTTATTTACAGAAGATTTTTCAAGACAAACGAGGTTATAGTGAGCCAAGATATTTTCAGGCAAGTGTCAACATCATAGAGTATGCATATGTAGTAAGAAAAATGTGATGAATAATTATTTGAGCATTTACAGGAATTGAAGGGACCCAAAATGATCATTTGCTGAAGCTGGAAATCCACATTTCCGCCACAAATTAGAAAAATGTAAGATCATTATGTATGGAACATAAATTAATAAGAAACCCTAATTAATCCGCCACAAATTAGCAAATGTAAGATCATTATGTATGGAACATAAATTCATAAGAAACCTTAATTAATCATCTATTTCAAGAAGTTCTGCTTTTTGAGTTTTCCTGGGATCTATATATTTAGGATAGAAGATGACTATAAAACCTGATGTAGTGAAGAATCTTTGAAGACATGACAGAAAATGTGGAAGAGAATTGGTATGATATGTTTTCATTAAATCAGAGGTATTACACTGACTTATATATTATGATTTAAAAAATACCCTTAATAAAAGGCAAATGAATTCTATAGCACTCTTCGTCAGGCTGATGTGTTCCACTGAACATTTTCAGCTAGTCAATTGAGTAGAGATGGTGCTCTTCATTCAGGCCTTTGAGAATACTTTAGCAGATTGATCTCCGCTAGAAAAATGTAAGAGCATCACCTCACTATTCTCCACATTTTCCCTAAAAAAGTGGAAATCAATCTCGATGTGTTAAGTTCTGCAGTGGAAAACAAGGTTCTTTGACATTTTCGATAGCACTCTGATTGTCACAGAAAAGAGTGTATGTACCAGATCTGATATGAAACTCCTGTAATAAGTGCCTATTCCAAGCAAAGAGTGTATGTCCTGTATTCTACCTCAGCACTAGATCTAGCCACAGTACATTGCCTCTTGCTACTCCAGAAAACCAGTCAACCATTCACTACAGCATAAAAACCTGTCACAAAACATCTAATATTTGCATTTCCTGACCAATCTGACTCAAATTATGTCTTAATTGCAACATTTCTATACCGGCATCTAATAAAAGAGTCCAGGTTCATTGTCGCCCCGATATATTTCATGATCCTCTTGGCTGCCAGTAAGTGCTGCTTTCTACGAACATGAATGATGCCAACAAACCTGATTTACCACATACTTTATCAGGTCTAGCAAAATGATGATAAAACAGAGTTCTTACCATGCTTCAATACAAAATGATCCATCACTCTTTCACCTCCATTTCCACTCAATGTTTTGGTGAACACTGTAAGGTAAAAATTGGTTTACACATTTTAAACTTAAACAGAAGATCAATATTATAGTTCTTCCTTTGGCATATGATTTGTGGACACGGACACGAGTATCACGTGCGGGCAACCCCCCACCCCCCTCAAAAAAAAAAGGTTGGGTCAGGTCAGGTTGAGTATGGGTCGGGTTCGGTTCGGGTTGAGGGTTTGGCAACCCGACCAGAGTGAAACCCGACATTTTTTTATAATTTTTTTATTTTCTTCAGCTTAAAAATTCGGGTCGGGTTGGAAAAATGGGTTCCTTGGGTCAGGTCGGGTTGGCCTCAACCCAACCCGAGTTGCACCCCTAGCAGGGAAATTCCTGATAAATATATTTGTGACTTAGATTGCAACAGATGCAATTTCTACAACTTTAAGAGGTGTATTGCATGTTGAAATTGCGCGAAGTATTGGAGTAGGGCTAACAGAGATGTTAGAGGCCAGAGAGGTTTGGGGCTTGAGGACAGAGGCAAAAGCTGACACAACTGCTACAGCCTTGGAGCCTTTAAGGGTGGTTGTTGACCATGTTGACACAAAGGTAGAGTTGGTCAAGAGAGATGGAGCGTGGAGATTCCTTCTAAGATGTAGTCTCGAAAGGAAGAACAACTTGGTGGTGTGTGAGTGGAGGTGGTGGCGTGGTGGCGTAGGTGGGGAGGACGACTTCCGGTGACAGGGGTGCATGCTGACTCTTTTTTCTTGGGTCGGTGAGCAATTGACGCTTGTTGTGCGGTTGAGATTCCATGAAGAAAATGGTGCCCGTTCAATAGCAGAAGTGCTTTGAGGTGCCGAAAAAGTGTCTAGTTGGAGTTTCATGGTGTCTCGTTGCACGCGTGGATGATAGAGACCTTCGTCAAGCAGTAGACTCAGATAGATAGTTTCCTTGGATCGCTCTTGCTATAGAGGGTTTTGCAAGAAAGCAAATCAACCAGCTTCTGCGGGCCTATATGGCCCAATACCGAGTCTGCTAGAGCGAAGGAATTGCCAAGCCGGTTTTCCACGCATTCTTCAATGCTCCAGCTAGACTCTAGAGCCACAGTTTCTTGAGAGATTGTTCCACCAACGGAAGTGAGCCTTGCAAGCAAAGCAAGAGGTGGAATCAGTCTACAGTTGGCCAATGGAGCTGAAGAGCCAGTTTTCCGCCGATTCTTAGATCATTGATTGGATGGTCAGATCTTGGTGAAATTTTAGGGTTCTTCAGTCTTGACCTGCACAACAACATATCGAAATTCCATATTGATCCAACGGACTGATTCCAAATTGGATCTCTAACTTTTTTTTGAATGGCATGGATCTCTAACTTCTTAGATTCTACATATTCTTATTTCTGCCCAGATCAAAGATCGACTGGTCAGATCACGTTGAAATTTGGATCGCCATCCTCTTAACATATTCTATCACATATCTAAATTTGAGTTATATCCAACGGATGGATCTTACTCGATCCTTTGGGCCGGTTCCTAAATTTAGTAACTTCTTTCTAATCCAAAAATTACTTTTGCGATACATTGATCACCCATGCTTTCTTATTTCTATTCCTATTTTATAACACTAAAAAAAACAATCAATGGTCCCAAATCAACTATAAACCCTTAGAAGAGTCTCATACCCTTTGTTTCTTCAATATCCCCTTACTTTCCTACATCAACTCAGTACCAGGGTAAAAATATCTAGTTGTCTCCTCTTCTGATCCTGCATAAATTTGATATCAGAGCTATAATATCTAGTTTTCTTCCCCTTGGGTCCTGCACCAGATGACCATTTGATGGGGAGATTTTTAGGACATGGCCCATCATAGCTAGGACCAGCAGTGATTGGTATAATCAAACAGGTAGCTCCACCTGTACTTTTTCTAGCTAGTTTTGTCCAGATGCACACATATCATATGACAGCTCCAAGAGAAGTTATAGAATTAAAGAAAAATTCCAGAATCATGATACTTCTAGTTAAAAACAACCATGGATGGTGTGATCCAAGGTTGAAGGAACAATTTAACTTTCTAGAAGCAAATAAGATACTAGATATTGGGGGGAAAAGTGAACAAAAACAACAAGATACCACTCTTCGCAATTTTCGCAAGTTCGGATCTCTGCGTAAAGGTCCATAACCAAGGAGTCTAGGAATCTTTTTTGTCATAAAGCGAAGCACATTAGTCACCACATATCCAAATATGATGCTTCTGATAAGAAACCAAAGAAACCATTGGATGCCGTCTCTCTTCCTAGCTTTGAAATTCAATTCTGCCTCGGACTGCCATTTTAAGTACCAAGTTGAGCCAACACTCTGATCTACTTCCTCTGGCCATGCCATCCCCAAATTCATTCTTACCTGGAAATAAAGGTCAGACCAAAATACATCAAATAAGTTCTAGTTCAATTTACATATAAGCACCACATCTATCATTTTGTTCATGGCAAAATCTATTAAATAAATTAATCTAAAAATTGGCTTCATAATCACAAGCTTCAAGGCTTTTTCTAATTTGTACCTGTTTGGGGATGATAAACTCCACAATCGGAAAACCAATCATGATCATTATATCATCAGTAATGTTTTTTAACCGGTAAAAAACCCCTTCCCTCACATATGAAACAATTCCAGACTTCCAGAATCCAAGTAAGCATTGATAAGACAGCCTAGTCACCAAGAGAAACTGTTGACGGATATCCAATTCAGAGAATGGGATCCACATCAAGTGGACAGAGGTTGGAATACCAGACGATAGCATTTTTAGGTACAGCCCATCAAATCCTCCAAAATCTTCAAATAGCATTTCAAATTCCTGCATAAAATACGATAAGGAATTTCCTGTTAGTAACAAATGAAAAAAAAGGAATTTCCTCATTTTCATCATTTTTAGAGGCATAACAATACAAGTTGAATTGAAGTAAAGTCATAGATAAGGAATTTCCTGTTAGTAACAAATGAAAAAAAAGGCGTTACTCGAATTATAGTCCCCTAAAATAATAGAATCATGTCTAACCTGAATATCAACATAATATTCCTTGTCATCGCCCTTTAGGGCAATAAGCATGGCAGACCAATCATGCCTGATGCGAACATTATTGATTAGTTTCTTGGAAACAGCGTAAGGAACAGCCATCGGGTCCATTTCCCATCTGTTTCTTTCATCATTATACCATGTTTTGGCTACTACCCTATCACGATCCAATAGGATGCGCTCCTGCCAGTAAAATATATCAAATAACGCAAATATAAAATCAGCAGATTAGACTACAAATAAGACACAAAATATTGGAATAAAAAGAACAGAGAATATTAGTGATATTCAGATTAAAAAAAGTAGATTTGAAACGGATGTTGAAGCAAAAGAATCCATTTCAAAAAAAAATATTGAAGCAAAAGAATGTAGTTAAAAACAACGCTAAAGAAGTACGAAGAAACCATTCAAAAAAGAAGTATTAAGAACAACTACCGTGACTAACAAGGTTGGCCCACTCCATATCTCTACTATGTTGATACAAATACGGGTACCCGATATAGTAACAGGTCGGATATGATAATCCCATGAACCTCAAAATCCTATGGTACCAGTACGGCACCCTTGCTTGTGCTAGATACACAAACCCCTTAAAGAACAACTACCGTAACTAAAATGGTTAGGGCACTCCATACATGCTTTGGTTGCATCTATCAATCTTTGCGGCTAAACTATGTAGTGGACCTCATGGTTTCTTTTACTATCCCCATGAAATACAGTAGATCCATGTCAGTATCTGTATCCACTTTCTGGAAAATGCTGAGTTGTCACTGGACCCATATCTGTAAGTATATTTCAGCATCTCTATTTAGCTGCAACGTCATTACAAACTAACTTCCGACGAATAACCCTGCAGCCTCACTGTACCAATCTGCTAAACTTCCATCACTACTATGACAGTATGTTTCCTTCACCTGTGCTACCATGGAGAGACTCATACTCCTTGGTTTTTGATAAACTTTTGAAATAAAAAAATCTGGTTTTCTGAAATTTAATTTATCAACTAAAATAACTGACCAGTAATCTTGCTAAATTTAACAGGAAAAGAAAAAGGATCTCTCAGAATGCTTCTACAAATCTTTTTATTTTTTTGTAAAAAACTTCCATTGCCAGAATTTATGCGTGCATAAATCTACTTTGACCAGAAATCTGCTAAACCAAACTTGTTACAGCTCTTAGTTTCTTTCACCTGAATAAATTATCTACTATTGTAATTCGCAAACAGGACCACAGGATAATTCATTAGAGATCTAATATAAAAATTTCTGGAAAAAAACCAAGCAAAACATGCAATAAAACGTGAAAAGTAGACAGCACATGGTAGTGGTTAATCAGTGGCCTTGAGTCGTGCATTTATGAGCCTTAGAAAAAGAGATGCTTTTAACCTTCAAAATAATACATATGACACTTTAGATGAACCAAAATATTAGGGAAGCATTTATATGGCTGTCCTGTCACAATAAATATAGGGAAATGATATTTACGACCCTTTTGATCACTAGGGACACCCAGCGCCAGTGTATCAATGACTAAAGGGAGGCTGATGTACTTGATGTCAAAATAATCCAGTATGTTTGATTGCCACGTACACTGGCGCTGGGTGTCCCTGGTGATCAAAAGGGGCGTAAATATCACTTCCCTAAATATATTGTGTTTGTTAACATCTTTAGACAGGTTGACTGCTATGTTGACCATATCTGTCTATACAGTTAGAAACATAATGGTTTCAGCAAGAAGCCATTATGTTAGCAAGAAATATTGTTTAAAAAAATCTAGGCAGATGGTAAACCAAGGGCCTCTAGAAATAAAATAGGAAACTGCCAAATAAAGCAAAAAAATAAAATAAATGTTAACTTCTCACAAGACCTTAATGTTATGCAAAATGTAGGCCACAATATTCAGAATAGAATTTATTTGGCAACTCAGACTAATAACACCAACCACAAGTGATAAATCACATTAAAATGAAAAAGGAATAAACAATAACTTAATTGTGCAGGAAAAATTGGTTCAATCCATCAACTAAATTCACAGTTCAACCCACCAACTAGTTTTTCATACAAGTAAATATCTAGAAAAAAAGAAGTAATGCAGATAATTTTCTAAGAAGGGATTCTGGATGCTTTACAAATCCCCCCAAATTTTCAAGGTTTATTTGAATCTACAAGAAACTGAGGGCCCGAAAATTTGCAAAGAAGTTCATATGTACATGTTTTTCATGGCTAAACAACTCATTCATTTTAATGTAAGAATAAGAAGCAACGAGACATATAAAGCCTTTTGTAAAAATTACCAGTACAAGGCATGAAACTACCTGTCTTTGAGACACATACTGTTTGGCATGGTCAACATTTTCTAACAAATTCTTTTTCAGGTTTGCCTTAGCTTCCTCGCGCCACTTTTTCCATCCATGGAACAAATGAAGACGGACAGCTTTGGGAACAACAACCTCTTTATTGCCAAACATCCATTTTAATTCGACTTCTGGAAAACCCTTCGCAACCTCATCAGCTGGGGTGCTCACAAGAAAGCGCTTTTCATCTCCAAACCTCTTCAATTTCTTTCTTATACGAGCTTCCAAATTCTTCTGCATCTCTCTCGAGTCTTTGAACCCTTGCTTCATATTTAGAACAAAATCTTTAGTAGCCTGGTCAACGAAAAGATCCGAATCTTCAGCCTCCAAAACCCTAGGCAGTATCATGTGCTCCCAATATTCCTTTTGAGCTGTTTCAAGATCTTTTTGGATATCAGATCTGGAGAGCTTGCTAGTAAAACTCTTTGGAAGACTGCAACCACAAAAGTATGAGTACTTGCATGAGAAACTTCCGTAACTCCGAAAAAATTGGGTTGGGGATACCCTATGTCATCCAAAAAAAACAGAAAAGAAAAGAAAGAAACTTCCTTAACTACGTGACAGAAGAAACCGTACACTTCGGTGGGAAGACAAACATAGAAAAGCACGCAACTAATGAAACAAAACTAAGTAACTTTTCTTTAAATTTAAGTTTTGGGTTATGATAGCACATGTGTCAAACTTGTCGATCCATATAGATGTAACTGGTAAGTTGGCATAATAATTTTAAATTGGGATTTGCTAAGGTCCATCGCAAAAGGCATTTCGCGGCTGGTCTGTCGCATGTCAGACCAGCCACCTCGTGAATGAAGACAACAGCTTTTGTCTCCATTCACGAGGTGGCTGGTCTGACGTGCGACAGACTAGCCGCAAAATGCCTTCTGCGATGGAAGCTAGCAATTCCCTTTTAAATTTGTTATTTAAATCTGCCTCAGTTTTACTTGTATGAATTAATGTAACAGTTTATATTTTCTAATTTTTTAAGCTGAAATGAGTAATGTGTTCAAACTTGTGCTTGTTTTATTTCTTAATGGACATAGTCTGATTCCTTGATGACACATTTCATCTCACCTCACTAGTTTTTACAAATTAATCATGCCAGGTAAATCAGAAATTGTACTCTTTTATCAAACTGAATTACCACAAAAATTTATGATTAGCTTCCAAGATATCTTAAACCTTTCTTCCTTGACTTTTCAACACTAACTCTTGCATTCATCTGTATATGTTGCCAGATAAACCAGAGAGTTCCATTATCTCCAAGCAGGTGAAGATAAACGGGAGATGAGAATAGAATGAAAACACGAAAATTTTGACATTTGAAGACCATCTCCACACTCTTCTGTCAACATCAGCTCTCAACTGCATTTATTTCTTAATTTCTTAACTCAGAGTCGTGTTAAATTTCTAAAGTTTCCATTTGACCTAATACTATAATATCTTAAAAAGTAATGCCCCGGGATGGAAATGATGGGACCTCCAATTTAAGATAAACGGGAAATTTCATATACACATAATGTTTGTGTACATAAGGATAGAGCTCATTAGTGCCTTTTAACATTCAAAAGGCACATAGCCTGCAAAAAATTGATGGCCCAAGATCATGCCGATCCAGCTCAAATGAATAACACTGATGCAAGGTCAAGTCGATACAACTCAAATGAACAACACTAACTCTTGCATTCATCTGTATATGTAAACCTAAATCCAAAGAATGGTCAAACTGAACTTCTGCAGAAGAAATATTACATATGATTTATATCCAAAATAAGCAGACTCGGATAATGTAGATCATAACCAAGGGGTTTTTTTTTTTTTGAATGGTATCATAACCAAGGTTCTGAAAATCGGAATTGAATCGTAAATCGTAATAGGTTTTGAATCGTATTGAATCATAAATCGTAAGATTTTTTCAGATTTATATAAAAATGAGAAAAATATTAAAAATAAAAAATAAAAAGAAGAATAAAATGAGTAATTGCCTATTTTTCATTCAAAACTTTTAAATTAAACATAAAATTCCATGATTAGTTTACCTTTCAAAAAAAATCTATGATTAGTAATCCAAACTTGTGGCTGGTATAGGTAGAAGTGGGGAGGAGGAGAAGGAAAAAAGAGGAGAAAGGGGAGGAGAAGAATAGAATAAGGGGCCGTTTGGATATCAATATTTTAAAATCTTGGATTTCCTCAAAATCCTAGATGGGAGACAAGAGAAGGAGGAGACCGCCAGTCGTTTTCCGATTTCTCGCCTCTCTTTTCATCAAGCTAGAGAGTAGGAGATCGTCCCGTGATTCCATGTCTTGGAAATCTCGGGATGGGGGAGAAACTTCTAAAACCTGGATTTCTTACTTAAAATCCAGATTTTACTCTGCTTTCAAACTAAAACCTGGATTATAAAATCCACGTATCCAAACAGCCCCTTAGGTTTTCTTTACTTGTTTTTAGGTTATAAGCTAGGGTGGGGGGTTCGTATACGATTTATTTCTAACGTAAAGGGCCCACGACAAAAAATAAGCTAACAAAAAAGAATCGTAAAAATCGTACTATTCAAAGTCGGATTGTGCATTTTTTACAAAAACAATTCTTCCTTCCGATTTAAATCTTTCAACCCTCGATTCGCTTTGAATCGTAATTGTATGATTTTAAAAACATGGATCATAACTACATTACATCAGTCACGAACTCCAAGCCTAGAGCCTCAATCACCAATTTTAACCAAATCAAACTCAGTCAAGTCAGCTCAAAGGGACCTGACATGGAAATCACAATGTACTTTAAATTATTAACTAAGGTTAAACAACCAGAATCGAAGGGAATATTGAATGAAGTATATGATGTTCATGTATAAAATTTTCACTGAAATTAAAATATTGGTTGAAATTTCAGTAGGTTTGGTAGAAATTTAGGCAATTTTAGTGGAAATCTTTAAATTTCTGTGATAATTTTTAAAATTTCGGTGGAAATCTTTAACATTTCAGTGAAATTTTTTTAAATAATGGTAAAAATCGGAATTTTTGTTGAAATTTTGGGAAAATTCTGGCGAAGACCTGTATTTTTCTGGTTCAATGTACTTTCGATTTCGGTCCAAACTTACACTGAAATATTTTGGCCGAAATTTAAAACTATGGTAATAGGAAACATCGGAAGAATCAATCAATCAACCATCTCAGAACAAGAGATACCTTTCGACGTTTTGCTGCTGCTTCAACTGTTGATTAAATCTCTCCACCAAAAGCTCACTTTCCCTTTGAATAAACGAAAGCTCCCTGATGGCAACGCTGTAAGTCATAGTCTCCTTTCTCAACATCTTATCTTCAATTTCACCAACCTTCTCCCATAATGCATTATATTCTTCCTCACTCTCATTCATAACATTTTCCAACTCCGCAACTTTCCCCTTCACCTCCTCACCACCATCCTCTTTTCTCAACAACTTTTCCTGCTCTTTCTTAGCTTTCTCAATCGATTCAAGAACGTCCCGAGATTTCTTAACCAATAAACCCTTCTCTCTTCTCATCTCTCTCAATTCACCATTCAACACATTGAGAACTTCTTCTTGTAGCTCCCAACGTGACAAAATAACACTCTTTAACGCCTCTTTTACATCGTTTATCCCCGCTTTTGAGGATTTAACCTCTTTAATCCTCTCAAGAAGTGCAGAAACCTTCTCTAGTAATCTCCTAGTGTAATCCGAAAACTCGTGATCAGTCAAATTAGACCCTCTTTTCCTTCTAACTTCATCCCTGGACACTACATTGACAGCTGGAGCTGACATGGCACGCATCTGAATCCCACGGCTTGGAAAAAACCCAACTGCTATACAAAACAATGATAAAGCGAGCAATTTTCGGATAAAAACGACAAAATTTCCCTCCAATGAGAGAAAATTCAAGTAGAAATAGTATTCATTGTTGGTCTCGGGTTTTGAACTATGGAAAAACCCTAGATTGGTGGGGGAATTAGATTTTGAAGGGATTTGAAGGAAATTGAGGTGTTTGTGTGAGGATTCTACCAAGGAAGAATCGTATTTATCGTTTGTTTCGGGTTTTGAACTACGGAAAAACCCTAGATTGGTGAGTGGGTTAAATTTTGAAGGGATTTGAAGGAAATTGAGGTGTTTGTGTAAGGATTCTACTTTAAATCGTTTTTTTCGAAGGGAATGGGAATGGGAAATAGAGAGAGCTAAAGGGAGAGAGGAATGGATTGGTTTTGATAGAAAAGAATATGAAGGTATGCCATTGGAGGCGAGAGAAGAATTGCAGAGAGTCGATTCCATGGCGGAAGGGATAAAGTGAAGATAAGAAGAAGAAAGCTAGGGTTTTTGTTGAGAGAGAGAGAGAGAATTAGGGTTTTGGCATTTTGTTTTGCCCTAATAAGAGACTGGTTTATGAAAGGGGAAGAGGAGCGAGAGCTCCTTCTTTCTTCTTCTCCTCTTGTCTGCGGGGAAAGAAGATAAAATGAGGGAAACGAGGGCCTTTTTTTATTAGAGTAGGGTCATTTTGGTCATTGTGATCATGGGGCCTCAAAAAGAAGAGGGAAGGGCATTACCACCCTCCATCTGGTGGGCCCCTCGATGCATTGTATAGAAGAACGGTAGAGGATCCTCCACTAGAAACAACACTGGGGGAAGTGATATATACAGCCCCTTTTTTTACTTGGGAACACTAGAGTGGGGTGTCCCAAGTGAAAAAAGGGGTGAATATTATATACGAGTTTTGGAGTTTCTATATGATGCCCGACCGTCAAATACCGTCAAAAGGGTACCGCCGTTGATATTTGATCCAATGCATGCAAAACTAGATAGTGTGAGTAATTTATACCAATTCACATATATTTTTTGAGGAATGCTAAATTGAAGGGAGCCCTTGCAAAAATTCCACCTACTAGGGTGCCACCCTTAGAACATCTCACCAAAGTGAGTTTATTATCCAGTTAATTTTAATTTATATTTCTCTGTGCCCTTATGAATGCACTTTGGCACCCTTGTAGCTGGTTTTTGCAAGGACTCCCGTCGGTATCGCATTCACACGAGCGCGCAAAAGTGCTTGGGTTTCACTTGTTCAATGATCCAAACCTTTTATTTCCCGGCCTTCCTAGGGACATTGAGTGAAAACCATGGGATTCCCGTGTGGCGACAATACTAACCCTGATTTGTAGAGGCTTCATTGATGAATACAAATTGTTTCGACCATTTGGTAGAGTGCCTTGGAAATGGTGAGTAACCCCAGCATTTTCTCAAGAGAATGGTAGTTCAAATACAAATCCTTAGCTCAAATTGGTAGAGTGCTTTGGAAATGGTGAGTAACCCCAGCATTTTCTCAAGAGAATGGTAGTTCAAATCCACTGAGATCCTTACCCAATTATTTTTATTGATTTTGAAAGTAAAATTTGAGCTTTTAAACACTGCCCGGGCACACACATCTTCTTTTATTTGTACCCATAAACCCCACTACTCTTTGGACCATTATTTGGGTTCAAAGACTTCCACTAGTATTTAGATCCACTACTTTGGCGTACAAACCACTGGGAACAGTAAAAAATTGAGTGTTAAACCGTCAAGACTTCAAAATGCTTGTGTTTGTTGGTGACTAACATGTGACTACATAACTCTGAAGTGCCTGTGGAAGTCACTGCAAGTCCCAAAAAGCCCATGAGACTCCCAGTGCCAGCACATTCAAAGTCCAAGTCCTCGAGAGTTACTGACATTCCACGACAATCAACCATACTAGTTTGTTTTGGATTTTGAGAATCGATAATCCAAAACTGATTAGTGGACCCAAATTTATGTGCCCTGTTCGTTTCAGATTATGATAACAGATTGTAAGCCCAAAACCTTCAATTTTGAGTCCAATAATAGGTTTAGGGATGACAATCTGTTGTCATAATCTGAAACAAACAGTGCCTTAATTTTGAGTCTCGGTTCTCAAATTCCAAAACAAACAGGGCATTAACCTACATAATTCCCATGAATTTTGCTGAGTAGCCACAAAATGGCATATAACGGCACAGACGTCTGCTTATAATTCCTCAGCTAAGGTTGTCAATCTGGCATCTACATTGGATACTGAAGGAGAGAGATGTGATCTTGGATAATTATGAACCAGACTTGAATAAGGGGAGGTGCATTGTGTGATTTAAGCTGCATGGATTATCAGGAAAAGACCCAAGAACTAATTCAAATTAAGCTTGTGTGCAAGAGTTATTAGGGCACCGAGGTGCTGATTTATTTGGGGATTAGGTTCACATCAAACCTCTGCGAGTAATGTCTCTTTAACAAAATTTTAAACTCATTTTCTTGTGTTTCTATTTTTTTTAACTACGGTTTTTTGAACCAATTCCGTATTAAACTCAAATTTTTGCCGTCGCATTTTTTTGCCTAATCACGTTTTGCTGACTATGAGTAGAACATATGTAAAACATTTCTTATATAAAACATTGCCTACACAAATTATTATAAGTGGGTATTTCCATAAAATATTGTCTAGGAAAACAGAACCATGTAATGTTTAGTATTACAGGTGGAGATAATGGGCATGAAGCATAAAAATCTTTAAGACTTATCAATGGACGAGAGCATTGGATGCTTCCTCACCTACTAGGTGTAAGCCATAGCTTGAAAACAAAATCCATAATTTAGAAACATCAAACCCTACAGTTGGATTTTACCTGCTAAGTACCATGAATGAATGGCAAGGCTACCAAACGACATAATATTAGCAAGCGACGATAAGCCATGGATCATTCCGAATTTTCTGTTCATCGCAGCAAGTTTTGGATTGACTTTCGCTGTTTCTGTGTTCTTCGACCATCCAACTTCCTCTCCAATGCTTTCTTCTCTCTCCACCTTGTGCCTCTTTTTCATCATCTAAACAAAAGCAAAAACAAAATGTAGCTTCCCACATACTAATAACATATTCATTCAAGTGGAACTATAGGCCTTTGTATACCTACCATAGCTGAATTTAGTTAAGAGGTGATCTAAATTTTAGACTGATTTTCGATGGATGACGTCATCCTGTTTGTTTTTTGTTATTAACCTTAGTTTTTCACATAATCTGAAAAATGAAAGCTTAGACCACCTCTTTAGTTAAACACCACTGACTCCACAAATTTATTTTAAGGCTCCCCCTTTTAAGAAAAATATCTAAACGCCAAACAAAACAAGGCCACGATTCTTAACTTCTATAATCAGGAACAGAAAAGGACGAATTTTAATGTAGTCAACGCTCATTGGATGGCAATCTAAGTTCACATACTTTATTTCTTTTAGTAATTACTTCTATCACTTTCTAGTCAGGTAGCATCAATAGTGGAGGTGACTCGGTCCCAAAAAAAGTGAAAAACTAAACAGGAATTAAGCAAGTAGTGCTGAAAAACAAACTGTGAAGAAGCCATTTTTTTTCTTTGTAAATAAATTATGTTTCAGAGCGCCAGCATAGAAGAATCAGAAAGGTTAGAACTTTCAAGAATCAGACTCATAAGAAGGCAAAATTTTACTACTTTCAGAAAAGTCATAAATGAATTCATCAAGTCCTCACATTTCCAGGATCCAGATACCATTTTCACATTCTGTACTTAATAAATTGAATTCTCGACAATAATTGCTATCCATCAAACTTTCATCTTCAGTGATACCAACATTATTCAATTGTGACTGAAAAGACTAAGCTAGAATACAGACAGAAGGAAAAAGTGAGACAAGACAGAAATATTGAGAAACCAGAAAATGGAAGTTTATACATGTACATATATATACACGGAGCTGATAAATTTGCTCCTTTCGCTACCCGTGCGCGCCACCCCCCCTCCCTCAAAACCCAAAAAAAAATAATTAGACGAGCAGTTTAACTCTCTCCCTCTGCGCAACAACCCCCCTTGTCTCTATCATCTCTCAGTGATGGCCTTTACCTCAAAGCTATGCTATTGGCAATGAAACGTATAAAAGATAGCAATGACAACAACAAAAGGTGATGACTGAAGTAGGTATTTAAGGATTTTACCTCACCTATTTCCCCCTCTATCACCCCTTTTACCGGTCAAAAGCAAGTACCCGTCGGAATGGGCTGCGGTAAGCCTAAAACAAAACAGAGAATAAGCCTCCCTCCCTCCCTCTCACGCAACTCAAAAGAACATGACGATTGACGAGATCAAATGCAGTTCCTAGTTTCTTTTTATTTCACTTTCTTTGTTTTCTCTTTGATTCCATAATTTTTAGAACCACAAGACATCATGAAGAATTCCAAAAAAAAAAAAAAAAGAGAGCCAAGAGAGAAGTGTCGAACTTTAATAAGAAATCAATGATTATTTTCCCCATCCAATTATGGAAGAAAGAAAGAAAGTTATTCGTCATGGAAGAAGCTTGCTCTTCCTCCCTACGACGAGGCTCTGCCTCCTGCCCTAACTGTTGCGATGTTTTTCGCCATCCAACGCGGAGAAGGAGAAGAAGCAAGGGCAATCAATCGAACTCCGTTGCTTCCAAGTTTGGTTCCTTGTAGCAGAGGAAGACATGGGGGGTTGTGTAATCCTTCCTTCTAGAAGCGCTTCCAAATACTCAACTCAACTCAACTAAGCCTTTGTCCCAAATTAGTTGGGGTCGGCTATGAATCCTTCAGAAAATTTTCATGAAGAAGGTGAAAGGATCTACGCGGCTCAAATTGACTAAGTCTACTCCTAACACTAATTGGGTTCGTCTACATGGATCATTTTCTTCCATTCTATCCTATCCAAGGTCATGTTCTCTGCTATGTTCCTAGCCCTCAAGTCTTTCCTCACTGTTTCTACCCAAGTTGTTTTCAGTCTGCCCCTAACTCTTTTTACTCCATCAACTTGGCACGAGTCACTTCTTCTCACTGAAGCACCCAAAGGCCTACGTTGGATATGCCCAAACCATTTTAAGCAGCGCTCTCTCATCTTCTCCTCAATTGGTGCCACCCCCACCTTTTTACGGATGTCTTCATTTTTCATTCGATCTAACCTTGTGTGGCCGCACATCCATCTAAGTATTCGCATCACCGCTACACTCATCTTATGCGCATGCTGCTTCTTGGTGGCCCAACATTATGAGCCATACAACATGGCTGGCCTCACAGTTGTCTTATAAAACTTTCCCTTCAACTTGGTAGGTATTTTACAATCACACAGAACTCCTGAAGTATGCTTCCACTTCAACCAACCTACTCTTATTATGTGGTTAACATCCTCTTCAATCTCTCCTTCCTTATGTAGGATTGAACCAAGATAGCAAAAGATATCCCTCTTAGGTACCTCCTGTCCAATCATATTTACTACATCGTTGCCCCGCCTCCTTACATTACTAAAGTTGCACTCCATATACTCTGTCTTAGTCCTGCTTAGTCTAAAACGTATTCCAAAGTAGTTCTCCATAACTCTAACTTAGCATTAACTCCTGCTTTGGTTTCGTCAATTAATACTATGTCATTTGCAAATAACATACACCACGGCACCTCGCCCTGGATATCCTCCAAATCACTAAAAAAAAAGGGCATTTCCGATCTATGAATTAGAATCGAGTAGGACGTCGTACACATTTTATAGTGGGATTGGGAAGAACATGGGTTTATGGAGGAGAGAGGGCGGTCTTTGTTGCTAATGCTAGCCATGGCAACGGAATATAATGAAGGAGGGCAACCAAAAAGCAAAGAGATAAAAAAGAGAACTATTTTTCTTCTTTCTCTTTTCCAGAGAGAGCAGCGTATGCAGTAAGGTTTGTCGAAGGGTACATCCTTGCTTTTCTACCATCTGCTCATCTATTAATGCATAATCGGGGAAGGGGCATCTGAAGGAAATTTTGGGGCCGAACACACACATACATACATACATGATGTAGATAGGGAAGAAGAAATAGAAGAATAAGAAGAAAGAAGAAGAATTAGTAGAAAAGGGAGAGAAGAATTTGGGGAGAGATGCAGAAGAACTCAAGAGGGGAAGAAGAACTCACTTGATTCAATTGTATTTCATGCAAAAGTCCATAATAATCTGTAGTTTAGCCTATAAATAGGCAATTAACAATGAAAGAAATAGAATCTTACTAAAATAAGACTTCCTAAAAGACTAAAACAACTTAATGACTAAAACAACCCTAATAAATCAAATATGCCCCAAATACCTCTAATAACATTAAAAATAACAAAAAGATCCCTAAGGGGCAAAAATAACAATAAAAAGATCTCTATGGGGCTTCTCGACGGTGGCCCTGCTGAGAATAAACTCGCAAAGGACGTCGATCTCCATCATTTCCCGCTGCTGAAAAGAACTCTCCTCCGAAGAGTGAAGAGTGTGGTACTGGTCCAAGATGTCGGGGTCCAATCGGCGAAGCTCCTCCTCTATAAGCCAAGCAGCGTCGGAATCTGGTTGACGACGCCACTTGACAAGATAGCGCTGAAAACTACCATGACGTGATGAAACGATCTCATCGGCAAGTATAGCATCAATATGGTCGGGAGGAAGTGGTGGAGCTGGCGGAACCACTGGTATTGGGGCTGGAACAGAAGAGCTGCAGTCCGACCTGTAGAAACATCTGGCGGCATAGTAGGAGGTTCAAAGGCACCTCAATATGTGATAAGATCTTCAATATTGAAGACGGGACTAATATTCATATCAGCATGTAAGTATTAAATATGTATTAGGGCCATACTTACCAAGATACGAAAAGGTCCAATGGCTCGAGCATGTAACTTTTTGAAAGAACGGCGAGGGTAGCTCAAGACGAATATGAACTATAACATGACTAGTCTCCTTATTCAAATTTCCTACGATGTACATCAGCGGCTAGTTTGTAGTCAGCATTACTCGTAGCAATCCTACGACGTATATCAGCATGTAGGTCACGAATGTGCTAGGCAAAAGAATCGGCTAACTAGGATGGACGGGCATCAGGGGGTAATGGAATAAGTTCAACAGGCTGACGAGGATTGGCGCCATGAACACTCTCAAAGGGGCTCTTTCCAATGGTCCTATTGACGGAACTATTGTACATGAACTCGACAGTTAGTAACAAAAGATCCCATGTACCTGGACGGTCTCCTACCAAACATCTCAACAAATCACCCAACCTACGATTAACGACCTTAGTCTAGCCATCGGTCTATGGATGAAATGCTGATGAAAACTTCAATTGGATTTCGAAGAGTTTTCAAAATGTTCTCCAAAAATAACTAACGAATTTGACATTCCTATCAGACACAATGGAAATAGGTAGCCCGTGAAGTTTGACAATCTCCTAAAAAACAGCTTAGCAACCTGGACGGCGTCAGCTGCTTTGCTACACTGAATAAAATGAGCCATCCGAGAGAATCTATCTACCACAACCAAGATAGAGTCATGTCCTCTAGTTGTCCTAGGCAGTCTAAGGGCAAAGTCCATGCTGACATCTTGCCAGGGCGAATGGGGAATAGGCAAAGGCGTGTATAATCCAGTGTTTTGCTTCTTAGCCTTTCCCAATTGGCAAATACAACACTGAGAAACAACTCACGCTACATCTTTCTTTAAAGATGGCCAATAAAATTGATCATCGACAAACGCGATTGTCTTATCCCTGCGAAAGTGTCCTGCTAGGCCTCCAGCATGCAGTTCCCAAACTAAGAAATCTCTAAGTGAAGTTCGGGGAATGCACAGCCTAGATCCTCAAAATAGATAACCGTCTTGTATTAAGAAATTAACATGCTCTCAACGGTTACTATCATTGACATCTTAAAAGATGATGCCAAAATCAGGACAGGTGGCATACTCGTCTTTCAGCCTATCAAATCCGATGACCTTGACACTCATAGACTATAAAACCATAACCACACCACTTGAGGCATCGACGACTCTATTTTCAACTCCGGCCCGATGATTGAGGACGAATGTATATGCTTGTAAAAATTCTACCCACTTAGCGTGCCTTGGATTTAATTTCTTTTGTGAATGAATGTATTTCAACACTTAGTGGTCAGAATACAAGACAAACTCGTAATAAGTAATACCTCTAATGAAACAACGCTTGTATAACAGCGTACAACTCTTTATCATATATAGAATATCGTTGTTTAGCCTTATTAAGCTTCTCGCTAAAATAGGCTACATGGTGTCCTTCTTGAAGACTTTGGAAAAGTCAGGACGAGCTAGGACGGGAGCCTCAATAATCTTTTGTTTGATACTATTGAAAGCACGAGTAGCTGTAGGGGTCCAACGGAACTCTCCTTTCTTCATGCATTCCATCATGGGAGCCATAAGGGTACTGAAACCCTCAACAAACCTGCGATAAAATGTGACCAATCCATGAAAACTTCAAACCTCAGAAAGTGTCTTAGGAATCGGCCACTCATTAATCTCTCTTACCTTTTCAGGGTCTGCAGAAACACCCTTTTCCGAGACAATAAAACCAAGGAATATTACCTGTGTCTGCATAAACGAGCACTTCTAGAGATTGGCATAAAACTTGGCTTCTTGAAGTATGTCAAGAACTTACCTAAGGTGATCCAGATGTACTCCTTTTGATCAACTAAAAATCAAAATATCGTCAAAGTATACTACCACAAATTTGCCTAAAAACGGACGTAAGTTGTGAGTCATTACCCTCATGAATGTGCTCGGAGCGTTAGATAACCCGAAGGGCATGATTAACTTGGTTTTTGAAGTATCTCAAGAACTTGCCTAAGGTGATCCAGATGTACTCCTTTTGATCGACTAAAAAATCAAATTATCGTCAAAGTATACTACACAAATTTGCCTAAAAACGGACGTAAGATATGAGTTGTTACCCTTATGAATGTGCTCGGAGCGTTAGATAACCCGAAGGGCATGATTAACCATTCGAACAAGTCGTTTCGTGTTTTAAAGGCGGTTTTCCATTCGTCACCTGGACGAATTCGTATCTGGTGGTATCTGTTGACTTTTTATGTGAAAAAGTCTTTTTGTAATTCAAACTTACAATGGGGTGTTTTTAGTCATTATATATACTTTCACTCTCTTAACCTTGTGAATGAGCAAGAGGTCATGGGGATCCTACGCGTACAGATCGCCCACTTGGGTCCGGCAGGCTTTTGATCATACCACACGCGCGCGCCGCCCGGCCCGGCTCGGCCGGCAGCGCGCATGGGCCTAAGGATTTTTCTTTTTTCTATTATTTATTTTTTCTCTTTTTCTTTTAATGGTTCAAGAGTTTATTTTGTTTAACTCTTTTTACCATTTTAGATTCCTTAATCGTGGTTTAGTGACCGTTTGGGAAACGTCTCTCACGCATTAAAAGAGTGCGACGTTTCACCCGAACGTGTCGATTGCTTTTCTATAAAATCGGTTTTAGAGAAAACAAAAAGATATCCTTGACGGATTCTTCTTCTTCTCTGGTTTTCTGTTCTTTTTCCCCCAAGCTTTCTGATCAAAGCTTTTGGCACATATAAGCGAGTTCTTAGGCATCCAGGCTGCGTGAGTGCACACCCTTGGAGCAAGAGTTGTTGTATCCTGGAGGCATACGCCGAGACGCCCATCTGCACCATTGATTCGTCATAGTGGGGGCGAGATTCGCCTTAAGGACAGCGAAGATCCTTCGTGCCTCAACTCTATAAGTGGTCTAACTATTTCTCTGTTTTATTACAATTGATTCTTGCAGAATAGTTACTGTTGATTTCTGTCTTCACAACTAAAAGGGTTAATTCATTATAAGGTATTCTCGAATCCTAAATTACAGATTTGCAAATCATTTTCTAACAGTATCCACTTCGTAAGTCGATCTTACTATACCAACAAGACCTGCTAAAGATCTAACATATCCTCAAGACGGGGTATTGGAAATCTGTACTTGATAGTGATTTTATTTATAACGCGACTGTCAATGCACATTCTCCATGACCCGTCTTTCTTTGATGTTAGGAATGCGGGTACAACACAAGGGTTAAGACTGTCTCGGATCACACCCGCTGTAGTAATTCCTCGACCTGTCGGTGTAACTCAGTCCGCTCAAGAGGATTCATGCGGTAGTGTGGAAGGTTGGGCAATTGAGAACCTGGGATCAGGTCGATCGCATGCTGAACATCCCTCATGGGTGGTAATTCTGCAGGACGCTCATCAAGAATCACATCGTTAAATTTCTGTAATAACTGGTTGACAACAGGTGGCAGGTTAACTGGCTGCTCAGATGAGAGCTAAAGAGCTCCTTCATCCACTAATGCCAACATATGTCCTGTCTCTTGACTGGCTCCTTCAAATTCTTTGCGATTCAGGATATTGAGACCCTTTGTTTTGGTTGATTTTGAAGATGAATTAAGCTTGGAACCCTTAACTTTATATGCAAAGAATTTGAAGGAGCCAGTCAAGAGACAGGACATATGTTGGCATTAAGCTTGGAACCCTTAACTTTATATGTAGGTTGTGCAAGTTTCAACTTAATTGTTTTAACACGATGTTTAAAAACATAGGTAGCCAAGTAAGACGTGGGCAACATCCATGGGGAGGACATCACACCATATCTTATCTGAATAATCTCCCATTTTGATGGGGACAAGACACCTCTGTGAAACATGTAAGGATGTCTTATCAACTTAAGCGACCTTGTACGGTTGCGGGTGTGGTTCAAGTTTGAGTTTCATTTTAGAAACACCCACTTGGGAGACTACATTCATGGAACTCCCACCATCGATGACGATTTTACACACTGTGCCTCCGCAGTCAATATAAGTGTGAAAAATGTTAGTACGCTGACAATCGTCTTTTGCTGCAGGCGTAGACAAAATGCAACACACTACACCAACACATGTGCCATCAGGTGCTCCATCGAAGTCATCTTCATCTGCCGAGTCGACAGGATCAAGCGGCTCGACTTCTTGCTTGTCATCTTGGTCCTCGAAGGGATCACCATGCTCCTCTTCTATAGTTAGGGTGCGATGTGGACAACGAGAGGCAATGTGACCTTTCTGATGGCAGTTAAAACACTCAGGACCTTGTGGGACTTGTCGAGAATTTGAAGTTACAGGACCTTGACGTGAAGTAGAAGTTACCGGTCCTTTATCCCGATTAGTGCTAACTGTTGGACCAAAGTTGTTGCTTCCTCTAGAAACATTGGTGGTGTTTCTTGAAGCAATTGGACCTAACTGGAAAACTCTACTAGTCTGTTGTGATGACCACGATCTAGTCATTTGTGTCTCTCTCATTTGGGACGTTCCACCTCTGGGGCTGGGGTAATTGAGATATTTTTCAAATTCAAGAGCTTTAAGATAGGCTTCCTCCATGGTCTCTGGAGAATGGAGGTCAACTTCTCTCTAAATCTCAGGTCTCAACCCATGTATGAACTTGTTTACAGTCATGGAAAGTTCTTCAGAGACATCACATCCTAGCATAAGCTCTTCAAACTTTGATAAATACTCTTTGACCGTAGAGTTCGACTGCTTCAAACCTAATAAACCTCTTAACAACTATTGCTGATAGAAGGTGGGCACATACTTATCCTTCAAGCTGGTCCTCATATCCTCCCATGTGAAATTGTATGGCTGTTTATATTTTTCCTGATTTTGGGGGGTGGGTGCCGAAAGGTAAAAAGAGGGGGTGAAATCTAGTATTACTAATGTGGGGGGTGCCTAAGGAAGAAAGGAAGGATTAATTTGTTTAACATAAGTCAGTCACGTGTGAAAAAAAAAGGTAGGTGCTCAGAGAAAATTGGGGGGGTGGGGGGGGGGGGGGGTGGGGGGGGGGGGGGGGGGTGGGTAATCAATAACTTAAAGTACGTTTTGTTTTTTTCTCTCTATCTGAGGCACTCACGTGACAGAATGTCACGTGAATTCACTTAAATTTATTTGGGGGGGGGAGGGGGGGTGCACAAAGTAAAAAAAAGGGGCAGCCGGGCGTAACACCTATAAGTAATGGTTTACTTTAAATGGGGGTGGTCTAGGGAAAACAATGGGGGTGGGGATTAACTTTGAAACCTTTTATTCTTTCTTCTTTTGCACGAACAGAGAGCTCTAGAAAAAAGGAAGTTCGTGACTTTCCTTCTCCTTCACGCAACGACTAAGACCATGTGACCCACTCTGGTGAGCAGACGCGGTGGATATGGGGAGGCGGAGGAGCGGCGGTCGTGGGGGCTCCGGCGGAGGCGTTGGTGGAGGGAAGCAGAAGGGTTAGGATCTGATTTTAGGTTTCGATACCGTGTGATAACAGGTTTAATCAGATTTCGAGGGTTACGTCTGAACATTGACTAGGTTACGAATAAACCAAAACGTTGGAAATTGGCCTGGCGAGCGATTGATCCTGAGTTGATCAAGGATTGGCCTGGCGAGCGAAGGATCCAAGGCCAATGGAATCGACCAGACTGGCGAGTGAGCCTGGGTTGATCAGGGATTGGCTTAGTGCGCGAGTGTGCCTAGAGCCAAATGGAATCAACCAAGAAGGTGAGTGAGCCTATGTCGATAGGGGATTGGCCTGGTGAGCGAAGGATCCATGGCCAATGGAATCGACCAGGCTGGCGAGTGAGCCTGGGTCAATCAGGGATTGACTTGGTGGGCGAAGGATCCAGGGCCAATGGAATCGACCAGGCAGACGAGGGAGCCTATGTTGATAGGGGATTGGCCTGGCGAGCGAAGGATCCAGGCCAATGGAATCGACCAGGCTGGCGAGTGAGCTTGAGGAAAAGGGGCAAAAATCTGAAATTCAAAGGTTTTAAAGAGTTGGGGTTAGGATATGGTTAGGGTTTAAAGGGTTAGGTTTTGGATTTCTTGGGTTAGGGTTAGATAGGGTCGGATTAAGGGGTTAGGTTTAATGGAGGAAGAAGGTACTTTGTTTGTTTTTTTTCATTGAAGACTGAAAGTGCAAGGGTTGTTTTAAAGGAAAAAAGGGTATGGGTTAGATTCTGATGGGTGGATTTGAAGGAGATTTGGGGCTAGATTTTTTTTGGGCTCTTGGTTAGTTCGGCTGCGATCTTTTGAATGTTGAATCTTTTGGCTCTGATACCAAATTTGATGTAGCTAGGGAAGAATAAATGGAAGAATAAGAAGAAAGAAGAAGAATTAGTAGAAAAGGGACACAAGAATTGGGGGGGAGAAGCAGAAGAACTCAAGAGGGGAAGAAGAACTCACACAATTCAATTGTATTTCATGCAAAAGTCCCATAATAATCTGTAGTTTAGCCTATAAATAGGCAATTAACAACCAAAGAAATAGAATCTTGCTAAAATAAAACTTCCTAAAAGACAAACAATTTAATGACGAAAACATCCCTAATAAATCAAATATGCCCCAAAATACCCCTAATAACATTAAAAATAACAAAAAGATCCCTAAGGGACAAAAATAACAATAAAAAATCTCTATACGACTTCTTGAGGGCGGCCCCGCCAAGAATAAACTCGCAAGGGACGTCAATCTCCATCAATATATATATATATATATATATATATATATATATGAGGAATTCTAGACTGAAGGGAGCCCTTGCAAAAAGAGGTGCAAGGGCTCTCTTATTGGCTACACATCACCATCATGCATTAATAACGGCTGAAAAGTCAAACATGATGGTGATGTGCAGCCAATGGGGGAGCCCTTTCACCTCTTTTTTGAAAGGGCTCCCTTTAGTTTAGACTCTCTCTCTCTCTCTCTCTCTCTCTCTCTCTCTCTCTCTCTCTATATATATATATATATATATATATATATATATATATATATATATATATATATGGTGGTTTTCGAAAAAAGATAGCAAAAAAATTATCCCTAGACGACTTTCCTCTTGGATTCTCACTATGAATAACCAATCCATGCTCTTGACCATCATCCCAATTATGCCTCCTAGTCCGCCATGAATGCTCCCAGCATTATGTGTCCTTCCCAATCAATAGCATAGTCACTCGGTTGTTGTATGAATAAAGAATAGAAGCAATAAGGCCATGTGTTCTTTCTTCATCATTTCATCAACCTTATGAAATTGATTCATGTTGGCTTATGGGGGCCAGCATCCACCCTCTGTCTCGGGAAAACGTAACTGGCCAAGAACTAACCGCCCGACTCGTGGCACTGTAATGGTGCATCCCCTCATGTACAACTGTCGCTTAGTACGGGGCTCTAGCATTGTGCGCAACCATGCGGATAAAGTATGCGCCCTTTCCATCAGCTATAGCTTTTGGTAAGATTGGTAGCACTTGATCCTGATAGTGGTATCGGAGCGAGGTTGTAGGTTTGAGACTCCATTTTTTGGGGTTGTCACCCTTTCTGTCAATGCCTTAGCGGTGCCATGTTGAACTAGGATGTCTTCACTCTCCTTTGTCATGTAGTGAAACTCCCTTTTCAATTAACATTCTCACTCTTGAATTATGAGAGTTAGTCCATTACAGCAACTTCAGATCAACCGAAAATCACTTCACAAATTTTAAAAGCAAATAATTAAATTTTAGCTCTAGGCATCCAAATTCTTTGGTCATCTGATTAGAGTATGACTCAGCTGATTGTCTAAGGGACAACCAATCGGTTTCTGATCGCCTAATTAGAGTATTGCTCAGTTTATCAATTAGGATATGATCGATAATTCAGATGTTGCACCAATCAGCTAGAGAGAGAATTCCATATTTCAGAAATATGAGCAGATTTTGTTCATTTTCTTTCCCAAATGATCTGAAACTCATTTGATTGATTCGCATACTCCCCAAATCAAAAGTACACCACACGTAGATCTAAAACATAAGGTAACCTCATGACAAAAATCTAAGGAACTCCACCTCCTGCTAGAATTTCCATCAAGCTCTCAAAATCCACCTTTTTTTATCGTTCTTTGCCGATGATTGCTCTCATTACGAAATACCGCCATTTTTTTTTATAATAATCCGTTGGGCCTAACACAATCTAACAGCAAATACATAATAGAAATTGTAAACACACCAAAAGGCACACAATGAGAATATAAGTTTATATGATTCAAGAAGATTGCCTGCATCTACAAAGGGAGACATGATCTTCTACTATATAAGAATGAAACAAGGATTACAAAAAGATTCACATTGATATATTAATTTCAAGAAGATGGAGTAGTAATATGGGCATTCAGAGGAACTATCGGAGTAGCTGACTCAGAGGCAGAAGTTCGGGCCGTTCACTATGGAATCAAAATGCTCCAAAATATAGAGGCAAATAAGGTGGTGGTGGAAGGTGATTCGCAAAATGTCATTAGATGGCTAAGAGAATCAATTACTGTTCCTTGGAGATTCGCCGCCCTGTTTGATGAGATTCAGGATAGAATTGGGATTGCATCCATCTCATTTATCCATGTAAGGCGGTCAGCAAACAGCAAGGCGAATAGATTGGCTAAAGAAGGTGTATCCAGGGAGAGTATTGAGTTCTTTCACTTTCTCCCTCCCTAGCTCTTGATGTTCCCGCTTATCCTTCTTCTTATGCCTCTTTCTCGGCTGTGCTTTTTGGGATCATCTTGATCCCTTTTGGTAATGTAATTATCTTTCCCATTCCAAAAAAAAAAAAAAATAGTCCCCTTTTCCTCACAACATGAAGATCACCCTTCCATTTCAAAAAAAAACATGAAGATCACCCCAAGACCAACCAACGACTAAGAGAGACCTGACCCATCTCTCTTCTTCATGTAAAAGCTCTCTTTTTTCCTCCTCTCACTTTACATAGGATATATCAATGGCTTATATATAACTTAGGCAAAGACCCAAGTCTCTCTGTGTCTATCTCCTACCTCTCCACGTAAAGCTCTCTTTTTTCTTCCTCACACTTTACATAGGATATATCAATACGTTATATAGCCTAGGTCAAAGACGGAAATCTCTCTCCTAACCTATCTAGGAAAGCTACAAGAGATAACATCCACAGTTTTTACAAAAGTCCTCTCAAGAGGAATCCCCACTTGAGTGTAAACAAGACACCCACACCCACACACACACACCTAAATTATGTTTCATATACAAGGGAGTTAACCACAATTTAGTTAAAATTAGCAACAAATCCCATAATTCACGCATAAAATACAAATATTCAAGAAAAGTATCAGTAAAAAAAGGTAAATTTGAGTCACGGATTACCTCGATCGTCATCGGCGTAAATACAAATAAGTTTGTGAGATTGAACGCGAACGAGGAGAGCAAAAAACCCAATTGATACCTCTCTATGGACGACGCCGTCTTCCATGGGTGGAGATAACCGAACGCTGCCACAGAAATGGCACTACAAATAGAAATCATCGAGAAATACGCGGGAAACATCTTGCCCTGGAGATTTCCAAACTGATGCCTTGGAAGATTGCTGAATTCCAAAAAGTAGGTAGAAAGAGATTCAATTTTAGAAACAACAAACACAAAAGGGTGGGGATATCATTACCCTACAAAAAAATAGGAATATCAGGGTTTTAATTGAACATGATGATTCCATATTCGATTTTAGAAACAACAAACAAGAAGGGTGGAAATATCACTATCCTATAAAAAAAATGGAAAAATTAGGTTTTTGCTTGAACATGATGATTCCGTATTCAATTTTATAAACAACGAACAAAAAGGGTGGAATAGGGTTTTACTTGAACATGATGATTCCGTGTTCGATTTTAGAAAAACAACGAACAAAAAGGGTGGAAATACCATTTCCAACATTAATTAGGGTTTTACTTGAACATGATGATTTCGTATTCAATTTTAGAAACAACAACCAAAAAGACAGAAAAATGGTAGGAACTAACAACTTATCACATGCCAATCACGTGCAGTGTAAATGATGGCATCCTTAACAAAAAAATTGGAAAATTAGGGTTTTACTTGAACATGATGATTCCGTATTCAATTTTAGAAACTACGAACAAAAAGGCTAGAAATAGGATTTTACTTGAACATGATGATTCTGAGTTCAATTTTAGAAACAACAAAAAAAGAGTGGAAATATCATTTCCAACAGAAAAATGGGAAAATTAGGGTTTTACTTGAACATGATGATTCCGTATTCAATTTTAGAAACTACAAACAAAAATGCGGAAATATCATTCCCCTATAGAAAAATGGGAGAATTAGGGTTTTACTTGAACAGGCAAAATGATACGTATATGTTATGGTGTATAGGAGCAAGTTGCAAGGTAGTTATTGTAGGGATTTGCATTTAGGTTTGTGGGTATGTGTTTTAGAGTTATGGGTGGTAGTTATTGCCCATGTGTGATGTAATTGGGTTAGTGGGTAGGGATGTGGCAACTACTTTTGTTCTTGTATTTAAGTAGAGTATTTTAATGAAATTAGGAGTGAAGAAGAAATTTAGAGCACAGAGGAAACTTTGTTCTAGGAGAGTCATGGTTCCTCTCAATTTGAGCCATTATAAGGTCCGGTTGCCTCGAATCAAGCTCTCTCCCCACTTTTTCTCCCTATTATTTTTTGTTTATTTGTGTTACGGTCGATTAGGCACGCAACACAAAAAGGGTGGAAATATCATTTTTCCTATAGAGAAATTGGAAAATTAGGATTTTACTTGAACACAAAAAAAGGGTAAATTAGGGTTTTACTTGAAAACAAAAAAAAGGGGAAATTAGGGTTTTACTTGAACATGATTCCGTATTCAATTTTAGAAACAACAAACAAAAAGGGCGGAAGTACCATTCCCCTATAGAAAAATGGGAGAATTAGGGTTTTACTTGAACACGCAAAAAGGGTGGAAATATCATTTTCCTATAGAGAAATTGGGAAAATAGGGTTTTACTTGAACACAAAAAATGGAGAAATTATGGTTTTACTTGAACACAAAAAAAATGGGGAAATTAGGGTTTTACTTGAACATGATGATTCCGTATTCAATTTTAGAAACAACAAACAAAAAGGGCAAAAGTACCATTCCCCTATAGAAAAATGGGAGAATTAGGGTTTTACTTGAACACGCAAAAAGGGTGGAAATATCATTTTTCAGTAGAGAAATTGGGAAATTAGGGTTTTACTTGAACATGATGATTCCGAATTCAATTTTAGAAACAACAAACACAGAGGGTGGAAATATCATTTCCCGTATAGAAAAAAAAAAGGGAAATCTAGGGTTTTACTAGAACACGATAATTCCGTATTCAATTGTAGAAACGACAAACAAAAGGGGGGCAAAAATGGAAAATTAAGGGCTTACTTAAACATGATGATTCCACCGATGAATGTGACCAAGAGAGTAGCGCCCCAGGCGGTGGAAAAGGTGAGGAGATGACTAGTTTGAGAGATGAGGAGATCGTGGATGAATATCCACCGTCGGATTTCGATCCAAAGGTTTTGGGAGAGAATAGGATTCTGAAGGCGAGAAGAGCTGCTAGGGCAAGAAATCGAGTCATCCATGCCATGGCTCCGACATATATTTGTTGGGGAAGAGGAGGAGAAGAGTATTAATACGAACTTAAAAAATGGAAGTATTCTTACTAAAATGCCCCTACGTGGTACGTGGAATATAGAAATAACCAACGCTCGTGGAAAGCGCGGAGACGTGTCTCACACTCTCATGTCGTTGGGGGGGGGGGGAATGGTAGGTGGTAATGAACTTTGTTGCCTTTTGTAAAAGGGTGCAACATGGTTCGGACCCAACCCGGATCCGATGGGTTAGCCTGATTTCGGCTCGGGTTGGATTGGCCTTTCATTGGATAGGATGGGGTTAGGGTTAGGGTTGACCCAATTTAGAAAATTGGGTTAGAAAAGTTGGGATAGGGTTGAGAGATTTGAAGGCGGGTTGGTTTAGGGTTGACCCTCCTCTACGCAAGGTTCAGGCTGGGTCTGTATAGGTTGAGGTAATGCTACCTTGGTTGGGTTGCGGATCGCTAGAACCCAACCCAACACGGCCCAAAGTTGCACCCCTACTCTTGAATTGAGTTTTAGTTGAGTAGGGCCCACTTATTTGGGTGACAATGGTATTTCCAATGAAATTTTATATAATGTGTGGCCATATAAACCAGTATTTTTGAAAAAGTACTCTGCGGCCCGCTTCATAGGACGATCCAAACCGTTCATTTGTAGGGTCACATCACAAATAGGTTGTGCCCCAAAAATCATCTCAATAGTATGATCCTAACCCTCTAATCTATATAGTGACTATAAGTTATTTTACCACCTATCCATAGGATGATCCTAACCCTCTGGTCCATAAAGGGAATAAAAAATTATGGAAACACCTGACTAAAAATTATGAATACAATTGTCCATAGGATGATCCTAACCCTCCACCTGTACAGATCGGAGGGCACAACCTATTTAAGTTTGTGGGCCTAGAAATGAACGGTTTGGATTTAAAAAATACTGGGTTGATATGGACACGTAAAATATCATTTCCGACGCCTTTGGCCCTTTGATTTGATCGGACGTTGAGAATAGGCACGTCAGAAGATGCTTCCACGATCCGTCTGAGGCGAGATCGTGGAAAAGCGTATATAAATGTATTGAGTGCCTTCCGAAACAGACCATTCCTTTTCTCCTGCAAGCTTGCGAGAGAGGACGCCGGAAGAGCTACCGACGCTCCGGAGAGAGGAAGCGAAGGTCACAGTAAATAAGTGGTTAGGGTCACTTAGTACATTTATATACGCTTTTCCACGATCTCGCCTCAGACGGATCGTGGAAGCATCTTCTGGCGTGCCCATTCTCAACGTCCGATCAAATCAAAGGGCCAAAGGCATTGGAAATGATATTTTACGTGTCCATATCAACCTAATATTTTTTAAATCCAAGCCGTTCATTTGTAGGCCCACAAACTTAAATAGGTTGTGCCCTCCAATCTATACAAGTGGAGAGTTAGGATCATCCTATGGACAGCTGTTTTCATAATTTGTACTCAGGTGTTTCCATAATTTTTTATTCCCTATATGAATTAGAGGGTTAGCATCATCCTGGATAGGTGGTTCCATAACTTATAGTCACTATATAGATTAGAGGGTTAGGATCATACTATTGAAATGATTTTTGGGGCACGAACTATTTATGATGTGGCCCTACAAATGAATGGTTTGGATCATCCTATGAAGTGGGCCGCAGAGTACTTTTTCAAAAATACTGGTTTACATGGCCACACATCATATAAAATCTCATTGGAAATACCATTATCACCCAAATAAATGGGAGAATTAGGGTTTTACTTGAACACGCAGAAAGGGTGGACATATCATTTTCCTATAGAGAAATTGGGAAATTAGGGTTTTACTTGAACACAAAAAATTGGGGAAATTAGGGTTTTACTTGAACATGATGATTCCGAATTCAATTTTAGAAACAACAAACAAAAAGGGTGGAAATATCATTTCCCCTAAACAAAAAATGGAAAATTAGGGTTTTACTTGAACAAAATGATTCCATATTAAATTTTAGAAACGACAAACAAAAAGGGGCGAAAAAGGGAAAATTAAGGGCTTACTTAAACATGATGATTCCACCGATGAATGTGACCCAGAGAGCAGCGCCCCAAGCAGTGGAAAAGGTGAGGAGATGAGCTAGTTTGATAAATGAGGAGATCGTGGAGGAATATCCACCGTCGGATTTCGATCCAAAGGTTTCAGGAGAGAAGAGGATTCCGAAGGCGAGAAAAGCTACTAAGCCGAGAAATCGAGTCATCCACGCCATGGCTCCGACAAATATTTGTTCGGGAAAGAGAAGAAGAAGAGTATAAATACTAGCTGAAACAGTGGAAATATTCTTCCGAAAATGTCCCTTCATGGTTAGTGGAATATCGAAATAACCATCACTCGTGGAACACACGCGGAGCTGTAAGGTTGTGTCTCACGTCTCTAATATAAAGAATGGTAGGTGGGTAGTGGTTGAACTTGGTTCGGACCCACTCCGGATCTGATGGGTTAACCTGGTTTTGGACCGGGTTGATTGGAACCCAACTCGGATCCGATAGGTTAACCTGAATTTGGCTCGGGCTGGTTTGGGTTGGGTTGGGTTGGCCTTTTCTTGTGATGGGTTGGGTTAGGGTTGGAAAAAGCCAACCTGATTTAATTCCGGGTTCGGTTAGGGTTGAAGCCATGGGCAACCATACCCGAACTCAAACCCGAGTCCGAGCCCGCTCTGCCCCCTAATTTTATCATTATTTTATCGCAACTAGAAGCTGGCCTAACTATAAAATCTATATCTTTTTTTTTATATATATATTTTTATTTTTTTTGCTCTTAACCAACCTAAACCCAATTCGACAAGATTTAGAAAACCAGGTTGGACAAGTTGGGTTAGGGTTGAGAGAGTTAAATGCAAGTTGGGTTAGAGTTAACCTCCCTCAACCCGACCTGATTTAGATAATCAGGTTCGACAAGTTTGGTTAGGGTTGACAGACTTAATGACAGGTTGGGTCGGAATTTCAAGTTGTGTTGGGTTAGGGTTGAGGTAATGCTACCTTCGGTTGGGTTATGGTCGGCCTGAACCCGACCCAATACAGCCGAGTTGCACCCTAACTTTTGTATTTAGTTTTTGTTGAGTGTACCACTTATTTGGGTGCTCTAAACAATTCATTTATTGGCCTCCGCTATCTGTAAATTTTGGCCCTAAAACTTTCTCTATAAGATGGTTTTACTCTTTTTGTGGAGGTTTCTATATCTTCTTTTTTAAGCATTTGAGCCATCTATTTGTTTTTACCAAATATGTTGGAGTATTAGGATCATATATGGAGAAGATTTTGGAACAAATAAATGGTTTAGATCATCCAAATAGGTGGGCTCATAGTAAGCGAAACGTGGTTTTGAATGAGAGAGAGAGAGAGAGAGAGAGAGAGAGATTTTGTAGGGTTTCATTTGATACACTCTTTAAAACTTTTAAAGCAAAAAAAACATAAAAGGGTTTCATTTGATACTCTCTTTAAAACTTTTAAAGCAAAAATAACTTCTATGTTTTAAAGAAAATGTATAAAACATTTATTAAGGGAGATGATATTTTCACCCCCCTGCATTACGTGCACACCCCTGTAACCTGATTTGACGTGAAAAGTGGGCAACTTTATGTCAAATCACGTTATAAGTGGGGTGTGCAAGTGCTGCAGGGGGTGAAAATTTCATCACCCATTAGACTATACATGTTAAACATGTTTTTAGGCAAACGTTTCAACTTTGCCTCGTTATACTTTCGAAAGGAAAAAACTTCCAAAACAAGATTTCTTTGGAAAATAAAGACGAAATTAGAATGGACCAATGTTTTGATCACTTCCACACTATTTTTGCATTTCTTGGAGTTTTGATCATTTCCAATGTTATGATCTAGGCTCACTTCCTTTTATTTTGAACATATGTCACATGGTGGAGTTTCGTCTTTATTTTCCAAACGAAATCCCGTTTTGCTAGCAGCTCTATTTTAGAAATGGTAAAATTAACCCCAGTGGAGTAACACTTTATGTTTTTTTTATAGGCAAGCAAGAGTAACACTTTATGTCTATTTTATCTCTAACTCATAATGGTTTTGGTAAAATGTCATCTGTAGAATTTTAAAAGATGATAAATAGGGAAATGATAAATGCTCCTCTTTTTATTATTTGGGACACCAAGGTGTAGTGTACGATGGCAATTAGGTCCCTTCAATCCTTCCCATGTGATGGACAGCTGCCTCTTTGCAGTTATAGATAAAGTGCACCCGGGTGTCCCAAGTACTGAAAAGGGGCGCATTTATCATTTCCCTAAAAATAATCTAGATCATAGATTTAGGGCGATGATATTGTCACCCCCCCTGCGTACGCATTCGCCCCCCTTATTAATGCTTTTTGACGTCAAATCAAGCCAAAAGGGGAGCGAATGCGTAATTTAGGGGGGGTGACAATATCATCGCCCTAGATTTATGATCCATATCTACAAGTATTGTAACTCCAAACACTGGAAGAGGTGGGCAGACAACAAAATAAAAATATATGAACAAATCAAATGAAAAAAACAACCAAGATGAAAATGTTCTGAATATCAATTGTACTGCAATCCCTAACTGAAAGGAGAGACAACAACAAAAACAAATGCAAGATGGAAACAGGAGTGAATAGTGGTAGTCAAATTGTGGTCTGTGAAATGGTTTTCAAATTGCGGTGCGTTGTTTTGATGATTCAAGTCGTTGATGGACGCGCGCATGGGTAGCCTCATGGGTTAGACAAGTTCAATGGTCTCGATTGCACGTACATGTCCTCTTGTGGGAACCTATATTATGATCCTAAGTGGGGGTATGCCTGGGCATGGGACTAGGTGGGCCCAACCTGATATGGGACGGTTTTAAAGGGCCTAGATAACAAGTTCCGTCAGCTCTAGAGTTTTTGGCATATTGATTAGGTACCTTTTGGCATTAGAGCGGCAATTATGTGTTTGAGTAAGGAAAGGAACGACTTGTGGAGATGACTACTTGGAAAGGGCAACCTAGTAGAAAAACCACACAACAAACCGTCAGAGGAAGTTACCACAGAAGTATATATCCGCTACGTTTTGTATTTATCATTTACTTTTTTTGTACTCCTCTACAACCCTAGGCTTATGTATCATGTTATTTAAGTTTAGTTCATTTACTTCTAGTGTCAAAGGCAATAAAGGTGCTCAGATAGCTTGATCGTTCATTTACTCTCCTCACATGTTTACTTTTTAATGTAATTCACGTCTGCATTCTCGTTGTTACTTATTTTCCACACTATATTTATTGTCATTTACTCTTCCTCACACATTTACTTTTCACGCACCCTTGTATTTCTAATAATTTATTTTTCTTCGCATATCCCTTGTACCTGATCAACGGTCGAATATATTAACCATAGCCACTATGACTAGAGGCTCCCCTTTATTAAAACAATTGTCCTGCAATTATCCATTACATAACAACTCTAAAGTAAAAGACGAATTCTAGACTGAAGGGGAGCCCTTGCAAAAAATAGGTGAAAGGCCACATGAGTAGCCTCTATGAGTTAAGGCCACATGGGTAGCCTCATGAGTTCTACAAGTTCAACGTTCTGGAATGCAGGTACATGTCCCCTTGTGAGATCCTACAATTGAGCATCACCATCAATCCAAACGATAGTTGTTCTCGTATACAAATATTGAGAATTCTCTCCCAAAACTTTTGGATTATTTATGGTATTGCTTTTGCAAAGGTACTAATCATTTTTAAAGTTTTCGGTGTCCATATAAAGCCTCCACATTTCTTATAAATGATTTCATTCTGTTAGAATATGTGAGATCCACTGTTGGATTAGGTGTAGATCTCATCGTTAGATCTTCTTGTGGGAGATTAGGCAAGTTGGTTAATGAGGCAACCCCAACTAGATTTAATTAGTAAGTAGATTAGATTATAATATTCCATCATTATCTCTTTCCATAGCGTGCTTGATCTCTTTCTATATTTATCATGTATGTGCTCAATATAAGCACACCTTAAGCTCTATTGTAAATTATCCAAGAATTAGTGAAATCTTCCCCAATATCGATGAATTATTGGGTTTTGAACCTAGGACATGTCGTGGGCAATAGCTCTGCTTCAATGTGAAACGACCTATTACTCCAAAAGCTTAATTAAGCTGTTAGAGTTGCTGTATTTTATTCATTTGTACTTTAACACAGGTACGCATGGGAGCACAACGGACGCGGGATTGCTAGCCGGGCAACAGATTTGGGCGGCGACTCAGACGGTGCTAGAAACCAGGCATTCAATTGCACCAATGGCGATGTCTTTACTTGGAAGAGCTTTTGGAAGGTTCTCTCAGAGACTTTCGGCGTGGAGTTCATGCCGATGGAGAATGATGATGTCGTGAAGTTTGATTGGGTGGGAGACATGAAGAAGAAGGGGGAGGTGTGGGACGCCATTGTAAAAGAGAATAGGCTGTGTGAGACAAAATTGGAAGAGATCACATTCTTTGCTAATGCCCAGATAGTTCTTAATTTCAAGTTTCATCATGTTTGTAGCATGAACAAGATCGAGTAGGGAGTATGGGTTCTTGGGGTACGTTGACACTCTCAAAAGTGTAAAGGTATGGGTAGAGGAACTGAGCGAGATGAAAATCATTCCTAAAAGATGATGGGTCTAATGGCGAGTTCTGACAATTAATCTTGACCGTTGATCTTCGCAATTCTAAAGCTGCACCCGGGTCCTCTCTCTCCCTATCTCAAATTAATCAATAAAACAATACTAAGAGCAGCAAAATCTTTTAAAAATACATCCATCAAGTGGGTCCCATTGTTGATAGATCGTCATTCAAGGATCACACCAGTCGAATGATACCACCCTTTCAATTGAGATCTAATAAAGTATTTGTAAGGAATACAAATGACACTTACCATATAACCGTTGCCTTTTATATCTAATTGCTTTTACCATTCATAAACAAGGGGAAAATTGGACATGATGTGTGAACCACCAAATTTCGGTCATTTAAAAAAAACACACACATATATTGGAATTTTGAGGTTAGAATCTTATCAACTAATAAACTCTTGTACTTATCTTTTATGGGGGGTGATATATTCGCCCCTTTTTATTCTATGGACACCTTGTTTAACTCCTTGACACAGGTAAAACCATAAAAAGTAGATTGGCATTTACAACAAAAGAGTATTTTGGAAAATTATGAAAATACCCATGTAAGATAATTAACCTCTTTTCCATCTCAATAAGCGAAACCAAATCTCCTGTGTAATCCTCCTTTCACTCTCTCCCTCACCTCTTCCACCCAAATCCATTTGTTGAAGGTGTTATTTAATCATTTATACTTCAACACTCTCCCTCACGTTTGGCCCCTCTTTCTTTTTTTCGTCTGCGTGGAACATGTGGCCCCTCTTTTGGGTTGGTTGTACACGGGATTTTTACTATCAAGGAGTCAAGTTGTTGTGGCACATGTGGCCCCCTCTTTTGGGTTGGCTGTATACGTGGATTTTTACCATCAAGGAGTTGTTTGGTTTTGAACATAAGAGTGAGAAACTACCAATTACTCCAAAAGCTTAAGCTGTTGGAGAAGGCGTTATTTATTCTTTTATACTTTAACACTCCCCCTCACGCATGACCCCTCTTTTTTACGGTTGGCCTACATGTGGCACATGTGCTGCTCTCTTTTGGGTTTGGCCATTGCCCCTCTTTTTTAGGGTTGGCCTACACGTGGCATATGTGCTCCTCTCTTTTGGGTTTGGACATTGCATGTGGATTTTCGCTATCAAGGAGGTTTGAACTCAAGAGCTTTGGCTCTAATACCATATGAAAACTACTGGTTACTCCAAAAGCTTAAGCTATTGCAGAAGGCGATATTTAATCTTTTATACTTTAACAAGGAGCTGCCTTGACACAATAGCTCTGATACCATGTGAAACAATCAATTACTCCAAAAGCTTAAGCTATGTATTAAAGTTGGTGTTATTTAATCATTTGTACTTCCAACTCTCTCTCTCTCTCTCTCTCTCTCTCTCTCTCTCATGGAGCTTGACACCCCTCAGCCATCAGCCATCAGTAGCACTACTGGTTGGTGTCATGGGAATGGTTGGCTTGACCTCGCAGAGGCTATGAAAAAGAAAGCTTTGTGGTCATTCTTCCAAGTTGGCGTCATGGGAATGGCTGGCTTGACCTCGCAGAGGCTATGAAAAAGAAAGCTTTGTGGTCATTCTTCCAATCTCACCTTCCACGGGAATGATAAGAGTAGACCACCTGTCTAAAACCAGAGATTTTATATGATGTAAGTTGTTATAGTCCTGTATTTTTTGAAAAGAACTGTACGGACAACATCATAGGATGATCCAAACCGTCCATGTGATGGAACACAATGTAAATAGGTTGTGCCCCAAAAATCATTTCCATAGGACGATCCTAACCCTCCGATCTATAGAGATTTCCTTAATATGCAATTCCTCTATAGATCAGAGGGTTGGGATCTGCCTATGGTAATGATTTTTTGGGCACGACCTATTTACGTTGTGGCCCATCACATGGACAGTTTGGGTCATCCTATAGTATCCTCCATACAGTACCTTTTCAAAATACGGGACTATAAGGGCTTACACTTGTTTCCATTGCTTCGAAAGTTAAGGCAAGGAGGTTTGAAGGATGTAGTTGTCTACATTCCATTGGAAAAACGTACACGCATCAAACAGATTATGGTCCACATATCCTAAAGATAAAATGGTCCTAACTATAATGGACACATGTTGTGATTAAAATAGCTATGGATGAATCTTACTATCTTCCATCCATGATCATACACATAGTCAAAATTGTTAAATATGAGGAACAAAAATAGATAAAACCAAAGGGTGATGATATTTTCGCCCCCTACAGTACTTGCACACCCCCCACCCCCCCTTATAACGTGATTTGACATAAAGTTGCTCGCTTTTCACGTTAAATCAGGTTACAAGAGGGTGTGCACGTAATGCGGGGGTGAAAATATCATCTCCCTAAAAGCAATAAGATAATAGAAGTACTCATCACGAAAGATGAGAAAGTTATACGTTTTTCTTTTTTTTACTCCATCTATTACACGTAATGTAGTTGTTGCTTTGTACGTTGAGTAGCAATACCATAGGTTTCCTACTTTAATTATTCTAACAGAACTCCACCTATTAGTAGGGCTGGCTGGCAATTTCACCCGTTAAAATGGGGATCCGCCCCGCCCCGAACGGGAGGCGGTCTTTAAAAAAATTCCCCGAAGCGGGGATGGGGATGGAGATGGACCCGCCCCGTTTTAATATGCAAGCCATTATCAATATCCTCTTATTTTAGTATTGTTTTAGTGTTTTTTAAGTTAACAGTAAATATTTTTTTTATGCTAGTAATATTGGCACTACCATATTTTGATAAGTGCACAAACACGGCTTGTCTTTTTCTTTTTTGGGTTGTTAAAAAGCTTTTTGGAGGTGAGGATTTTTGTGTGGGGCGGGGATGGGGATTAGGTATTCCCCGTGAGGTGGGGATTCCCCGCCATCCCCGAAGTGGGGACGGGGAATGCAACATTCGCCCCGCCCCGCCCCGCCCCATTGCCAGCCCTACCTATCAGTTGGACTCTTTAAGATAAGAATAAACAAACAACTCCTTCACAATGGAAACTCATGACCGACTCAAACTCTAAAGACTCCAAATAAAGATAGACTTTGGCTTTAGGTGGGCCCCACTATTTACCACAGTTTGAATTAGACTTTCCAACACGCCCCCTTAATTCAAACTACGTGAATGGTTGCACTCTCATCATATGACAAAATTTCTTGAACTTTTCTTCTGACAAAGCTTTGGTGAAAATATCCGTCACTTGATCTTCAGTGTTGCAGGGCTTTAGTTTCACTTCTTCTTTGGCTGTGACTTCTCGAATGAAATGGTGACGAATCTCAATGTGCTTCGTCCTCCCTTGATGAACTGGATTCTTTGTTAAGGCAATTGTGTATTTGTTATCACAAAACATCCACGTAGGCCCGTTTTGTTACTCCTTCAAATCTCACAAAATCCTTCGTAGCCAAATTACTTAACAAGCTGTAGTTGTAGCAGCGATATACTCAGCTTACGTACTTGAGAGTGCCGTAGTAAGTTACTTCATGGATGCCCAAGCTATGACACCCGATCCAAGGCTAAAACAATAGCCCGTTGTGCTTTTTCGGTAAAAAAATTAAATTGATTCAGGATTTTTCATAATCAAATTCTCAAAATCAGGACAAATGGTTTGTAACTTAACAGAGATTACCTTCGTAGTACATTGATATTCGTCTTGAAGCAAATCACATGCTTCTTTTGATGTAGTTGTAGCCATGATCCTTGATAATAGTGGTTCATCCATGGCTTGTTAGATGAGGAAAAGAGCCATTGCATCTTTTTTTTTGTTCTCCTTCAATTCGTTCTTCTGTGCCGCAGTCAATCTTTCTTGTTCTGCAAAATTTTCATACCCATTCTCCACCAATTCCTATAATTCATAATGTTAGGGGGTATACATGTGTATGGTATAACCCTATTATATGTTCTAATATAAGCCCAATAGGTAATGGATTAGGTGTAGTGGGCCCATATGGGCTGGAGCCCATTAACCTCTTATAACCCTAGTGTATCTATATATATAGGGGCTGGAGGCAACAAACTTGGTAATTCCAAACTAGATATCTTGGGTGTAATGCTTTAAGCAACCTCTTGCTTAACCATAAACGTCTAACAATCTTAAAGCATTAAGTAGAAACCCTAAATTCATTTTTTGGCGTCTTTTGATTCTTACTCGGGATCGTTTCTCCTCATTAAAGTCATTGGAATTTTTTGTTCGTTTGCTCTTTTCTCAAACCAGTTGCAGGTTACGCACAATTACCAAGAAGGAAAACACGTCTGCCTCTTGTGAGACGTTGGTTTCCTTTTCACCTTAGCCATCGAATTGGGCATGGGAGAAAAGACCTCAACAGAACCTTCAACACCTGTCTTGTTTGGCCGAGTTCAACTTCTCAATAAAGAAAGCACTGTAGACACCCCATTTTGACCGTGTCCTAAACCTTCCAATTTTGTGCAAAAACTCACTAAATTAGTTCATTAGGGTCCCAAACTTCACCCTAGGCTAGCTTTGGGTCTCACCAAGGTCCCTGCAAAATTTTGTCAAAATCCGAGCATGTTTGCCTAGCAAACGAGCCGAGTGGGAACCGTAGTGTAAACCAGGAAGGGGGGGTGATTTATCCTGGAACGGTGTCGATCCGAATCCGAAAAGGACACGATTCGGCTGTGCATTTATCAAAAATCCGCGCAAAAACCGCGCGCCCATCAAGTAGTTGTGCCAATATCATTTTCCCCTTTTGCCTATAAATATGAACTTAAGTTCATTTTCTAAAAAAAAAGAAAGAAAAAATTCGTTTGAGAGAGAGAGAGAGAAAGGGAGAGAGAAAGTAGATCTTGTTTTTTCAAACCCTAATCCCTCACCCATTTTCTTCTTCGGCTGATCTCTGATCGACCTCCGGCAAGCTCCGGCCGGTTCTTGATCTTCTCTAAACATTACATTCTTCTCTGCAAACTGCTATATTTGCCGATTTTCTTGTTCTTCACCATTTTTCAACCTTTAAACCCTAGCTGAGCACAAATTCAAAAAAAGAAGAAGGAGATCTTCTTCATCTTAGTCATTTTCTCATACTTTTTCCGGCAAATCTTCATCTTCTCCAACCGGCCTCGCCAAAGGTCCGGCCAAATTTCCGGCTATCATTCGATCAATTCGAGAAATTTAGATCGGATCGTTTTTTTTTTATATCTTTGGGAAGGAATCAGCAGGTCTATTTTCAGATCAAGCTAAACTTGTGGAGATCAAAGAAAAATCAACTTGCAATGCGAGATTTCCAATAATTTAAAGTTTCAGGTTATTCTTTCTTCTAAAAAGTTCCTTTTAGGTTCTATATGCTTCTTAAAATTTCCTTTTGATATATATGTAGGTGATTATTAGTTTTGTTTCAGCTTGTGTATGATTTATTGATAATAGTATGATCTACTTGATTTTTGAATGAATAAATGATTTTATACTCTGATGATTAAACGATTTACCTGATTTTCATGAGCATGTGATTTTGTGTTCTAGAGACAACATGATTTATTTGATTATGATGGTTGAGTGAAATCGTGTTCTGATGATAATACGATCCAAGGGATTTTCAATGATAAATGAATAATTTGCTTGATTTTCAAGGTTTAAATGATCTTATGCTCAGATATTAACACAATTTACTTGATCCTGATGTTTTAGTGAATTTATGCTCTGGTAATACTATGATTATCTTGATTTCCAGTGATAGAAATCTCTATATTTACATATATTTCATTCTTCTAAAGGTTATCTGATTATTGTGAAGAGGATAAGTGAATCAGATACGTTTTAGTTAATTCAAAATATTGTTTGTTCTAGAGAGGTTTGGTTGTATCTTGAGACTGTAATTTGAATTACTAGTATATTGTGGTCATAAATTAATTTCAATGCCTTGAAATCACTTTGAAAATCCTTGAATAATGATATTCCTATGGTTTAAAATAGTGTTCTTGTTGTATATATTTTTCTTTAATCTTTGTCTTGGATTCCAAATTAGACATGATCTGATTCTTGCACTGTTTAGGTTTGACGTGTTTTGCACATTTTATTTTTATTTTTAGGTGCTTTGTAGTTTACAGGGATAATTTAACACGATGAAAGGTTTTATTCATAGCTTGGTTTAGTCTTATGGTTTAATATATAACGCTAATTCGTCTCGGAAATATTATGAGAGGAGTCCCCTATTGTTGTTCTAATCAATTGTTTTTCATAACCAAATAGAAATTATAATGTAAATGTTTGGTAACAATTCAGTAGACATAGTAATTCTTAAAATAGTGCTTTATTTGTTGAGATATAAAAATGCTCATGGTAACTTTTTGTTGTTGTTGAGACCTGATAGTGTTCAGTTGCAGTCCTATAAAAAACTAAGGGGTGGTTGAGTTAGTGTAATCATTAAAATTTGGTTTTACAAGCATCAGCAGCACTTAGTCCTTTTGGTTTGTGTTACAATCTTAACCTTTGTTTAATGTCTCTCCTGCTCTAGCTCATTTACCCCCAATTCAGCCTTTGATTCAGTCCCGGTTTTTTTTTGCACCGTTCATCCTATGATTCAACTCTGTTTTGTACAGTTCAGTACATAATCCAATCCATCCATTTGCTTTTGCAATTTTATTTATGGCTCTACTTATGTTGGTTAAACAAGGCTCATTGTCCTTATTCTCTTTGTGAGAGTAACCATAGCCTTATCAACTTGGTCATCAAGAAAGTGGATGTGATAAACAGTGGATGTGCTTAAAATAATGACCAATTGGCTTCTTTTTTTCTGGCAGAATAAGAGAACCCTATTCACAGGTTAAGTGCTGAATCGTATCACCTTTATTATGTTTTATTGTCGTAACTTTAATATATGCATATTTCATTCTCTACTATGATACCAGTATTTTTTTTTTATTGTTAATTATTACAGACTTTTATATGTTATAATCCGACAGCTTACAGACATGTCATGATCCGCAGCTACCTTTGTTTAATACTTGTATACATATTCATCATATCCCTACACGTATGGTCCTTATTTTAAAAGGCTTCAGGGATCCATTTTTTTGCATCACATTGGTACTTTATCAGTAATCCTTTCATTAGCAATATTGATATTAGCTTTGATGAATATGAGATCCGTGTGTTTTCCTGGCACTTTATAACCTGATCTGTAATTTTTTTGTTCTACTCATTAATGTTCTTCTAGAAAAATCAATCATGAGATTCGCTCATTTGTGAGATAAGATGTGGTTCAATATAGTATGCTGTTATGATTCTCATCTCTATTTTGTCGAAGTTTTAAGAAGATTAACAATAAAGAGATTCAACTTAGTAAAAATTCTGAGATTTACAGGTTTTATGGTCAATATTGTTAAGCATTTGGGGCTTTAATTTTGTCCTAACAAATTCATTCATGTTCTTCATTTTATGAGATGTCAATGGTTCCACATTGTGGAGGTAGTTTGTAAATGCTTGTAATCTCCTCTGCCATTTTGTCATTTATGTGCCCACTTTGCACTTCTAGCTATAGTTTCATCCTGTTGCTCCCATTTCTTCTCATTTTGCATTAATATCTTGAATGCGGTTATAAACAAACAGACTTTCTTCAGGCAACAACTCATCTATCTTTTGGCCCCTTTCACTAAGAATGTTTAACCTTCATAATTAGGGACCCTGATTTATCAAAAATATCTTCCAAGATCTTTAACCTTCTGAAGTTGCGTAAAATCATTTTGTTTATAACATTGCTATTGGGCTTCTTGTACCGTTAAAGATTGTCGTGACTCAAGAAATGGGAGACTCTCATAGGCTCTCATAGGATTACTTGGGATAAAGGAGCAAGGTGAGTTAGGGATAGTCATGGTGTTGCAAATGCCAATGTCTCTTGGAATCACTCCTTTCGACATGCTTTGCCCACTTGTTATTTTCAGGATCTGTTCTTTCTTGTCTAGTTAGCAGGTGAATGTCCTTGTTCTAAAGTTGAACTACCTCATGAGTGCTTATTTTTGTCACCTCTAGCTGAAAGAAAACAAGTGATTCCTATTTTCTCATTTGCAACTCTTTGAGTTTTAGATCGATGCTTTAGGTTCGATTTTCTACTTTTTAGGGCTTCTTCCCATTTGCAGGATCTCAATTAGAATTAGACTTAGCATCGGTGTTTGTTTTTTTGTTTAGAAATTTTTTCATTGAAAGGGCGATGAAAGCGATAGCCCAAGCTCATCCATAGGGGACTCGCTTAGTCTAAGTAGCACTCCCCTCATTTATTTTTAAGACTTGCCCAGTTTTTTGGAAACCCTTAGAATTTGTCCTCTCATTGCAAGGGCAATGAAAGAGTCATCTAGAGCCCACCCATGTTTAAAGAGACAAGCTAAGTCTCAATAAACAAAGTCAAATCATTCGGAGACAGGCTTTGGCTCATTAGCACCTCCTTTTTAGAATTTTTTATTTCAGAGTCAGTCCTTAGCATAGGAGTCTGTCCTTAGCTAGAGAGTCAGTCTTTCTTTCAGGAGTCAGTCCTATCATCATAGGGGTTAGGATTTTATCCAACCTCTCATCAAGTCATGTGATTTTTATCCACTCCTGCAAGGTATAGGATGCTGTCCAACCCTTGCAGAGTTCTTATTCTGTCCATTCTCCCCGCAAAGCATATGATGCTGTCCAACCTTTGCGGGATATCAGGAGTCTGTCCTACTCTTATGATGATAGGATTCTATCCTCTTGTATCAAAAACCTTTGAAAAACATCTGAAAAACTAAAAATCTCAAAAATCTTGAGTCATTAGGAGAGTAGTTAGGAAAATCTATTCCGAACTACGTTGGCTTGATCCATTTCCACAGGGTACGTAGTGCAGCTTGGGATCTTTATCCCTGGTCCAGTCAAACCTTTAAAAATAAACATTTCAAACCCTTCCAAAAATACAAAAAAATATATATTCAAAACCTTTTTTCAAAAGATCTTCCCTTAGAGTTAGGAGTCTGTCCTAGCTGTTTGGGGTATTTTAGAGTTAGGAGGCTATCTGTGGACCCCGATCCTGAGAGGACGAGTGCGGCGAGGGACGCGAGGTCCCCACAGCAATCCTCTAAGATCATCACAATGTGAAGGAGAGCTCTGCCAAGGAACTCTCGAAACGGATGCCACCCTCACAGCATAGCACGAGTGGCGATACAAAAACGAATGAGATACATCCTGATCAGGAGCCAGGGCTCGAAACCGAGATGTACCTAAAAAGAACTCAGAGTCGCCATCCATGGATAGGCCATGGAACCCTAAAATCAAATCCTCTGTGCAATGGATAACCAGAAATATATATGGGTTCGTGCCTGGTTACGAATGGGGAAGGTCTGAGAGCACCCCCAATTCGCCCGAGTGCAAGCACTTGGTCTCTTATGCCATTTTCATTAATTCCAAAGAAGTTTGAGTAAAAATCATGTGAAATGGGAACAATCCTCAGGAATCGTCTACCTAAGCATGCATTTCCTGAGAATGGAGAAATAAACACGTAAAATGAAATGAAAAATGTGTCACCTAAGCAAAGCTAGGTTATGAGTGACATGCCTAATGGGTGTCTAAGTTTCTGGTGGACACGCACATGCAAGCTACAACCAAAGGTATAGTATCAGTACAAGAAAGTAAGAAAACATATCAAAACATGAGACACAAATCTATGCTATGTATGACGGGACAAGACAAGTCCTAACTCTAATGCAGGACTGGACTCGGACCAGAATGGCCATCCATCCTAGCTGCGCTACGTATCCCGGCCTCGGGAAGAATCGGAGCCCACGTAGTTCGATGCCCTATTCTAAATTATGATGCCTAAGACATCTAGCCCTCTATCCTAGACTCGATCTAAAAGACCGAACCAGTTATTAAAGCTTCTTGTATGATTATTAAAATTCCAGTGAATTGTGGATTTTAGGACACCCTATATGCCCTAACTAATGCAAGTTGATTAGCCTTAGGCTAATGCAGGTGGTTCCTACAATCCTATGTGTAACTAGGCTGTGCAACCTAATGAAAACCACGGGCTGACTATATGCCTAGTCTAGCCATCGGTTCGACTAAATGTCTAACCGATCGACTCGAGGCCTCCTAACTCTAGGGACACTCACACGACAGGACATACCATATCAATACAAATCAAGACAAACTCCTAACTCTAGAACACAACCTAAACAGCTAGGACATACTCCTAACTCTAGAGGAAGATCTTTTTGAAAATGGTTTGAATATTTTTGTAACTTTGAAAGATTTAAAATTTTTATTTTTAAAGGTTTGGCTGGACTTGGGATGTGGATCCCAAGCTGCACTACGTACCTCGTGGAAGAGGATCAAGCCAACGTAGTTCGAAACGAACTCTCAAACTACGCTTATAAAAGAAAACACTCAACACTTTAGATTTTTTTAAGGTTTTTGATGTTTTCAAATGTTTTTTGAGTTTTAAATTTCTAATTTTTTTTGGATTTTAAAGCTTTTCCAATGCTCAGGACCTTAAAATATTTTTAATCTTAAAGGGAACACGCTAGTAATACCACAAACTAGGGCAAAGCCCTAAAGCAAAAGGGGAAACCCCGAATAAGCAATTAGCGTCTCAAAGAGACAAACCACAACAAGAAAGATAGCGTCCCAAGAAGAGAGAAAACGATCCAAGATCCCAAGCAAGCAAAGCTCTAATAAGACTGAGTTAGCCTCTAATCAAAAGCGAAGTAATCAACAACTCTAAAGGAGAAACTCCGAACTAACAACACTAAAGAGGGGAACAAATGAGTCAGAGACTCTCTAATACTACAACTTAGAGGAGGAATGAGTCAAAGACTCCCAAATAACACCAACGGAAGAACCAACGAGTCAAAGACTCCCTGGTAATATCACAAAAGAACAAATGAGTCAAAGACTCTCTAATGATACCAACTAAGAAAACGAAGTGAGTCAAAGACTCTCGAAAAGAAATGGAAACACGAGTCAAAGACTCCAACAATACCAACTAAAAGATAAATGAGTCAAAGACTCTCTAAAAGAAAAGAAACATGAGTCAAAGACTCCACTAACACCAACTAAAGGATAAATGAGTCAAAGACTCTCTAAAAGAGATGAAAACACGAGTCAAAGACTCCACTAACACCAACTAAAGGATATATGAGTCAAAGACTCTCTAAAAGAGATGAAATACGAGTCAAAGACTCCACTAACACCAACTAAAGGATATATGAGTCAAAGACTCCCTAAAAGAAAAGGAATACGAGTCAAAGACTCTAATAACACCAACTAAAGACAGATGAGTCAAAAGACTCTCTAAAAGAGATGGAAACGCGATCGAATCATATAATAGAAGATTGAAAATCTGTGATCAAGATGAGATGAGATAGCATAAGATTGCTTTCAACGGATGGATCATGAATGACTAATCCTATGAGATCTTTGGAAATGAATGGGATTTACACCCTAACCCCAAAGGAAAAGTTTTTTAATCTTCGCGCATTTTATCAGTGTTACCTGAAGGCATCAACTCTAACCCTAATCTAGCGGAGTGGAGAGAGGATCTCGACTCATGACTTTGTTTGTGTACCTAGGACCGATCGTAGCCATTGGAAGATGGACTACGACCTAATCTAGACACAAATGGGTAGGATATCCTAAACTAGGCTCACACACGTGATGCACATGTGTTCGTATACTACATGCATGTGTGGGTTAATCTAGGGGTAAGGCCAAGAGTTCCCTTAGCGCGAATCCATGTTCGATATACTGTACCAGTGTCCGGCGTATCAGTACGTGAACAAGAGATCCGTTTACGTACCATAAAGGTACTAGGCTAAGGGTGGAATGCTTCTCTAGCACAGAGGCACCAGGTGATGAAATCCCAGTCAACCATGCTAGATAACACTCCGGGTTCCTTAAAATGGGACGTGTGTGCATGTGAGATGCAGGGGTTTAGATGAAAGTGATGTAAGTGTGTGCAATAAGTTCGCGCAATCTATGATGCCTTCAGGTTTTGTTAGATTAAGTTTGAGTAAATGTGATTTTATCAATGGATTTTATCAATTTTAATTTCGAATTTCGAATGTTGAAAATCACTTGGTAGTAATTAATTTCGAATTTTCAATGGATTGTATCAATTTTAAGCATATGAATGATTTTACAAGTGAAATTATTGCAAACGAATTCGAAATGAGTTGAAATTTCTACAGCAGCAAGATGGGAATGTATGTAGCTTAATAGATGAGTTTTGCAGATTTTTACATTAAATTCATATTTAATCTTGATTTAACAATTAAATGACCAGATTGCCAAATTAACACAGAAACTACAAGAAATAGACATATAAATTCTATGAAATTTCTACAGAAATAAGATATCAATAAAATGAGCATGCGGTGAGAATTTCATAAATTATAAAGACTATTTACTACCGATTTCGGATTTTACAATTTTCAGACCAGATTAAGAATTAACACTACATCCCATATGAAAACAGATCCAAATCACTCGAAAATTTTACAGTAACAAGAAATATGGCAGATAAGACTACTGTAAAAATTTTAAGAATTTTAAGGGTGATTTGATGTCAGTAACAAGTCTCACAAAATCTGATAATTTTCAAAGAAAGCATTAAATAATATACCAAATAAACTCCAAAAATCCTTAAAAATTCATGGTAAAATGAATCAGTACCATATTAATTTCCCACGAAATTGCATTAAATTTGGAATCTGTTTGGTATATAATTTAATTTTTCTTCGTCAAAAGATGTTTTTTTGAAGAGTTTTCTATTTTTAAAACACAATTTGCGGAAAAAATCAGAAAAATTCGGAAAAATACAGAAATATTTTGAGAAAAATGCACCTACCTGTGGTGAAGATCTTGCCGCCGCCGATCCGATCCGCCGTCTTTCGCTTTCTCTTAGAGGGAAGGATTGGGAGGTGATTGGGAGAGATAATGGAAGAAGAATATAGGGAAAGGGATTTGAGGGAGTGATTGGAAGAGATAATGGAAGAGAAAGAGATAGTGGAAGGTAAATCTCCTCCTCTTTCTTATGGATGGGAAGGAAGATATATATAGGGAGAGAAAGAGAGAGAGAGAGATGTGTTGGTGGAGAGCTCATCATGTTGTCCCTCTTAGTGGAGAATCCATCATCATTCTTCTTAGTGGAGGGCCCATCATGTTTCTTAGTGGAGAATCCATCATCATTCTTCTTAGTGGAGGGCCCATCATGTTTCTTAGTGGAGAATCCATCATCATTCTTCTTAGTGGAGGGCCCATCATGTTTCTTAGTGGAGAATCCATCATCATTCTTCTTAGTGGAGGGCCCATCATGTTTCTTAGTGGAGAATCCATCATCATTCTTCTTAGTGGAGGGCCCATCATGTTTCTTTAGTGGAGAATCCATCATTATTGTTCTTCATAAGAGGCCTCACAAGAGGCCCTACTGAGGCCCCAAAATGTGGGCCCCACAACGCGGGCCCCACAACGTGGGCCCCACAATGTGGGCCCTCGGTTGATTCGAATTTTAAACAAATGTTCAATGCGGGCCCACCAAACGGGTCCAAATTCTCCCTCGCTTGGATTCTTATGAATAATCTCTCTCAACCTCTCACGGAAAAATGCGAAACATGGCGGAAATGATCGGATGGGGTTTCTCCCAAGCATAGCGAACTTGGGTCCGGTCAAAATGGGGTGTCTACAGATGCCCCTCTTTGGCAGAGCGTGTGTAACACGCGAATGGCAAAGCTGAACAGACGACACATTTTGACTGACCCGAAACCAAAACAAAGCAAATTTTTGGGTTTTCAGTTTTAAAACGATATTCACAAAGATAAAACTCTACTAACAATAGGGAGATAGTCTCTCACCGACTCTTAACTCGGCAACTAAGACATCTCAAAGAGATAGTCTCTTCCTAATACTCATGACTCGACTAATTAATAAAAAACGAACGAACGATTACAAAAACACAAACATTTTTTCTTTTTCTTTTTTTTTATATATCAGGCTAAGCCAAAGTACACATAACAATTGCTCAAAGAGCACAAACCAAACAAACAAACCAATCACTTCAATTACTCAAAGAGCTTTCATTTTTTTTTTCTTAGAAACCACGTTGCAATTTGTCTAAGACAAGCACAAACTCAAACACTTAAAGAGTTTTTCCTTTTTAGAAACCTGCAAAAATAGGCCAAAGACCAATGTATTGAAACTCGTCCAAAACAAGTTCAAAACCAAACACTCAAAGAGTTTTTCCTTTTTAGAAACCTGCAAAAATAGGCCAAAGACCAATGTATTGAAACTCGTCCAAAACAAGTTCAAAACCAAACACTCAAAGAGTTTTTCCTTTTTAGAAACCTGCAAAAATAGGCCAAAGACCAATGTATTGAAACTCGTCCAAAACAAGTTCAAAACCAAACACTCAAAGAGTTTTTTTTCTTTTTAGAAACCTACAAAAATAGGCCAAAGACCAATGTATTGAAACTCGCCCAAAACAAGTTCAAAACCAAACACTCAAAGAGTTTTTTTTTCTTTTTAGAAACCTACAAAAATAGGCCAAAGACCAATGTATTGAAACTCGTCCAAAACAAGTTCAAAACCAAACACTCAAAGAGTTTTTTTTTTTTTTTTTTTTTTTAAATCATTCCGATCAGTCAAAGACTCGACCAATTATTAGGGTAATCGAATATTCAAGCTAAACTCAAACTTCTAATACCCGAGGCGAGACTAAGTCTCAAGCCCAGCGATAGTTATACAGATCATTGCTGAAAATAAATCTGTGTAACTATCCGAGTAACTCTGACTCCTCTCTTTCAAGGTAGCGAATCACTCCGGATCATGCGGTTCTGCTAAACAGTTCCACGTAAATCCAAATTCGTAGGTCCTGCTAAACAGTCCCCTACAAACCTCTTCGCAGATACACATGACTCCTAACACGTTAGGAAGCTGCACATTGCGGGACGATGATTAGGTAAGTCACCACTTGACATTACACTACTAATCATCTGGGTACTAAGTACCAGAGGCGAGACTAAGTCTCAAGCCTAGCGATAGTTATACAGATCATTACTGAAAATAAATCTGTTTAACTATCCGAGTAACTCTGACTCCTTTCTTTCAAGGTAGCGAATCACTCTGGATCACGCGGTTCTGCTAAACAGTTCCACATAAACCCAAATTCGTAGGTCCTGCTAAACAGTCCCCTACAAACCTCTTCGCAGATACACATGACTCCTAACTCGTTAAGAAGCTGCACATTGCGGAACGATGATTAGGTAAGTCACTACTTGACATTACACTACTAATCATCGGGGTACTAAATACCCGGGAGAAGGAAGAAAAGACCAATCCGTGTAACACAGGATCGGAAATATTTTCCTTATTAAAACATTTCAAAAAGACCAAACCGTGTAACACAGGTTCGATAATTTCCATCTCTATTAAAATCTTTCAAAAGGACCAAACCGTGTAACACAGGTTCGGTAATTTCTATCTCTGTTAAAAACTTTCAAAACGACCAAACTGTGTAACACAGGTTCGGTAATTTCAAACTCTGTTAAAATCTTTCAAAAAGACCAAACCGCGTAACGCAAGTTTGGTAATTTCAAACTCTGTTAAAATCTTTCAAAAGGAATGAAGAATTTACCATCTTTGATCGATTTCACTAATGGGCCAGTCATCTCTTACCAAGAATAACTAGGAGCGCATGATCTTTGCTGAAAGCAAAACTCAAATAGATTGATGAGATTTTCAGGTGCTGACTCTCTTTAACAGGTGAGAAGCATTCTGATGAGGTTTGAAGGATGCAGGAGTAGATTTTATACTCCGCTGGGAATTAAAGTTTCTGAAACTGACTCCAAAAGAAACAATTGGATCAAGGAATTCAACTCAAAGAGTATGTTCAAGCTTCTCTGGTTTCTATTTGCTAAGAATAGATATCCCAGTTATCATTGTGTAATATCTTTTATGACGCAAGTCATAAAAGATGCCCCTAGTATGATGTGCTTCCATGACAAAGTCTTAAGAAGGCAGAACCAAGGTAAGTAGAAAAAATTTGAGTTTGCATGGGTTTTTTCTTTGGTATAGTGGTAAAACCATCTCCACAAAGGCTGAATGTAAGAATTCTTCATTTTGCTCAGTGCTTGAGGCTTTGATGTTTCAGGCAGGTCTGAATAACAAATTTCTTGCCCTTCTTTGATTCTTAAACCAGGATCTACTTTGAATTTTCTTTTCACTTTGGAAGGTATACACCCATTCTCTCCAGTGCCAAACACTTTTGATTCTAAAAGAAAAACAATGATAAACCAGAAACAGACTTCTGATGACTCTTTCAAAGAAGACTTACAATATTCAAGGGACTTGACTAATTTTTGATTCACCCTTAGATAAAATGTGTTATTTTGTTATGGTAAGGTTAGCCACTCTTAGAGCACTCTCAAAAACTATGTCAAGATGACCTAATTTCCTCCATCGGGATCTCCGTCATGGTTGTTACCCCTTTCGGATTGCTCGGTCTTAATGCCCCTAGTTTAAAAAGGTGTCAAAATAAGTCTCGCTGACACTACTCGGATTCCAGGATTCTGCCCTGTGCAGAGGTGGCTTCTCCGTCTCCCTGATTTCTCTCTTCAAAAGAAGTCATAACTTTTGCTTTCCAAGCTTTCAGTCTGAAAGACCACTTATCTCAACTTTTGCTTGTACTCAAACTTGGGAATTCTACGTAACTGAGGAACTCCTTCTGCTTCTATTCAACTCAACTGTTCATGGGAAGTCTTTGCCCTTGACTGGATTACCTCTTCAAGTTTTCAATCCAGCAGACCATTACCCTTACTTTTTGGTAAGTCAATCCCTTTACTTGTTGACTTAGCAAGAAAAATGACTTTCACCTTTCTCTAGGCCGCCCTTTCGGGTTTTCAACCTAGCGGGTCTTCAGACTCTCATTCTTTTCTTTCTGTTTTTCTTTTCATTCGCCTCGAACCTTTGCTTGTTTCACCAGAAGGACTTTCTAGGTGAGCTTGGGTTCCAAAGGGTTGAATACCTAAGGTTCTAAAGATTTGGACCGAATCTGGTCTAGCCAGACTACCTACGTACCCCAAAAATGGAGGATCAGGTCCGCGTAGTTTGCTTTGGGATTTTTCAAAGAATGGTTTAGCATTTAGCTTCAAAATTTTCAAAGGGGATTTTATCCCAAGGTTTGACCGAACTTGAATTAATCAAGTTGCCTACGTACCCCTGAAGAGGTGGGGATCAGGTCCGACGTAGTTCGGGTGCATAAATGCCCCGGGTTTATAATGTGTTTGAAAAGAAGTTGTTTTAATTTTGCTTTTGGCCCAAAGGGTTTACAAATGGATTTTAAAACATTAGGATTTTGGCTATAAAAGCTCAAACGATCAAGGATGGCCTCCTGATGTATTTGATGTACAAGCCCTTTTGTTTAAGGTTCAAAGCCTTTGAAATTTTTTTTTTTTTTTTTTTTTTTGAGGAGTCTGATGGTTTTCTGGCAAAACTTCAACCACTGTGCTCCACTCCCGTCTCAAAGATCTTGAATTTATGCTCAAGATTCCACAACTCTGTCTGAAAATCTTCTCTCAATATCTCATCAGCTCCACAGGATGCCTGACGCTTATCTCTTTAAAATTTTATTCCTCAATTGGATGTCTAAAGCAGATGAAGTCTTGCTTTGATCAACGACAGGGCATTCCCCTGGTTTATCCTTATAGGATCAAGCAAAACTACCTCAAACCCCTCTAAACAGGTTTATCAATTCTTTGCGCTCCTTAGGAGATAAAGTTTTTCCAATCCATCCATCCCGAGTTTCGGATTTCGATACCACTATCAATGGCTTTGATTTCTTCTTTAAGTGGCTATGCTCGACGCTCTTCCTCTCGTTCGACCATCTTTCAGATCTCGAGGTGAATTTCGTCTGCATTCTCATCCGAGAAGGGGGTCTTTAGTTGTTTAAACATTAGATCTAAGAGTGAATCATAGAGTATCAAAGATACGAAATCAACAATTTTATTGAATTGAGGACTGTAAGTACATTGATGATTTTTGACACACCTCAATGGGCTCTTCAACAGTTCTGATAGAAAACAGAATACTGACTCTGTATAAGAAAGATTGACAGACATGACTTCATTTTTTTTTTTTTTAACATCTACGTAACTGAACTTTTTCAACTTAGAGAGAAGAAAGTTGATGCACGCTCAATGAAAGACAAATCTAAAGATACAGGACACTTCTTCAAAAGTAGTGAACTGACACTGAAAGCTTATAGGTGATACACCTTTCCTCATGATAATGATAACTATAAAGTTCAATCCCGGAGTAGAAATCCCAGAAAAGGCAACTCCACAAGGTCTAGGTTAAATGGGGCAACAAAAGGCTTATGTTGACAATGTGGGTAAAACAATAGACTGCCTGGATCAAGTATGATTAGAAATAGTCAGTCTTTAGAAAAAATGGTCTTTCGCTAAACATAGACTCTTGACTTGGAAGCACACACACTAGATCAATAGTCATGGGATAAAGATTCTGAACAAACAGAGAAAAGAGTAATCTTGAAATACACCAAAGGGTATTTTATTCTAAAAATCAAAGAAATATTGTCTATGAAGGTCAAAGCGAAATAGACAGTGATATTATGACCTACATCAACAGGGTTTCAATGAATTCTCAATCCACACCTTGAAGTCTCATTTGAGTATAACTGCTCTTCTTTTTGGGAATGAAAGAGTCAGGAACGATAAACATCCATAATCAAAATAAATTTCGATCTCAGCAATGATCATGCACTCAAAGAATACAGGTAAGATCAAACTTTTCCATTAATGATTTCGATATGATCCAAGGGTAAAAGATATATGATAGGTAAACATGGATCAAAAAATCAATGGCTCAGATAATAGACCATGGCCATAAGAATGACAAAAGTAGGGTCAAAGACCAGATCTAAAATCTGAATGATGGATATCAACAACTGTACGATCAATATGAGATGAAATGATAGACCATGGTCATAAGGACAACAAACGAGCTATCGGCCAGATCTCAAGACAAACAGGTTGACAAATAAGGATCTAATCCTACTAAATGATGTATACATGAGAATCAAGACAAGGCAGACTGACTCCAAAGGATAGCAATCATGCTTAACATACTTTTGGATAAAATCCAGCAGCATAACGGCTATACGAGGAGGTCAAGGTCCAGACTAAGTAAACTGACTCTAAAGAGTAGCCGTCATGCTCAAAATGTTCTGGATAAAATCCGGCAGCATAACGACTATACAAGGGATCACCCTAGCTCAATCGAAAGGTATGAATAACGGTTACTAGAGAAGGGTGATCAACAGATGGACTAACCAAAGGTGAGAATATACAACAATGGGTCAAACCCTATAATCAACAGATCAAGGGCTAAACTCGGCCAAGGTAATGACGGTCAAAATCCACTGACTAGATCTAGATCTAAATTCGGAATGGATATAACCGACTGAAAGGAATAAGGAATCTCTGACTAAGAGGAGAACCATAATATACATAATCAGTATATATAAGTAAATACACATACACACAAATCCTAACCAGGGGCACCAGCCCTAATTCTAATCTAACGGAGTCAAGGAAGTCTCGACTCAAGACAGACTGGTGAGTGTACTAGGACAGTGTTGTAGCAATGTAAAAATGAGCTACCCTAGTCTACAAATGGGGCAAAGCTCCTCTAGGCTCCACATGTGTAAGCAACAGATGTTCGACCCTATATGAATGCAATATACACACGGGTACTCCCTAGTTGGGCTTCACTAGGTCAGTAAGTATATATATAATATATATAAAACAAAGTAGGGCTCCGGACTCAATCTAATGGGTACTATGCGTATGAAACATACTTAATATGCTGCAGCGCTGGCGCATAGCTTGGAAATAGATTCAACAGTACCATCAGGATGTAATAACATCCCAGTCAGGCACGCATTGAATCTATCCCATGGAGCCAATAATGAAAAACAATGAAAAATAATAATAAAAAAATAAAAAATATGACAATGCATGATGTGCAGTGTGTGAATCCTTTGTTTTAATTACGCACCTACCTGGTGCCCCTGGATTCTAACGATAGAGTTCCCATTTAAAATGATTTTAGCTCAAATTTCTCCAAAGTTAATAAAAATGGCATTTTTAAAGAGTTAGGCAATGTTTCAAGAACTCCCCAGCAGAGTCGCCAGCCAGTGGACCCCGATCCTGAGAGGACGAGTGCGGCGAGGGACGCGAGGTCCCCACAGCAATCCTCTAAGATCATCACAATGTGAAGGAGAGCTCTGCCAAGGAACTCTCGAAACGGATGCCACCCTCACAGCATAGCACGAGTGGCGATACAAAAACGAATGAGATACATCCTGATCAGGAGCCAGGGCTCGAAACCGAGATGTACCTAAAAAGAACTCAGAGTCGCCATCCATGGATAGGCCATGGAACCCTAAAATCAAATCCTCTGTGCAATGGATAACCAGAAATATATATGGGTTCGTGCCTGGTTACGAATGGGGAAGGTCTGAGAGCACCCCCAATTCGCCCGAGTGCAAGCACTTGGTCTCTTATGCCATTTTCATTAATTCCAAAGAAGTTTGAGTAAAAATCATGTGAAATGGGAACAATCCTCAGGAATCGTCTACCTAAGCATGCATTTCCTGAGAATGGAGAAATAAACACGTAAAATGAAATGAAAAATGTGTCACCTAAGCAAAGCTAGGTTATGAGTGACATGCCTAATGGGTGTCTAAGTTTCTGGTGGACACGCACATGCAAGCTACAACCAAAGGTATAGTATCAGTACAAGAAAGTAAGAAAACATATCAAAACATGAGACACAAATCTATGCTATGTATGACGGGACAAGACAAGTCCTAACTCTAATGCAGGACTGGACTCGGACCAGAATGGCCATCCATCCTAGCTGCGCTACGTATCCCGGCCTCGGGAAGAATCGGAGCCCACGTAGTTCGATGCCCTATTCTAAATTATGATGCCTAAGACATCTAGCCCTCTATCCTAGACTCGATCTAAAAGACCGAACCAGTTATTAAAGCTTCTTGTATGATTATTAAAATTCCAGTGAATTGTGGATTTTAGGACACCCTATATGCCCTAACTAATGCAAGTTGATTAGCCTTAGGCTAATGCAGGTGGTTCCTACAATCCTATGTGTAACTAGGCTGTGCAACCTAATGAAAACCACGGGCTGACTATATGCCTAGTCTAGCCATCGGTTCGACTAAATGTCTAACCGATCGACTCGAGGCCTCCTAACTCTAGGGACACTCACACGACAGGACATACCATATCAATACAAATCAAGACAAACTCCTAACTCTAGAACACAACCTAAACAGCTAGGACATACTCCTAACTCTAGAGGAAGATCTTTTTGAAAATGGTTTGAATATTTTTGTAACTTTGAAAGATTTAAAATTTTTATTTTTAAAGGTTTGGCTGGACTTGGGATGTGGATCCCAAGCTGCACTACGTACCTCGTGGAAGAGGATCAAGCCAACGTAGTTCGAAACGAACTCTCAAACTACGCTTATAAAAGAAAACACTCAACACTTTAGATTTTTTTAAGGTTTTTGATGTTTTCAAATGTTTTTTGAGTTTTAAATTTCTAATTTTTTTTGGATTTTAAAGCTTTTCCAATGCTCAGGACCTTAAAATATTTTTAATCTTAAAGGGAACACGCTAGTAATACCACAAACTAGGGCAAAGCCCTAAAGCAAAAGGGGAAACCCCGAATAAGCAATTAGCGTCTCAAAGAGACAAACCACAACAAGAAAGATAGCGTCCCAAGAAGAGAGAAAACGATCCAAGATCCCAAGCAAGCAAAGCTCTAATAAGACTGAGTTAGCCTCTAATCAAAAGCGAAGTAATCAACAACTCTAAAGGAGAAACTCCGAACTAACAACACTAAAGAGGGGAACAAATGAGTCAGAGACTCTCTAATACTACAACTTAGAGGAGGAATGAGTCAAAGACTCCCAAATAACACCAACGGAAGAACCAACGAGTCAAAGACTCCCTGGTAATATCACAAAAGAACAAATGAGTCAAAGACTCTCTAATGATACCAACTAAGAAAACGAAGTGAGTCAAAGACTCTCGAAAAGAAATGGAAACACGAGTCAAAGACTCCAACAATACCAACTAAAAGATAAATGAGTCAAAGACTCTCTAAAAGAAAAGAAACATGAGTCAAAGACTCCACTAACACCAACTAAAGGATAAATGAGTCAAAGACTCTCTAAAAGAGATGAAAACACGAGTCAAAGACTCCACTAACACCAACTAAAGGATATATGAGTCAAAGACTCTCTAAAAGAGATGAAATACGAGTCAAAGACTCCACTAACACCAACTAAAGGATATATGAGTCAAAGACTCCCTAAAAGAAAAGGAATACGAGTCAAAGACTCTAATAACACCAACTAAAGACAGATGAGTCAAAAGACTCTCTAAAAGAGATGGAAACGCGATCGAATCATATAATAGAAGATTGAAAATCTGTGATCAAGATGAGATGAGATAGCATAAGATTGCTTTCAACGGATGGATCATGAATGACTAATCCTATGAGATCTTTGGAAATGAATGGGATTTACACCCTAACCCCAAAGGAAAAGTTTTTTAATCTTCGCGCATTTTATCAGTGTTACCTGAAGGCATCAACTCTAACCCTAATCTAGCGGAGTGGAGAGAGGATCTCGACTCATGACTTTGTTTGTGTACCTAGGACCGATCGTAGCCATTGGAAGATGGACTACGACCTAATCTAGACACAAATGGGTAGGATATCCTAAACTAGGCTCACACACGTGATGCACATGTGTTCGTATACTACATGCATGTGTGGGTTAATCTAGGGGTAAGGCCAAGAGTTCCCTTAGCGCGAATCCATGTTCGATATACTGTACCAGTGTCCGGCGTATCAGTACGTGAACAAGAGATCCGTTTACGTACCATAAAGGTACTAGGCTAAGGGTGGAATGCTTCTCTAGCACAGAGGCACCAGGTGATGAAATCCCAGTCAACCATGCTAGATAACACTCCGGGTTCCTTAAAATGGGACGTGTGTGCATGTGAGATGCAGGGGTTTAGATGAAAGTGATGTAAGTGTGTGCAATAAGTTCGCGCAATCTATGATGCCTTCAGGTTTTGTTAGATTAAGTTTGAGTAAATGTGATTTTATCAATGGATTTTATCAATTTTAATTTCGAATTTCGAATGTTGAAAATCACTTGGTAGTAATTAATTTCGAATTTTCAATGGATTGTATCAATTTTAAGCATATGAATGATTTTACAAGTGAAATTATTGCAAACGAATTCGAAATGAGTTGAAATTTCTACAGCAGCAAGATGGGAATGTATGTAGCTTAATAGATGAGTTTTGCAGATTTTTACATTAAATTCATATTTAATCTTGATTTAACAATTAAATGACCAGATTGCCAAATTAACACAGAAACTACAAGAAATAGACATATAAATTCTATGAAATTTCTACAGAAATAAGATATCAATAAAATGAGCATGCGGTGAGAATTTCATAAATTATAAAGACTATTTACTACCGATTTCGGATTTTACAATTTTCAGACCAGATTAAGAATTAACACTACATCCCATATGAAAACAGATCCAAATCACTCGAAAATTTTACAGTAACAAGAAATATGGCAGATAAGACTACTGTAAAAATTTTAAGAATTTTAAGGGTGATTTGATGTCAGTAACAAGTCTCACAAAATCTGATAATTTTCAAAGAAAGCATTAAATAATATACCAAATAAACTCCAAAAATCCTTACAAATTCATGGTAAAATGAATCAGTACCATATTAATTTCCCACGAAATTGCATTAAATTTGGAATCTGTTTGGTATATAATTTAATTTTTCTTCGTCAAAAGATGTTTTTTTGAAGAGTTTTCTATTTTTAAAACACAATTTGCGGAAAAAATCAGAAAAATTCGGAAAAATACAGAAATATTTTGAGAAAAATGCACCTACCTGTGGTGAAGATCTTGCCGCCGCCGATCCGATCCGCCGTCTTTCGCTTTCTCTTAGAGGGAAGGATTGGGAGGTGATTGGGAGAGATAATGGAAGAAGAATATAGGGAAAGGGATTTGAGGGAGTGATTGGAAGAGATAATGGAAGAGAAAGAGATAATGGAAGGTAAATCTCCTCCTCTTTCTTATGGATGGGAAGGAAGATATATATAGGGAGAGAAAGAGAGAGAGAGAGATGTGTTGGTGGAGAGCTCATCATGTTGTCCCTCTTAGTGGAGAATCCATCATCATTCTTCTTAGTGGAGGGCCCATCATGTTTCTTAGTGGAGAATCCATCATCATTCTTCTTAGTGGAGGGCCCATCATGTTTCTTAGTGGAGAATCCATCATCATTCTTCTTAGTGGAGGGCCCATCATGTTTCTTAGTGGAGAATCCATCATCATTCTTCTTAGTGGAGGGCCCATCATGTTTCTTAGTGGAGAATCCATCATCATTCTTCTTAGTGGAGGGCCCATCATGTTTCTTAGTGGAGAATCCATCATCATTCTTCTTAGTGGAGGGCCCATCATGTTTCTTTAGTGGAGAATCCATCATTATTGTTCTTCATAAGAGGCCTCACAAGAGGCCCTACTGAGGCCCCACAATGTGGGCCCCACAACGCGGGCCCCACAACGTGGGCCCCACAATGTGGGCCCTCGGTTGATTCGAATTTTAAACAAATGTTCAATGCGGGCCCACCAAACGGGTCCAAATTCTCCCTCGCTTGGATTCTTATGAATAATCTCTCTCAACCTCTCACGGAAAAATGCGAAACATGGCGGAAATGATCGGATGGGGTTTCTCCCAAGCATAGCGAACTTGGGTCCGGTCAAAATGGGGTGTCTACACTATCCTGATTTGTATTGATATGGTGTGTCCTGTCGTGTGAGTGTCCCTAGAGTTAGGAGGCCTCGAGTCGATCGGTTAGACATTTAGTCGAACTGATGGCTAGACTATGGAGTATATAGTCAGCCCATGGTTTTCATTAGGATGCACAGCCTAGTTACACATAGGATGTAGGACCCACCTGCATTAGCTTAAGGCTAATCAACTTGCATTAGTTAGGGCATATAGTCCTAAAAATTACAATTCACATGAATTTAAGCAATTATACAAAAAGCTTTAAAAATCAGTTGAGTCTAGTGGATCGAGTCTAGGATAGCGGTTCTAGATGGTTAAGCATCGTAGTTTAGAATAGGTCATCGAACTACGTTGACTCCGATTCTTCCCGAGGCCGGGATACGTAGTGCAGCCAGGGTGGATGGCCATTCTGGTTCGAGTCAAGTCCTGCATTAGAGTTTTAGGATTTGTTTTGTCCAGTTATGTATAGAATTGATTTGTGTTGTGTGTTTTGCCATGTTTTCTTACTTTCATGTACAGATCCTATACCTTTAGCTGTAGCATGCATGTGTTTGCACACCAGAACTCAGACACCAATTAGGTATGACACTCATAACTTAGATATTCTTAGGCGACACTTCTTTCATTTATTTTGTGTGTGTTTATTATTCATCTCTGAGACATGCATGATTAGGTAGACGTCTTCTCGGAGATATATGTTCCCATTTCACATGACTTTCGCTCAAAACTCTTCAAAATCAATAATAAATGGCATAAGAGACCAGGTGCTTGCACTTGGGCGGACGAGGTGCTCTTCGGACCTTCCAAATTCGTAACCAGGCACGAACCTTCTTTTTATATTGTGGACCCCGATCCGGAGAAGGATACGATGAGGAAACTAGTCCCCACATCCTCTGGATCTTCCACGTGAATGAGAGCTCTACCAAGGAACTCTCGAAACAGATGCCACCCTCATAGCATAGCACGAGTGGCGATATAAAAAGAAAGAGATATGTCTTGATCCGGAGCTAAGGCTCGAAACCAAGACATACCTAAAATAAACTCAGAGTCGCTATCCATGGATATGCCATGGAACCCTAAAATCAAATCCTCTGTGCAATAGATAACCAGAAATATATATGGGCTCGTGCCTGATTACGAATGGGGAAGGTCCGAAGAGCACCCCCAATTCGTCCGAGTGCAAGCACTTGGTCTCTTATGCCATTTTCATTAACTCCAAAGAAGTTTGGGTAAAAATCAAGTGAAATGGGAACAATCCTCAGGAGTCGTCTACCTAAGCATGCATTTTCTGAGAATACAAATAATAAACACACATAAAATAAAATGAAAGATGTATCACCTAAGCATAGCTAGGTTATGAGTGACATGCCTAATGGGTGTCTAAGTCCTGATGTGCAAACACATGCAGGCTATAGCTAAAGGTATAAGATCAGTACAAGAAAATAAGAAAACACATCAAAACATACAATAACAACATAACAAATCCTAAGACTCTAAACGATTTGCCCGAGTCTTCGGATGGTCTGGTATTCATCCAAAGAAGCCTACGTATCCCCGCCTCCACGAGAATCAAGGCAACGTAGTTCTTCGCACCTATTCTAAGCTATGATGCCTAAGACACATAGACCTCTATCCTAGACTTGATCTAAAAGACCGGACTAGTTATTAAAGTTTCTTGCACGATTATTTAAATTCCAATGAATTGTGGATTTTAGGACACCCTATATGCCCTAACTAAATGCAGATTAGCCCTAAGCCAATGCAGGTGGTTCCTACAACCTATGTGTAACTAGGCTGTGTTTCCTAAGAAAAATAAAGGGTGGACTAACGTATCCTACTCTAGTCATCACTCGGCGATATGGATCGCCGACTAACCGGACGGAGGCGCTCCTATAACTCTAGGATAGACCCCTAACTCTAAAACAAGCATGCAACAAACAAACAAACAAACATCTTATCAAAAGAAACTCCTAACTCTAAAAAACTCTCTATCTAGGAGAAACTCCTAACTCTAGAGGAAGATCTTTTGAAAATGAGGTTTTAAAGGTTTGCTTATTCAAAAAGATTTAAAATGTTATTTACAAAAGTTTGGCTGGACTTGGGATATAAATCCCAAGCTGCACTACGTACCTCGTGGAAGAGGATCAAGCCAACGTAGTTCGAAACGAACTCTCCTAATTAAAACTTAACAATCCAAAAGATTTAAGGTTTTTAATGTTTTTCAAATGTTTTTGACATTTTTAAAGTTTTCAATGTTTTTAACATTTTTAAAGTTTTCAAATGTTTTTGAATTTTGAATTTCTGATGTTTTTGGATTTTAAAATATTCCAATGCTTTTGGATTCTTAAATGTTTTCACTCTTCAAGGGGACACGCAAGCATAACCACAAACTAGGGCAAAGCCCTAAATCAAAAGGGAAAACCCCGAACAAACAACAAGCGTCTCAAAGAGACGAACCACAACACGTAAAGAAGTGTCCCAAGAACAGAGAAAACAAATCTAATATCTCAAACAAGCAAAGCTCTAATAAGACTGAGTTAGTCTCTAATCAAAGAAGAACGGCGACAACACTAAGGAGAAACTCCCAACTAATAATAGTATCAAAAGCGAGGGTAAATGAGTCAAAAACTCTCTAAAAAAATCGATAAAAGAATGAATCAGTCAAAGACTCTCTAATAATACTCCTAAAAGGACAAATGAGTCAAGGACTCTCTAATAATAGCACCTAAAGGACGAATGAGTCAAAGACTCTCTAATAAAGCCACTAAAAGACAAATGAGTCAAAGACTTTCTAACACTCTATAAGGGGGACAAATAAAACATAGCATGTCTCTTAGCGCAAAAGGGAGACAAACATGGGAGGTTCTATAAATGAGACACTTTATGCCTCTTATGGGTACCTCTCTATTACAACTAAAGTTAAATCTCTAAAGGGGAGGCCCTAAACAATGAGGCTTGTTCCCAGAGGGGAGCTGCCTAACAAGACAACCATGTCTCCTAAAAAGGACCTCACTAATGAGACCACAATGTCTTCTAAATGAGGGAAAAGATCTATCTAAAGGTGTCTAAAAAGCTTGGAAAGTCCACTAAGTAGAGAGGGGAACACTACTTGGACTAAGCAAGTCCCCTAAGGCTAGGCTTGGGCTAGCGCCTTCATTGCCCCTCGCAATGATACGCAAGGTCACGGTGACTAAAAATACCATGTGTAGACACCCCATTTTGACCGAACCCTAATTTTCAAAATCGAATAAAATTCCGAAGTCGACCAGGTGCCTTAAAGTCATCCTGAGTCACGAAAGATTGATCCTTCTGTAAATTCGGGAGGGCAGAAGAGGGGTGCGTTATCAAAGATGTGTGTGCCAATACCAACCTCGCGTTTAGCAAAAAGGAGCGATATATTTGTCCCTTTTTGTTTTACTTGGGACAGCCTACTCAAGTGCAAAAAAAGAAGAAATAAAGTGCAAGATGGGGGTTGTCCATTGAAGAAATGGGGCAAAAATATATCATTTCCCACTATAAAGGGCCCAACAAATTAGGGTTTGGGGGGCTTTTTCTCATTTTTGAGAAAAGAGGGAGAGAGAGAAAGAGCCGCAAGAGAGAGTGGAGAAGGGGCGAATTTCTGCAGCCGAAGGGAGAAAAGGGAGAGAAAAAAAAAATTTCTCTCATTTGCAGAGAGCAGAAGGAAGAAGAAGAAGAAGAAGAAAACCCTCTTCTCCGGCTTGGTTTCCCACCAGAAATCCGTCAAAACCCCATTCACCATCATCTTCTCAACCCAACTTCGTCTTCTCCGGTGGCTCCCACCGGAATCCGGCAACCTACATCCCTCCACCACTTCCACCGGCCACCCCATACCCAAGCCACCACCGAACCCTTGGAATCTGTCCACCTCCGACCACCACCTTCCTTCTTCCACCACCGGCCACCTCCATTAAAACCCACCCCCATCGGTTACCCATCTCCATCACAACCACCGACCCTCACATCTGTTCCAACCCTCACCTCTGTTTCAACCCCTCTTCAATTCTTGCCCAAACCCACATAAAAATCTCTCACCTCCATCTTCCAACATCATCTCCTCCACCTTCTCTGCCACCATCTCCGGTCAGCTACTTCTGACCACCATCTCCAACCTTCATCTTCCAAACCCATCTCACCTGTTTTCATATAAAAACCATCTTCACCACCGATTCAGACCGGAATCCGGCTACCTCCAACCGACCGCCACCTCCACTCCCACCTTGAATCCGACCCAAACCCACTTCAAACCCTTACCCAAAACCCATTCTTCTTCCCACCACAACTACCCCCATTTTCACCTATACACAGAGAGAAAAATAGAGCAGAGGAGAGAATCACCAAACCCTAACCCATCTTTGTCTTCTCCGACGAGATTCCGGTCAGAATCCGGCCAGTCTCCGGTTATTTTCCACCTCCTCATTCCACCTACCTCTATACTTCTCCCATTTTCGGCGTATGATCGGAATGAGCCGGATTGCTATTGCTCCATTCTGGCGCAGATTTTAGGGGGCGGGAGTTTCATTTCATTTTGGAGGTTTCTAAGTTTCGCTGACAATTCAATCAAATTTTATCGCATTCGAGCATCATTTCCAACAATTTTCTACTAATTCTGGTGATATTCACGATCTCCGGCAGCTCATTTCCGGTGGCTGGCCAGCCATCGCTCATCACTGTATCACACCCAAGAAGAGGTAATCGCCAGCTTACTTTATCTTTTGATCAAGTTCATTCGAATGAATTGTGTTAGTCATGGCTTGCTTCGATGTTCTTTGATTCCCTAACTTGCTGCTCTTCATGTTGATTTCTATTGGAAATTTGCCCTTCATTTTTTATCTTAACGCAAAGACAGTAGCAGGGTTTGTTTGATCTTATTTTTAATTGAAAAGGAAGAATAATGGAGCTTGGTCTTTGGGGTAATGGTAAAGTCGCATCTGTTTGAAGGGTAGATTCATTTTTTATTTTTATTTTTGTGAAGATATAACTTTCATTTTTAGTGCTTTGTTGGATTATCTGTGTTCCTCTTCTCGTTAGGAAATCATCACTATCCATCAGACTTTGTCCTGATACAAATTCGTGTTTCCTCATTTATCCTTGTGCTATGATTGCCTTGGAGATGTTCAATTCATCTTCTCCCTTAGTGCATTAGCTTTATGGATTCTCAAGACAATTTCTTGATTCCCTAAATTCTTTGTTGGTTATCTTTGATATAAAGTGTTTGGACAAAGCAAATGGGGTTTTCTTTCTTTTAGAAACTTGAGCCCGAGTGTACCTTACTGTTGCACTTTTGGAGTGGCCATCGGTTCTTACATTTTGAAGTCTTGCTTACGCATGTATGTTTGAGCTGCCATGTGCTATAGGTGTACTGTTTATTGGACATATGCACTAAATTTTGCTGGTGATGTATTGGCACCTAAGATCATAATTCAATCATGTTTTGAGAATGGAAACGTGCTATAAGGTATTTTTTGTAGAATTTCGCATGATTTAACAAGGGACTAAACCTTGTCTTCCCAAGCAATTCTCCCTAAGTTTCGCAGGAAATAATATCAATCAAACCATCCGTTGTTGAATATATGATTCTCGGATATACTTTTGGGACAAGTTTCATTTTCCTTTTGGTCCTTGATCTGGGAGGGGGGGCTTAATTCTTTACTTTAGTTTGATTTGGATTTGAGGCTCTTAGCATTTATATTTGATGGAGATGTCTCTTTTCTTGAAAATTGGTTTGTATCCCCATGTTTCTACAATGATATTAGCCCGCACACTCAGAGCCCCTCCCCCCTCTTCTCTTCTTCTCCTATGCTCCCATTTTCTAATATTTGATTGAGGTTAGCTTGCCTTTTAATTCTTCCTGAGCTGTCCGTGGGAGCTTCTTCTTAAGTGATTACTGGGGCATTTGGAAATTCTTCTATTGTCAAAGGGCAGGGCAGGATAGTGCAGTTATGGGAACAAAGCAGTGATGATGCCATTTCAACATAGGCAACTCACATTCACAGCGCTTTGTTTCGGGATTGTCAATGGTGTTTCAAGAGCCACCTCTTACCATTCTTACCTCTTACAATTCTTGTCATTTTTTCCTTCTATAAGATTCTTATAGGGTTCAGGGTTCTATCTTGTCTTCTTTCGGGAATACTCTCTTCATGTTCCTTCAGGATTCCCTTTGCACTTCAAGATCTCATCGATTTTGAGAATACTTTATCGGGTTCGGCGATGACGGAATATTTCTTGAGCCAACCCCTTTGCCCTTCTTATCATTTTTTCCATTTTTGGGTCTTCGCAGGGTTTGAGGGGTTTCCTTTCTTTCCGGGTCTATTCTTCGCGCGTTCCTCGGGACTCCCTTTGCATTTCAGGATCTCATCGATTTTAGGAATACCTTGTCGGGTCCGGGCGATGAAGGCGATAGCCCAAGCCCATCTTTAGGGGACTCGCTCAATCCAAGTAGCGCTCCCCTCTTTTGTTTAGTAGTCCTACCCAACCTTTTGGATTTCTTTTAACCTTTAAAAAAAAAAAAAAAAGAGAACCCTTCTCTGGGCAATGATAAGGTTACTTGGAGCCCGTCTTTGTGTTTTGTGGCTCACCATTTTTTTTGCACTTGAATCTGCACAAGTTGATGCCCCCTGTTATGCACCAAAGTTTATAAAAATCAGAAATATCATTGCATGCACTTGTACCTTTTGTTAAAAATTTAAGATTCTTCTTCTATGTTAAGTTTTGAGTTAGGTTCTGAAGATGAATGGACTGTTCAGGTGAGATTATCTCAAAGCTCCTTATACTCATTCCTTTTTATTTAAATATATTGTTTAATAGGAAGAAGGAGATCAGATGACTACTCTATTCGATATTATCGACATGAGTACTGTCTGATTTCAAGGCGGGATATAGAAATATTATCATGTGTATTATGATATCAGATGATTACTTTAGCATCATCTGATTTCATCCCCATATTGGGGTGGTGTTTGTGGTTGGCATAGAAGTGTTTGATATTGTTTTCTTTTTACTTTATTAGGCTATCCAGCGGCTGGTATGGACTAATAAATGTTGTTTATCATTTTATGATTGCTATAGATTGTGTATTTTTTTATTATTGAAAATTCTTCTTTGCTTAGCACTTGATTTATTTTTATAAGAATAGAATGGAATTTGCGATCATCTGGTAGCCTTTTCTTCTCTCTTTGATAGACTAACACAGTCTTATAGATTTCTGTTAAATTTCTTTAGGTACTAGAATCTCCTCTCATTGCGAGGGCGATGAAGGCGCTAGCCCAAGCCCATCCTTAGGGGACTTGCTCAGTCCAAGTAGCATACCCCTCCTTTGTATATTGGAGACTTGCCCAGTCTCATTCTCTTGCTAAACCTCCTCTTTGTGCGTCGTTTGGTTTTGGGAGAACACCCTACTCAGCTTGGCAGCATACCCCTACCCTTATGGGTATTGGGTTGTACATTTGTTGCACCCTAGGGCTAGGTAGCTGTCCGGCCCGGCTGGGTGTTTTACCTTTGCCAAACATGCACAGGGTCTCTTATTCCTTTTTACATCATTTGTGTCTCGGAGACAAGCCTTGTCTCATGTAGAGAGTTTCCCTTTTAGGAGGCTTACCTAGCCTCATGTTAGAGCGGCCTCCTCTTTTAGAGCGAGTCTTTGACTTGGTAGTGTTATTAGAGAGTCTCTGACTCATTTGTACTCCCTCCCTAGTGTTATTAGTTAGGAGTTTTTTCCATTAGAGACTAACTCAGTCATATAGAGCCTTCCTTGCTTAGGATCTTAGATTGTTTTCTCTGTTCTTGGGGCACTATCTTTCTTGTTGTGGTTTGTCTCTTTGAGACGCCAGTTTCTTGTTGTGGATCGTCTCTTTGAGGCGTTAGTTGCTTATTCGGGGTTTCCCCTTTTGCTTTAGGGCTTTGCCCTAGTTTGTGGTTGTTCTTGCGTGTTCCCTTTAAGATTGAAAACATTTGAAGGTTTAGAGCATTGGAAAAGCTTTAAAATCCAAAAAACATTAGAAATTTAAAGCTCAAAAACATTTGAAAACTTGAAAAATATCAAAAACATTTGAAAACATAAAAAACCTTAAAAAAAATCTGAAGTGTTGAGTGTTTCTTTTAGAAGCGTAGTTTGAGAGTTCGTTTCGAACTACGTTGGCTTGATCCTCTTCCACGAGGTACGTAGTGCAGCTTGAGATTCTTATCTCAGGTCCAGCCAAACTTTGTAAATAAATCATTTAACCCTTTTAAAAATACCAAAAATCTTCCTCTAGAGTTAGGACTTTGTCCTAGATAGAGAGTTTTAGAGTTAGGAGTTTGTCTTTGATTTGTTGTGTGCTTGTTTGTGCTTGTTTTAGAGTTAGGGGTTTGTCCTAGAGTTATAGGAGCGCCTCCGTCCGGTCAGTTGGCGATTCACATCACCGACTGATGGCTAGGTCTAAGATGCGTTAGTGATCCCATTGTTTTCCTTAGGACGCACAGCCTAGTTACACATAGGTTGTAGGAACCACCTGCATTAGCCTAGGGCTAACCTGCATTTAGTTAGGGCATGTAGGGTGTCCTAAAATCCACAATTCACTGGAACTTAAATAATCGTTTAAGAAGCTTTAATAATTAGTCCGGTCTTCTAGATCGAGTCTAAGATAGAGGTCTAGGTGTCTTGGGCATCCTAGCTTAGAATAGGCGCGAAGAACTACGTTGCCTTGATTCTTGTGGAGGCGGGGATACGTAGGCTTCTTTGGATGAACATAAGACCATCCAAGGACTCGGGCTAATTCGTTTAGAGTCTTAGGATTGATTGTTTTGTTATTGTATGTTTTGATGTGTTTTCTTATTTTCTTGTACTGACCCTATACCTTTAGATGTAGCTTGCATGTGTTTGCACACCAGAACTTAGACACCAGTTAGGTATGTCACTCATAACCTAGCTGTGCTTAGGTGGCAGTTATTTCGGTGCTTTGGTGTGTGCTTATTTTCATCTCCGAGACATGCATGATTAGATAGACGTTTTCTCGGAGATGTGTGTTCCCATTTCACATGATTTTTGCCTAAAACTCTTCAAAGTTAATAATAAATGGCATAAGATACCAAGTGGTCGCACTCGGGCGAATTGGGGGTGCTCATCGGACCTTCTCCATTCGTCACCAGGCACGGACCTTTTGTATCTCTGGTTATCCATTGCAAACAGAGCATTTGTTTTTGGTTCCATGGCGTGTCCATGGATGGCGACTCTGAGTTATTTTTAGGTACATCTCGGTTTCGAGCCTTGGCTCCTGATCAGGATGTATCTCATTCGTTTTGTATCGCCACTCATGCTATGCTGTGGGGGTGGCACCGTTTCGAGAGTTCCTCGGTAGAGCTCTCTTTCGTTGTGGAGATCTTAGAGGATTGCAGGGGGACCTCGCGTCCCTCGTCGCACTCGTCCTCTCAGGATCGGGGTCCACACCATGCTAGTCTTCTACCTATAAGGGCGCCCCGCAAATGAGGCTATACAAGCCTCCCAAGAGGGGGAAATTCTAAAGCATATGCTCCTAAATTTTTATCAATAGAGAAACAAAATTAAAGGGCAAACAAAGATTGCGCTGTGCAGATATGTCACACACTGACCATGTTAATAAAGCCAACAACAATCATGCTCAACAGTAAATAATATCATTAACTTGTGCTCTAAATTGATGGACTCGCCTAATGCAAGGGTATGGGTAATGACAGCAGCCACACTCCCATCACAACATTTAAGGGTTGCCATTATCAAAGAGGTATGGGTTACCATTAGCAAAATAGTGTGGGGCTGCCATTATAAAAAAGGTTAGGGCTGCCATTAACAAAATACTGTGTGGGCTGCCATTATCAACTATGTGAGGAGTGTGAAGGCTGCAAAGCTAGCTCAATTTGGGTTCTCGAATGTAGTGAATCTAAATTTCAATGAGACCAAGAACTTGAAATAAGAGAAGCAGATTGAATACAAGCAGTTCTAAAAATAATTATTTAGATTAACAGAATTAAGAGCAAGGACCTAAACACCATAAAGGTTGCATGTTCTTTTCAGGGCAGATCTACACTATTCAAACACTCATTAAGACAAATCCAAAATAAGAGATTTACTGTCATGTTGCCATTCCAAGTATAAAACTATTTAAGCAAGCAATCAACTGAAAACAACAAATTAATTTACCAACGAAAAGTATATGAAGGAGAAATCATGGTTCAGGCTGAGCAATTGATGAATGCATTTAGTTCGCACAAAATGGGATTAGAAATCCAATCACTAGTACAATTCTCGAAAAAAAAATTTCACAAGACAGGGATTATATGAGAAAATCTAACTATACAGATGAGAGAATGACATAAAAATCTGAAATCATATGAAATTCTGAACATGGGATATGAATGAACTAATCAAATATTTTGGTAAAACCAACATCATTGCAGCCATGCGCCTGTGTTACTCAAAGTGGCATTGAAATCAAACGGCATTAGAGTTGGAAACATGACCCACAAACAATATATGATATCACTTTGGAACAGTATTATTAGATTCAAATGCAATTATCCATCCATTTTTCTAAAAGACCAAACTTTCTATCATTTCAGCTGGGTAAGGAAATGATGCTGATACTACCATATTTTGACAAAGGCACTGAGGCACCTTGTCTTCCAATTGCTTCTGTGTTAATATCAGCAACTTATAACAGACCTTACTCTAAGCTGGGCGGATTTCTTCATACTAACCATTCACAACTGATCAAAATATCCAACAGAGTTACAAAAATATTGCTCCAAATCATCAAGAATTTTTAATTAGACAATCTAAAATGACGGAGAATTCCATATCATTATTAATAGTTGACAATGTGAATGCATAAAGATTTCCCATCCCATAATCATTCTAACAGGACTATCATGATTATGTGCTCTATATTCAAATTTACCTAGGGTAACAAACCAAGCTCTGAAAAATACATGCACACAGTAGCTTTTCTACTCTCTCTAAACAAAATCATAATCATAAGCTATCAATTAATCGCTAAGGAAATCCACTATGCGTAATGATAAATTTCTAAAAATTTCCAAATAGAATTACAATTTTAAACACATCAAGAGAGAAGTACAGCCAATTCCAAGCAAATCATAACCTCCATAAGCGAATTCCTAGAGAACTACAGATCTTGAAGTAGCAGCTATAAGCTTCACACAGAGAAAACAATCATACACTAATGAATGAGTTTTCAAAAGACATTTCCATAAAACATGAATGATTACTACTAATTCTCGATCAAGATAATAGCCTCATACAAACAACTACCCATTCCAAGAAGATTATTATAGATCTCAAATAAAATCATGATCGCGCACCATTGAACAATCATCAACGGCAAAAACATCATAATCTAATGAACATAAAAGATCACTATGCATTTAAAGCAAAATCATCTTCTATGTAAAATCCGTGAGCATCACAAAGAAAGCGCTTCAAATCATATCACCAAGTTTCATCAAATTCCGAGCAAATTAATTAATTAAGAACAAGGATGAGCATTTACTTGCTAATTGAAGATGAAAACGCTATAAGGGATCAAATCCACTCCCTCTTTCAGATCTACAAAAAATAGGAAGGAAGATGACGACGATGATGGTCGATGATTGATCTCCCTTCTTTACCAAAATTTTGTATTTGACGATCACCACGGCAAAGCTTCACACGCTCAGATCTGAGTTATGTGCGTTCAAATCCAATGCCCGGAGTAAAGAAAATTGAAGATCGAAAATCAGAAAGCTCGAGATCTTAGCTTTGAGGCCTTGAATCTAGGGTTTCAAGGTCGAAGACGAAGAAGAAACCGATCAGAGAAGGTGAAGATCGATGAGATCCAAGGTTGATTGCAGGTAAAACTTATATCTAATGTTTTATAAGAAGGAAAAATCGAATCTGCACAAGATAAGTTCAGCTTTGGGGTTTATAATGAAGAAAAGCAATTTGGATGAAGAATCATAAGAAGGAAAAAGACAAAATCTCTCAGCCGAAGATTCGGCAAGCTTGCCGGAGAATATCGCCTGAGAAGATGATGAAATCGGCAAAGGTTCGAAGAATTTGGGGGTTTTTCTCTTCTCAGATCTATCTCTCCCTCTCAAAATTTTTCAACGAAAAATGAAATTCTCTTGATGAGATTTTCTTGAATTCAAAGAGGTAAAACAATAGATCAAGCAAGGTAAAATAAGAATCTAAAAGCTAATGAACAAGAAACTAAAGAAAATGTGCAGATCTGAAGAAATTTTAACAAGAAAAGATCTGGAACGAGAATAGAACAAGTAGATCTGGATTTTGATAGGTAATGAAAGGAAAGATGATGATGAAAGAAAAAGAAAAAAACAATCTAAGCTATGTAGATTGCCAGAATTCCTATAGGCTTACCAGAGGCAACTTATGACCGGAGAAGATTGCCGGAATCTCGATCGAAGAAAAGGAAACTTGATCGGAGAGAAAATGAGTTTTCTCGCTCTCTCTCTCTCTCTCTCTCTCTCTCTCTCTCTCTCTCTCTCTTTTCTCTGTTTTTCCACGAGAATGAACAGTACCTCTCTTTCCCTTTGATTTTTTTTATATGCCAAAAATAAAGCCGATATCCGCACCCTCACTTGATGAGGCGCGTGGAAAATGATAATGCGCGCCCGCCATTTTTGTCCTATATGGCCCGGGCGCGACCTTCGCAGGATAAATGCACCCCCTTCTCAACTGGATACTTCTTGCTGCGGCTAAATCACCCCCCTTTTGGTTCGCAGTACACTCCTTACATCGCTCGTCTTATTTGACAAATCGGGTCGGATTTTGATGAAATTTGGCGGGGGCCTTGGTGAGACCCTACCCTAACTTGTAATGCAATTTGGGATCCTAGCTTCGTGATTGGATGGGGTTTCGCACAAACATAGCGAACTTGGGTCCGGTCAAAATGGGGTGTCTACATATATCTCTGGTTATCCGTAGGAACAGAGCATAGTATGTGATCCATGGCCCACTTCCTTGGATGACGACTCTTCTTTGTTTAAGGTACGCCTCGAATCTGGGCTAGTCCCCGAATCAAGAGGTATCTCCCTTTGTATCGCCACTCATGCTGTGAGAGGCACATTCTTTCAAGAGTTCCTTGGTAGAGCTCTCCATTCACGTGGATGATATGTAGAGAGACTTCTGTCTTGTGTGGGGGCTCGTCCCCCGCCTCTCTCGGATCGGGGTCCACAGGATGACGACTCTGCTGGACACACAGTTTTACAACTCAGATGTAAAAATGTGCTGGCGACTCTGATGTGGGTCTCTTACCAAATCAGAATACACGTTTTACAACTCTAAAGCTCAACCTTCAATCGGTTTACAAGTGGGTACACACAGTAATATTTCTTGGTCGTGGGTTTATCTTCCAAGAATTCGTTTGGGCGTGAATAGCACCAAAAATTTTGTTCGGCCGTGGGGGTACAAAACCCATCTCAACTTCCATTGCTGTTTACTATTTTTGGGTACAAAACTTGCATATTATAAACTATCGAATCCTTGTTTGGGTAAAAAACCCGTCTACGTGTTCTTCTTGGCAAAACTCCCACAAACAAAGTTTCTGGGCGTGGGTTTTTTAACTCCTTCGAACAAGGTTTTTGGCTGTGGGTTATTCTTCCACAGCAATCGTTTTGGATGTGATTTTGACTCCCTTTTGCCGCCGGTTCTTGGAGCTCAAGTTGGATTCGGTTCTTGATTTCAACTTGGATTGGGCTCTCATGATTCGCCAATCAGGTGCATTATTTCCAATTGTATTTTCTCTACAAATATACAATGGATAAGAATGGTATGCCTTTTGAGCTGATCAAACTTCAATCGTTCGGGGGATCTGAATTTAATTCATGAAAGCAAAAGACTCAATTCGGTCTAAAATATGTGAATTGTTTTTACACCGTTTTGAGTACCTTTGCTGATACGGTTGAAGAAGTTGATGAATCTCAATGGCTTAGAGATGAGGATTTATGCAAAGACTACTTGTTAAATTGTCTTTCCGACCGTTTTGCAGAAACCTATAGTAAATTAAATAATGAGAAAATTGCAATCTGTGATTCGTTTCTTGTGGGTGCAATCATATATAAACTATGATCTGCATGGCACTCTTTCAAAACCGAGATGTATCGAAAAAATGTACAAGTGGGTGTGGACCCCGATCCGAGAGAGGCGGGGGGACGAGCCCCCAGAAAGTCTCTAGATCATCCACGTGAAGGAGAGGTCCACTAAGGAACTCTCGAAAGAGTGCCCCTCACAGCATGAGTGGCGATGTAAAGTGAGATACCTCTCGATTCGGGGACTAGCCAGGATTCGAAGCGTACCTTAAAGAAAGAAAGAGTCACCATCCAAGGAAGTAGGCCCTGGATCCCATGCTGTGCTCTGTCGCAACAGATAACCAGAGATACAAAAGGTCTGTGCCTAATGACGAATGGGGAAGGGGTTAGGTGCCCCCAATTCGCCCAAGTGCAAGCACATTATCTCTTATGCCATTTATTATTAACCTTGAAGAGTTTTGGGCAAAAATCATATGAAATGGGAGCGAATATCCCCGAGATAACGTCTAGCTAATCATGCATGTCTCGGAGAGGAATAATAAACACACACAAAGGAAATGAAGGGCATGTCACCTAAGAATAGCTAGGTTATGAGTGTCATGCCTAATTAGTGTCTAAGTTCTGATGGGCAAACACATGCATGCTACAGCTAAAGGTATAAAGTCTGTACATGAAAGTAAGAAAACACAGCAAAACACACAACATGACAAACCCTAGACTCTAATGTGAGACTTGACTCGGACCAAGACGGCCATCCATCCCGGCTGCTATACGTATCCCGGCCTCGGGAAGAATCAGAATCAACGTAGTTCGCGGCTTATTCTAAACTACAATGCTTAACCCTCTAGGACCGCTATCCTAGACTCAATCAACTAGACCTGACTAGTTTTTTAAAGCTTCTTGCGTCATTACTTAAGTTCAAGTGAATGGTAATTTTTAGGACTCCCTATATGCCCTAACTAATGCAAGTGGACCCTACACCCTATGTGTGACTAGGCTTTGCTTCCTAAGAAAAACCATGGGCTATCTAAGTGCGTTCTAGTCTAGCCATCGGCTCGACTAAGTGTCTAACCGACCACGACTTGAGGCCTCCTAACTCTAGGGACACTCACACGACCAGACACACAAAGCAACAACCTATGCAGGACAGACTCCTAACTCTAAGATACCCTAAATGTCTAAGACAGACTCCTAACTCTATGGGAAGATCTTTTTGAAAATGGTTTGTAAGGTTGTTTTTGAAGAATTTTTGTTTTTGAAGAATATTTGGAATGTTTATTTTGAAAGGTTTTGGGCTTATTTACTTACAAAATAGTGAGAAATATTTGCAAAATGGTGACTGGACTCAGAATGCCTGCTGCATACCTGAGCTGCCTACGTACCCCTCAGCTAGGGATCAAGCCATCCGTAGTTCGGACTTCTTCTAAACTACGAAGCCTAGGAACATGCAAAGACTGACTCTGAAAGATGGAAGGACGGAATCTTAAACTTTATGAAGGGATATGACCGAATCCTAAACTCTATAAGGGATAGGACAGACTCCTAAACTCTATAGGGGGGAGGACAGACTCCTGAACTCTATGACGGTAGGATAGATTCCTAAACTCTGCAAAGGTAGGACAGACTCCTAACTCTGAGAAAAGTAGGACAGAATCCTAAACTCTATAGAGGTAGGACAGACTCCTAAACTCTATAGGGGTTGGACAGACTCTTAACTCTTTATGAAGGTAGGACGGATTCCTAAACCCTATGAATGACCCTAAAAGGAAGAAATCCCTTAACCTGCGAAAGCTCTAAGGCAGGAAGGGAAGGGGTTGGCTCAAGAAGCATTCCTTCATAGCCGAAACCCGAGGGGGGGATTTTTACCCTAGAAGAGGTCGTTCAAATGCGGATATTCTTATACCAAGGGTTGGATCCATAGTCTTATTATCGAATCGATATTTAAGAAACTAAAACTCATGGAGAAAATTTAAGAAATTGGAGGCGTACCTAATCATGGGTGAAGTTAGCCTAAAAACAGCTAACCCGAGATATCAAACAATAGGATTATTCTCAAGTGACGAAATAGGGATACCAAGTACTCAAATATGACTCCGAAAACTGTAAAGGTCGACCTCTTGTTCCAAAATTCCCTATTAGTACCAACCAAACTAAAAAAAGAAACAATATGAATGCCAATCTCTAAACAAAATTGAAGAATAGCGTAAATTCCAGACCCTGAATCAAATGAAATTAATAGGGTTGCTTACATGTAAGCCCAAAGTGAACCATAAACCCTAAGACAAATTACTGAATGGGTTTGAACAGCATAATGAATAGCCAGCTATGGAATAACTAATGGATTGTCTGAGGGAAGATAACTCAGATCTAATGAGTGCAGAGTTTAAGCAAAGTCATACGCTACATGCTGTAAATCAATATAGCATTTCCATCAAATAAGAGAAGTGCAATTCCACTTCAACATGAAGAACTTCCTGACACGTGCATCAGAGCTATAAATGCACATTCAATCAAAACACTTGACATATGCATAGGGCCTTCACGCACGTCTCAACAACACTTGGCATGCATACATTATAATACCCTTCGCTAAAGTGAAATCCTCCTGAATTCCACTAACCCAAATGAGCCCAAACAGTGAATTCCCGAATTGGCAAATCCAAACAGGGCACCTTCCGATTCCAACCACAATACAAGTAAAAGCCTTGTTATAAGGAAATGAAGGCCAACAAATCATCCCTTGCAATAATACCTTGAATTAATAGCTCGTGTATTTTGCTTCCAAAGTCCACAGGCAATACAATTGGTCATAAGATGCATAGTATATCTTCTAAGACTATTGAACTCAAGCAGTATAAGAAATCAAGAATGTAAAGAGGCATTAGCATTTTGCTGCCTATCTATGAAATAGGCCAATGACATCAATATTATTAGCATTTCCCTTAAAGAATATCACAGTCTCTATAAATGTCTAGATAGGAAATCATTTGGAATAGAGAAAACAGGCTGAGTTTGCCATTTAACCAGAAATCAAAGCATTTTACCAAGGAAATTAAAAGACAAGGAAAAGGTTACCGGGTTGGGACGGCCTCGGATCGCCTTTGTCGGAGCTCTTTGACAGAGAACCAATTCCCACAATGTCAAAGGCAAAATTTGCGAAGCGAAAATCAGGTTGACGGCCGACGAAGATGAGCCGCCGACCCCTATCTCTCTTCCTCCTCCGCTCAGATTTGGCTCAAGCACAATAGAAGCTATGTGGATCGAAGCCACACGAAAATTTTCGGAATATGATGACCAAATCCTTGGTCCTCTCTTCTTATTCCTGAACAGGGAAATTGATCTTTGATTGAGATAGAGATGGGAGTGAGAGAGCAGAGATGGGTTGTGAAGGTGGGAGTATCGGCTTTGCTTACATGGGTTTAGAGGTGATAGGATTTGGGGAATTGATAGTGATAGGGATGAAGGAAAAGAGGGCGGTGGTCGGATCTTTGCCCCTCCGTGCAAAATGCAGCTCCAAGAAAACCCCTTTCTTCTTCTTCTTCTTCTTCTTCTTATTCTTTTACAAATCTCAGAGAAATAAAAGTCAAAATAGAGATGAGAAGTGAAGAGACCGATTGATGGGGGTGCTAGGATCTAACTGGTGGAGAAATGGCCGAAATTAATGAAGGTGTTGGTGACCGGATTCCGGCAGGATCGCCGGAATCAATGACTGTAGAGGTGAAAACTAGAAATGGGTTTGCAGAAAATGGGGTTTAAGAGGAGATGAAGATGGGTTTCAAGGGGATGGCTGAGAGAAGTGAAGAGGGTTTGAAGATGAAAATTGAAGTGGGTTTTGATGAAATGGGTTTGGTGGTGGATGGGGATCGGAGATGGAGGTGATGAGGAGATGAAGCTGAAATGGGTTTGGGGGGGAATGGCAGAGGATGGAGAAGATGGCTGAGGAAAATGGTGGTAGAACCGATGATGATGGTGGAGATGGTTGTATAAATCTGGCCGGATTTAATGGAGTTCTTGGTCGGAGCTATGCCGGAACGACCGGAGAGTGAAGAAAAAATGGAGAAAATACGGTGGAAGAAGGGGTTTAATGGGGTATGGTGGCTGAGATGGCAGTGGAAGATGGGTGTGGGCTCGCCGGATTCCGGTGAGGATGACCGGAGAAGATGTCTATTCGAAACCCATTTTTCTTCTTTTTTCTGCTGCTCTTTCTCTCTCACCCTCTCTCTCTCTGTTAAATGAAGAAATGGAAATGGGGAAAAATGATGTGGGATGGGGTTTTGAAGTGGGTAGAAATGGGGTGGAGGATTTGGGTTTAATGGTGGAGGTTGGCTGAGATGGCGGTGGAAGATGGGTGTGGCCAGCAATGGTGGAGGCACGGCCGGAGTTGGGAGAGGTGGTGGTGGAGGATAGCTGAGAATGGAAGAAAGGAAGAAAAAGAAGGTGGAGATGGTGGTGGTGAGTGGAGCTTGGGCTCCCTTTCTCTCCCTCTCTCTCTCTTAGTTTTCTCTGCAAAAATGAGGCCTCTCTGTTTTCTTTGAAAAAAACCCCTTTCTCTCTCTCTGGTTGCTTTTTATAACCGAGATATTTTCATGGGTATGATCCTAGCCATTCATTGCAAAGCCCATGTGTCTTGTATAATTTCAACCCTTGATCTCTTCCTTTGTCTTTACAAACCCTAGTAAAAAATCTTTTTCTCACCTCATCCTACCCACACACTTTCCTTGTTGATCCTATGGCTTAGAATTATTACTTCCCAAGCAAGCAATGAGAACATCCAAGAGTACCCTTAAAGATGGGTTGATTTTCTTCTTGCCCAACACCTCTATTTTTATTTTTATTAAAGAAGAATGATATACCTGACCCCCCTTTTTGCTCTAGACAGCCCCATCTAGTGTATTTTAACTACTCTTCCCTTTACAGGGGTGGCTCGGGTAGGAAAAGGGTAATAATGAAAAAAGAAATGATAAATTTGACCTCCCATGCACTAGCCTTGGACAGCCACTTTCTAGTGTATTTCACTCTCTTTTTACTCTATTCAGGGGGTGGCTCGGGTAGGAACATCGATCAAAGGGCTTGGCAACAACAGTATTTTTTAGGTTTTTCGGATTTATTTTGCACTTCGAGACCTTATTTAACCTCGGGATTTCATTCGAATACGCGGGTTTAGGGCCTTGTCAAAATGGGGTGTCTACAGTGGGAATGGATGATCTCAAACGATTCATTCGAAACGAAGATGAGAATCAAGCCAGGAATAACTTGGAGATGGTTAGACAACAACAATCTGCTGCTAATGCGGTAACAAGTCCCAAAAGATTTCCTCGAAAATCCAAGTCACCTAAAAGTGCACATCCCAAGTTGGAGGCCAAAAAGATTATCTTTCAGAAAAAGAAGGGCAAGTGCCACAACTGTAGGAAATGGGGTCACTTTGATGCAGATTGTAGGCAACCTAAGAATGTTAAATCTGACACACCACAGAAGAAGCTCATATGATGGTGGGCAGTGGTGAGCCTAAAGGTTTTGTTGCTATGTTGGGCAACGGTAAGGCCAGTACTTCTTCAGACTGGTGGTTAGATACAGGAGCCACTTGTCATGTTTGCAACTCCAATAAATTACTAGTTGATGTTGTTGCCGCGAAAGAGACCGTTATAATGGCTAGTGAAGCAGAGGCAGAGGTGACTCATACTGGTACTGCGAACTTGGTCCTTTCTTCAGGAAAAATACTAACTTTAAAAAATGTTAAGTAGTTCCTGCTATTCAAAAGAATTTAATTTTCATTAGTCTTTTAAACAATGCTAGCATGTGTACTTCTTTTTTGGGTGGTAAAGTAACTTAACTGTTAACTCTTATTGTTTTGGTTGTACTTTCTTAATCGATGGTATATATAGATTGAGTTTAGCAAATGAAACCGTTAGTCAGGTTAGTTCAACTCTTATTGATCCTAAGTTATTACACAGTAGATTGTGACATGTGAACTATAGGAAAATGGTTAAACTTGCTAAAACTTATAAAATACCTTTAAATACATCGATTAAATTTGACAGATGTGAAGTGTGTGCACAAACCAAGATCACTAGAAAACCTTTTCGTTCAGTTTCTAGAAGCACACAACTTCTTGAGTTAATACATTCTGACCTCTGTGACTTTAAAAGTTTCACTACTAGAGGTGATTGGAAGTATTTAATCCCTTTCTAAACGATTTTTCTAGATATTGTCATATTTATCTCATAAAATCGAAAGATGAAGCTTTTGATATGTTTAAAGTTTTCAAGAATCGAGTTGAATTGCAACTGCACTTGAAAATTATGAGATTTAGGAGTAATAGAGGAGGAGAATATACAACGGCAGGGTTCAAGGAATTATGTGCCCCTCAGGACATAATCCTTGAAACTACTACTCCTTACTCGCCTCAATCTAATGGCATAGCTGAACGTAAGAACATGACGTTAACAGAAATGTTAAACTCTATGTTGGCATGCCTAGTTGTTATTGGGGAGAAGCAGCTTTGACTGCAAATCACATCCTGAATTGCCAAAGTCAAAATGCTCCTCCACTCATTATGAGTTATGGCATAAGCATCCTTGTAGATATGATACTCTTAAGACTTGGGGCTGTATTGCTTATGTTAGGATACCAGACCCTAGGAGACTTAAAGTGGGAACTGGAACAAACACTTGTGTTTACCTAGGAGGTGCAGAAGATGATCGATTTTTGGATCTATCAACCAATATGGTTATAGAATCTCGAGATGCAGTTTTCTTTGAGAATAAATTTCTCAGAGATCAGGGTTCGACCATACCAGGCGATACAGAATTGCTGATTAAGTCTGAACCAGTTACTTTTGACACTAGTCCCGATCTTATTCATGAATCAGTTCCTGTAAGAGTTTCTATAAGAGTAGAGTACCCAAAAATTTTGGTGAGGACTTTGTGACCTACCATTTAGAGAATGATCCATTATCTTATAAGGAAGCGATGAGATCTAGGGACTCTTTGTTGTGGGCAGAAGCCATTGATGATGAAATAAGCTCTCTGTTGCAAATTCTAACTTGACAGCTAGTCGATTTGCCAAAAGGAGACATAAATAACATCTTCATCTTAATTGACCAAAATTGAAAATTATCACATTTAAATAAAGGAACACTTTGATGAAAATTTGAAGAATTGGTATTACTTGCCATGTTGCGAACTTACCGAACCTTTGCCGGTGTTTTCTTCAATTCGCCATGGCTTTTCTGCTCTATGAAAATCCCAAGAACTTCTGCTCTGATACCACTTTGTTGAATATGATAAACAAAAATAGATATAACCAATAAGAGAATAGAAGTATTGTTCACGAAAGAAGAGAAATTTACACATTTTCTTCACTGCATCTATTCCATTCATCATAAAATAACTAATACAATAAGCCCTTTATATATAGTTATTGCTTCGTACATTGAATAGCAACACCATATGTTTCCAACTTTATATATAGTTATTGCTTTGTACGTTGAATAGCAACACCATATCTACTTTAATTATTCTAACAACACTTATCACTTGGACTCTTTAAGCTAGGTAAGAATAAACAAACAACTCCTTCACAATGGAAACTCATGACCGACTCAAACTCTAGAAGACTCTAAAGAAAGATAGACTTTGGCTTTAGGTGGCCTATAGACACCCCATTTTCACCAGACCCAGGTTAGTAGTGTTTGTGCGAGACCTCGTCAAATTAGTGGGTTAAAGTCCCGAATTCTATCCTAAGTTGGGTTAGGGTCCCATCGAGGGCCCTGTCAAATCTCATCAAAATCCAAGCATATTTGTCAAATAAGACGAGCGATGCAAGAAGCACAGTACAAGCAATAAGGGGGTTGAATTAATCAAGGCAAGGGCTGTCCGTGGGAAGAAAAGGAGACAAATCTATTCTTTTTACAAAAGGGGGTTGATATAGCTCATTTTCTACGCAACTAATTGGCGCGCCCATCACTATTTGTGCGCCCAGTAATTTTGGACGTGCCAATATCAGTAGCCTTTTCAAGATTATAAAAAAGAAAAATGAAAAAAATCAGAAAAAGAGGGATTTCCCATTTTTCGCTGTAAGCAGAGAGAGAGAGAGAGAGAGAGAGAGAGAGAGAGAGAGGGAGATCGAGATCGGAAAAAGGGGGATTTCCAGATCTTCTCCGGCTAAGCTCGCCGGAGCTCAGATCTGACCGAAGTTTGGTTAGTCTTCATTCGTTTGATATGGATCTCGTAATCTAGAAACCTCCTTTGAAACCCTAACTCTCATTTCTCCTTTTTTTTTCTTCTCTGGGCAGAATTCCGGCGAGAGAAGTTCTGGCCGATCATCGCTTCCTTGGATCCGATTTCCCTCTTCAAATCGGTCCTTGAAGGAGAAATCTCAGATCTGAGATCTCAGATCTGAGAAGTGTGAGGGGAAAGGGGATTTGCAGAGAGGCTTTGAGCAAGATCTGAGAGAGAGAGAGAGAGAGAGAGAGAGAGAGATCTTGCTTTTCTTTTTCTCTCCGATTGTCTTCTCCGATCGGCCATTCCGGTCACTTCACCGGAGCTCCGGCCATTTTTTTTTATTGGACCTTCTCTTTTCTTTGGGTATTATATGAGTTTTCGTTGACATTGCTTAGCTAGAAAACAAGATCAGCTATCTTGTTTTGCTCTTATTTCAAACCCTAACTCCGAATAAGAAGCAATGGAAAATTCTCAAGGGATTAGGCTGTTGATTTGAAAAGCAAGGGCAAAGAGAGATCTGAGCGATTTCGTATCACTTCAAGCTAATATCATCGCTTCTTGGAAATGCAAGTAGATCTTGGTTCAATCCTCTAAAAGAAGGTAATGGCATTTAAACTCTATTTTTTTTATATATAATTTCCATGGTTTGTAACTATTTTCTTCTAGAGATCTACTCAATACTGTGTGATTGAAATTTTCTTTGAATTGGTGCTACTTATCCTCTGCTCTGTGGTTATTTGGCATTTGATGAGGCATTGGGTGAGATGTGGCTGTGGTTGGTTTAGAATCAGTGCGTGAGCTTCAGTAACCTAGAGCAAAGCTCTATTTGGGCATTCATTTTGATGCTTTATAGTCATGGTTGCGTAAAATTTTGATAATCTTGTGTGATCTGCTAATTTCATTTCTATACAATTATCTAAGAAATTTCTGCAGGGTATTGTGTGAATGTGAGATTTTCTCAGGATTTGGGTTGGAAAATATTAAGAATGATGTGCTTATTACAATTGATAGAATGCTTAAGATTCTAATCCCTTGTTTTGCTGAACTCGTGTTTGAATTTCGTTAAAAATAATCATGATCTTTGGTTGCTATCGTTGATGGAATGTTTTAGATTTTTTTTTTCAGAACCCGTAATAAAAGATAAACTGAAAAGGAAAAATGTACATATGTGTGTATCTCTAAGTCTATGTAACCGCACAACTGCTGTTCCTGTAAGTTTATACACCCTTTAGCTTTCATTTATATATATAAATGGACACTATCCCGTTTGAGATATAGCAACTCTCATCAAGTGAAAGAGCTGATTAGTTGATAGTACTGTTGTTTTATGAAAGGAATCAGATGAGATGAAGAGCTAATGTTCTACATAAGAATGATGACATGCTTTAGGTTCATTCTCCTGTTAAGCTCATTTATTTGTTCAGTTGGTTATAGTTCATTGGGAAAAATCCTAAGAATCAGTTGATGGTCTTATGAATACTATATGATAAGGAATGTTATTGCAAATGTTTGATGTTGATGTCATTTCCTCAAGTAATTAGGGGTGAGTTGATAACTGCACAATGATATTTTGATGATGTCACTACCATATTGTTTCACACTCATTAATTGAATTGGGTATTTCACATGAGTGTGTCGTTTTGCTGAACAATCAAATAAAAAGTATGCCTCAAGTTTTGTAGCATCAATATCATTATATGATAATGCAAATGTTACTTTTAGGCAATTGATGTATACATTATCTAGTCTCTTAACAGCCACATGAAATGGGTTTGCCATTGGTTTGTTCTCTGCGATGGAAGGATTATTTGATGACAAATGTTGTTTGGAGTATCCATTGCTGTGATATCATCTTTTATGTGTTTTGGGTATATGGTTTAGGATTATTTCTTTATGGTGCATGTGAGTCCATGTTGTCATTTAATTTTGTGCGTCTCTGCTTGCCTCCATACGAGTAATAGATTTTTGTGGAGGCATTTAAGATCCATGTTTATACTGATTGAGGTTGGATGGTAAATGGTGATTCCATGATAAATGTTATGAGATGGGGTACGTTTGCAAAATAACAGTGATTTACTCCTCTATGTGTTTGGATGTGTAGCTCGTTTTTTCTTTTCCTTTATGTTACATATGGATCCCGGTTATCAGAGTCCTTGCAGGGTCTGTTAGTTACCTTAACCTTTCCTATTCATTGCCTTGGGCAATGATAGCGCTAGCTGGAGCTTGCCTTTTTAGGAAGGCATGCGATGTCTCATTAGGCAATGCTCCTTTGGAGACGAGCCTCATTTAGAGCCTACCCTCGGGGAGGTCACCTTGATCTTGATAGATAATGTACCCATAGGAGGCACGCCTTGCCTCATTTATAGAGCCCCTATTTGGAGACAAGCCTTGTCTCATTTAGAGGGTTTTCATTTTTAGAAGGCTTACCCAGCCTTATATTAGAGCGGTTCCTTTTAGAGAGTCTTTGACTCATTTCTCCTTTAAGTTGTAATATTAGAGCGCATTTGGCTCATTTGTCTTCTTTAGTGTTTTTCATTAGAGAGTCTTTGACTCATTCGTCCTTTGGATGATTTTGCTAGAGAGTCTTTGACTCACTCGTCCTTTAGATAGTGTTATTAGAGAGTCTTTGACTCAGTTGTCTTTAATGGTCTTGCTAGAGAGTCTTCGACTCATTTGTCTTCTTTAGTGGTTTTTATTAGAGAGTCTTGGACTCATTCGTCTTAGGGATGGTGTTATTAGAGAGTCTTCGACTCATTTGTCCTTTTAGTAGTTTTATTAGAGAGTCTTTGACTCATTTCTTTTTCTTAGCGATGTTATTAGCGAGTCTTTGACTCATTTGTTGTTATTAGAGAGTCTTTGACTCATTTGTTCCCTTTAACGGTATTATTAGAGAGTCTTTGACTCATTCGTCTTTGTGGTGGTGTTATTAGAGAGTATTTGGCTCATTTATCCTTTTTAGTGGTATTATTAGAGAGTCCTTGACTCATTTGTCCTTTTAGGAGTGTAATTAGAGAGTCTTTGACTCATTTACGTTCGCTTTTGATAGTGTTTTTAGTTAGGGGATTCCCCTGTTTAGCCCTAGGGTTTTTGCTTTGTATATTCCCTTAGGTCTTTGACCAAAAGGGTGAAAACTCTTTAAAACTTCAAAAAACATTGGAAAAAGTTTTAAAATCCAAAAACATTGAATATTTTAAAACTCAAAAACATTAGAAATTTAAAACATCAAAAACTTTAAAACCGTTAAGTCATTTGAAGTGTTAGGAGAGTTCGATTCGAACTACGTTGGCATGATCCTCTCCTACGAGGTACGTAGCGCAGCTCGGGATTTATATCCCAAGTCCAGCCAAACTTTTGTAAATAACATTTTAAATCTTTTTCTTTGAATAAGCAACCTTTCTAATCTTGTTTTCAAAAGATCTTCCTCTAGAGTTAGGAGTTTCTCCTAGATAGAGAGTTTTAGAGTTAGGTTTTTCTTTTGATAGGTTGTTTGTTTGTTTGTTTGTTGTGCGCTTGTTTTAGAGTTAGGGGTCTGTCCTAGAGTTATAGGATCGCCTCCGTCCGGTCAGTCGGCGATCCACATCGCCGAGTGATGACTAGAGTAGGATACTGTGGACCCCGATCCTGAGAGGACGAGTGCGGCGAGGGACGCGAGATCCCTCTTGCAATCCTCTAAGATCTCCACAATGTGAAGGAGAGCTCTGCCAGGGAACTCTCGAAACGGATGCCACCCTCACAGCATAGCATGAGTGGCGATATAAAAGAAAGAGATATGTCTCGATCCGGAGCCAGGGCTCGAAACCAAGACATATCTGAAATAAACTCAGAGTCGCCATCCATGGACACGCCATGGAACCAAAACAAATGCTCTGTTTGCAATGGATAACCAGAGATACAAAAGGTCCGTGCCTGATGACGAATGGAGAAGGTCCGAAGAGCGCCCCCAATTCGCCCGAGTGCGAACACTTGGTCTCTTATGCCATTTATTATTAACCTCGAAGAGTTTTGGGCAAAAATCATGTGAAATGGGAACGATCCTCAGGAATCGTCTATCTAAGCATGCATTTCCTGAGAATAGAAATAATAAGCACACAAAAAATAAATGAAAGAGGTGTCCCCTAAGCATAGCTAGGTTATGAGTGATATACCTAATGGGTGTCTAAATTCTGATGTGCAAACACATGCATGCTACAGCTAAAGGTATAGTCCTGCGCAAGAAAGTAAGAAAACACAGCAAAATATACAATATAACAAAACAACAAATCCTAAGACTCTAAAGGATTAGCCCGAGTCCTCGGATGGTCTGATGTTCATCCAAAGAAGCCTACGTATCCCCGCCTCCACGAGAATCAAGGCAACGTAGTTCTTCGCACCTATTCTAAACTAGGATGCCTAAGACACCTAGACCTCTATCCTAGACTCGATCTAAAAGACCGGGCTAGTTATTAAAGTTTATTATATGATTATTTAAATTCCAGTGAATTGTAGATTTTAGGACACCCTATATGCCCTAACTAAATGCAGGTTAGCCCTAAGCTAATGCAAACGGTTCCTACAACCTATGTGTAACTAGGCTGTGCGTCCTAAGGAAAACGATGGGATCATTAACGCATCTTAGACCTAGTCATCAGTCAGCGATGTGAATCGCCAACTGACCGGACAGAGGCGCTCCTAGCTAGGACAAACTCCTAACTCTAACACAAACACACAACGAGCACACAACAAAAGACAAACTCCTAACTCTAACACAAACATACGACAAACACACAACAAATAATAGACAAACTCCTAACTCTAAAACTCTCTATCTAGGACAAACTCCTAACTCTAGAGGAAGATCTTATTGAAAACAAGGTTTTGAAGAAAAATGGTTAAAGCATTTATTTACAAAGTTTGGCTGGACTTGGGATATGTATCCCAAGCTGCACTACGTACCTCGTGAAAGAGGATCAAGCCAACGTAGTTCGAAAATCGAACTCGCCTAATACGCTTCTAAAAGAAACACTCAACACTTAAGATTTTTTTAGGTTTTTTATATTTTCAAATGTTTTTGATATTTTTAAAGTTTTCAAATGTTTTTGAGATTTAAATTTCTAATGTTTTTGGATTTTGAAGCTTTTCCAATGCTCAAGACCTTTAAATGTTTTCAATCTTAAAGGGAACACGCAAGTAATACCACAAACTAGGGCAAAGCCCTAAAGCAAAAGGGGAAACCCCGGATAAGCAACTAGCGTCTCAAAGAGACAAACCACAACACGTAAAGAAGTGTCCCAAGAACAGAGAAAACAATCTAAGATCCCAAGCAGGGAAGGCTCTATATGACTGAGTTAGTCTCAAACAAGGATGAATGACAACAAATCTAAAGGCGAACTACTAACTAACACACTAAAAAAAGAAGAGCACAAATGAGTCAGAGACTCACTAAAAACACTACCAAGAAAAGGGGTAAAAATGAATCAAAGACTCGCCAGGAGGAAGGGTTATTCTAACATGAGGCTAGGTAAGCCTCCTAAAGGAAAAACTCTCTACAGGAGACAAGGCTTGTCTCCGAGACACAAATGACGTAAAAAGGAATAAGAGACCCTGTGCATATTTGGCAAAGGTAAAACACCCAACCGGGCCGGACAGCTACCTAGCCCTAGGGTGCAACAAATGTGCGACCCAATACCCATAAGGGTAGGGGTATGAAGCCAAGCCGAGTAGGATGTTCTCCCAAAACCAAACGGCGCACAAAGAGGAGGTTTAGCAAGAGAATGAGACCGGGCGGGTCTAAAAGGAATAAGAGACCTTGTGCATATTTGGCAAAGGTGAAACACCCAGCCGGGCCGGACAGCTACCTAGCCGTAGGGTGCAACAAATGTGCAACCCAATACCCATAAGGGTAGGGGTATGCTGCCAAGCCGAGTAGGGTGTTCTCCCAAAACCAAACGACGCACAAAGTGGAGGTTTAGCAAGAGAATGAGACTGGGTAAGTCTCTTAGACACAGAGGTAGGATAGAGAAAAATGCTAGCAAGACTGGGCAAGTCTCCTATATACAAATGAGGGGTATGCTACTTGGACTGAGCAAGTCCCCTAAGGATGGGCTTGGGCTAGCGCCTTCATCGCCCTCGCAATGAGAGGGGATTCTAGTATCTAAAGAAATTTAACAGAAATCTATAAGACTGTGTTAGTCTATCAAAGAGAGAAGAAAAGGCTACCAGATAATCGCAAATTCCATTTTATTCCTATAAAAATAAATCAAGTGCTAAGCAAAGAAGAATTTTCAATAGAAGAAATATACAATTTATAGCAATCATAAAATGATAAACAACATTAATTAGTCCAGACCAGCCGCTGGATAGCCTAATAAAGTAAAAGAAAACAATATCAAACACTTCTATGCCCAACCACAAACACCACCCCAATATGGGGATGAAATCAGATGATGCTAAAGTAATCATCTGATATCATAATACACATGATAATATTCCTACAAACCGCCTTGAAATCAAACAGTACTCATGTCGATAACATCGAATAGAGTAGTCATCTGATTTCCTTCTTCAATTAAACAATTTATTTAAATAAAAAATAATTAGCCCAGACCAGCCGCTGGGTAGCCTAATGAAATAATAAAAAAAAATGATAAGCTTTCAAGATAGTCTCACCTGAACAAGTCCATTCATCTTCAGAACCTAACTCAGAACTTAACATAAAAGAAGAATGTTAAATTTTCAACAAATTATACAAATGCATGCAATGATATTTCTGATTTTTATAAATTTTGGTGCATAATTCAAGTGCAAAAACGGTGAGCCACAAAACACAAAGACGGGCTCCAAGTAACCTCATCATTGCCCCGAGAAGGGCTCTTTTAAAAAAAATGGTTAAAAGAAATTCAAAAGGTTAGGTAGGCCTACTAAACAAAAGAGGGGAGTGCTACTTGGATTGAGCGAGTCCCCTAAAGATGGGCTTGGGCTAGCGCCTTCATCGCCCTATGATACAAAGACATGAAATCAAACATTGAAGTTTCTAACAAGGTCCTATTTTTTTCTCCTTACGGGCAAGAACTTTGAGAACTAAAGCTCCAAAAGAAATGAAACTGCAAGAATGGCTCCTATTCTTGATTCCTTCTAAATACAAGCCTCTCAATCAATGCTCAAACCAAAGTAAATAAAAACCCATAGGAGTGAGAATCACCATTTTCCTGCAAAAGCTCTACCAACTAGAACTTACATATACCACAAAAGAAAACTTTAAGCCACCTCTCCAAACACAGAGGGAAGGAAACCAAAGTTATTTTGCCCATATGCCATCAGCCAAGACCCACTCAAAAATAAGAAAATCTCAATTGGTTTGCAAGTACTCCAATTTCTACAAAATCAGTAATGGGATTATCATTTCCTTGCTGAGAACAGATCAAAGAAAATATGGGCTTTGCATTGTTAGAATGGTAAAAATAAAGAAGATTTGAGATCCAAGACAAGAATCAAATGAAATCAGGAAAATGATAATTAGCAACTCATATGAAGAATGTAGGGGGCTGAAAGTGAAAGCAAAAGATGATTGTATATAAATGGAAATGATAAAAGAAGTTTTGGAAATCTTGACATGAGAGTTAAGACCACTTAGAGAATAAACACAGGTTACTTTGTGCTAAAATTTGGTAGCGCCAATCTCACAAACCTAAGGGCATTGACATGAGCACTATCATGTTTTGACAATCACACTAAACTTGTCCTGCCCAATACTATTACCAACCATTAAGAGTCATTATAAATTCTCAAACCACCCCCATCGCAAATACAAGCTCCCATGAAATTGGAAAATGACAAAAGAAGAAACCTAATCAGCTGCTAGTAATGAGGTCTATCTATTCGGATCGCAGATACAATCCACTCTTCCAAATTCCAACATTACACAGAACGTGAACATAACAACCTCAAACTACAGGTCATTAATAAGAAATTGCACAAGCCCAAAATTCTCAAATCATCTTGATTATTACGCTAACCATGAATTAAGGGAGAGGATAGGGTTACCTGAAACCAATGTAGGGTGCAGATATCTCTCCTCCTTTCCGGAGCAAGAATCTGCCGGAGAAAAGATCCGCCGGAGTAAGGATTTGCCGGAGCGAGAATATTCGGCCGTGGTTGCAGAGAATGGGAGGTGGGTTTGGGAGTAAAAATGAGGGTTGAAGTGGTAAATCTGAGTGGGGTTTAATGGAGGGGAATGACCGGATTCCGGCAAGGCCACCGGAGAAAGTGAAAATGGGTTTAAGAGGGGAGATGAATGTATAGTAGAAATGGGTTTGGGTTAGAAACGGTGGAAATGGAGGTCTGAGAAGAGGGTTTGGAAATTATGAAATGAAATGGGTTTCATTGAGGGAGATGGGGTTATATTGGGCACAGAGAGAGTTCCGGTGCCGGATTCCGGCAGAGTTCCCGGAGAAGAAAATTGCAGAGGTGGCTAAAAGGTGGAGATGAAGATGGGTTTCAATGGTGTCTGGGAATAAAGGAATTAGAGGTGAATAAGGCAGTGGAGGTGGGTTTTGGCAGTGCTGAGGGGAGAAATGAGAGGTGAAGAAAAGGGATTTTGAAGTGGGTTTCAATAAAATGGAGGTTGGTGGGTGGAGGTGGTACGGCCGGAGAAGATGGTGGTGCCGGCCGGAGTTACAGAGGAGGTGGAAGAGATGGCGGGTGGAGGTAAGATGAAATGGGTGGAGGGTAGCTGGCCGGTCGGAATCTATGGGATTCGGCTGGAGAAAAGGGGTTTGGGTAAAAAATGAGATGGGTTTGGTGGTGGCTGATGATGAAGATGGAAGAGGTGGGTGGTCGGAGGTGGCACCAAGGTAGAAGATGGTGGTGCCTTGCGGCGGAGGTGGAAGGTTTAGATGGGAGATGGTGGTTCGGCCGGCGAGGGAGAGGCCGGGGAAGATGACCGGAGTTGCAGAGGGAATGGGGATAGGCGCCGGTGGCGAAGGCTAGTGGTGGTGGAGATGGCCGAATGGGTGGGGCGAGCTCCTTCTCCTCCTCCCTCTCCTTCTTACGCGGCTGCTCAAAATGGGTTTTTCCTCTAAAAACCCTAATTCGTTTGGGTTTTAAAGGAAAAAGGCAAATGGTATATGCAGACCCCCCCCTTTTCCTCCTTGGACAGCCGCTTTACATGAATTTTGACATCCTTTTTCCTGGCTAGGGGTGACCTTGGGTAAGAAAAGGATCAACATTTAAATACTCTTTTGCTACACAAAGGATTGGTATTGGCACTCTCCTGATGGATATCTCACCCCACTTCTATGATATTTTAATTTAAGCTCGTCCTACACCCCAAACATGGGTTCGGGTACCACTCATGTCAATTTTCTGGGATTCAAGCTATGCTTTTAACATAAAATCGAATCGGGCTCGGGCCGATTATGCTCATTTTCTCATAAGAATTTTAATTTGAGATGACCTGAGTTGCACACTTAAGCGCGAGGTATCAAAGACAACAATTCAAGGCTCGAGTAATGGGGTACCAACATCCAAGTCATTTGAGCCTCATAACAATGGTCAAGGATATTGGGGCGACTAAACAAGGGTCTCGATTGGCGCTTGGGGACCATTTAAGCTTTAAGAGATTTCGAAAATTATCCACCAATGAGAACTCTTCGGGTTTATTTCACACTCAGGATTCAATTTTTCTGAAATTTCAAAATTCGGTTTTTGGGAATTTATTCAATTTTTTTTTTTTGGCTTTTGAGGGTCTGGTCAAAATGGGGTGTCTACAGATGCCCCTCTTTGGCAGAGGGTGCTTGTCACACGAATGGCAAAGCTGACAAGACAACACATTTTGATTGACCCAAAAACAAAGTAAAGAAAATTTTTGGATTTTGATTTTGAAACACAAAGGTAAACCGGCAATAAGACTTTTCAAAAGACTCAAGACCTGCGCGCTGGTGAGATAGTCTCTCTCCGACTCTTAACTCGGAAATCATTACATCTCAATGAGATGGCCTCTCTTGAAACTCTTAACTTGACAAAACATATCATATTGGTGAAACTACTTTTCACCTCAAGCATTCAAAACAAAAAGGGGAAACTGCTTTCAAACAAGCACTCTAAGATCAAAAGAAACTACTTTTCTCTCAAACAATCAAAACCAAAAGGAAACTACTTTTCCGACAAACACCATAAACACGAGAAACTATTTTTCTCTAAAATCTCAATCTGAGAAACTACTTTTCTCTCCAAAAACTCTGCCTTTGAGAAACTACTTTTCTCTCAAAAACTCTATCTTTGAGAAACTACTTTTCTCCAAAAACCAAATCTGAGAAACTACTTTTCTCCTCCAAAATCTTCAAATAAATGAGAAACGACTTTTCTCTTCCAAAAAAAAACTTCAAATAATTGAGAAACTACTTTTCTCTCCAAAAACTCTGCCTTCGAGAAACTACTTTTCTCTTCCAAAAAACTTCAAATAATTGAGAAACTTCTTTTCTCTAAGAACTCCTTCCAATCCAAGGGGAAACTACTTTTCGCCCAATCTTCCAAACAACAGGGAAACTACTTCTCGCCCGATTTTCCAAACATGGGGAAACTACTTTTCGCCCAATCTTCCAAACAACGGGGAAACTACTTCTCGCCCGACTTTCAAATCCACGGGGAAACTACTTCTCGCCCGATCTTCCAAATAACGGGGAAACTACTTCTCGCCCGAACTTCAAAACATGGGGAAACTACTTTTCGCCCAATCTTCCAAACAACGGGGAAACTACTTCTCGCCTGACTTTCAAATCCACGGGGAAACTACTTCTCGCCCGATCTTCCAAATAACGGGGAAACTACTTCTCGCCCGAACTTCAAAACATGGGGAAACTACTTCTCGCCCAATCTTCCAAACAACGGGGAAACTACTTCTCGCCCGACTTTCAAATCCACGGGGAAACTACTTCTCGCCCGATCTTCAAAATAACGGGGAAACTACTTCTCGCCCGAACTTCAAAACATGGGGAAACTACTTCTCGCCCAATCTTCCAAACAACGGGGAAACTACTTCTCGCCCGATCTTTCAATACCAAGGCGAAACTACTTTTCGCCAAGCAACAAATAAACAGGCCACTACTTGGCACCTCACTGATTAACAATCAAAAGATTTTTTTTTTCTTCTTAAAAAAAATGAATGCCCCTTGTTTGGGTTTAACCAAGAAAAAGATTTTTTTTTTTTTGGGGGGCCAAAGGGCTTGCAAACATGATTGATGGGTTTATCGATCTTATATCGAGCTCATTGATAGCATAGCTATCTCCTGCCGAGAATAAATGGGAGTGCATGATCACTGCTGAAGACCAGACTCGAAAAACTTGATGGGATTTTTGGATATTGACTCTTTTAAAGAGAAGAAAAGCAATCTGCTAAAATTTGAAAACTGCAAAAGCAGGAATTCTAGACTCCGTTGGGTACTAGATTTTCGGGAACATTGACTCTTTCAAAGAATGAGTTCAATTTCTGAATTTGATTCAAGAGAGCGTTCAAGCTTCTCTTGCTTCTATTTGCTGAAAATATTTATCTCAATTATCTTGTATTTGATATCTTTTATGACGCAAGTCATAAAAGATGCCCCTAGTATGATTACTTCCATGACAGGATTCATTGGAGAGCAAAACCAGGATAGGTAAGAAAAGTTCAAGCTTGCTTGGGTTCTTTCTTCGGTATATGGGTAAAAGGATATCCACAATGGATGAGCCTGAAATTTTTTTTTCTTTCATTGCTCACTACTTGAGGCTTTGATGTATCTGGTAAGTTTGAACAAAATGTCTCTTGCCCTTTCCTTGATTCCTAACCAGGATCCGCTTTGAATTCTCTTTACATTTCAAAAGGTGTACTCTCGCTCTTCCAGTGCCAAACACTTCGGACATTGAGAGAAAAAATGATAAAAATAAGAAAAAGACTTCCAAAGACTCAATCAAAGAAGACTCAAATTACTCAAGGGACTTGACTCACTTTTGATTCACCCTTAGATAAAATGTGTTATTTTATTATGGTAAGGCTAGCCACTCTTAGAGTATTCTAAAAAACCATGTCAAGAGGCTCTAATTTCCTCCATCGGGACATCCGTCATGGTTATTACCCCCTTTGGGTTGCTCGGTTTTAATGCCCCTAGTTTAGAAAGGTATCAAAGTAAATCTTATCGACACTACTCGGATTCCGGGATCCTGCCCTATGTAGTGGTTGCTTCTCCGTCTCCTCGATTTCTCCCTTCAAAAGAAGTCAAAACCAAATGCCTTCCAATTTTCGGTCTAAAAGACCACTTGTCTCAACTTTTGCTTGTTTCACCAGAAAGACTTTCTAGGTGGCTTGGGATCAAAAGGGTGGGATATTTAAAGTTCAAACGATTTGGACCGAATCTGGTCTAGCCAGACTACCTACGTACCCCAAAAATGGAGGATCAGATCCGCGTAGTTCGCTTTGGGATTTTTCAAAGAATGGTTTAGCATTTAGCTTCAAAATTTTGAAAGGGATTTTATCCCAAGGTTTGACCGAACCTGAATTAATCAAGTTGCCTACGTACCCCTAAAGAAATGGGGATCAGGTCCGACGTAGTTCGGGTGCATAAAATGCCCCGGGTTTATAAAATGGTTAGAAAAAATATGGTTTGATTTGACTTTTTGGCCCAAAGGGTTTACAAATGGATTTTAAAACATTAGGATTTTGGCTATAAAAGTTCAGACTATCAAGGATGGCCTCCTGGTATATTTGGCGTACAAGCTCTTTTGCTTAAGATTCAAAGACTTAAAATTTTTTTGGAATCTGACGGCATGTCAGGCAAAACTTCAACCGCTGCGCTCCACTCCCATCTCGAAGATCTTGAATTTATGCTCAAGATTCCACAACTCCTTGTCTCTTTCTTTTTTTTTTTTTTTTTTTTTAGGAAGACTTAAATTTATCATACAACTTCCTTGCCTGAAAGTCTTCTCTCAATATCTCATCAGCTCCACAGGATGCCTGATGTTCATCTCCTTAAAATTTTATTCTTCAACTGGATGTCTAAAGCCGATGAAGTCTTGCTTTGCTCAACGACAGGGCATTCCCTTGGTTTATCCTTATAGGATCAAGCAAGACTACCTCAAACCCCTCTAAACAGGTTTATCAATTCTTTGCGTTCCTCGGGAGATAAAGTTTGCCACTCCATCTTTCTCGAGTTTCGAATTTCGATACCACTATCAATGGCTTCGATTTCTTCTTCAAGTGGCTACGCTCGACGCTCTTCCTCTCGTTTGACCATCTTTCAGATCTCGAGGTGAATTTCGTCTGCATTCTCATCCGAGAAGGGGGCGTCTTTAGTTGTTTTAAACATTAAATCCAAGAGTGAATCATAAAAATTTGAAGATACAGAACCAAATGCTATATTGAATTGAAAACTTTGATGTGCATAGATGACTCACAGACATGCCTCTATGGGCTCTTCATCGGTTCTGATAAAAACAAAACACTGACTCTATATAAGAAAGACTGACAAACATGACAATTCTTTTTTTTTCTTTTTTTCTTTTTGACATTGACACTACAAGGCCCACCAACTTTCAACCTAGGAGTTGGTATAAACTTGACAAAAAACAAATCTAGAAACAAGATACTTGACATATGACTCTTGAAACATAACAGTTGAACAGAGGCGAGGACTTGGCACTGAAGTTCACAAGTAGCACGCCTTCCTCCATGTTAATGCTGGCTAAGGAGTTCGACCCTGGTTCAGAAACCTTGGAAAGGGTGGTCCTCTGAACTCCTGTTGACTTGGCCCAAATTGTCTTTGAAAACTTGCTGGTAACAGCACCTTCTCTGCCTCAACATTCTCAAGATATTCAAACTCTGACATTTTTTCTTTTCCCTTCAACTTATTCTCTGGCTCTGGAGTGACATAAGTGACGGGGTCTTTGCGAGGTTGAATGGTTCTTTCAAGTGCCTGGTTCACAAAAGCATAGATTTCAGCGAGAGCAGAAGAGTCTTTCTCTATCCGGCTCTGGATTGCATGTTTCAAAGCTAAACAATTCTCCGTCAGGTGACCCGGGCCTCTATGATACTCACAGTATTGATCCATCCTCCAATTGTTGGGGAATGGTACAGGCACAGGTTTAATATCTGGAAGCCTCAAACAACCTTCACTGACCCATTTCTTCATGATGACTATAAGAGAACAAGGCATTTGAGTGAATTCTCTTTCTCGTTTCTGACCCATCTTTTCTTCCTCTATCACTGGCCTCTTTAAAGGTTGGTGAGAAGGTCCAACATTCTTAACCTCCCTCGGAGCAATGAAAGCCTGCTTAAGAGGTTGTCGAGAAGGTCTAACACTTCTAACTTCCTTCGGAGCAATGTAAGGCTTTTTCCCATTATGCAAATCAACATATCTATCAAGGATTAAACTCTGAACAGAGGCCTCTTCTGTCATAGTACCCATATCAACAAGTTGCTTCGGAGCAGAGTCACATTTAATAAACAAGTGCTGCATTTGAATTTTCATCTCTCTTACTTCCTCAGTTAGCATAGCCACCTGACCAAAGAGCTTGACCATCCAGTTTTCCATTCTGACAAGTGTAGTCCTCTCAACAGATTCTTCTACAGATCGAGTGCCGGATGGGACAAGTGGCGTCTCAGAAATAGGGCGAATAAGGGATGCAGGATCCAAGATTGCTCCTTCAGTAGAAATGACATTTATCGAAGCTAGCGGAGAGACAGCATGCGCATCGAAAGGCTCTTCAATAGTGAGCTTGTCTTCATCGATCATATCTTGCACTTTATGCTTCAGAGTATAACATTTATCAGTCGCATGGCCCGAACCACGATGATATGCACAAAATAAATCCTTTCTCCAATTCTTAGGCAGAGGATTAGGTAGGACTCTTTGTTCAGGCAATTCAATCTTGTTGTCCTTGATCAATCTCCTAAGAATGTAGGATAACGAGCAAGGAAGCGGAGTAAATTTTCTTGTTTTCTTTTCTGCTGATTCTTCCCCTTCCAATACTGTTTTGACTGGAGTCCTAACAGAATTGACATTATGTACCTCCTTTGACTTGACCATAGGTCTTTTCCCCTCTGTGGTATCAGATAAAGTCTTGGACCTCAGGCCTTTTACCAAAGCATCTTCAGTTTGAGTTCCCGTCTTTATCAGATGATCAAAACTTGTGTAGTGCTGAGGTGCCATGAAATGAAAATATTCGGGGGATAGGCTCTTTACTACCAGCTTGATTTGATCTGCCTCTGAGAGTGCTTGACTCAATTGCGCTAACTTTCTTTTCCATCGCCGGATAAAAGAGGTAAAGGTCTCCTGCGGACCTTGTTTCAACTGCTTCAAATCCCTCTTCGTAACCTCTATCCCGTCCTCCATCGAAAATTGTTCGACAAGTTTGTTTGCTATGGCCTCCATAGTTCTGACTTCTTCGGGTTTCAAGCGCAAGAACCACTGTTTTGCAATTCCCACAAGGGACACAGGGAATAGTTGTGCCATCTGCTCGGGGTTGAGTCCATGCTGTTGGGAAAGCTTTATGAACCATCCTACATGACCCCGAGGACACCCAGTCCCATCATATTTATCATAGTCAGGGGTTCTGAATTTGGGTGGCAGAATAGCCTCAGGAGGGATCATAAACTCAGAAATATCGAACTTCTTTGGTCCCTGAAATTTCATATTCTCTACATCTTGAGCCAACTTTCTTAACTTGTCGTACATCTCTTTCTCTCTACTGACCATAGGTACGCAATACTCTTCAGCATATTGATCATCCTTTAAATTGACTTTGTCAGTATTCTGAACCTTCAAATGGGTCATCTCTTCCTTCATACTCGCCATGTCACGAGTAAGATATTTCAGCATCTCTTGAATGGCTATCATAGGATCAACTGGGTCAGCCATTGGATGAACCTCTAGTAATTCAAACAGCTCGGACAAAGAGAGTAAAGGTATTCTCGATGTAATGAGAGGATCAACTGAGTCTAGATATCGAAGATGATCTAGACCAAGCAGGTTAGGCTAGGATTGTCTTTTGAGGGTGATAGTGACAATTGCTCACCTTAAGAATCCTGAAATTGAGGTTAAAACACTAGGTTAAATGAAAGATAATGGAGATAAAATATCCTCTACAAATAGAGACAAGAATAATCCTAAACATGTTTGGATTACAAAACCGATAAGTCAATCTACGAAGGTCAAAGACAGGTAGGCATTGATAACATGACCTACACCAACAGGATCTCAAGGAACCTTCAATTTATCCCTTTAAGTCTTTTCGAGATATGGCTGCTCTCTTTTGAGGTATGAAAAAGTTAAGAATGACAAACACCCCTAATCTAAATGAGTCTGGACCTCAGCAATAATCTTGTACTCGCGACAGATAGGGAAGATTTAGTTAATCCATCAATGATCAAGGTATAAGAAAGGTAAATCCATGTTGGAAAATATGAATCAGTTATATGCACAAAAGATCAAAAAATAGATTATGACAAAAGTCAAGAATCTGACGATAATCCACAAATGAATAAATAGGAATAAACAAAAAGATCACGATACAACAAACTCATGGTCTATCCCTGACTTTGAAGAATAGCAGTTATGCTCAAAATGTTCCAGGTAAAATCCGTCAGCATAACGACTATACAAGAAGGTCGAGGTAAGGCAAACTCATGGTTTAACTAACTCTAAAGGATAGCGGTCATGCTAAAAATTATTCTGGATAAAATCCGGCAGCATAACGGCGCTAGACAAGAAAGTAAGGTAGGGTAAACTCATGGCTTTCCTAACTCTAAGAGATAGCGGTTATGCTCAAAAATTGTCTGGATAAAATCCCGCAACATAACGGCTATACAAAGGATTCCCACAGCTCAACCAAAGGATATGTGAATAACGGTGGTTATCAGAGAAAGATGATCAACTGATAGACAAACCAAAGGTGAGAATATACAACAACGGGTCAAACCCCTAAAATCAATAGATCAAGGACTAAGCCTGACCAAGGTAATAGCGATAAAAAGCCACTGACTAGATCTAGATCTGAATAAGGAATGGATATAACCAACTGAAGGGAATAAGAAATCTCTGACTAAGAGGAGAACCCTAATATACATAATCAGTATATATAGGTATATACACATACACATATATCCTAACCAGGGGCACCAGCCCTAATTCTAATCTAGCGGAGTCAAGAAAATCCCGACTCAAGACAGACCAGTGAGTGTGCTAAGACCGTGTTGTAGCCATATAAAATGAGCTACCCTAGTCTAAAAATAGGGCAAAGCTCCTAACTCTAGGCTCCACATGTGTAAGCAACACATGTTCGACCCTAATGAATGCAATAAACTTTATAAAACACGGGTACTTCCTAGTTAGATTTCACTAGGTCAGTAAACATATACATAATATATAAAACAAAGTAGGGCTCCGGACTCAATCTATCGGGTACTATGCGTATAAAACATACTTAATATGTATAACTCAAGTGCACCGAGTGTTATACATAGTATGCTTCATTGCTCATCGGCTGCTGTAAACACAAGTGCACCGAGTGTTTACGGCTGCAGCGCTGGCGCATAGCTTGGAAATAGATTCAACAGTACCATCAGGATGTAGTAACATCCCAGTCATGCACGCATTTAATCTATCCCGTGGAGCCAATAATGAAAAACAATGAAAAACAATGAGAGAAATAAAAAATATGGCAATGCATGATGTGCAGTGTGTGAATCCCTCGTTTTAATTACGCACCTGTCTGGTGCCCCTGGATTCTAACGATAAAGCTCCCATTTAAAATGATTTTAGCTCAAATTTCTTCAAAGTTAGTAAAAATGGCATTTTTATAGAGTTAGGCAATGTTTCAAGAACTCCCCAGCAGAGTCGCCAGCCTGTGGACCCCGATCCTGAGAGGACGAGTGCGGCGAGGGACGCGAGATCCCTCTTGCAATCCTCTAAGATCTCCACAATGTGAAGGAGAGCTCTGCCAGGGAACTCTCGAAACGGATGCCACCCTCACAGCATAGCATGAGTGGCGATATAAAAGAAAGAGATATGTCTCGATCCGGAGCCAGGGCTCGAAACCAAGACATATCTGAAATAAACTCAGAGTCGCCATCCATGGACACGCCATGGAACCAAAACAAATGCTCTGTTTGCAATGGATAACCAGAGATACAAAAGGTCCGTGCCTGATGACGAATGGAGAAGGTCCGAAGAGCGCCCCCAATTCGCCCGAGTGCGAACACTTGGTCTCTTATGCCATTTATTATTAACCTCGAAGAGTTTTGGGCAAAAATCATGTGAAATGGGAACGATCCTCAGGAATCGTCTATCTAAGCATGCATTTCCTGAGAATAGAAATAATAAGCACACAAAAAATAAATGAAAGAGGTGTCCCCTAAGCATAGCTAGGTTATGAGTGATATACCTAATGGGTGTCTAAATTCTGATGTGCAAACACATGCATGCTACAGCTAAAGGTATAGTCCTGCGCAAGAAAGTAAGAAAACACAGCAAAATATACAATATAACAAAACAACAAATCCTAAGACTCTAAAGGATTAGCCCGAGTCCTCGGATGGTCTGATGTTCATCCAAAGAAGCCTACGTATCCCCGCCTCCACGAGAATCAAGGCAACGTAGTTCTTCGCACCTATTCTAAACTAGGATGCCTAAGACACCTAGACCTCTATCCTAGACTCGATCTAAAAGACCGGACTAGTTATTAAAGTTTATTATATGATTATTTAAATTCCAGTGAATTGTAGATTTTAGGACACCCTATATGCCCTAACTAAATGCAGGTTAGCCCTAAGCTAATGCAAACGGTTCCTACAACCTATGTGTAACTAGGCTGTGCGTCCTAAGGAAAACGATGGGATCACTAACGCATCTTAGACCTAGTCATCAGTCAGCGATGTGAATCGCCAACTGACCGGACAGAGGCGCTCCTAGCTAGGACAAACTCCTAACTCTAACACAAACACACAACGAGCACACAACAAAAGACAAACTCCTAACTCTAACACAAACATACGACAAACACACAACAAATAATAGACAAACTCCTAACTCTAAAACTCTCTATCTAGGACAAACTCCTAACTCTAGAGGAAGATCTTATTGAAAACAAGGTTTTGAAGAAAAATGGTTAAAGCATTTATTTACAAAGTTTGGCTGGACTTGGGATATGTATCCCAAGCTGCACTACGTACCTCGTGAAAGAGGATCAAGCCAACGTAGTTCGAAAATCGAACTCGCCTAATACGCTTCTAAAAGAAACACTCAACACTTAAGATTTTTTTAGGTTTTTTATATTTTCAAATGTTTTTGATATTTTTAAAGTTTTCAAATGTTTTTGAGATTTAAATTTCTAATGTTTTTGGATTTTGAAGCTTTTCCAATGCTCAAGACCTTTAAATGTTTTCAATCTTAAAGGGAACACGCAAGTAATACCACAAACTAGGGCAAAGCCCTAAAGCAAAAGGGGAAACCCCGGATAAGCAACTAGCGTCTCAAAGAGACAAACCACAACACGTAAAGAAGTGTCCCAAGAACAGAGAAAACAATCTAAGATCCCAAGCAAGGAAGGCTCTATATGACTGAGTTAGTCTCAAACAAGGATGAATGACAACAAATCTAAAGGCGAACTACTAACTAACACACTAAAAAAAGAAGAGCACAAATGAGTCAGAGACTCACTAAAAACACTACCAAGAAAAGGGGTAAAAATGAATCAAAGACTCGCCAGGAGGAAGGGTTATTCTAACATGAGGCTAGGTAAGCCTCCTAAAGGAGAAACTCTCTACAGGAGACAAGGCTTGTCTCCGAGACACAAATGACGTAAAAAGGAATAAGAGACCCTGTGCATATTTGGCAAAGGTAAAACACCCAACCGGGCCGGACAGCTACCTAGCCCTAGGGTGCAACAAATGTGCGACCCAATACCCATAAGGGTAGGGGTATGAAGCCAAGCCGAGTAGGATGTTCTCCCAAAACCAAACGGCGCACAAAGAGGAGGTTTAGCAAGAGAATGAGACCGGGCGGGTCTAAAAGGAATAAGAGACATTGTGCATATTTGGCAAAGGTGAAACACCCAGCCGGGCCGGACAGCTACCTAGCCGTAGGGTGCAACAAATGTGCAACCCAATACCCATAACGGTAGGGGTATGCTGCCAAGCCGAGTAGGGTGTTCTCCCAAAACCAAACGACGCACAAAGTGGAGGTTTAGCAAGAGAATGAGACTGGGTAAGTCTCTTAGACACAGAGGTAGGATAGAGAAAAATGCTAGCAAGACTGGGCAAGTCTCCTATATACAAATGAGGGGTATGCTACTTGGACTGAGCAAGTCCCCTAAGGATGGGCTTGGGCTAGCGCCTTCATCGCCCTCGCAATGAGAGGGGATTCTAGTATCTAAAGAAATTTAACAGAAATCTATAAGACTGTGTTAGTCTATCAAAGAGAGAAGAAAAGGCTACCAGATAATCGCAAATTCCATTTTATTCCTATAAAAATAAATCAAGTGCTAAGCAAAGAAGAATTTTCAATAGAAGAAATATACAATCTATAGCAATCATAAAATGATAAACAACATTAATTAGTCCAGACCAGCCGCTGGATAGCCTAATAAAGTAAAAGAAAACAATATCAAACACTTCTATGCCCAACCACAAACACCACCCCAATATGGGGATGAAATCAGATGATGCTAAAGTAATCATCTGATATCATAATACACATGATAATATTCCTACAAACCGCCTTGAAATCAAACAGTACTCATGTCGATAACATCGAATAGAGTAGTCATCTGATTTCCTTCTTCAATTAAACAATTTATTTAAATAAAAAATAATTAGCCCAGACCAGCCGCTGGGTAGCCTAATGAAATAATAAAAAAAAATGATAAGCTTTCAAGATAGTCTCACCTGAACAAGTCCATTCATCTTCAGAACCTAACTCAGAACTTAACATAAAAGAAGAATGTTAAATTTTCAACAAATTATACAAATGCATGCAATGATATTTCTGATTTTTATAAATTTTGGTGCATAATTCAAGTGCAAAAACGGTGAGCCACAAAACACAAAGACGGGCTCCAAGTAACCTCATCATTGCCCCGAGAAGGGCTCTTTTAAAAAAAATGGTTAAAAGAAATTCAAAAGGTTAGGTAGGCCTACTAAACAAAAGAGGGGAGTGCTACTTGGATTGAGCGAGTCCCCTAAAGATGGGCTTGGGCTAGCGCCTTCATCGCCCTATGATACAAAGACATGAAATCAAACATTGAAGTTTCTAACAAGGTCCTATTTTTTTCTCCTTACGGGCAAGAACTTTGAGAACTAAAGCTCCAAAAGAAATGAAACTGCAAGAATGGCTCCTATTCTTGATTCCTTCTAAATACAAGCCTCTCAATCAATGCTCAAACCAAAGTAAATAAAAACCCATAGGAGTGAGAATCACCATTTCCCTGCAAAAGCTCTACCAACTAGAACTTACATATACCACAAAAGAAAACTTTAAGCCACCTCTCCAAACACAGAGGGAAGGAAACCAAAGTTATTTTGCCCATATGCCATCAGCCAAGACCCACTCAAAAATAAGAAAATCTCAATTGGTTTGCAAGTACTCCAATTTCTACAAAATCAGTAATGGGATTATCATTTCCTTGCTGAGAACAGATCAAAGAAAATATGGGCTTTGCATTGTTAGAATGGTAAAAATAAAGAAGATTTGAGATCCAAGACAAGAATCAAATGAAATCAGGAAAATGATAATTAGCAACTCATATGAAGAATGTAGGGGGCTGAAAGTGAAAGCAAAAGATGATTGTATATAAATGGAAATGATAAAAGAAGTTTTGGAAATCTTGACATGAGAGTTAAGACCACTTAGAGAATAAACACAGGTTACTTTGTGCTAAAATTTGGTAGCGCCAATCTCACAAACCTAAGGGCATTGACATGAGCACTATCATGTTTTGACAATCACACTAAACTTGTCCTGCCCAATACTATTACCAACCATTAAGAGTCATTATAAATTCTCAAACCACCCCCATCGCAAATACAAGCTCCCATGAAATTGGAAAATGACAAAAGAAGAAACCTAATCAGCTGCTAGTAATGAGGTCTATCTATTCGGATCGCAGATACAATCCACTCTTCCAAATTCCAACATTACACAGAACGTGAACATAACAACCTCAAACTACAGGTCATTAATAAGAAATTGCACAAGCCCAAAATTCTCAAATCATCTTGATTATTACGCTAACCATGAATTAAGGGAGAGGATAGGGTTACCTGAAACCAATGTAGGGTGCAGATATCTCTCCTCCTCTCCGGAGCAAGAATCTGCCGGAGAAACGATCCGCCGGAGTAAGGATTTGCCGGAGCGAGAATATTCGGCCGTGGTTGCAGAGAATGGGAGGTGGGTTTGGGAGTAAAAATGAGGGTTGAAGTGGTAAATCTGAGTGGGGTTTAATGGAGGGGAATGACCGGATTCCGGCAAGGCCACCGGAGAAAGTGAAAATGGGTTTAAGAGGGGAGATGAATGTATAGTAGAAATGGGTTTGGGTTAGAAACGGTGGAAATGGAGGTCTGAGAAGAGGGTTTGGAAATTATGAAATGAAATGGGTTTCATTGAGGGAGATGGGGTTATATTGGGCACAGAGAGAGTTCCGGTGCCGGATTCCGGCAGAGTTCCCGGAGAAGAAAATTGCAGAGGTGGCTAAAAGGTGGAGATGAAGATGGGTTTCAATGGTGTCTGGGAATAAAGGAATTAGAGGTGAATAAGGCAGTGGAGGTGGGTTTTGGCAGTGCTGAGGGGAGAAATGAGAGGTGAAGAAAAGGGATTTTGAAGTGGGTTTCAATAAAATGGAGGTTGGTGGGTGGAGGTGGTACGGCCGGAGAAGATGGTGGTGCCGGCCGGAGTTACAGAGGAGGTGGAAGAGATGGCGGGTGGAGGTAAGATGAAATGGGTGGAGGGTAGCTGGCCGGTCGGAATCTATGGGATTCGGCTGGAGAAAAGGGGTTTGGGTAAAAAATGAGATGGGTTTGGTGGTGGCTGATGATGAAGATGGAAGAGGTGGGTGGTCGGAGGTGGCACCAAGGTAGAAGATGGTGGTGCCTTGCGGCGGAGGTGGAAGGTTTAGATGGGAGATGGTGGTTCGGCCGGCGAGGGAGAGGCCGGGGAAGATGACCGGAGTTGCAGAGGGAATGGGGATAGGCGCCGGTGGCGAAGGCTAGTGGTGGTGGAGATGGCCGAATGGGTGGGGCGAGCTCCTTCTCCTCCTCCCTCTCCTTCTTACGCGGCTGCTCAAAATGGGTTTTTCCTCTAAAAACCCTAATTCGTTTGGGTTTTAAAGGAAAAAGGCAAATGGTATATGCAGACCCCCCCCTTTTCCTCCTTGGACAGCCGCTTTACATGAATTTTGACATCCTTTTTCCTGGCTAGGGGTGACCTTGGGTAAGAAAAGGATCAACATTTAAATACTCTTTTGCTACACAAAGGATTGGTATTGGCACTCTCCTGATGGATATCTCACCCCACTTCTATGATATTTTAATTTAAGCTCGTCCTACACCCCAAACATGGGTTCGGGTACCACTCATGTCAATTTTCTGGGATTCAAGCTATGCTTTTAACATAAAATCGAATCGGGCTCGGGCCGATTATGCTCATTTTCTCATAAGAATTTTAATTTGAGATGACCTGAGTTGCACACTTAAGCGCGAGGTATCAAAGACAACAATTCAAGGCTCGAGTAATGGGGTACCAACATCCAAGTCATTTGAGCCTCATAACAATGGTCAAGGATATTGGGGCGACTAAACAAGGGTCTCGATTGGCGCTTGGGGACCATTTAAGCTTTAAGAGATTTCGAAAATTATCCACCAATGAGAACTCTTCGGGTTTATTTCACACTCAGGATTCAATTTTTCTGAAATTTCAAAATTCGGTTTTTGGGAATTTATTCAATTTTTTTTTTTGGCTTTTGAGGGTCTGGTCAAAATGGGGTGTCTACAGATACGTTAGTCCACCCTTTGTTTTCCTTAGGAAACGCAGCCTAGTTACACATAGGTTGTAGGAAGCACCTGCATTAGCCTAGGGCTAACCTGCATTTAGTTAGGGCATATAGGGTGTCCTAAAATCTACAATTCATTGGAATTTAAATAATCGTTCAAGAAGCTTTAATAACTAGTCCGGTCTTTTAGATAGAGGTCTAGGTGTCTTAGGCATCCTAGCTTAGAATAGGCGCGAAGAACTACGTGGCCTTGATTCTCGTAGAGGCGGGGATACGTAGGCTTCTTTGGATGAACATCAGACCATCCGAAGACTCGGGCTAATCATTTAGAGTCTTAGGATTTGTTGTGTTATTATTGTATGTTTTGATGTGTTTTCTTACTTTCTTGTACTGATACTATACCTTTAGTTGTAGCTTGCATGTGCGTGTCCACCAGAAACTTAGACACCCATTAGGCATGTCACTTATAACCTAGCTTTGCTTAGGTAACACATCTTTCATTTCATTTTATGTATACTTATTTCTCTATCCTCAGGAAATGCATGCTTAGGTAGACGATTCCTGAGGATTGTTCCCATTTCACATGATTTTACCCAAACTTCTTTGGAGTTAATGAAAATGGCATAAGAGACCAAGTGCTTGCACTCGGACGAATTGGGGGTGCTCTTCAGACCTTCCCCATTCGTAATCAGGCACGAACCCATATATATTTCTGGTTATCCATTGCACAGAGGATTTGATTTTAGGGTTCCATGGCATATCCATGGATGGCGACTCTGAGTTTATTTTAGGTATGTCTCGGTTTCGAACCTCGGTTCTGGATCAAGACATATCTCTTTCTTTTTATATCGCCACTCGTGCTATGCTATGAGGGTGGCATCCGTTTCGAGAGTTCCTTGGCAGAGCTCTCATTTACGTGGATGATCCAGAGGATGGTGTAGGGACTAGTTCCCTCACCTCCACTTCTCAGGATCGGGGTCCACATGGCCCCACTATTTACCACCATTTGAATTAGACTTTCCAACAAAAAGGAAGTAGGATCACATGGCCTTTTTTATACAAAATGCAAATGATATTGGCACTCACATGTTTTAAAAGGCATTTTACTCATTGTTTCATAGCTCTCTAAAAACACTTTCAAAATGGAGATCCATTGGAAATAAAGATGGCAGATTCAAATCCCTCAAATATTCTTTTGTAAGCGTTAAATTTTCAAACGAGTGTGTTTTTCCCAGATACTATCATTGGTGACTGTGTAAGACCAACGTAAACGGTAGTCTCTCCGCACGTTGTTAGAATATGTGAGATCTCACCGTTGGATTAGGTTTAGATTCTTCGTTGGATCATTTTTGTGGTAGATTAGGCAAGTTGGTTGAATGAGATAACCTAGATTGATTAGGCAACTAAACTAGATGTAGTAATTAGAGAAGGCTTAGGTTAGACTGATTAGGTTAGATTGGGGTGTTTCTATCTTTATCTCTTTCCATATATTCTAAATTATTTAATAAAGTGGAATGTCATTATTATAACAAGAGAGTGCAAACATCGTTTCTCATATACAAACTAGATAGAAAGAAGAAGAATAGACATGACCCCTTGTTTGATACTGGCACTCCTCCCTTTATTTACACTTATTTAACTTGCCGCAAGTGGCTGTGATGGTTCCCAATAAGATTATCAACATCCAACTAAAATTATCTAGAGGTAAGTGAAGCATGCCATTATCAAAACAAAAGGAGTGTGTGGATATTATTTTCCTCATATTTTAGGGATAATGTTCATCTCCCTCAGCTTCTCTACCCATGTCCTTACACTTTTGAGAGTGTCAACGTACCCGAAGAACCCATACTCCCTGCTCTTGTTCATACTACAAACATGCTGAAACCCAAAATTAAGAACTGCAAAGGAAGCATCAAAGGCTGTAATCTCTTCCAATTTTGTCTCGTACAATCCCTTCTCTTTTACAATGGCATTCCACACCTCCCCCTTCTTCTTCATCTCTCCCACCCAATCAAATTCCGCCACATCGTCATCTGCCTTCGGCACAAACTCCACGCCGAAAATCTCCGAAAAAACCCTCCACATGCTCTTCCACGTAAAGACATCACCATTGGTACAATTAAATGCTTGGTTTCGGGCAGCGTCCGATGTGGCCGCCCATATTTGTTGATCGGCGAGCAAGTCCGCATCGGACGCATCACAAAAATGGTCCCACGCGTAACGGGTCCCCGGAAAACAGAATGGAGAGCCCTCATAACGGCAAATTATCGCATAAGCTCCTAATGTGAGTATGAAGTTGTATATAGTCCTCGAAGATGCGCCGGCGATTATCGAGGACCGGTGTACTGACCATGTCACGGTGGGTGAGTAAGACTCGAGGAGGTCTTCAAGCGCATAATAGAAATTCGGGTATGGGAGTCGGGGCATATCCTCACGGAACGGTGGCTCGAGGGGTACAGTTTGGACCGCATGGGTCGGGTCAAAGATCGGACCCATGTAGTGCTTGGTGCCCGTCTGTAGGGTGACATGGCGAAGGCGTGAAGTGGGAGTTGAGGATGTCAGGACTTTGAGGACGTTGGAAAGCATCTCTCTGTTGACAATGATGTTGTCCTCTTCATACTGGCGCACCTGGATTGCAACCCAGAAGAGATGGGTCACTTGGTGTGATATTGGGGAGAGATTTTGCAACGTGTTATCAAGATCGAGGCAATCAAGTTGAATATATTGGTCGAGAAGGGAAAACGGGAACCAGGTTGGTTTAGGGCGCCGAGCTGCGCCGTAAACCTTCCAAGGGCCGCCACGGGCCGTTGGCTTTTTCAGAGCCTCAGCGAGGCTCAAGCCAACCATGCCTGTGACCCCAACCACTAGAGCTACTGCTGGCTGAGGGGTGTTGAGCTCCATGAGAAAGAGAGAGAGCAGCCTATAATTTATGAGAGAGAGAGAGAGAGAGGGAGAGGGAGCCTATAGTTTATAGGGACGAGAGGTTGACAATTTATAAAGAGAAGTTTATAATTTATAGAGAACTTATATAGTGCCTGACCGTCAAAACATAAAGGGCGGAGAGAGAACCCCTCCACCCTTGATTTGCAATCCAGCAAAAGCCGCCTTTTTTTACTTTTTGCTGGATCACAAATCAAGGGCGGGAGGGTTTGTCTCTCTCCGCCATTATTTTGACGGTCGGACATCATATAATTTCTCTAATTTATAAGCATGAGGCTGGCATGTAGTTATAAATTTATATGGATACACTTTTGTATACGGTAAGATGACGTAGTCAATAGCTCTTGATAACTATAAATGGGAAATGATATCAGCACAACCATGTTTTGCTATTTGCACTAACATATCTTGTCTTTTGGTATTTAAAGAGCTGTCAAAAGGTCATTAAAGTTCCCAAAATGGCTCTCACAGGCCAATTAAAAATGAAAAGAGAAGATAGAACCCTGCAAATAATAGGTCGATGATAAATTCACACCTCTGTTGGACCCTGTAACGTGAAAAAGGGTTATAGTCTGCCACATCAATTCACGTTATAGGGGAGCGAAATTATCCTACAGAGGGTGTGAATTTATCATCATCCATATATAATTTATGTATAGTTAAAATGGATATAGCAACGGATCGTTTTCCATCTCTAAGGCCCTGTTTGTTTTGGATTTTGATAACCAATTGTGAGTCCAAAAATGATTATTGGACTCAAAATTATGGCCCTATTTGAATTGGGTTTTGAGATCCAATGGTGGGCCCTGATTGTTTTGGATTTTTAGAACTGATTTTGACTCTAAAACAGATTATTGGACTCATAATTAAATGTATAGCCTGTTTGTTTGGTTTTGAGAACCGATTGTGAGTTCAAAACTGATTATTGGACTCAGATTTACATTAATAAGCCTTTCTTAAAACCCACAACAAAGAACGCCTTACATTTAGGCCCTGTTGGTTTGTGATTATGCCAACCAATTGTGAGTCCAAAACCACTTATTGGCTCAAATTTACATTTGTTTGTTTGAGATTGTCCCAACCGATTGTGAGCCCTAAATAGATTATTTGACTCAAGAGGCTGTCAATCGATTGTCATAATCTCAAATGAACAAGGCAATGCATATAGCAATGGATTATCAACTTTTGGCAACGGATTTGGTCCATTGGCAATTAGGGTATTTCTTGTAGCGTTTCTATGTTGGGTGGGTCCATGAATATTGCTGGCCATCACAAGTCTGTTTCTAGCTCTTGGGTCCCACCCATATCAGTTGATCCTAGACGTTAATTTGATCTGATAAAAAGACGTGTCTTTAATACATTGAATCATGTTAGTTTTCGTTCATCAAGACAAGATAAAATACTCTATAATACTTATTTTTCAAATAGGTGACACTTATTTTTCTCTATAATACTCAAGCATCCCAATGCAATTAGTCAAATACTCATCCATCAAGTGATCCTGACCATTTAACCAATAAATATTCAAACAATTTTTACAAGGGTGAACAAGTCCCTTGATCTCTTCTTCTGACAAAATTTTGGTGAAAATATCCGTCACTTGATCTTCAGTGTTGCAGGGCTTTAGTTTCACTTCTTCTTTGGCTGTGACTTCTCGAATGAAATGGTGACGAATCTCAATGTGCTTCGTCCTTCCTTGTTGAACTGGATTCTTTGTTAAGGCAATTGTGTATTTGTTATCACAAAACATCCACGTAGGCCCGTTTTGTTACTCCTTCAAATCTCGCAAAATCCTTCGTAGCCAAATTACTTAACAAGCTGTAGTTGTAGCAGCGATATACTCAGCTTACGTACTTGAGAGTGCCGTAGTAAGTTACTTGTTGGATGCCCAAGCTATGACACCCGATCCAAGGCTAAAACAATAGCCCGCTGTGCTTTTCCGGGTAAAAAAATTGAACTGATTCAGGATTTTTCGTAATCAAATTCTCAAAATTATGACGAATGGTTTGTAACTTAACAGAGATTACCTTCGTAGTACATTGATATTCGTCTTGAAGCAAATCACAGAGATTACCTTCCAAAGAAAAGTTTTTCATTTTCCAAAACACTCTTAGAAAATATTTTCCAAACACTATCTTTTGACAAATAAAAAAAAGATTTTGAAAATCAAAATCTAACAGTTGGCGCATTGGGCATTATTGGATTGACCTCGCAAAGGCTATGAAAAAGAAAGCTTTGTGATCATTCTTCCAATCTCACCTTCAACCGGAATGATAAGAGTAGACAACCTATCTAAAACCGGAGATTTTATATGGTATAAGCCCTTATAGTCCCATATTTTTCAAAAAGTATTGTACGGACAACATCATAGGATGATCCAAACCGTCCATGTGATGGAACACAATGTAAATAGGTTGTGCCCCAAAAATCATTTCCATAGGACGATCCTAACCCTCGGATCTATAGAGATTTCTTTAATATGCAGTTCCTCTATAGATCGGATGGTTGGGATCATCCTACAGTAATGATTTATTGGGCACAGCCTATTTACATTGTGATCCATCACATGGACAGTTTTGATCATTCTATAGTATCCGCTGTACAGTACTTTTTGAAAAATACGGGACTATAAGGGCTTAAACTTGTTTCCATTGCTTCGAAAGTCAAAGCAAAGAGGTTTGAAGGATGTAGTTGTCTACATTAAATTAGAAAAACGTACACGCATCAAACAGGTTATGGTCCACATATCCTGATTACAATAGCTATGAATAATCTCACGATCTTCGATCCATGATCACACACATAGCCCCTTTCTAAACAGAAGGCAAATGATATTGGCACTCACATGTTTTTAGAAGGCATTTTACTCTTTATTTCACAGCTCACTAAAAACGCCTTTCAAAATGGAGATCCAATGGAAATAAAGATGGCAGATTCAAATCCCTCAAATACCCTTTTGTAAGCGTTAAATTTTCAAAGGAGTGTGTTTTTTCCCAAATACTACCATTTAGGAGTGGCCAGAACCGAACCAAATCCGAAGAACCGAACCAGAACCAAACTGTTTAAAAATACTTTGGGTCCGGTTCGGTTCCACTGATGAAGAACCGAACTTATTCGGTTCGGTTCCGGGTCTAATTTTCTTGGTTCGGTTCTGGAACTGAAGAACCGAACTTTGAATATATATATATATATATATATATATATATATATAATATTTTTATATTTCTATTATACATATACTTATTAATATAAATTACTTATAATATTAATAAGTAATAGTTAATACTATTCTTGTAATAAGAAAGTAACTTATATTATAACTTTAATTAAAAGTTTTTATAAATTATAATTAATAATTAGTAATTAGCCATTAGAACCGGAGAACCGGACCGGACCGAACCGATTATGTTCGGTCCGGTTCGGTTCGGTTCTACGGTTCATGGAACCGGGAACCGAGAACCGAAAAAAAAAGTAACCAAGAACCGAGAACCGAACCGGTTGGCCACCCGTACTACCATTGGTGACTGTGTGAGACCAACGTAGACTGTAGTCTCTCCGCACATTGTTAGAATATGTGAGATCTCACCATTGGATTAGGTTTAGATTCTTCGTTGGATCATTTGTGTGGTAGATTAGGCAAGTTGGATGAATGAGATAACCTAGATTGATTAGGCAACTAAACTAGATGTAGTAATTGGAGAAGGCTTAGGTTAGACTGATTAGGTTAGATTGGGGTGTTTCTATCTTTATCTCTTTCCATATATTCTAAAGTATTTAATAAAGTGGAATGTCATTATTATAACAAGAGAGTGCAAACATCGTTTCTCATATACAAACTAGATAGAAAGAAGAAGAATAGACATGACCCCTTGTTTGATACTGGCACTCCTCCCTTTATTTACACTTATTTAATTTGCCGCAGGTGGCTGTGATGGTTCCCAATAAGATTATCAACATCCAACTAAAATTATCTAGAGGAAAGTGAAGCATGCCATTATCAAAACAAAAGGAGTGTGGATATTATTTTCCTCATAATTTAGGGATAATGTTCATCTCCCTCAGCTTCTCTACCCATGTCCTTACACTTTTGAGAGTGTCAACGTACCCGAAGAACCCATACTCCCTGCTCTTGTTCATACTACAAACATGCTGAAACCCAAAATTAAGAACTACAAAGGCAGCATCAAAGGTTGCAATCTCTTCCAATTTTGTCTCGTACAATCCCTTCTCTTTTACAATGGCATTCCACACCTCCCCCTTCTTCTTCATCTCTCCCACCCAATCAAATTCCGCCACATCGTCATCTGCCATCGGCACAAACTCCACGCCGAAAATCTCCGAAAAAACCCTCCACATGCTTTTCCAAGTAAAGACATCACCATTGGTACAATTAAATGCTTGGTTTCGGGCAGCGTCCGATGTGGCCGCCCATATTTGTTGATCGGCGAGCAAGTCCGCATCGGACGCATCACAAAAATGGTCCCACACGTAGCGGGTCCCCGGAAAACAAAACGGAGAGCCCTCATAACGGCAAATTATCGCATAAGTTCCTAATGTGAGTATGAAGTTGTATATACTCCTCGAAGATGCGCCGACAATTATCGAGGACCGGTGTACTGACCATATCACGGTGGGTGAGTAAGACTCGAGGAGGTCTTCAAGCGCATAATAGAAATTCGGGTAGGGGAATCGGGGCATATCCTCACGGAACGGTGGCTCGAGGGGTACAGTTTGGACCGCATGGGTCGGGTCAAAGATCGGACCCATGTAGTGCTTGGTGCCCGTCTGTAGGGTGACATGGCGGAGGCGTGAAGTGGGAGTTGAGGATGTCAGGACTTTGAGGACGTTGGAAAGCATCTCTCTGTTGACAGTGATGTTGTCTTCTTCATTCTGGCGCACCTGGATTGCAACCCAGAAGAGATGGGTCACTTGGTGTGATATTGGGGAGAGATTTTGGAACGTGTTATCAAGATCGAGGCAATCAAATTGAATATATTGGTTGAGAAGGGAAAACGGGAACCAGGTTGGTTTAGGGCGCCGAGCTGCGCCGTAAACCTTCCAAGGACCGCCACGGGCCGTTGGCTTTTTCAGAGCCTCAGCGAGGCTCAAGCCAACCATGCCTGTGACCCCAACCACTAGAGCTACTGATGGCTGAGGGGTGTTGAGCTCCATGAGAAAGAGAGAGAGAAGCCTATAATTTATGAGAGAGAGAGGGAGGGAGGATATAGTTTATAAGGACGAGAGGTTGACAATTTATAAAGAGAAGTCTATAATTTAATTATAGAGAACTTATATAGTGCCTGACCGTCAAAACATAAAGGGCGGAGAGAGAACCCCTCCACCCTTGATTTGCAATCCAGCAAAATTATGGCCCTGTTTGATTTGGGTTTTGAGATCCAATGGTGGGCCCTGATTGTTTTGGATTTTTAGAACTGATTTTGACTCTAAAACAGATTATTAGACTCATAATTAAATGTATAGCCTGTTTGTTTGGTTTTGAGAACCGATTGTGAGTTCAAAACTGATTATTGGACTCAGATTTACATTAATAATCCTTTCTTAAAACCCACAACAAAGAACGCCTTACATTTAGGCCCTGTTCGTTTGTGATTATGCCAACCAATTGTGAGTCCAAAACCACTTATTGGCTCAAATTGACATTTAATTTTGACCCTAATAATTGGTTTTGGACTCACAATCTGTTGGCATAATCTCAAACAAACATAGCCTTAATTTTGAGTCCAATAAGGCCCTGTTTGTTTGAGATTGTCCCAACCGATTGTAAGCCCTAAACAGATTATTTGACTCAAGAGGCTCTCAATCGATTGTCATAATCTCAACGAACAAGGCAATGCATATAGCAATGGATTATCAACTTTTGGCAACGGATTTGGTCCATTGGCAATTAGGGTATTTCTTGTAGCGTTTCTATGTTGGGTGGGTCCATGAATATTGCTGGCCATCATCAGTCTGTTTCTAGCTCTTGGGTCCCACCCATATCAGTTGATCCTAGACGTTAATTTGATCTGATAAAAAGACATGTCTTTAATACATTGAATCATGTTAGTTTTCGTTCATCAAGACAAGATAAAATACTCTATAATACTTATTTTTCAAATAGGTGACACTTATTTTTCTCTATAATACTCAAGCATCCCAATGCAATTAGTCAAATACTCATCCATCAAGTGATCCTGACCATTTAACCAATAAATATTCAAACGGGTGAACAAGTCCAACAATCATGTGCCACATATGGAGGGCCAGAAAGAAAACAAAGACACTCTTCTTTTTATTATTCTTATCTTATTAGTAGGAATAACATACTTGAATAATCTTAGAAATGGTAGATGGCATTTTTGCTGCAATTTTTACAAGGGTTTAGTAAGGGAGTATTCTTTAATCCAACTTGGCGTGTTTTTTCTTCACTAGGCCACCCCTCTTGTGTAGTTATTACTAATTGTGGATTTGTCTTAAACACAATACAAGGAAAGGAGATGCCGTAGAGCACTCAAAACAAAAGGAAACTGCTATAATGGAATAGACATAAAAAAGGAAAAGCAATAAAATAGGGGAAGTGATATTTACACCCCTTTTGATTACTAGGGACACCCAGCATCAGTGTATCAATGACTATAGGGGGGCTAAATGTACTTGATGTCAGAAGAATCTAGTGGGTTTGATTGCCATGTACACTGGCGCTAGGTGTCCCTCATGATCAAAAGGGGCGTAAATATCACTTCCCTAAAATAGCAATAAAGTTGGACACCTGTAGACCCCGATCCTAGAGAGAGGTGGGGGACGATCCCCCAACGGCCTTTTGGATCATCAACGTGTGAAGGAGAGCTCTACTAAGGAATTCTCGAAACGGATGGCACCCTCATAGCATAACACGAGTGGCGATAAATGAGATACCTCTTGATCCAAGGATAAATTCTCAAACCAAAACGTACCTAAACAAACTCAGAGTCACCATCCATGGATAGGCCATGGAACCCCGAAAACAAATATGCTCTGATACCATGGATAACCAGAAATATATATGGGCTCGTGCCTAATTACGAATGGAGAAGGTCCGAAAAGCACCCTCAATTCGTCCGAGTGCAAGCACTTGGTATCTTATGCCATTTTTATTAACTCCAAAGAATGGGAACGAAATATTCCCAAGAAGACGTTTACCTAATCAAGAGGCTCTCAATTGATTGTCATAATCTCAAACGAACAAGGCAATGCATATAGCAATGGATTATCAACTTTTGGCAACGAATCTGGTCCATTGGCAATTAGGGTATTTCTTGTAGCGTTTCTATGTTGGGTGGGTCCATGAATATTGCTGGCCATCACAAGTCTGTTTCTAGCTCTTGGGTCCCACCCATATCAGTTGATCCTAGACGTTAATTTGATCTGATAAAAAGACGTGTCTTTAATACATTGAATCACGTTAGTTTTCGTTCATCAAGACAAGATCATCTTGCTCTGAGATCTCAAGATAAAATACTCTATAAAATAAAATTTCTAATTATTCAAAAAAATAATTTGCAATTTTTTTGAAAAATAATTCACAGGATAGGTGACACTTATTTTTCTCTATAATACTCAAGCATCCATCCATCAAGTGATCCTGACCATTTAACCAATATTCAAATTGGGCAGTTGAGATAACATGAACAAGTCCAACAATCATGTGCCACATATGGTAGTTGGCTTTTTATTATTCTTATCTTAGTAGGAATAACATACTTGAATAATCTTAGAAATGGTAGTTGGCTTTTTTGCTGCAATTAATTTTTACAAGGGTTTAGTAAGGGAGCATTCTTTAATCCAACATGGCTTGTTTTATACGGTCAACTAATGGAGTATTTTTTTTTTCTCAAGGGAAATGATATACTATTCCCCTTTTCTTCACTAGGCCACCCTCTCTTGTGTAGTCATTACAAATAGTGTAAAATAACCGAGGGAGGTACGATTGGCACAAGTGGTCAACTAATGGAGTATTTTTACACGTTGGGAGCAAATAACCGAGGGAGGTATGATTGGCACAAGTGGCTCAATGGAGTCATTTGGGCAGTAATCATGTCTAAGAACACAAATAATGGGATCAATTAAGGGTAGGACCCATATAGCTGCCTTATTTTGTTCCAGCCTGACTGACTTAACATTAGTTCTAACGATTATCAATAACACCCTGAGAAAACAATAATGAAACAGTTACACTAATAGAGGTTGGTTAAACCCTCTTTTTTTGGTAGGTAAGCTGGGATTAAACTTACTACCTAGATCTAAAGTTTTTTTTTTTTTTTTCTAGATGAGTTAACCTAGACCTAAAGGTTGAGATACAAAGCCTCAACCAATTGATCTATAGGCCCAACCCCAGGTCAAACCCATTTTGATATTGGTTATAACTTATAAGAATATAATTCTTGTACTTGTGATAATTACATATTCCTTTGGGTTTGTTTGATTGAAAACGAAACTAAGGTTGGTCACAAGGGAACTGGTCTTGATGCAATTCAGTCACAAGGGACTGATGTTGCTAAAATTCAGTCATAAGGGACTGGTCTTGATGAAATTTAGTCATAAAATACTGATCTTGTTGCAATTTAATCACAAGAGACTGATGTAGTGACCAAAGAAATCATGGAACTATGTGGGAACATACCTAGAGTGGAGCCTATCTCAAAATTCCTACCATGAAACCACACCCATCACTTCTTTAAGAACCTGGTACCACGACTCAGCATCTCCCACAAGATGGAAGGACTCCGAAGCCACACATTCTTCTTCGGGTGTCTCATGGAAATGGAAAAACTGTCCGGCTTGTTGCTAACAAGCTCATTTTTTTTATTACCTATGCTTGAATTGAAATTCCTTTAGGCCATGTTTGGATACCTCATGTTTTTGTACTTGGATTTGGGTTTGAGTTTTGGATACAAAATACATCAATCATCCTCATGCTCATGTTGTGTGTGTGTGTGTGTGTGTGTGTGTGTGTGAGAGAGAGAGAGAGAGAGAGAGAGAGAGAGAGAGAGAGAGAGAGGTCTGGCTGCTGAGGCCGAGGAGCAGCGAGGGTGAAAGTAATTGCCACAAATACGGATTTGAAAAATCAGATTTTTTTTTCACTGTTGGGGCTGATTTAATTTGGAAATCTAAGTATCTGGTCAGTTCCAAATCTCAACTGCAAATGTGAGAAATCCAAATCTAAATCTTGTGGGTATCCAAACCTGGCCTTAGCAAATTTGCTGCATTCTTTTTCTCTCATTCCAATTCTCTGCTAGCCCCCCTCTTCCACATGTGTTTTTTAACATTCAATCTATGGTGCCTTACCCAGCTTCCCTTTTATTTCAGTTATGCTTGAATTAATCTTCCTCTAAGTAAATTTTCCTGTTCTCTTCTGCTGTCATATCTATTCACCTTTTGTTGGGTTCCTTTCAATGATGTCTGCATATTCTAGAAACTTTAGTATTCTTTTTCTGCAATTAATTCTTTAATCCAACATGGCTTGTTTTATACGGTCAACTAATGGAGTATTTTTTTTTTCTCAAGGGAAATGATATACTATTCCCCTTTTCTTCACTAGGCCACCCCCTCTTGTGTAGTCATTACAAATAGTGTAAAATAACCGAGGGAGGTACGATTGGCACAAGTGGTCAACTAATGGAGTATTTTTACACGTTGGGAGCAAATAACCGAGGGAGGTATGATTGGCACAAGTGGCTCAATGGAGTCATTTGGGCAGTAATCATGTCTAAGAACACAAATAATGGGATCTATTAAGGGTAGGACCCATATAGCTGCCTTATTTTGTTCCAGCCTGACTGAACATTAGTTCTAACGATTATCAATTAACACCCTGAGAAAACAATAATGAAACAGTTAGTTAAACCCTCCATTTTTGGTAGGTAAGCTGGGATTAAACTTACTACCTAGACCTAAAGTTTTTTTTTTTTTTTTTCTTTCTAGATGAGTTAACCTAGACCTAAAGGTTGAGATACAAAGCCTCAACCAATTGATCTATAGGCCCAACCCCAGGTCAAACCCATTTTGATATTGGTTATAACTTATAAGAATATAATTCTTGTACTTGTGATAATTACATATTCCTTTGGGTTTGTTTGATTGAAAACGAAACTAAGGTTGGTCACAAGGGAACTGGTCTTGATGCAATTCAGTCACAAGGGACTGATGTTGCTAAAATTCAGTCATAAGGGACTGGTCTTGATGAAATTTAGTCATAAAATACTGATCTTGTTGCAATTTAATCACAAGAGACTGATGTAGTGAAAATTCAATCGTAAATGGTTGATCTTGTTGCTAACAAGCTCATTTTGTTTATTACCTATGCTTGAATTGAAATTCCTTAGGCCATGTTTGGATACCTCATGTTTTTGTACTTGGATTTGGGTTTGAGTTTTGGATACAAAATACATCAAGTTGTGTGTGTGTGTGTGTGTGTGTGTGAGAGAGAGAGAGAGAGGGGGGTCTGGCTGCTGAGGCCGAGGAGCAGCGAGGGTGAAAGTAATTGCCACAAATATTGATTTCCAAATAATGTCTCGGAGAACGGATTTGAAAATTCAGATTTTTTTTTCACTGTTGGGGCTGATTTAATTTGGAAATCTAAGTATCTGATCAGTTCCAAATCTCAACTGCAAATGTGAGAAATCCAAATCTAAATCTTGTGGGTATCCAAACCTGTCCTTAGCAAATTTGCTGCATTCTTTTTCTCTCATTCCAATTCTCTGCTAGCCCCCCTCTTCCACATGTGTTTTTTAGCATTCAATCTATGGTGCCTTACCCAGCTTCCCTTTTATTTCAGTTATGCTTGAATTAATCTTTCTAAGTAAATTTTCCTGTTCTCTTCTGCTCTCATATCTATTCATCTTTTGTTGGGTTCCTTTCAATGATGTCTGCATATATATTCTAGAAACTTTAGTATTCTTTTTCTTTTTTCTTTCTTCAAAAAAAAAACCTTAGTATTCTTCTGCTCCCTGCTATGTGCAAAATGCAGTCATTTTCATACATGCTGATGTGGCTGTTAGGATAAGCTACATGGACTTTGTAGTTCAATTTAGTCAGGGAAAAATTGCCACTGGGGGACACCAAAATACAAGAATTGTGAACGGGGGTCACAATTTTGAAAAATTGTTAAAGAAGGTTGATAACCCCATTTTGAGAGTTTGATAACCCCATTTAGAGGGTTGATAACCCCCTTTTAGAGACTTGATAAACCCCATTTCGTCCCTCTCTAAGAATTTTTCAAATGTGTGTCCTCCGTTCACAATTCTTGTATTTTGGAGTCCCCCATTGGCAATTTTTCCTTTAGTCAATCAAAGTGATAGGGTTGTTGTTATCCGATGCAAGTTTTTATGACTTAAAATATGCAGGTAGGAGTTTTAGTGAAAGTGGCCAAGTGGGTTTTCCATAAATAACATGTATGTACTTTTTTTTTAAAACCTTTTGATCACCAAGTACACCCAGCGCCAGTGTACGTGGCAATCAAACCCACGTACTGGATTCTTCCGACGCCAAGTACATCAGACCCCCCCCTCCTAGTCATTGATACACTGGCACTGGGTGTCCCTAGTGATCAAAAGGGGCGTAAATATCACTTCCTTGTATACTCATGCCTTTTTTTTAACTTGAGACAGTCAGCTCCAGTGTAACTGACTGCAGGAGGGGCTGTTGTCTTCACGTGGGAAGGTGTGAAGGATTCAACGGACCCGATTGCCACGTACCCTGCAGCTGGCTGTCCCGTGTAAAGAAAGGGGGCGCATTTATCATTTCCCTTTTATTACTGAAAATGTGTTTTGAAAACAAAGGATAAATGACTCTTACCTCAAAGTGGGTCAAGATGCTGATCTTCTCTCTTAAAAAGAACAAATCCATTGCGAACCAAATCGGCTTCGTAACATTGCTACACGTACGCGCGGCCAGGAGGAGAGCTCCAACAACCAAAACCATAATGCTGGAGTTAGAGCTTATGGCCCCTTTGGGACGGGTGTCTCAGGTTCAATGAATTCATATCTTCCCAAGTTCAAAGAAGAAAAAGAGAAAAAGCCACAAAAAAAGGCGTTTATCTGCAGTGTCAATTCCGACAAGGTCATTGCCGAAAAATCTACCTTTGCCTCAAATTTGCCAATGCCATCGAGAATATCCTCATCCATGACTATCCGTGAGTCAAAATCTCAATAATTTCAAAAAAGCATGGAGAAAGAACTTTAATGAACAACAAGATATGGCCAATTTGAAAATTGAGCTGCCTCAATTCTTGATGATGACATACGAAATGGAGTCTAATCCCAAGACGAAGAGAAGGAAGGGAGAAAGAAGGAAAAAGAAAAAGAGAAGAGGGAAGACTTAAGAAAAGCGAACAAGATCTCATTTTCCACCAACTAGCCATCCCTTAATCTCCAACCTTGAGGACGAGGTTGATTTCAAGGAGGGTGAGATGTTACGTGCATAATGTGGCCATTTGCATGCATGTTGATGTGGTTGTTATGATAAGCTACATGGATTTGGTAGTTTCGTTTAGTCAATAAAAGTGATAAGGTTGTTGTTATCACTTACTAATCTTTAGGAGTTATTGTTATGCAGGTAGGAGTTTTAGTGGAAGTGGTCAAGTCGGTTTTCCATAAATAACATGTACATAGTATTTTTCAAATTAATGAAGAATTTTATTCCTGAAATCGTGTTTTGAGCACAAAGGAGGGCTGACCCTTCCTTGAAGTGGGTCAAGAGACTACAAGAAAAAGGTCTTTCACCGGCGTTCATGAGCGTCGGTGAAAATATGGATGAACACCAGTGTAACAAACACCAACGATTTTACCGATCGTCGGCAAATACAGTGTCCCTAAAGGGTTACACCGACGTTCCATAAAACGCCGGAGAAAAGGATCAGTCTTTACCGTCGTTTATAAAACGTCGGAAACTGTGGTAACATACGTCGGCAAAAGATATGACACTGTCTCTTTCCATGTATCACCGATCGTCGGTGATTAATATATCCACCGACGCTTTTCCTTAAACGCCGGTGAATGTAGTATTCACCGACGGTCTGAATGAACGTAAATATATGTTTTTTTTATTATTTCAATTACAAATGGACCCCAAATAGAGTACACAAACCTGCTAATTTCGACATACATTTAATACCTGTAACTCTATCACACATTCACATTCACATTCACATACACATTTAATCCCATTTTTAGAGTCAATAATGATAAGCATTCTATAATTCTATCACACATGGGTACTGAAAAATTAGAAGATGGGTACTGTAAATACCTACACATTCAAGTACATTTGCACCTTCACCTATTTTATTTCTATCACCCTACACATGATCCCAACTTTAAATACAACTAAAACACATGATATACATTTTTTCAGCACTTTGCTACCTAATTGACATTCACTGGTTGTTTAAGTGTAAGAGCAGCATCAAGTGTAAAATGCCGGAAGTATATTAGCAAGATATATACTTAATGAAGCCTATAGTCTCTCTTTTTTTAATGGTAATGAAGCCTATAGTCTTGTCAATCAAATCTACAAAATAATAATAATAATAATAATAACTTACAAATAGATCTCACATGACAGTAGCACCAAACAGTCATGATGAAGATATAAACACCATTCATTCCTCTAATGCTCATCAAATTCATTACATCTTAACATCAAGAAATTCCCAACTAACAGACTCCCTTGTTTCTCCACAATCTACCTTACAAATGAAATTTAGCATGCCCTCTTGATAGCATGTGTCAACACATTCATAAACTACGTATCTATTTTCACTGATTTCCTATACATTCATCATAGTTCTGAGAGATTCTAGGAGACTTCAGGAAAAAAAATTACATTGAGACAAGCTAGATCATGTATCATTTCAAAACCTAATATTCTAGGTACAAATGAAAGAAAGCTTCCATTTAAAAAAAAAACAAATGAAAGACAGCTAATGGGAATTATGTTACTCTGCAGTCATCGCAAATTTTTTCTTACCTTCTCATTATGCTTTGCAATGGTCCTGCCAATCAAGTTTTACATTCTTTTGGACAATCTTCCCAAGGTGATCTCCTACAAGCTCTTATAGCCCCAGAAGCTTCATAAACAGTTACACAGATAAAAGATATAGATCAAGTGCACTTCAAAATTGAGTATTTTTGCCATTTCCCAGTAAATGGATTGAACCCGTCACTTGCTAACCCAAGTCTAACATTACGAGGATCTGAAGAAAAGTTCAGATATCTGCAGTTCAAATCCTGCCATGCCGAGGAGTCTACAGGGTGCTTGAATATACCATCATTTATTCGTTTATCATCATGCCATGTCATGAAAGAAGCTGTTTTCTTCGACATATATAGTCTCTGCAATCTTGGTTTAATTGGGAAGTAACACAGAATCAGGGTAAGTATTCTAGGCCCATGCTATGCATCGCTGTAAAATGGACGCTAGCAAATCCCAAAGCAACTTTATTCCAGAAAGAGAAAAAAACAAGAGAAAGGGGTGGAAATAGTATGAATTCGTCGTTGGAAATGATGACAAAAATGGCCATCTAGAATTGTACATTCATTAGAGATCAACTGATCACTACCATATCCTCTCTTACTTTCTCCTTTCCTAGTCTCTCTCCATGCATAGGCATGGCGTCTCTTCCTCTTCCAATCCCATCAAAACCACCCTCCTCCCCAACTAAACCCACAAAATCTCTTCATTTATCCACAACCCAACTCAACAAAATAAAAACAAAGAAAATACCAAACATCTCTACATATATTGTTTGTTCACCACATGAAAGAGCCTAAATCTCATAGAAATACATTAGCAACTCTGGCAGATTGAATGCCCCTAATGGATCAGAAACTAAAGAAATAAACAACTAAATGAATTTCTTATCCAAAAACTAAATGAACAAGACAGATGGAGATAGAGAAAGACAAAAAAGTAAACCGGCTGTTATGGGTCGTTGATGTGGATGCAATGTATGCCGCCGCTGGAAATGGGTTATCGATCTCAATCAGAGAATGATCTGCAAGGAAATAAATAAGATCAAACCCCCAATAGTAAAAGAATAAATTAACCAAGAGGAATGCTAGCCTCACGCGGCTAGTTTCCAGCTTGTAATGTAATATTCATTGCCACCCTAGCATTCCTCAATATATAAAAGCACTTACAGCTCAAACAAATCAGTGAGCTTCCATAGGGAGTAATCCCACCCTAAAAATTGGGGTGGGGATACCCTATGTCATCAATTAAAAAAAAAAACTTGTCATGAGGCAATAGCTCTCATAGCATGTGAAACAACCAATTACCCGAAAACCTTAAGTAGTTAGAATTGGTGTTAATTAATCATTTATACTATAAAGAAGCATACATAGAAAGAGTTAAAGATCGAAAAAAGGCAAAGTGGAGTAACTCATTGATAAATCTCTGATGAAGACAAGGACAAATCAGTGTGGTTTAAGCATATACATCCAAACCAACCTATTTTGATGGTAAAACCGGATTTCAGAAGGGGGTGATTGTTTAAGCATATACATCCAAACCAACCAATTTTGATGGTAAAACCGGATTTCAGAAGGGGGTGATTCTTCACTGTTTCCGAAGAATCATATAGCTTTCATTATATAATCATATAGTCTGTTTCTAGCTCTTGGGTCCCACCCATATCAGTTGATCCTAGACGTTAATTTGATCTGATAAAAAGACGTGTCTTTAATACATTGAATCACGTTAGTTTTCGTTCATCAAGACAAGATCATCTTGCTCTGAGATCTCAAGATAAAATACTCTATAAAATAAAATTTCTAATTATTCAAAAAAATAATTTGCAATTTTTTTGAAAAATAATTCACAGGATAGGTGACACTTATTTTTCTCTATAATACTCAAGCATCCATCCATCAAGTGATCCTGACCATTTAACCAATATTCAAATTGGGCAGTTGAGATAACATGAACAAGTCCAACAATCATGTGCCACATATGGTAGTTGGCTTTTTATTATTCTTATCTTAGTAGGAATAACATACTTGAATAATCTTAGAAATGGTAGTTGGCTTTTTTGCTGCAATTAATTTTTACAAGGGTTTAGTAAGGGAGCATTCTTTAATCCAACATGGCTTGTTTTATACGGTCAACTAATGGAGTATTTTTTTTTTCTCAAGGGAAATGATATACTATTCCCCTTTTCTTCACTAGGCCACCCTCTCTTGTGTAGTCATTACAAATAGTGTAAAATAACCGAGGGAGGTACGATTGGCACAAGTGGTCAACTAATGGAGTATTTTTACACGTTGGGAGCAAATAACCGAGGGAGGTATGATTGGCACAAGTGGCTCAATGGAGTCATTTGGGCAGTAATCATGTCTAAGAACACAAATAATGGGATCAATTAAGGGTAGGACCCATATAGCTGCCTTATTTTGTTCCAGCCTGACTGACTTAACATTAGTTCTAACGATTATCAATAACACCCTGAGAAAACAATAATGAAACAGTTACACTAATAGAGGTTGGTTAAACCCTCTTTTTTTGGTAGGTAAGCTGGGATTAAACTTACTACCTAGATCTAAAGTTTTTTTTTTTTTTTTCTAGATGAGTTAACCTAGACCTAAAGGTTGAGATACAAAGCCTCAACCAATTGATCTATAGGCCCAACCCCAGGTCAAACCCATTTTGATATTGGTTATAACTTATAAGAATATAATTCTTGTACTTGTGATAATTACATATTCCTTTGGGTTTGTTTGATTGAAAACGAAACTAAGGTTGGTCACAAGGGAACTGGTCTTGATGCAATTCAGTCACAAGGGACTGATGTTGCTAAAATTCAGTCATAAGGGACTGGTCTTGATGAAATTTAGTCATAAAATACTGATCTTGTTGCAATTTAATCACAAGAGACTGATGTAGTGACCAAAGAAATCATGGAACTATGTGGGAACATACCTAGAGTGGAGCCTATCTCAAAATTCCTACCATGAAACCACACCCATCACTTCTTTAAGAACCTGGTACCACGACTCAGCATCTCCCACAAGATGGAAGGACTCCGAAGCCACACATTCTTCTTCGGGTGTCTCATGGAAATGGAAAAACTGTCCGGCTTGTTGCTAACAAGCTCATTTTTTTTATTACCTATGCTTGAATTGAAATTCCTTTAGGCCATGTTTGGATACCTCATGTTTTTGTACTTGGATTTGGGTTTGAGTTTTGGATACAAAATACATCAATCATCCTCATGCTCATGTTGTGTGTGTGTGTGTGTGTGTGTGTGTGTGAGAGAGAGAGAGAGAGAGAGAGAGAGAGAGAGAGAGGTCTGGCTGCTGAGGCCGAGGAGCAGCGAGGGTGAAAGTAATTGCCACAAATACGGATTTGAAAAATCAGATTTTTTTTTCACTGTTGGGGCTGATTTAATTTGGAAATCTAAGTATCTGGTCAGTTCCAAATCTCAACTGCAAATGTGAGAAATCCAAATCTAAATCTTGTGGGTATCCAAACCTGGCCTTAGCAAATTTGCTGCATTCTTTTTCTCTCATTCCAATTCTCTGCTAGCCCCCCTCTTCCACATGTGTTTTTTAACATTCAATCTATGGTGCCTTACCCAGCTTCCCTTTTATTTCAGTTATGCTTGAATTAATCTTCCTCTAAGTAAATTTTCCTGTTCTCTTCTGCTGTCATATCTATTCACCTTTTGTTGGGTTCCTTTCAATGATGTCTGCATATTCTAGAAACTTTAGTATTCTTTTTCTGCAATTAATTCTTTAATCCAACATGGCTTGTTTTATACGGTCAACTAATGGAGTATTTTTTTTTTCTCAAGGGAAATGATATACTATTCCCCTTTTCTTCACTAGGCCACCCCCTCTTGTGTAGTCATTACAAATAGTGTAAAATAACCGAGGGAGGTACGATTGGCACAAGTGGTCAACTAATGGAGTATTTTTACACGTTGGGAGCAAATAACCGAGGGAGGTATGATTGGCACAAGTGGCTCAATGGAGTCATTTGGGCAGTAATCATGTCTAAGAACACAAATAATGGGATCTATTAAGGGTAGGACCCATATAGCTGCCTTATTTTGTTCCAGCCTGACTGAACATTAGTTCTAACGATTATCAATTAACACCCTGAGAAAACAATAATGAAACAGTTAGTTAAACCCTCCATTTTTGGTAGGTAAGCTGGGATTAAACTTACTACCTAGACCTAAAGTTTTTTTTTTTTTTTTTCTTTCTAGATGAGTTAACCTAGACCTAAAGGTTGAGATACAAAGCCTCAACCAATTGATCTATAGGCCCAACCCCAGGTCAAACCCATTTTGATATTGGTTATAACTTATAAGAATATAATTCTTGTACTTGTGATAATTACATATTCCTTTGGGTTTGTTTGATTGAAAACGAAACTAAGGTTGGTCACAAGGGAACTGGTCTTGATGCAATTCAGTCACAAGGGACTGATGTTGCTAAAATTCAGTCATAAGGGACTGGTCTTGATGAAATTTAGTCATAAAATACTGATCTTGTTGCAATTTAATCACAAGAGACTGATGTAGTGAAAATTCAATCGTAAATGGTTGATCTTGTTGCTAACAAGCTCATTTTGTTTATTACCTATGCTTGAATTGAAATTCCTTAGGCCATGTTTGGATACCTCATGTTTTTGTACTTGGATTTGGGTTTGAGTTTTGGATACAAAATACATCAAGTTGTGTGTGTGTGTGTGTGTGTGTGAGAGAGAGAGAGAGAGAGGGGGGTCTGGCTGCTGAGGCCGAGGAGCAGCGAGGGTGAAAGTAATTGCCACAAATATTGATTTCCAAATAATGTCTCGGAGAACGGATTTGAAAATTCAGATTTTTTTTTCACTGTTGGGGCTGATTTAATTTGGAAATCTAAGTATCTGATCAGTTCCAAATCTCAACTGCAAATGTGAGAAATCCAAATCTAAATCTTGTGGGTATCCAAACCTGTCCTTAGCAAATTTGCTGCATTCTTTTTCTCTCATTCCAATTCTCTGCTAGCCCCCCTCTTCCACATGTGTTTTTTAGCATTCAATCTATGGTGCCTTACCCAGCTTCCCTTTTATTTCAGTTATGCTTGAATTAATCTTTCTAAGTAAATTTTCCTGTTCTCTTCTGCTCTCATATCTATTCATCTTTTGTTGGGTTCCTTTCAATGATGTCTGCATATATATTCTAGAAACTTTAGTATTCTTTTTCTTTTTTCTTTCTTCAAAAAAAAAACCTTAGTATTCTTCTGCTCCCTGCTATGTGCAAAATGCAGTCATTTTCATACATGCTGATGTGGCTGTTAGGATAAGCTACATGGACTTTGTAGTTCAATTTAGTCAGGGAAAAATTGCCACTGGGGGACACCAAAATACAAGAATTGTGAACGGGGGTCACAATTTTGAAAAATTGTTAAAGAAGGTTGATAACCCCATTTTGAGAGTTTGATAACCCCATTTAGAGGGTTGATAACCCCCTTTTAGAGACTTGATAAACCCCATTTCGTCCCTCTCTAAGAATTTTTCAAATGTGTGTCCTCCGTTCACAATTCTTGTATTTTGGAGTCCCCCATTGGCAATTTTTCCTTTAGTCAATCAAAGTGATAGGGTTGTTGTTATCCGATGCAAGTTTTTATGACTTAAAATATGCAGGTAGGAGTTTTAGTGAAAGTGGCCAAGTGGGTTTTCCATAAATAACATGTATGTACTTTTTTTTTAAAACCTTTTGATCACCAAGTACACCCAGCGCCAGTGTACGTGGCAATCAAACCCACGTACTGGATTCTTCCGACGCCAAGTACATCAGACCCCCCCCTCCTAGTCATTGATACACTGGCACTGGGTGTCCCTAGTGATCAAAAGGGGCGTAAATATCACTTCCTTGTATACTCATGCCTTTTTTTTAACTTGAGACAGTCAGCTCCAGTGTAACTGACTGCAGGAGGGGCTGTTGTCTTCACGTGGGAAGGTGTGAAGGATTCAACGGACCCGATTGCCACGTACCCTGCAGCTGGCTGTCCCGTGTAAAGAAAGGGGGCGCATTTATCATTTCCCTTTTATTACTGAAAATGTGTTTTGAAAACAAAGGATAAATGACTCTTACCTCAAAGTGGGTCAAGATGCTGATCTTCTCTCTTAAAAAGAACAAATCCATTGCGAACCAAATCGGCTTCGTAACATTGCTACACGTACGCGCGGCCAGGAGGAGAGCTCCAACAACCAAAACCATAATGCTGGAGTTAGAGCTTATGGCCCCTTTGGGACGGGTGTCTCAGGTTCAATGAATTCATATCTTCCCAAGTTCAAAGAAGAAAAAGAGAAAAAGCCACAAAAAAAGGCGTTTATCTGCAGTGTCAATTCCGACAAGGTCATTGCCGAAAAATCTACCTTTGCCTCAAATTTGCCAATGCCATCGAGAATATCCTCATCCATGACTATCCGTGAGTCAAAATCTCAATAATTTCAAAAAAGCATGGAGAAAGAACTTTAATGAACAACAAGATATGGCCAATTTGAAAATTGAGCTGCCTCAATTCTTGATGATGACATACGAAATGGAGTCTAATCCCAAGACGAAGAGAAGGAAGGGAGAAAGAAGGAAAAAGAAAAAGAGAAGAGGGAAGACTTAAGAAAAGCGAACAAGATCTCATTTTCCACCAACTAGCCATCCCTTAATCTCCAACCTTGAGGACGAGGTTGATTTCAAGGAGGGTGAGATGTTACGTGCATAATGTGGCCATTTGCATGCATGTTGATGTGGTTGTTATGATAAGCTACATGGATTTGGTAGTTTCGTTTAGTCAATAAAAGTGATAAGGTTGTTGTTATCACTTACTAATCTTTAGGAGTTATTGTTATGCAGGTAGGAGTTTTAGTGGAAGTGGTCAAGTCGGTTTTCCATAAATAACATGTACATAGTATTTTTCAAATTAATGAAGAATTTTATTCCTGAAATCGTGTTTTGAGCACAAAGGAGGGCTGACCCTTCCTTGAAGTGGGTCAAGAGACTACAAGAAAAAGGTCTTTCACCGGCGTTCATGAGCGTCGGTGAAAATATGGATGAACACCAGTGTAACAAACACCAACGATTTTACCGATCGTCGGCAAATACAGTGTCCCTAAAGGGTTACACCGACGTTCCATAAAACGCCGGAGAAAAGGATCAGTCTTTACCGTCGTTTATAAAACGTCGGAAACTGTGGTAACATACGTCGGCAAAAGATATGACACTGTCTCTTTCCATGTATCACCGATCGTCGGTGATTAATATATCCACCGACGCTTTTCCTTAAACGCCGGTGAATGTAGTATTCACCGACGGTCTGAATGAACGTAAATATATGTTTTTTTTATTATTTCAATTACAAATGGACCCCAAATAGAGTACACAAACCTGCTAATTTCGACATACATTTAATACCTGTAACTCTATCACACATTCACATTCACATTCACATACACATTTAATCCCATTTTTAGAGTCAATAATGATAAGCATTCTATAATTCTATCACACATGGGTACTGAAAAATTAGAAGATGGGTACTGTAAATACCTACACATTCAAGTACATTTGCACCTTCACCTATTTTATTTCTATCACCCTACACATGATCCCAACTTTAAATACAACTAAAACACATGATATACATTTTTTCAGCACTTTGCTACCTAATTGACATTCACTGGTTGTTTAAGTGTAAGAGCAGCATCAAGTGTAAAATGCCGGAAGTATATTAGCAAGATATATACTTAATGAAGCCTATAGTCTCTCTTTTTTTAATGGTAATGAAGCCTATAGTCTTGTCAATCAAATCTACAAAATAATAATAATAATAATAATAACTTACAAATAGATCTCACATGACAGTAGCACCAAACAGTCATGATGAAGATATAAACACCATTCATTCCTCTAATGCTCATCAAATTCATTACATCTTAACATCAAGAAATTCCCAACTAACAGACTCCCTTGTTTCTCCACAATCTACCTTACAAATGAAATTTAGCATGCCCTCTTGATAGCATGTGTCAACACATTCATAAACTACGTATCTATTTTCACTGATTTCCTATACATTCATCATAGTTCTGAGAGATTCTAGGAGACTTCAGGAAAAAAAATTACATTGAGACAAGCTAGATCATGTATCATTTCAAAACCTAATATTCTAGGTACAAATGAAAGAAAGCTTCCATTTAAAAAAAAAACAAATGAAAGACAGCTAATGGGAATTATGTTACTCTGCAGTCATCGCAAATTTTTTCTTACCTTCTCATTATGCTTTGCAATGGTCCTGCCAATCAAGTTTTACATTCTTTTGGACAATCTTCCCAAGGTGATCTCCTACAAGCTCTTATAGCCCCAGAAGCTTCATAAACAGTTACACAGATAAAAGATATAGATCAAGTGCACTTCAAAATTGAGTATTTTTGCCATTTCCCAGTAAATGGATTGAACCCGTCACTTGCTAACCCAAGTCTAACATTACGAGGATCTGAAGAAAAGTTCAGATATCTGCAGTTCAAATCCTGCCATGCCGAGGAGTCTACAGGGTGCTTGAATATACCATCATTTATTCGTTTATCATCATGCCATGTCATGAAAGAAGCTGTTTTCTTCGACATATATAGTCTCTGCAATCTTGGTTTAATTGGGAAGTAACACAGAATCAGGGTAAGTATTCTAGGCCCATGCTATGCATCGCTGTAAAATGGACGCTAGCAAATCCCAAAGCAACTTTATTCCAGAAAGAGAAAAAAACAAGAGAAAGGGGTGGAAATAGTATGAATTCGTCGTTGGAAATGATGACAAAAATGGCCATCTAGAATTGTACATTCATTAGAGATCAACTGATCACTACCATATCCTCTCTTACTTTCTCCTTTCCTAGTCTCTCTCCATGCATAGGCATGGCGTCTCTTCCTCTTCCAATCCCATCAAAACCACCCTCCTCCCCAACTAAACCCACAAAATCTCTTCATTTATCCACAACCCAACTCAACAAAATAAAAACAAAGAAAATACCAAACATCTCTACATATATTGTTTGTTCACCACATGAAAGAGCCTAAATCTCATAGAAATACATTAGCAACTCTGGCAGATTGAATGCCCCTAATGGATCAGAAACTAAAGAAATAAACAACTAAATGAATTTCTTATCCAAAAACTAAATGAACAAGACAGATGGAGATAGAGAAAGACAAAAAAGTAAACCGGCTGTTATGGGTCGTTGATGTGGATGCAATGTATGCCGCCGCTGGAAATGGGTTATCGATCTCAATCAGAGAATGATCTGCAAGGAAATAAATAAGATCAAACCCCCAATAGTAAAAGAATAAATTAACCAAGAGGAATGCTAGCCTCACGCGGCTAGTTTCCAGCTTGTAATGTAATATTCATTGCCACCCTAGCATTCCTCAATATATAAAAGCACTTACAGCTCAAACAAATCAGTGAGCTTCCATAGGGAGTAATCCCACCCTAAAAATTGGGGTGGGGATACCCTATGTCATCAATTAAAAAAAAAACTTGTCATGAGGCAATAGCTCTCATAGCATGTGAAACAACCAATTACCCGAAAACCTTAAGTAGTTAGAATTGGTGTTAATTAATCATTTATACTATAAAGAAGCATACATAGAAAGAGTTAAAGATCGAAAAAAGGCAAAGTGGAGTAACTCATTGATAAATCTCTGATGAAGACAAGGACAAATCAGTGTGGTTTAAGCATATACATCCAAACCAACCTATTTTGATGGTAAAACCGGATTTCAGAAGGGGGTGATTGTTTAAGCATATACATCCAAACCAACCAATTTTGATGGTAAAACCGGATTTCAGAAGGGGGTGATTCTTCACTGTTTCCGAAGAATCATATAGCTTTCATTATATAACTTCATTGCACATGCCAGAATTTCTAGCTTCAATTAGAACTTCATGGAAAATTTCCTCATATTTCAAAATTCTCACACACATCATACAAGTACTAACAACTATCAGGAAACTAGAAATGCTCTAAACTGTGAGCCCTCTATAGATTCAAATACTAAAACACCAACAGCAGTCATTCCAATACTCAAACCGGATTGGAATCATAAGAATGATGAATCCATGAATAAATAAATAAAGAAAATCAGACTTTTTATGATAGACCAAAGTAAAAGGTCATAATAGAGAACAATTCAGGACTTTTATGATAGATCAAAAGTAAAAAGCCATAACCGAGAATAATTCACAATATATGATTCTGAAACAAGAACTGACAAATATCAACTGAATTCCAGTTATTAAGAAGAAAATTCAATTCAAGATCTTCAATCACCACATTACAACACAAATCCAGCGCAATCAATCACAGAACAGAAACACTGAAGAATCTCACAGAAAACTTAAAAATGGATAGGAAACAAAAGAATTTGAGCAGAGGAACTCACATTGCAGCAATCGAGGCCACTCCTTTACAAACACCCTCACACCATAGACCAACACTACTCCATACACAATACTTCATGCCCTCACTACGCTACCGGATACACCTTCACTCATGCTACAACTACATAACTCCCTACACAAATGACTGAGAAGGACAAAAAAACAACTATGTTAGGCTAAAAATTGAAGCTCAACCTCCATGGCCGTCCTGTGTCCATATCAACAACGTTGTTGGGATATGGTTTTATAGTTCTCTGAAAGAAAAAAACAATTGTATAGGAAATCTATGACAAGCTCAAGAAAAGATACGACAAGCTCAGATAAAGATCAAACCAAGAGAAGCACAGTAGTGATCACAAGCTCAAGAAACAACAATCTATGACAAAAAAGATTACCCAAATTAACTCAGAATTGAATAACAAGTCACCCAAGGTAAGACCAACCGGAGTGTTTAAATAGTGCTAAAAATATAAACTACACTCAGTCTGCACAATATAGATTCTACTTATTATTTATCATTACAAAGCACTAGCGCAAAAATGGAATGAACCCATCAACAGATTAGACAAATACCCATGTTAACCTAGATTTTTTTTTATCAATGTTACAACCAAGCATAAATCACAAAGCATACCTCAAAACGTAGAAACCCTAACTTCTTTGTGATTTCTGTAGAGTAGATGAGAACGAGTTGTCAAAATCCACCACGATTTGCCAAAGAAATGGGGTTCTAGAAAAATGAAAAATGAAAATCTAAGACTTCATTTTTTGGGCGGGAGAAGTTAGTGGCATGGGAATAACCCTTCACTATCGTTCCATCTATGAACGTCGGTGTATATAGGATTTTAGAGACGTTTTTAAAAAAGGCCGGAACAAGAACGTCGGTAATAGTCCTTTTTCTTGTAGTAAATAGATCAAATCCATTGCGAACCAAATCGGGTTCGTAACATTCTCTCTATGTTTGATTAATGTGCGAACAAGTATTCTTCTGCTCTCACAGGGATAGTGGTTCGAATCCGCCCATATCATTATAGTTATTATATATTCATTTGAAAAAATAAAAGTTGAGTTTTTACCCACTGCCTGGGCATACAAATCTCTCTTTATTTAAACACATTAGTGGCGTTCACATAGTTCTACCCATAGTTACCAGGGTAGGAAACGAATTCGGGAAACAAAATGTGAAACGGAAACGGGAAATGCATGAAAAAAATATCGGAGAAACGAGAAACGTCTTAGGAAATGATGTGTTTTTTTCCAAAATGAATTTTGTAAGTTCCACACATGTTTCCTACACATTTCACATCCTACATATTTCATATGTGTTTTCTACGTGTTGCATACATGTATCATGCGTTTACACATTATTTACATAAGTTTTCCATATGTTTCCTATGTGTTTCAGAAACATTTCTCCAATTTTGTATCATATTTTGGAAACGTTTCCGAAACGTGTTTCCCTCATTTTAGGGGAAATGAGTTTCCCACCCGCGAGAAACGCTTTTTAGGGGAAACAGGTTTCCCACCCGCCCAACGAGTTTCCGGCAACTATGGTCCTACCAGATCCATTAGCGGGCCCCACAAACCTCTATTAATATTGGGATCTATTAGTAGACCCCATAAACCCTCTGTGTAACGCTAAAATTTAAGTGTTAATCTTTCAAGCTTCAAAGTCGAGCATTTTTTTACGACTAACACACAATTTCCATTCCCATGTAACTTATAGTTCTTGTCAAAGTTCACAAGTCCACAAGAGCATGAATGTCCGCGCAAAGTACTAGTCCTCGAGTGTCATAGACAATTTGCGAGAGTTCATTCAAACTTCAAAAATTCTGCTCAACTAAACTCATCCTTTATGCATATAACTATGTGATAGTGGGTGGCTGAGGTAAAGATAGAAAATGTAAGAACAGGGTGGAATTATGCGTAACTTCAAAACCACCGTGTTTCTATTCTAAAAACATAAAATTTAATTTTTTATCAGTTAAACATGTTTCTTTATCAAAAACATAAAAACTAATTTTTTTATGCCTGTTACCAAACATGATTCTTATTTTCTAGAATAAGAAACAGAATTAAGAATCAAGAATCAAGAAATAGAATTAGAATCATAGCCAAACACGCCCAAAAGGTCTGCCATAAAAATGAATGTGAGCAAATGATCATGACCGTCAATCAATGATGCAAAATTAGAAATAGATAGGATAATGATCAATTTCCCATTTGGTAAATCCACCCGGCTATACGTTTAATGGGAGCACATGTGTTTACATGGGGCCACCTTTAAGATGCTAACATCCTAGAAAGGAATCCTCTGCCATCCCTTTAAATACTACACAACAAACAAGTGGAGCATATGTTTATCAAAACACTGGAGCGCAGAAATCATTTCCCTTTTCCATTTGGTAAATCCACCCGGCTATATGTTTAATGACCTACGATTTGGTCATTTCCACTCTGCTTTGCCGTTTTATGGGGACTTGGGCTCAATTCTTTGTCTTCCTACACATGTGTCACCACCATGGTTTTAAATTTGGTTTCGGGTACAATTTCGGTTTTCACTTAAACTGAAATTTCAGCCGAAATCCTGAAATTAGGAGGAAGCTCATGAAATGTCAGTTTTTTGTCCCAAAATTTCAGAAATTTCGGCTGAAATTCAGTAAAGAAATAAAAAAATTAGAATTTCGGCGGAAATTTTAGAAATTTTGGCCAAAATTTGGTACATTTCGGTGATTTGGTTTCAGAACGTTTCAGTTTCGGTGTTGACCGAATTCCAAAATTTCAGATTTCAGTCGAACTTTAAAACCATGGTCACCACAGATGATTCCGTCTTTTTTGCAAAACGGATTTCTTTTGTGCTAGCAGCCCACTCCTAGAAATAAATAGTCTATCAAAAGAATTTTAACCAGTTCATTTAGGCCATGTTGAGGAAGACGCGAAAGAGACTGTATGTCGTATATGTGGGGCTTCTAGGTGGAAGACATATGCATTGCATCCAGACGATGCAATAACTCAGACATCGAGAAAAGACCCAAAAATTCCTGCTAAGATTCTGCGTTACTTCCCCATAACACCAAGATTGCAGAGACTATATATGTCGAAGAAAACAGCTGCTTTCATGACATGGCATGATGATAAACGAACAAATGATGGTATATTCAGGCACCCTGCAGACTCCCCAACGTGGCAGGATTTAGACAGTAGATATCCAAACTTTTCGTCAGATCCTCGTAATGTTAGACTTGAGTTAGCAAGTGACGGGTTCAATCCCTTTAGGACGATGAGTATTGCTCACAGCACGTGGCCTGTTGTTCTTATTCCATATAACTTGCCACCATGGTTGTGCATGAAACAACCGTACATGATGCTCTCATTGCTTATTCCCGGACCATCTGGACCTGGAAATGACTTAGACGTCTATTTACATCCTTTGATTGAAGAGTTGAAAGAACTATGGGATATTGGTTTTCAGACATTTGATGCTTCGAGGAATGAGACTTTTCAGATGCATGCAGCTGTGTTGTGGACGATTAGTGACTTTCCTGCGTATGCTAACCTGTTAGGATGGAGCACCAAAGGCGAACTTGCTTGCCCATGTTGTTGTAAGGACACATGTTCTAAGTGGTTGGACTATTTCCAATTTGAGTACAAGTATACTTGTTTATTTAGTTATTTCCCTAGGAGATTAGCATGGTAACTTGAGTTAAAATACGAATATGTATTTGAATCATAGTAGAAAAAAGAGTCATGTTTTTCCTCTAATAAAAGAACCTAACTTGCAAGGGGTTGTGGCACCTTTTTACACTTATTGAAATTAAGTAATTTTTCTTCTTCCTTCTTCATTGAAAGTAGACTTTTATTTATTTTTCCTTCATAGATTCGAATGTTTATTTGATTGGTGGTTGACAGAGATCAATCCTCGACTCGTTCTCCGTGCTTCTGGCTACGCGAGGAATTGAGAGGGAAAGGGTGAGGAGATATGCCCACTCCCAAAAAATAAGGAAAAGCAAAACTCTTTTTTGAATAGAGTTTTTCCTTTACCTATTTTCAGCCACCCTCTCCTAACACCTGTCCTCCTTCTTGCCTCTCTCCCACCACTTGATAAACCAATGTTCCATGGAAAAAAACTTTCATGGCTACAAATAGATTTCTTGCTGAGAGACTCGAGTTAGAAAATTCTAACATCCTGGAAACTCCATTGCACAAGCAAACATGTCATAGAAATAAAGCAAATGAAGTTGGCCTTTTAAATTTAGGTTGTATATTTACTACACCACCTTGTCTACATACTCAACTCAACTAAGCCTTTGTCCCAAACTAGTTGGGGTCGGCACCACCTTGTCTACATATATTCCTAAAACAACCAATGAGTAACCTTCTTCTCAACCACTTTCTCCTTAATAGTATCTAGGGCAGGCTTCCACCCCTTGCTGGAAAACTGCCTACTCGAAAATTCCAGCCTCTCGGCGAAGCTTTCCGATCGCATCCCGTCGCAATTCTCTACCAAGTCTTCTTTCTTCCTCAATACAAATTCATGACCTCCCTTTCTAACGCTAGCAGGGCATATCTTGGCAAAAAAAGAAAGGATCTTCATGGAAGTAAAAAATGACCTAGATCCCAAAACCAACCTAGCCTTTGTTAGAAACCTTCGTGCTTCGTCGGCCGATAATGTGATCGCCTTTCCACTTTTCATCGGAAGCATTAAATAGATTTTCTTTGTCTCTAACTTTTTGTCGGCGGGCAACGGGGCAGGGCGGTTTCCAGCCTCGAGGGACTGGAATTCCACCACAAAATGTTTTGGGTGCTCAAGCATGAGCTCGGCGACTGATACCGGGCTTTCGAATATGTGAACTGTGTTGTCGGGGAGTATGATTTTTCCGGCACAATTCCGGTGTGAAATGTAGTTGCCCATGGAAGGAGAGGAAGAACAAAGATAAGAGTGGGGAGTATTTGAGTTTTGATGGAGAGAGAGAGAGAGAGAGAGAGAGAGAGCTTGGAATTGAATTGAATGGTGGTGAGAAGGGAATGAAATGGATGGAACTTTATTGTTTTGGTAGGAAGGAGGAGGTGTTTGTTAAACTGCTCCATCTTTCTTATAATGACTTGAAGATTTCAACTCTCATTGACTTGGACCTGCTCCGAATAGAGATTCTCATGCGACCCAGTTGTGTCGTCTAGAAAACCCTCAATCCGTCATTAAAAGGGATATATTGCTAATTGAGATTATGATTTACTAGTATTTCGGGCCCATAAAATGGTGGGCCCCACCCCATCAAGACATGAGGTTCTAATGGTAGGCCCACCCTACTGCATAGAGTCGAGTAGAGATGGTGGGCCCCTCCCCATGTGTAGAATGGTAGGCCCCATCCCCAAAAAAAAAAAAAAAAAAAAATGGGGCAAAGAGGTGGCCCATTCCATCAATAACATGAGTTATAGATGTGTGGGGAGTGAATTCCATCTAGAAAACCGTCATTAAAGGGATTGCTAATTGATTAATAGAGATTTTATATGGTGTGTGGGCATGGAGTCCAGTATTTTTCAGTTGGGGCCACTTCCACTTCATAGGATGTCCAAACCATTCATTTGTTGTGGCCACACAAGAGATGATTCTCGTGGTACAGCCCATTTACGTGTGGCCCAACAAATGAACGGTTTTGACATCCTATGAAGTGGGCCCAACAGTACTTTTGAAAATACCGGACTTCACGTGCACACACCATAGAAAATCTCGAGTTTTTATAAGGTGTAAGCTCGTATAGTCCAATTTTTTTCAAAAAGTGTAGAATGATCCAAACCGTTCATTTGAAGGGCCACAAGGTAAATCATTTCCATAGTATGATCCCAGCCCTCCGATCTATAGAGGTTTCCATCATACGCAGATCTACTGGTATAATGGACTGTACAGGCTTACACCATATAAAGTCTCATGATTCATATAGTCTGTTGATAGTTGCAGCACTACCATGTTTTGATAACGACACAAACCCGCCTTGTCTTTTATTATTTAAACGCTATTAGATTTCCCCAAGGGAAGTGATATATCCGCCCCTTTTGATCACCAGGAACACCCCTGTCAGTGTTTGTGGCAATCAAGGGATTTGAATTCTTCTAACAAAAGTACAACAGCCCCTCTTTAGTCATTGATACACTCACAAGGGGTGTTCCTGGATCAAAAGGGCGGATATATCATTTCCCTTCCCCAAAGTATTGAGCAACCAATTAAAAAGGGAAAGACAAGGTGGGGCTTGTATCGTTAACAAAACATGGCAGTGCAAATATCAATAGTAGCCTTTTTATAACTACAGAATTATTTCATGAGAAATGCTTGTGATTCTCTTCTGAAATAAGGATTCTAGGGAACATCCCCACCGTACATGTGGCACATCAATCAAAAAGCCGGCCTCGAAATGATTTTCCGTGAAATTGCCTAGCAAATCCCCCTTCTAAACTCCAGTATCTTCAAATTCAATTCATTCACTTAGGCTCTGTTTGGTTGCAAAAAGTAGGGAACACGGCTGAGCATTTCTAGGAATATGAAATACCAAATGTTGTTTGGTTGTCATTTTTTAGCTCAAATCCCATTGGACTACTAGACATGGAAGAGACATCATTATTAGCTTTTTGCTTAGGTGGCGCCTATGTGTCGGGATTGTCCCCTCCCCTACTTTTCCAATGCCAAACCTTGTTTTTGGTAAATTTTAGAGGAGAGAATAGTAGAATATAATATGCCATGTATAATCATTACTTTTTTCTCTCTTTCTCTCTCTTCTACTATTTATTTTGTTAATGACACCCCTCCATTCTCCCACATGCTTTGACATCTAACCAAACACACTACCAAAATTCCCCAAAATTCTATCTAATCTTCTCTAGACAAGTCTACACATATCCCACCCTTGTCACCTCCTTGTTGAATACCGCTTAAACTTTCATTTTAAGCGGCTACATGCGAACACGTAAACATCAAAACTAAAAGAGAAATGATGTATTCACCCCCTTTTCTCCTTGGGACACCCACTGTTAGTTGTAAAGGTAGATATAAACAAGGTTTTAATTTAAACTTCGGTCTCGGGTATAGTTTCAGTCCTCACCGAAACCGAAATTTCAGTCGAAATCCCAAAATTCAGTAGAAGAGCTCGAGATGTCAGTGTTTTAGGCCGAAATTTCGGCCAGCTAAAATTCTGTGAAGAATTAAATAATTAATATTTTATCCAAAATTATGCAGAAATTTCGGTTTCAGAATGTTTCAGTTTCGGTCCTGACTCAAATCCAAAATTTCGGTTGGATTGCGCCGGAAATTTAAAACCTTGCATATAAATACACTAGAGACCCAATAAAAAAAAATACACTAGAGATGTCGAGAGGGCTGGCCAAGGGGGAAAATAGGGTCTATCACTTCCCAAACTAAAAAAAAAGAATGAGGCACAAAAACACCCCCTTGTTTTACAATTTCCCACCCATACTGTATACACCATTCGTCTTAACTTTCTTCATTAACAGGCTCAAGAACGGGCTTCCACTGCCGGTAACTGTTCAGCCGGTGACCGGCAAAACCGGTATCCCTCTCTCCCTCATCATCATCATCATCAACTTCCAAAACCATAACCCTTTCTCTCTCCGGGAAAACCCTAGATCCATCGGTCTTCCCTTTCTTATTCCGACACGTGGCAGAATCAATGGCCACAATCTCTCGTTCAGATACCCAACAATTCACCCTAGATACCGGAAACATCAAATACAACTTTCCAATTTCCAATTCCTCATCAGCTCGCATAGCCGATATTCGGCGCGTTCGGCTCAGCTCCTCAACCGGCGCGACTAAGTAGCCGGGACTTTCGAGCATCAGCTCGGCGGCTTGAGCCGGGATGCCGATTAGCCGAAGATTTCCATTTGGGTCGATGAATTTTGCCAAGGGTTTTGTGTTGAAAATGCAGCATGAAATTGGATTCCTCATTGGGATTTGTGTTTCCTTTTTTGAATTTGGATTTGGTTGATGAATTTTGCGCGTATATATGGAAAGATGGGGTTGGTGGGAGAACAAGGTAGGAAGGTAATATAGCTAAAGGAAAGGTCAAAGGGAGTGACACGTGGACATATTGAAAATTTGACCAGAAGAGAGAGAGCTTGTGGGAATGTTGAGACAAAGTAGTGTTAAAGATTAGTATTTTTTGGCTGCTAATATGGTCTTGTCTGAAATCTTAAGTTCACTAATTTTATCATGATTTTCTTTGAGTTGTCTGTTTGACCTAGGGGTGGAACTCGGGTTCATTTTTGGGATTTCGGGTTCTAGCTGGTTCCTATCAGTCACATAAATTTAAAGATTTTTGGTGTGAAGATTTGTCTTCTTTTTTCTAAACAAACTTTAAAATTAGTCACTATCTTATGCTTCAAGGTGGCAAACGGGCCATGCCGGGCCGGCACGGCACGACCAAATGCGGCCAGGATAGGCCCGCGGACCAGGGATGGCACGGCACGGAAGGCTTCATGGGTCGTGCCGTGCCGGGCCGGAATCCTCGAGGCTAGGCAAGGCAGAGCCCTCGGGATCCCCACGGAGTTCCGAGAAAGTTTTTTTTTTGAAACAGAACATTTCAATTTCGAGAACAATTGTTCTCGGAATTCCATAGATTCCCACGGAGTTCCGAGAAATGTTCTGTTTTCAAAAAAAACTTTTTTTTTTCTAATTTTGTTTACTTTGGTCCCCTTTTGTCAATTTCATTTACAATAGTAATTTAGAAACAAAGATCGATTGTGCCCTGAATATTTATCCAGGAACCCAGGCTACACCTTTAAATTTTATTAATATTAAATATTATAACAAGAAAAAAGGAGCTGAGGAGGACATAGAACCTTGCCTCTAACCCTTTAAAGGAAAGAAAAAAGAAAAAAATAAATACAACTTTGAAATTACAATAACTTCTAAATTAAAAGTCTTCAGCAATCTTCAGAGGATGAGCTTGAGCCTTCCAGTCCTTGTATCCTGGCATCTGCATCAAGCCAGTCCTTCAAGCACACACATACCTCCAATATTTTTGATGACATTTTGGTTCTTTTGTCTTCTAAAACCCTGTTACCTGCACTAAAAGCGGACTCCGATGTTACTGTAGACACCAGGGGGGTTAGTAGATCACGTGCCATGACGAATAGTACTGGATATGTTTTCTCATTTGCTTTCCACCAAGGCAAAATTTTAAAAGTTTTTCATTCTTCGGGATTGATGTAATGTTCATTTTTCAAATACAATGATAACTCATTGCAAGATGTTTCACCAACGCTACTAGGTTTTGCTCTTTTTAGGCCTATTAAAGTAAAAATTGGATTATTTTTAGGCCCGAGCTCGTAGAAGAATTGGGTCTTCTTTGTCCATGTTCCACCTCATATATATGATACGTAGACCTTAATAATAATTTCATTTCATTTATACTATTCCCTGAATCTTCAGGATCATTACCGAGGTTGTTATTGCACTCTTCTAACAAGACTACTAAACCTTGTAACTTAAACCTATGGTCCATTACTGTAGTGAAGGAATATAAAAGTGGAATTTCATTAATATATTTTTTAAATTTTGCCTCCATGACTTCAATTATTTGTTAATGTCTTTCAGTTCTATTTTTTTAAAAAGTAAGCGTGATGTTATATAAGTTACTCATAATTATGTTTGAGGTTGGTTTGTAAACAGCAGAAAAAGCATTAGTTGCAGTATAAAAAACTTTCAGAAAACTCATGAAACCCTCACAAGTGTTCCAATCTGGGAGACCTACAGTGTAACAGAGAGGTTGAGATATATTTTCATTACCAAATGATTGAATTAAATTTTTATATGGGATGCAATGTTTCAACATTAAATAAGTTGAATTCCACCTATGTCTAACATCTAATTTGAATTTAGAAAATTCTTTTCCATAGGTGTTGCATAATTTTGCAAATTCTTGTCTTCTAGACATTATTGAAGAATTGATAAATGTAATATAAGTTTTAATATTTTCTATTTGTGGGTCAATAAGAGCTAAATCATTTTGCACGGCCAAATTTAAAATATGGCATGCACATCTAATATGAAAAAGTTTTCCACTTAAAATAGGTTTCAATTCAATTTTTAATAACTCTACTGCGGAATTATTATTACTAGCATTATCTAGAGTTATAGAAAAAAAAATTGTAATATTATATTCACGAGCAGTATTTAAAATATATGTTGATATAACATTTCCAGTATGTGGGTAATCAATAAGACTAAAGCTAATAATTCTTTTTCCTAAAAGCCAATTAGAGTTGATATAGTGTGCGGTTACACAAATATATGAATAACCCTTTTTGGTACTCCAAATATCGGAAGTAAGTGCGATTTTCCCATTAAATTCTTCAAAATATGAAATCAGTTGTTGTTTACGTTCATTAAAAAGTTTACAACTGTCTAATTTTAGAGTGTTTCTAGCTACCCTTTCAAAAGCAGGATTTAAAGCTTGTTTAGCATATTTTTTTAAAAAGTTTATCTTCTCCAAAAACAAATGGTTGTTCGGAGTGTATAACGTATACGGCTAGTTCTCTTCTATTATTACCATGAGAGTATGAAAATGTTCCCATTGAACTAGACGTGCTACTTAGTTGAGTTTGCTTAGGGTCTAACGAGCCATACTTTTTACCACAAGCGTCGGCATGCCTTTTTAAGTGGCCAGTTCCACTCGAAACATTACAACTAAGATCCCTTTTACAATGTTTACAAATTGGCCTAACTTCTACTTTCCCATCGAGACGTCTTATCTCTTCACGACTAAAGGTAGACCAAACAATTGAAGTTCTACCCCTTTTAACTTTAGAGCGAAAAGGAGCTTGGCTCCCACTAGCACTAAGGTTGGGTTCATTTTGGACTTCAAATTCAACCTCGTCTTCACTCCACTGACTTCCAAAACAAGCTTCCATTAACTCATCATTGGCCATGGCTTGGTTGCTGTCATGGCCAATGTTGGGGTAGAAAACTTCTTCCGAATCGGCCATTAAGAGAGGTTTAAAAAAATTAATGAAAGGAGAATTATAATTAAATATTTAAATTGGTACCAACCTCAACCTATTTGAGCAAAATCTCGCTCTCTTGTTAATCGCCAATCGCCGCCCTCGTGTTAATCGCCAATCGCCGCCCTCTTGATGAGTAGTTAGTGCTACTAAGTAGAGAGAGAAGTAGATTGGAGAGAGAGAGGGAGAAGTTGATTGGGAGAGAGAGAGAGGGTGAACTTGATTAGGGAGAGAGAGAACTTGATTAGGGAGAGAGAGAAGTTAATTTGAGAGTTTAGATAATAGAGAGAGAGTGAGCTTTGATGAGAAATGAAGGGGGTGAAAAGTTGTATTTATAGGATTGGGTGAGTTATTTTTTGACTTCCCAAAATACCCCCAAAAAATAGTTGTTGGGGGGGTTAATTTGGTAAAAGACATGAAATGACTTAAATATCCACAAAAAAGAATTGTTGGGGAGGGTATTTAGGGAAGGTAAAATATTTAAACAATAAAATCCAAAATACCCTCCAAAACTAGTTGTTTGGGTGTTAATTTGGTAAAAGACATGAAATGACTTAAATATCCACAAAAAAGAGTTGTTGGTGAGGGTATTTAGGGAATCTAAAAGATTTAAACAATGAAAATCCCAAAATACCCCCCAAAAAAGAGTTGTTGAGGGGGTATTTTCAAGATTTTATGAAAATATATGTTTTGGACGAAAATACTCCACAAACTAGCCGTTTGAAATAACTTTTGGGGTGTATTTTCGGGTTTTCCTAAAAAAAATATGCATTTTCTAAAGGGGAACCGGGCTCGCGGGCTGGGCCGTGCCGTGCCTTGGCAAACGGGCCGTGCCGTGTTGGCCCGCCAGGCCACCCAACCAGGCCCGGCATGGCCCGCGACTTCGTGCCGGGCCGGCACGGCACGTCACTGTAGCTATTTGTGGCGTACCGTGCCGTGCCTTGCCTGGCCACGGGCCGTGTTTGCCACCTTGACCTATGCTTAAAAAATGAAAACCCATACAATCTTTAAAATTAGTCACTATCCTACTCTAAAAAATGAAAATCTGACCCGACCCGTCCCAACCCTAGAAACTATATGGGGTAGGGTCAGGTTTACAAATCTCGAGTTTTCTTGTAAAAAATTAGACCCGACCCGACCCGAGATAATTCTCTGATAGCGTAGGGTTTTAGAAAACCCAACCTGCCTGGCCCGAGTTGCAACCCTAGCCCTCGGTGAACCCGAGGCAATTTTGGATTAAATGGGTTGGATTAGGTTTGAGAGATTTAAAGGTGGGTGGGTTAGGGTTGACCATCCTCAACCTGAGGCTCGGATTGGGCTGGGTTACAATTGAGGGAATGATAACTCGGGTTGGGATGTTTAGTGTCAAATGATCTTCTTTGGATCGACCTACCTATGTCCTGGTCACGATCCATTTGGGTCCCTTGTCACTGAACAATTTCATATCCTAATTTCTGAGTCGGTAACAATCCATTTCGAATTGGATAGTCCATCAGTGAGTCTTGGTCCTACTATGATTCTACACTATTAAGATAAATTTACACTGAATTGATGGAATTTGCTTGTATGCATGGAAAGATTGAAGAACAAATGAAGCTAATGTACCAAAATGAAAGGTCAAATGCAAGGGTGTCAATGGATCCAGACGGTCCGATGGATCATCCAAATCCGAACGTTAATGAACGGGATCTAAATATATGAATAGGATCCATGGGCATATTTCAGATCATCAAATCTGGGATCCGAAAAATTTTGGATTGTGTATGGGCACGCCACAGATGCCCCATTGGATAGTCACGATCTGAAATGGTTTACAAAAATACCCTCCAAATTTTGTTAATGCTAACCATTCTATAAAGGGTATTTTGGTCAAAACCTCTCTTATCACTTAATGAATCGGATGAGAATGCGATTTCACTCATTTCAATCGTTTCTTTTCATACTTTCACAAAGGAAAAGAGAGAGGGGTTTTGTGCTTTATGCATCATATTCTTTGATAATAATTATACATTATATTTGTGTATGTAATTTTGATTAGTTTTATTGTTTACAAGCATTATTATACATATAGATTAAACATAGATAAATTTTTAATTTAGTTGAAGAAAATGCGTAGAGACACACTAATAGTGGACTACCATTCTTTCTCTTTTTTAAAAAATTAATTGTTTACTTAGCTTAGTGGGACATAATAGGACACTCCGATGGACGGTCCAAATTAAAACGGATCGTGATCATTACGTGGAAAGTAGGATCCAAAGAACAATCCGACTCTGACCCAACCAATAAGGAATTTGAATGGATCGTGACTGTGACATAGGTGGATCCGACCCGAAGTGTATCCGTTGACACCCCTAGTCAAATGATGTATATAAGATAGGCACGCGGAGAATTGAATTTTGACTTAGGATGAGCGCTTGTGGCTGCGTCTGAGACAAGTAGTCGTGTTATATACGCACATTTTTGGCCGCCATAATGGTCTTGTATGGAATTTGAATGGTGTTTTGATGCGGGTCCCACTTTGAATCGGATCTACTATCTTGGTCACAAATCACAATACAATCGGTTCGGATCCCTTATCGATCCGATAATTTTCAGATCCGAATTTTTGAGACTGGGTCATCAGCTGGGCTATAGTAACATTATACACAATTAGGGCTTAGGGTTAGTGGAGCGGAGAGGGTAGAAAATCGAGAGACAGGAGAATCATCAGAACAAAAGTGAGAAAATGAAATGCTGTTTGTCCTTCCAGATAAGTTTGAGTACAAAGACATAAAAGAACAAAAAAAAGGTTATTTCTGTATAATGACACCCTCTCCAAGGGGTTCAACTCTGGTTTCACTCAACCTGACCCGACTTGAGTTCCAGCCAAATGTGGTTCAACCCGACCCAACCCGATGAACCCTTTTTCCAACCCGAACCTGACCCGAGTTCAACCCGACCCAACCCAAGTTTTTAAGCTAAAAATAACAATAATAATAATAATAATAAAATGTCATGTTTCACTTGGGTTGGATTGCCCAAGCCTTCGACACGAACTCAACCCAGGTTAGGAAAACACAACCCGAACCCGAACTCAACCTGACTTTTTTCAGGTTGAACCCGACCCGAGTTGCACCCCTATCAAAAAGCCTCCATTTGGATCTAGGGCACTCCATCAGATTTCGCAGCTATGTATAGGTCACAATCCAGAATAATTTCGGACCTTAGGATATGGATCCAATGGACCCAAATCCTATTCATTAAGGGTCGGATCCTCTGGACAGATAAGACCATCTGGGTCTGTTGACACTCATAAATCTCCCTGTTTCGAACAAATTGGTAGGTTGTATGCATGCGTGGGCCCTTAGAACTGTGCAGATAAAAAGGTTCAGTGTGGGGCCCTTGAACAACGTACAAGGTAACATACAAAGTCTATGATTTTACCATTCTCTTCTCCCAAACTTCTGCAAAGAACAGAAGATGGTTTGTTCCTACAGAAACTCTACGGGGCCAATTGGATACAAGGATTTTAAAATCTAGACTTAGCAATCACCATCCAATACTTATAAACAAAAACACAAGTTGAAGATTTATTACACACAAAAAAACTGATAACAAAATCTAATCTCCTTGAAGGAGTTCTGCTTTTGTTTTAAAAGTAGTGTTTGATACGAAATAATAGTGAGAGAATGAATTCATCTAAGAAATATTAATCCATCACTCATAAAATTAGATAAAAGAAATCACCGTTACCGATTAAATAGAAAGATTAAAAAACTGAAATATCAATCTGAGTAACTAAGAAATATTACACAGATTACACGAAAATAAACAAACTAAAAATTAAAGAGGGCCGTGTAATCCTTCCTGTAGTTGTGACTTGTGAGACATGACTTTTTTTTTTGTCTCCGTTAAAGAAAGAAAAAAACTACAAAAAAGAAGCATTTTCTTCAAACAAATGAACTCTGGCTGAAAAAAGTAGAAATGTCTGGATGGAAGTGCGCGGAGAGAAGCGTAAGATAAGCATAAACAAATTAGAAGCTTTACACTGGAATATAGACAGCATTACAGAATTACAAAGAAGAGACACGCAAAGTCTCCAATAATTAACACGTATCTGGGTGAAGAAACTACAACAATGGGTAAAGCCAGAATGGTGTGTGTGTGTGTGTGTGTGTGTGTGTGTGTGTGTGTGTGAGAGAGAGAGAGAGAGAGAGAGAGAGAGAGAGAGAGAGAGATAGTCTCAACCGAATTTAGGTATACTTCTGCTAACTCAATCTGGATGTTTCAAAATATAGAAGACCAAACAGTCCTACATAAAGCTAAGCAGCAAGAACAAATATGACAAAACAAGAAGAAGCTCCATATCTCAACCGAATTTAAGATTACGCATTCACTTCCTACACAGTATTGTTTGATTAAATACTGTTCGTCCCAACACAATATATTTGGACCATCAACAGCAAAGAAGAGCAAAATACGTTCCAATCAAAATTCCAAAGACAAATTACCAACGGTTTTGCTTACTTGATGTATTGAGAAAGCCACTTAAAACCGTCCCCGTAACCCATCTTGCGGACAATGCTGCACATAAACACCTCGAGGGGTCTAACATTGGAGTCTGTGAGAGTTACCTTGCCCTTCCCTGTGGTGAAGTTGGTCAGACCCAGGTAGTAGCGAAGCTCCTCTTCTGATGCAGCATAGGGGATGTCTATCTTGTTCCCTAGTATGAGGAACGGTACGTTCGCCAGTGAGTCATCCGATAGAAGGGCGTCCAGCTCCTTCTTTGATTCCGCAAACCTCTCCTTGTCAAAGGCATCCACTAGGTACACCACTGCATCTACCTGTAAATAAACATAATTCCAAGCACTTTAACAAAAGATGCAGTGCTGGTGCACATTGCAGTTAATATTAATTCCCCTTTGTCATAAGAAGTGAGGCTAAAAATCAAACAAGTAAACATGAGGTTCTTTATAAAGGCACCAATTCCATGCAACTGGAAGGTTATGAGAGAAGGGAGGACAGTCCAAGAAAAATACCAAGTGCAAACTCGACTACAGCCAAAAGGAAAAATAGAATCAGACATCCTTTTTCTCCGAAGATTTCATTGGAAATTTCCACAGGAAAATTCAGCCCCTGTTTGTTTTGGATTTTGTGAGCTGATTGTGAGTCTAAAACTGATTATTGGACTTAAATTTGCGTTTTATTTTGAGTCCAATTATCAGTTTTGAATTCACAATCGGTTCTCAAAGTCCAAAACAAACAGGGCCTAAGTTGGAGGCAAGCGAGGGAAGCAAATGAATTCAGAAATACATGAATCTAACCTGAAACCCTGACCATCATCATGGTTTTTATAATAATAAAAAAACAAAGCAAGCATCACATATATATATATAGTATCAGATGACACGCCTAAGTTGATCAAAACCACAAAAGTGAATAGCACAGCAGTGCTTTCCAAGGTAGCTACGGGTATTTGGCCCAGATTGATCCACTAGTAATAGTTAAACATGATGAATTGAACAGGCACAAGTTGGACCAAACCTATAGAAACTCAACCACCTTTTTAAGAAAGCTTATTAAGCAAGGACATTAGGACTCATCATCAGAGTCAAATGTCCAAATGTGTCTTTGCTTGTGTAGAAATATGGCCATTCGCAATCAAAGCAAGTTGAATCCAAGCAAAGTATTTCGTTTATATCTTATGTGGTCAAGTTCATTTCATTTGAAAACTTAATGATGCAAAGCTTATTGTGATTACAGTGGCAAAGTGGTTGCAGTTTGGTACTGATATTCTGAAATTGCAAAGCTTTGCAACTAGGATAATTAGATTAGTTAAACTTGTAATATGACATTATGACGGGATGTAAAAAGAACTATAGTATTTTTTAGCACGTCCACTCTACAAAGAGAAACAAGTTGAAGTACTAGAGATTGGATGATCTGGTGTTTGTATTCTACAACTTAACGTTTTGAGAAAGATATAGGGTTTTTAATTAATGCTCTCAATTCTTACGACTGACAGTTTAAAGTAAGCTTATTAGAATTGTTAATATTTTACAGTAGGGATTTATTGAAGAAGACAACCACCACTTGCAACCCCATTAGCCTAGACAATCTTGATCTTACAATAGACTGCCCTGGATTGGATTCCCTATACTGGAACTGTCAAAGTTGAGCTTCCAATATTGAGGCTCACGAGGACACCAGACATGGGAGATAGAATGTCTTTCCTCTCCACCCCAACAAGGCGGTGACGAATCTAAATGATGGAATTACGTACCCAAGCAATCATTAATGTTAGAATTTTTATGTAGAGGAAGATGGGACTTCTTACAATTCCCCTCAATACTCTAACCTCGACAATATAATAGCACATAGTAGGCATTAGAATTGACAGCTTCAAATTTTCTTCTCTTTTGATGAAATTAGGGATCTCTTTTGTATTGTTACTACAGGAGAAGATCGCCCAACGAATCAGCTGATGCATTGGCTAAACTGGGAGTGCACTTGGAATGCAGATTACAGTAAACGATTTATCTGTTGTATAAAGCTTCTTCATCGGGCGGTGGCACCTTTCCATGTTGTGTATCTCTATTTAATGGTGTGGTGTATAGGGGTACCATGAACTTGCTATTTTTTTGAGATGGTCTAGCGAGTACTGTGTTGGAGGGATGCCCTGTCCCCCTGCGATGTATTTGTTTCGGGCAATATTAATAAAGAGTGTGTCACTTAAAAAAAAAAATCAAATTCTTCAAACTCCTGCAGCCCGTAAAAGTTAGACATGGATACGCTTGTCAACTTCGGATACAAAGACAGGCTGCCAGACATTTGGGGCGTGTGGCTGGGGGTGGGGGATGAGGGATGAGATTTCAATGTTGTACTGACACTCCACCATGCCCACACAATATGGGATGACAATGAAAGTCGCATTGCTAAATAGTGTATTTCAAGTACATAAATAAATAAACATGAGTAAAACATAAAAGAAATAGAGGGAAAATATGTCTAGCCCCCAAAACCATGTAGGGAAGACAGCAAAGTCTTGCAATGTTTAATTTTGAGTCCAATAATCAGTTTTGGGCTAAAAATCAATTCCCAACATCCAAAATGAACATGGCCTGATGGATTTACAAAATTATCAAATCACTTGGTTTCATTATCAATATTTTTTTTGAGTGGTAAAACTTTCTTTAGGATTCATTTCATAGAAGAGTGGCAAAGTTTACGGCCGGCTGCCAACATGACGCCAACCCTCCTCCTTTATCCTGGCTTGGGACAGGCTGTGAGAAACACAGGCAAAAGAGGGATATCTTTCGCTATCTTCGTTCAATTCTACATAAGGAGAGATTGAAGATGATGTTAACCATAGAATAAGAGCAGGTTGGTTGAAGTAGAAGCTTGCCTCAGGAGTTCTGTGCAACCGTAAAACCCTTACCAAGTTGAAGGGAAAGTACAGCTGTGAGGTCAGTCATGCTGTACGGCTCAACATTCACGGCTCAGAATATTGGGCCACCAAGAAGCAGCATGTGCATAAGATGAGTGTAGCGGAGATGCGAATGCTTAGATGGATGTGCAGCCACACAAGGTTAGATAGAATTAAAAATGAAGGCATTCGTTAAAAGGTGGGTGTGGAACTAATTGAGGAGAAGATGAGAGAGCACCGCTTAAGATGGTTTGGACATATCCAACGTAGGCCTTTGGATGCTCCGGTGAGGTGGCGACTCGTGCCAAATTGATGGAGTAAAAAGAGGTGGGGACAGCCCGAAAACAACTTGGGTAGAAACAGTGAGGAAAGACTTGATAGCTAGGAACAAAACAGAGGACATGACCTTGGATAGGATAGAATGGAAGAAAATCATCCACGTAGAAGAACCCAACTAGAGCCAGGATTAGAGCCGGGTAGATTCCTTTCACCTTCTTCATGAAATTTTTTTAAAGGATTCATTTAGCCGACCCCAACTAGTTTGGGACAAAGGCTTTATTGAGTTGAGTTGAGTGGTAAAACTTTCTTCACTATGAAATTGCACTTTTGATTTTCGAGTTTACTTGAATCAATGAAAAGTTGTCAATTTTATTAAAAGCAGAATAAAGTGAATGATAGACTTAGCCAATATTTATGAAGGAAGAGCTTGAGATTAATTTTTAGTGCTTGGTTAAACAAAATTGATTTGGTTGGCTTACAAGTTGATCTATTAGGGGGCCAAGTCCTACAAATTCTTGACTAATTCCACCCATGCTTAGCAGGACAAATGGAACATTACAAAACCAACATTCTCCTTGAAGTATTAACTACATAAACCACATGAAGGACCATATACATAGAATGAATTACATTATTAGGTCCAAAATTAAGCTTAAAAATTCATCCTACATCAAATCTCTATACCTCAGAACTAAGAACCATGATGTGCGTACAAGTAAAAACATGCTCACCAGCTGACTAAAAGCTCATAAAATGATGCATTAAAATAAATAAATAAAACTGTAACGACATTAAATCCCACTAAAGTTGCAAATAAAACATATAATCAATTACCAAACAATGAATAGAGATCAAATCTTAAACCTAGATCAGACATCACACGAACTATGATAAATAAAATAAATTAAGGATTCCAAGATTAAAGGATTTCAAAACGAGACGGGTCAATATAATAATCATACAAGTTATTGCAGAGAATATATAATTAAATAACGAATAAAAAACCTTAAGCATAAAACAAAATCTATACTTTAAATAGTTTTTGAGGAAAAAAGATAAAAAAAACTAACCTTTGCATAGTAATCTTTCCAGACTCTACGAGCGATCTGATGCCCTCCCAAATCAAAAGCTTTAAACTTGATTTTCCCAATACTCAACTCCTCTGACGTCGGATACTGTGTCGGCTGAGATTGAACTAATCTCTAACATAAATCAAAGAAAGAAAACAATATAAAACCAAAACTAAACCAAATAAAAGAAATAGATATAAATAAAAAGGTAAGACAAGCATTGAAAAAATAAAACCTCAAGAAATCAAGCAAGAACGGAACGAAATATGAATCTGAGGATCACAAATAGTTGAGAAATCATCAAAAATAGTATCTGACACAAACCTCATCTTTCAGCATATGAAGCAACGTAGTCTTTCCGGCATTATCAAGCCCTAGAAACAAGATCTTGGCCTCTTTCTGCCATAAACCTAATGAAGCAAGAACTCCGTAGATCCAATCGAGAAGAAACATGATGTCCGAATCAAAGCCGCCTCCGATCCGAACAAATCACTCAAAATTCGGCCTAAAAAAGGCAGAACTCGACTCAAATCCACCTCAGATCTGAACAAATCAATCAAAATTCAGCCTAAACTAGGCGGAATTCGACTCAAATCCGAACAAATCACTCAAATTCGGCCTAAACTAGGCAGAATTCGACTCAAATCCGCCTCAGTTCCGAACAAATCACATAAATTCGGCCTACACTAGGCGGAATTTGACCTAAATCCGCCTCAGATCCGAACAGATCACTCAAATTCGGCCTAAATTAGCCGGAATTCGGTCGGAAAAGCAATAAATTCCGGCGATTGTAGGTCTCTATAGATAATATCTCTCGATCTCGCCTGAAAAAAGGCGAAAAGCTCCGGCGGAGAGGGAGAGATCAAAACCTAACCCTAGAGAGGAGGGAAAAGAGAGAGAAAGAAGGAGAGAAAACCCTTCTGAGTTCTGATACGACAAAAAAAGTTGGAAACGAAAATAGGTGTTTTTTGCAGCAATTTCAGGGCTATTTATCGTATGAGTTGGATACGGCTTTACCGGATAGTCTTGTACGGTATCGGTGGATATCCGGTAGTGTTTTCCTTGGCGGGAGAGGGTGACTGCTGAGTTACCGGGAAGTTCCGGTTTTGATTTTATTTTTTTTTGTTTTTTGTCCAATGTGGAAAGATTCGATGTCATTAAGTGGATTTCGTCCGTCTATCGAGAAATCTGCGGACTAGATCTGCTCCGTTTTTCTTTAACGTAATTAGGGTCACTTTCTAAAATAAGAATAAAAGATGATAAATTCGCACCCTCTGTAGGGTGATCCGCACCTCTTGAAAGGAGCGTATCAACGCTTTTTAACCGTACTGTGGTGCGAATTATTCTACTAGGGGTGCGAATTTATGGTGTACAACCTATTTATGTTGCGGCCCAATAAATGAATGGTTTGGATCAACCTATGAAGTGAGCCCGCTATACTTTTTTATAAAACAGGTTCACACGCGTGTGCACCATATAAAATCTCATTTTTGAAAAGAGAAAACTGTAGCTAACTTAGCTACTCTGTCTGCTTAAAATACAGTAGGAGGCCACATTGTTTGGGTGATGCAAACCATTCATTTGATTGGCCCTCACATAGATAGGGTGTGCCCAAAAAACCAGCTCCATAGGATAATCCCAATCCTACAATTTGTGGAGGCAATAATGGACGTGTATAAGCCTTCACAAATCTGTCCCTTTTTGCCTCCATAGTTTGCAGGGTTGGGATGATCCAATGGAGCTGATTTTTTGGGCTCTCTCCATCTATGTGAGAGTTTATCAAATGAATGGTTTGGATCACCCAAACAATGTGGGCCACTGTATTTTAAGCCGACGGAGTAGCTAAGTTAGCTACTCGATTGAATAGCTACACTTCCTCTTTTGAAAAAGTACTAAATAGGTAGGATGAAGAGAAATTATATGATGAAAGGCGTGCAAATAGGTACTCATCATCCCATCCTTTATTTGATCCATCTCACATTTTGAGAAGGAGGTGTTGGATCAAATATCAAGGCTGATACTTCTGTCATACCACCACCTTTACTTGTTTGTGTCCTTTCATCATATAATTTCTCCTAATTTGACATAGGGCTTGGTTGAGTTTTAGAGATTTTATATGGTTTGTAACTGTATAATCCAATATTTTTCAAAAGTAATGTACAGCCCAGTTCATAGGATGATCTAAATCATTCATTTGTTGGGCCACAATGTAAATAGGTTGTGCCCTAAAATTCATTTCCGTAGGTTGATCGTAATGGAAATGATATTTTGGGCAGGATCCCCAACAAATGAACAGTTTCATCATCATATGAAGTGGCACTGGAGTAATTTGAAAAACTCAACTAAGCTTTTGTCCCAAACTAGCTGGGGTCGGCAATCCATGCACATATTTTAAAAAAAATATAATGGAGCGTAACTCGGTCAAAGATCCAAACCATTCAATTGGATGGCCCTAATAATCCTAAGCTTTAGGATCATTTTATGGAGATGATTTCTAGGCCCGCCTTATTTTCCTATTCACGTTGTAGCGATCCAAATGAATTGGTTGATCTTCGAACAAAGGTGGGCCTAGCCCCCACTTCGATTTGATGAATACGTGCATGTGTGGGCAAACATTCTATAAATCTGGAGCCCATCGACATCTCTCTCTGGCCACAACGCAAATAGGTTGTGCCCCAAAAATCATTTCCATAGGACGATCCTAACCTCCGATCTACATACGGATTGCAAATTATGGACACTTCAATAGATCAGAGGGTTAGGATCATCATATTGGAATGATTGTTTGGTCACAACATTTCTAGTTGTGGCGATGAAATGGACGGTTTGGATCATCTTATAGAATCGACCGTACAGTACTTAAAAATACTAGACCATCCCGACTTACACCATAGAAAACTCTGATCTTCAAAGAAAGGTGGTCCTGGGCCCACTTCAATTTTTGAAGAATATGTACATGTACGCGCGGACATTACGCCACAAAATATATAACACTCCAGTGTAAAGCCCATTCACATCTCTCTCTCTCTCTCTCCGTCAAAACCCTAACCCTGACCGAGCTCCCTTCTCCTCCTCTGCTCTCAGGTATTATCATCCATTTTTCCTATATCACCATTCACTTATTTCATTTTCACCATCTTTAAGAAAACCCAGAAATCTATTCTTTCATTTAAAATAAAAATCATACGTTTCCTATTTTCATTTTCATTTTTTTTTTCTCAGAGAGAAATGGCAAAGTCGAAGAACCACACAGCACATAACCAGTCTTACAAGAACCACAGGAACGGAATCAAGAAACCCAGGAATCAAAAATACACCTCCACCAAAGGGGTATTTTATTTTTTATTTTTTTTCTTTATTTTTTTGCTTATTTTTTGTATTTTCTCTAATCTGGGTTTTGCTTATCCTGGTTGGTTTGTGGGTCTTTAGGCCCTGTTTGGATGGCAAGAATTTGTGGAAAAGTTTGGAAAGGAAAAATATTTCTAAATTTTATTAAGATGGAGTTATAGCTTAATAATATCCGTATGTAGATCAATTTGAGCCTTTCACCTTCTTTATGAAAATTTTCTAAAGGATTCATTAGCCGACCCCAGCTAGTTTGGGACAAAAGCTTAGTTGATTTGAGTTGAGTTGAGTTGAGTATATCATTTTCTCGTATACCATAAGAAATGTTTTTCTTGCAAACCAAACAGGGTCTAAGTTTCCATGAAACTTTTGTTGTCTTTTCTTCTATTTCTTGTGATATGGGCCATGATTTTCTTTTGGGTGGTGGGTTTTGTTTTTCATGGATTTTAGGATCTGATTCAATTTTATTATTTTTTAGATGGATCCTAAGTTTCTGAGGAATCAGAGGTATGCGAAGAAGCATAACAATAAGAGCGGAGGGTCAGGGACTGAAGAGGAACAGTGAAGGATGTAATGTGGAATTAGAAGGTTTATTGTTTGTCTTTCCTTAAATTAAGGTTTTATTTCTGTAAGATCATGGTTTTCTGTTAGACCAATCCCCCGCTTATGGCTGTAATGCATTTTCTTGCTTTTCTATTTGATAATTAATGCTCAAGGAGCTGATTTTGTTGAATTATTTTTTAAGGGTCATTGCGATTTGGAGGTGTTAGATTTTATATTCACTTGCATATCTTTCTTGCTTTTATTTTCTTATTTACCTAGAAAATATGGATTCAATATCTGCAAAATACAATATATGGTGAAACTGAAGCAACTTGTTTCCTTTTAAGATCATGAAGTGGAATGGGTGTGCAGATTACATTGTAGAATAGCGAATTTGAGATATTTGTTAGTTAAAATGCATGGGTATTTCAGAGTATAATAATAAACAATAGATTTTTTTGAATGGTGATATAAACAATAGATATAGAGCGATAATCCCCATGTAATCAAATCATAAACAATAGAGAGAATCCAAAGTTAAAAAGAAATGAACATGAATCTAGATCCGTTGAGGCAGATGGGTTCTCTAGTGATGCCTCGGGGATACAATAACTCTGCTCTAGGGATGTGCACTCAAACAGCCCAGTAGCCCTGCGAACACGCATTATGTTGCCTTGATCAAAGGGAATGAGAGGGAACAATTTGGAAAGAAGGGAAAAACAGACTTAAAGAATATGAACATAGGTAATTTATATTTATATGAATTGAAGAACAACAATGAAGAGACACTTCTCTTCAACATTAAAAACATACGTGACTTTTCGTAAAAAAAAATTTAATTTTTTTTAATGATGATAAAAAAAATTGAATTTTTAAATGACTATTATTCTTAAAGAAAAAAGTCAACAATATTTGCTTTTAGTATTGATTGTTATCTGGTGGAAGTGTGATTACTATTTTTTCTCGATGAAATTTGATTCTGAGTACTAAGCTTAGGCGTCTGGCTCTATCACTTGGCTGTATGGCTTACTCGTTGACGGATCACAAACTGCTGCTTTAGGGATAAGCCGTGCTAGCCAGCCTTTTAGTCCCCCTAAAGCGAGACTCACAACTATGACTCCTAGCATTACGGCCAAGCCCACTGTCCGAGTATTTGGCATAGCTTGTTCAATTTCAGTGATGATTCAAGGAAAGGAGACACCGCATGTCAATGATGTGCGTAACTCCGAATACGCGCATTGGAAGAACCTTCCTTCTTCTATTGATTCGGCTCATGTCCTTATGGTCTAATCTCAATTATGGAGAAGTACTCAATAGTTAATCGAAGAGTATGCAGCATACTGACTAATGAAAATGTGCGCCTTGAGCCCGAATACTAAGGGCACTTGGATGATCATTCTGGAATGACTCGAGAGTCGAGAACTGAAGATGGCTTACCCTTTGGTTAGAATCAAGGGGCTCGCTGATCGCACGGACAAGGAACCTTTCAATTGGTGGCGAGCCTTCTAATGATCCTCCAAAAAGGGTGTGGTGGGAAGTTCAATTGAGAAAGTTTTTCAGACGAAACAAGATCTGAAAAGGGGGTCGGTGTTTAACTCAACAGTCATTACAATTGGGTGGTTAGCCCCTGCAGTACGGCTCCCTTCCCCTGCCTATGATTGGTGTATATCCACCTCATTCCTATGATTGGTAAGGGCAACGGTCTCTCTTTGGTTTTGTTCAAGTCGGTGGTTTTAAAGTCAAGCAATGGTACCTTTTTTTGTGGCTTTAAGTACGAGAAAGTAGTTCGTCCTTGACTTTATTGATAAAGCTTCGTTAATTTTGTTCTAGAAGAGCTCAAGGCTTACTTTGGTAAAGGATTTCACACTCTTCTTGTGTGGCTTGAATGCGAGATCCACAGCTCTTATGACATCATCAGAGAACAATGTCGGGGACAGGGGAGAACCCTCCATTGGTTACACTCCATATTTAGATATGGGTGGGTACTTCCACTATATGGGTAGAAGGTGACGACCCTAATGAATCGACTATAAAGGTGGTGGCTGATAAATTAGCTACATCAGCACCCAAATTCCTTCATCGTTATTGCCCTGGCTTCGATGATCAACCCCTTTTCATTTAGCTTGACTGATAAACTTTACTTGACCGATAAATGATCTAAAACCGAGCCCCTCGCTTTGGTCCCACACGCGCCCATTAGCCAAAGGGCAAAATAGTAGAATCAGCAAGCAAGCCTTTCCTTTTAGGGTAGTTATTGCTCAATCTTCTCAAGCATCGCTCTTATGTATTTGCGCGCTTCATAGACTTTTCACTTTATTATTATAATATATTTGCAAAACCCCCATCAACTTTCAAAAAAAATATATAATATCAAATCTACATAAACGCAGAAGACCAATCATACCAGTGGGAGTCTACTCCCTGTAGAGGAACTCTGACTCTACCTTTATTGGCTCGTTACGTATACTGAACTCGCTCCTCCCTCTACTTCTACTCACCTAAAAAAATAGAGTTAAGCCCCTTGGGGCTCGGCTCCCGAACCGTCCGTCAGCTAAGTAGAAGGCAGGCCTTCTACCTCCACGCGGCATTGTTCCGCCCCTCTACTTATACCTTTCGCCCATTGCAGAAAATTCCCCACTGCTGCCTCCCGTAGGAGTCTCGCCATGTTTTTACTATTGATTGTTATCTGGTGGAAGTGTGATTACTATTGTTTCTATATGAAATTTGATTCTGAGTGCTAAGCTTACTGTAGTTTCTTCTGCAAATATTCTCTTTATATATGCTTATTATTCTTCCAAAGGAATCCATTACAGAAAACACCCAAACAATCATTTCTCTTTTTACTATTGAACATTGTGTGTAGTAAACATCAAGTTGTTTGGCGGATTTATACTTTGAAACCTAATGTCTGTTAACTTAGTTTATAGCTTGTTGCCATTCAAAAAAAAAAAAAACCCTTAGTTTATAGCTTTGTTAGGGATTTTGTCGGAAGTGCGGTGTATGACTGATCCTTCTGTTCACGGGGTCACCACCACCATTGTATTGAGTTTGATTTCATGGAGGCAGCTTGTTAGTCTCTCTTATATGCTCTAAAGTTCTTCTAAAGCCAGCCTCAGTTGGACACACTTAGACTTAATGAAGCTAAAATTTCATCATGTTGACCCTTGGTGTTGGGAATTGCCTTGTTTTCCCTTCGGTCTATCTTAATATAACTAGGTTGCCTAGTTGTGGTGGGAAGCCAAAATAGGCTCTTCTGGGGTTTTTAAAAACCTATGTGATAAAAGGGGAGGCTAAAGCGGGGAGAGAGAGAGAGAGAGAGAGAGAGAGAGAGAGAGTTTTCTTCTTGGTTTTCTCCGAATGTGTGAAATAGAGGTGATGTTTTATTTTTCTGGGGCTGCTCTTATGTACATTCTTCCTTGAGAGGACAAGGGAATGGGTTACAGTTCATGGGTATTGGTTAATCCGTTGAAATCCTTGGAATTTTTTTTTCTCACGGTGAAGATTATGTTCTCTCCCTTTGTTGTAGGCAGGTTAGCTGAACCGTATAAAACTCAGTATGTGCATCTTGTGGCTTGTTCCTTCATTACTTTGCTTGCGCTAATCGTTTTTCAATTTCTCAACACATGTTTTCCAATTTCTCACACTTACGATTGAAAATCGCCTGATAGATAGGTTTTGCATCAGTTGTACAGACCGGGTTTCCCACATTTACATTTCTAATTGTTCCTCCACCATGTAGTTTCATCCTCTATACTGAGAGAATTTATATGGTAGCCGACCATCAGGGCAGGGAGGCAGAACCCTGCCCCTTGATTTTTATCCTGGTCAAAACTACCTTTTTTAACTTCCCACTTAGATAAGAAATCAAGCGGCATGCTTTTGCCACCCTGCCCTTGTAATTTTGACGGTCGGGCATCGTATAAAAACTCCTTTACTGATATTATGATCTAAACATTATCTTCTTGACATTCAGTTTCAGCTATCCTACGAATGTTGTTAGTTACAGAGCCCGAATTTTTTCTATTTTTTTTCTTGACTGGACATTGTTGAAGAACTACTGATTTTAACATTTTGTTTCTATCTTATATTACCCAAAGTCATCCGAATTTGGATTACCCTGAAATGACTCTGAATTTTTATTAAGGCACTGTTGGGATTACAGGAATCTTTTGGAAAAGTTTGGACAGGAAAAAAAATTCTAAAATTTCCTACTGTTTTAAACATGAAAAAAGATAGCTTGAACCAATCCTATTGAAGTTTTATATAAAGGGATCTTCAATTTAAGATGACATCCCTCCAATAACCATAAATATATCATTTCCTCCTAAATTTTTTAAATTTTGAATATAGAATGGGCAATGATATATTCGCATCCCCTGTAGGATAATTCACACCCATTTAATGTGAATTGATGTCAAAAAGCGTTAGTCCGCCACATGCCCTCCTTTTTTTACGTTTTTTTATGCCAATTCATGGTAAACGGGTGCGAATTATCCTATAGGGAGCGCGAATTTATCATCTCCCATTGGGAGATGATATTTTCCCCCTCTACAGTACGCATTCGCCCCCTTATAATGTGAACAGTGGGCAACATTAACGCTTTTGACGTCAAATCACTTTAAAATGGGACGAATGCGTACTGCAGAGGGGTGAAAATATCATCTCCCTAAAAAAATATTCCATGGCTAATTGTGAGAGTTGGTTCTGACAAGAAGAAACTTGACAGGATGTGGGAGTGCTAATTAAAGGGAATTGATATATCTGCCCATTTTGATTACTTGGGACACCCAGGCCAGTGTATGTGGCAATTAGTCCTATTGAATCCTTCTGACGTGAAGTACATCAGCCCCTCTCCAAGCATTGATATATTGCTGCTGGATGTCTCAAGTAAACAAAAGGGGCAGATATATCACTTCCCTAAGAAGATAAGGAGAAGAAGAAGTCAACGGGAGATCAAAAGAAGATCAGTCAACGGGTAGGTTAGTTGTGCATGTAGGGAAGGTTGTTTGGTTGCTTGAAGATTTATCCCAAATCTCCCAGATATCTTCTCAACTCTATCTCCCCGAGATTTTCTTCTGAAATTTCTTCGTTTTGGTAAAATTTGGAAAGAAGATATAGAGGGGGCCACGTCACCCGACCGGCTCCCGACAACCCCGGTAGTCAAAGTCCCCAAAATTGCTAAAATGACAACCAAACAACCTTCGGCAAATTAGGAGAAGATCATTCCCCTATATTTTTCTCAAAAATAAGCAACCAAGCATGAAGCATAGCATAAGGAAAACAAAAAATCAATTGGGAAGTGATATATCTGCCCCTTTTTTACTTGGAACAGCCAGCTCCAGCATATCTATGAGAGGGGCTGATGTACTTCACATGGGAAGGATTCAACAGGGCAGTCCCATGTAAAGAAACGGGGTGACATTATCGTTTCCCTTTAAGTAGGTAATTTTTATTCACAAATTTAGGGATTTGTTAAAGCTTTCTCCCTTCCCCATAATACAAGTTTCTCCCTCCCACTCTCCATCACTCTCGCACAATTAGTCCCGCCAATAATCCATGGAATAGTTTTTAATGGTTGCTTATATGGTGTGTTTGGTTGCTCAAAAGCTGGGATGGCTAAGGGGTTTTGCTTGGCATTGAGGTGCCACATCAATAAAACCCCTTATTTGGTTGCCAATATAGCATTGACATCCCAGGATACTCCCACGGATGTCTCTGTGCTAATAATTGCATCTGATGATGTATCACCCTTTATCTCCTTATGATATCCAAGCAAAATTCCACTGCGAAATTCCACAAAACAGGTGAAATTTTGCCTAGATTTATTGGGAATGATGCTCTCTCTCTCTCTCTCTCTCTCTCTCTCTCTCTCTCTCTCTACGAGGTTGACAACTAAACAGTACTTGCCACTATTCTCCGAGTTAAGTTCCAGGCAAATCCAATGTTTGTCTCCTCCTTGCTGCTACTTATTCCCATACTCTGAGTCTATGCCACGCAACCAAACAGACCTGAATTCTTACCAAACAAAAAGGAATCATAGAGGACTCCAATCATAGAGGACTCCCACAGGCATTCGCACAACACCTTTGATGCAGGTGGTCAATCACATGAAAAATAGGCAACCTTTCTGTTCACTCTGATGTCCTTTTTTTCATATTGGATCAGTTCTCAATTCCATAAATCAGCCGTGAGATGACAATCTGTATATTTGTTTTACCAGGAAGAATCAAATGGCGAGTTCCATTGAATTCTGATTGAGATCAAGTGGAAAGACGATCTCGTTTTGATGTTGCGAGTACGAAATTGATTATTGGACCCAGAATTGAACATAAACTTGAGTTAAATAATCAGTTTGGGACTCACAATCGGTTCTCAAAATTCAAAACAAACAGGGCTTGAGATATCTTTATGACATTCTTGTCCATCAAGCTTGATCAAAGGTCTAGAATTGTTCAATAAAGGTCGGATCAAGGGCCATATGCGAGACCTGTGATTCCAACAATATTCATGAACCAATCACCACCATACATGTGGCAACGAGTCCACACCATACATGAACATGCTCAACTTAAAATAAATTTCCAACTTAATCCGACCATATATTATCCTTTTAAGAATGATAAAAACAAAAAAGAAGGGCAAATGCAAGGCCAACTTGATTACTGAAATCAATAATTATTTTTAAATTCAAGTCTAGACTACAAAACTGCCAGAGGAAAATGAACTCTAGAGTAACGGAACACATAAAAAAGTAAGACATAAGAGATGGGAAAAAATTGGAACCTGATTCTTCCCAAGAGTGGTAAGAGCAGCTTTTACGCCTATCAGTTCTCTCTCAGGAATACATCAGCTTCTTCACACCCCAAACTACTCAAGAAGACTCTTCATAAACTTATATGGATTGTAAAGAAGCCTAGGCTGGAACTGGTTCTGGGGCTGAATGAGAAACATTAGCAGTAACCTGCCAAAAATTTTTAAAGAAAGAGAGCATCAGGTTAATGAATGAAAACGGGTAAAGTTGTGTTTGCTCAGAAAAGCTATGTTCTAGCTTAATAACATTATGACTGGTAACAATTATACTTGAAGGCCATGTTTGGCAGCCATGAAAATTTAATCGTGGAAAATACTTTCAAATTGTGGGCATTCCATCCCCATCGAATCAAAATCAACATGAAATCCTTCCATGCCATTATTTCCCCGAAATTTTCGAAATTCAACCGAAATGGTTGGAACAACAAAAAAAATGGAAAGATGTTATGATTTGCATTTCATTTCATTAATGGAGAGAATGATATTGGGTAGGCAACATCATTGAACTGGACAACAAAATAACTGTATCTTATGCATGGGATGTTAAAGAGGAGACCGGTCATTGTACTTTCTTATATTCCATTACATTGAACTTCTTTATCAACTTTTACCATTCCAATCTTCCAGGCATGTGCGACAACGCATGCCACTAGGTGTTTGATGTGATTAAGCCATTATGGATGGCTTTCTTGCTTATGTGATGGTTTCTAAGTATGTGTTTGTTCTTAGCATTTTCTAAATTTTCGTCTTAAAATTTCATCATTTGTATATAAAGTTTCTGTGATTTTACAAGATTTCCACTGAAATTTCCACCAAAACCAAAATGTTTCCGTTTTCATGCCAACCGAAACCGAAATTTAAAACCTTGGTAGTGGGGGAGAGGGGCAAGAGTATGGGAGAATCTCCCTCTGCCACTCTCCCTGCCGCTCTTTCACCACTTGGTAATCTAAAATTCTATGGAAAAAAAATCAAGGTTGCCAAACATGGCCTAACATTATTTCTTTCCCAATATCACAGTGATAATGTAGATGAGAAAACCAAAAGAGAAACAGGTAAGGATGCTACATAAAACTTCTCGTTGTGAGGTGTTTTTTTCTCTGTATATCATGATTCATGACTGATCTTGTTATAGATATTTAGCTTCGCTTCAAAGTAAATAAATTGAATTTCTGTATGAACATGTGCTTGGTTCGTTGCGTTTGAGTTTCAAGTGTAATCACATTTTTTCATATTACAAAACACAAGCCCTCAAATTTCAGGCCAAAAAGATGGCAAAAAAAGCCCTCAAATTTTAGTCAGTCAAGTCAATCCAAGTCTAAAGATGTTAACAAAGAGAATCAGAATCATACCTTGGCAGATTTAAAGAGTTCATCAAGCACTTCAGACAAGGTTGGATGGGCGTGAACAGCAAATTTTATGTCCTGCAGAAATTATGTTAAAAGATTGAATTAAGAAAAACGAGAAGAATAAATCAACAAATTCCAAAGAAGAGGATGTTTTTCATCGCATTACAATAAGAGAAACATTTGTAACTTGGAAGAATAAGAAACAATTTCAGACATTTTTTAGAAAAAAAAAGACTGAATTGATTGTAGAAAGAAATCATCGGTCAGAGTTTATTAGGATAGATATAGATATGGTGGACATGAATTCCTGGTGGTGATGCCCTCAAATGTGTAGGATTGAAATCAGGGGTTCAACGTTCATCCTTGCCTGTGAAAAGAAAAGCAGGCTGAGATAGGATGGCTTCTTCTTTTTTGAATGGTAGGATGGCTTTTCCCAGACTAAGAGCACTCTTTACTATGACTTGATTCTCAGTTTCTAACGACACTCTCTTTGCAAATAGCTGCCTCTAAAACAGATCCGCTGTCTCTTTGTCCATATCATATTCCCTCACACAACATTAAATCCACTTAGAATCACTTTCTGAATTTATTGGTCAAAACCAAAACATGTTAGGCTCCAGACTATAGCAGGTATTTAACCCATGGGATGGAAATTTGGCCCCTGAGAAGAACAAATCCTAATGAAGTTCGTATCTTTCTGGAAAATTTGGGATGACTGGTCCTAAAAATTCTATCCACATCAGCCACCACCGTGCTCCCATGGAGGCAGTTTCGTACTTTCTGGAAAATTAAGGATGACTGGTCCTAAAAATTATATCCACAGCAGCCTCCAACATACTCCTTAAACTTGATTCTGAGAATCATTTGCTGTAGCCTAGTGATCCCAAGATCCTGCGAAATTGGGACCCAACTCGGATACTCCCTGACGAGTTAAATTAGTGACTACATTTCTCAGCAACTACATAAAAATTTTCATGCACAATCTCCATCCTTGGACTCTATTGTCTTAAGCCTCAAGCCCAAGGCAGAGTAATTATGGACGCAACCGAATTAGTCTTCTTAATATTTCTTTAACTTCCGATATTTTAATCTATCTAGGTTTTTTATACACAAAGTTAGGGTACAAAGTGAAGGATCACATAGCAACGGTTCAAACTGAAGCATCACATAATGAAGTGTCAACTCATGTTGATGAAATATTGTAGCCCAGGACATAATATCATAAAGCCATCATAAGAATTACCTGAATACTTGTCCCTAATGCTATTGCGTTCGAAGCTTCGTGGATGAGATCTGCAGCATGCAGCCCCAAAATATGAACTCCAAGAATCTCGCCTGTGTCTGGTCTGTATATTAACTGCATGACAATGACACAGTGAGTACCTAGCATCAAAGCAAGGAGTATATTATCTCCAACAATCTCCAGATTACTGAATAGAAAAGATGAACCGGAAGAGTCCATCAAGCCAAGGAGAAGAAAGCAAATAAAAGGAATAAGGTAGAGCGATATGAAAATAATCATAGAATGTGCAAAACAAAATCATAGATAGCTACAAATATTTAACTAAAAACCAGAGGCTGATAAATTTGGGGGATCAACTAAGGTCAGTGTCCATTAGTTAAAGGTCCTTTCATGAATTCACAATCAACCTCCTATATAGATAGCATACAAGTCCAAAGTTTTTTCTTCTTACGAGAAATAAAAAATAAAACATAAACATACGATGAAAATCAGACAAAGGATAAAGAGATAATGAAATAAAACCACAACGAAGAGTAAGATCTACACATTACATCTTTCACAACACAATGTTTTCACATATATATATCGCAGTCAGTGTTCTTACAAGATAATAATCGGAAGAGTAAATGATACTTATTCAATATGAAGATTAGGCCATTTCAAAAAAAAAAAAAAATGCAAAGATTATCTTTCAAATACCATTTATGTGACAGTTAATGTATGTGTTCTCCAATAGACCAGGAAGAAATCAACCATCAGTATATAAATCTTATTGCTCATGTCCATGTAAGTGCAGCTTAAAAGGGTAAATATACATCACCTTAGCCAACCCCTCCCCCTCATTTTCTGCTAGGGCCTTTGTGTTAGCCTTAAAACTTGTCTTGGCTACACTCACTTCAAATCCCTCTTTTTGAGCTTTCTCACGTGCTTGTGGCTGCAAAAATATTGCAAAGAAATCAAGTACTTAGTAGAGACTAGATGAACAGATGGTGAAATCTCTAAGAAGAACTTAATTTCAGTACATTAATTATATAAATAAATTATATCTTTGGCAGAATTATACCACACCAAGTGACCTTATTGAAAAGAAAAGGTACAATTATCCAATTGTTATTCTTAAACCTAATTATCAAGACAATATTATCATGGAGTGAAGACCCACATGACTGAGGGATTCAGGTAAGGTCATCAAATAGCTAAAAAATGAGTGTACTTTCTAGAAATTAGCCGATTTGTTTGACATTTTTATGATAGCTTCTCAAATGTTAAAGCTGTTTTGGCTTCCCATATTCACAAAATACCTCCGAGATGGTGATGAATTTGTTTGACATTTTCATGATAACTTATGCAATGTTAGAGCTATTCTAGCTTCCTGTTAACTTACCAATTTCTCCAAAAGCTTAAGCTGTTGGAGAAAGGCGTTATTTATCTTTTATACTTTAACACTCCCCCGCACGTGTGGCCCACTTGGCAAACACGTGGCACATGTGGTCCCACTTTGGGCCGACCATCGCATGTGGATTTTTGCTATCCGGGAGGTTTGAACTTGAGACCTTTGGCTCTGATACCATGTTAACTTACCAACTTCTCCAAAAGCTTAAGCTGTTGGAGAAAGGCGTTACTTATCTTTTATACTTTAACACTTCCCATATTCGCTAACTCGTTGAGTAATCATTTAGCAAATAAAAAGCCAACTAATAGGTTTGAATCCCAGGGTCTGGAATGGTATGAAAGATCTTTAGACATCAGCTTTTTTAGGGAAGCCGGCCCGGCCAGTATACTTATTGGGATTTTATTAGATAAAATAAGTCATGAATATACACTCAGATAGGAATAGCCGAATAGGTAGTGGTTTTAAGTCCAGCTTCAACAAACACTTCAACTAGACAAGGCATTTGTATAATGCCATCCAGATTTCAAAATGTTCAGTTATAATGCTGCAGATTTCTGCAGACAACAACCCACATTGAATTCAACTTAAAATGCAATTTCACCAAGTTATTTTATTTAATGAGTAGTCATTCATGGAAACATTCATTAGCAATATGATTTTCTGTTATAAGTAGCTCTTGGCTGACTGTTATCCTAAACAATCTAAATTATTGGTCCCAATGACTCAAATACTGGATAGGAATTAGGCACCATATTGATCACAAGAGGTGGATGGAGATATGAAAGTAAGAACCGTTAATTGGATACCTAGATGAGAAAATAATAGGGGGATAAATATCAATATCCCATAAGAATAGTAGTGAGCTGATAGATTAAGATAATCTCGAAACTAATGTGGGCAAGATGATTCAATTCATGATAAGAAATGTTGGTGGCATTTGCGCAGGAGTAATCAAGGATAAAAAACAGAGTTCAAATTCTACGATCAAAATAACTTCCAGAGTCAAGCAATTGATGCTTGCCCATTGTGTTTGGATCATCATTGGCAATAAATGTACTCACTCAAGAGAACGGCAGTTTGGGTGAAGTCATTACCAACAAATGCACATCTAAGAGTTCGTTCGCACGAAGGCATCCGTGATATCTAAATATCAATTTGTTGTAACATGATAGGATGAAGATAAACAGAGATATTTTGACAATAATGTAGCAATAATGATACTTAGTAGGTCTGAAACTCACCTCTGTAAGGCCAACCATACTAATTTCAGGGTGGGTGAAGCAGGCTGCTGGAATGCTCAAATGATTGAGCACTTTATCCTTCCCACAAACTTTCTCAACGACTGTGCATAAGAAATGGAAGGTATCAAATGTGTGGATATATATATATATATATAACTGAATAAAATACGTCTTAAATGATCGACAGAACAGGTGGTTTACCAGAGATCCCTTGTGCACTTGCAGCATGAGCAAGCATCATTTTCCCATTAGCGTCGCCAATGCAATATAAATGAGGGACCTAACAACATTAATACAAACATAAACATGATTTCATAGTTACATAGATAATTATTGCCTCACAACCAAGATTTAAAATACTCTGAAATGTGGTGGGCCCAAAGAATTAAATTTTCAAAGAAAGCTTCACAACCATAACAGTTGGCAGAATAGATAGAAAATTTTGAATTCATTGAGGGTTTTCAGAACAAACCAAGTTGCCATCCGTGTCAATTACTTGCATGTACTTGTCAACAGGAACAAATCCACGTTGCGTCACTACATTAATCTGCATTCAAACCAATATCTTAAACTGAATGGTGGTGTACAGTGCAAATGGGTTTGCTCTAGTACCTTAAATATGAAATTTTTTACTTACATTCTCCAATCCAAGACCTTTTGTGAATGGGGCCCTTCCAGTTGCAATAAGCGCTGCATCTACCTGCAGAAATAACATATGCAAATTGGGTCTGTATGCTTCGGCATGATCAACTGCTGCTTCTGATTTTAAAAGACGAGAGAAATGACTATAATCTTGTAGAAGGAACATTATGCCGATAAGAAAGGCTGATAATAATTTCAAATTCTATCATTCTAAATAATAATAATAATAATAATTTTAAATTCTGTTTCAGTAATAGGAGCATTCAAGAGGCTCTCATGAACCAGGCTTGAGAAATTGCCTGTTTGGTTACAGTTTCTTTTGTTTCAAACATTAAACAAAAGGACCTTGGGAGGTGAGGTGCATGCGCCCCCCCCCCCCCCCCCCCCCCCCCCCCCAACACACACACACACACACCAAAAAAAAAAAAGTTTAAAAAACCCGCACCAAAAACACTCTTTGTAAATCCATATTTTCACTTTTTGGGTCTAGCAATCCCACAAAACGCATGCACACAGAAAAACTTGTCTTAGTGTGCACTCCACCAAACACAACATACCTTAAACAAAAATACTCCCTTATGGGGAGTCTAAAGAATAAGTCAAAGGCTCCTACTTAAAAAACCAGTTATAGTAAGATCTTTGTCTTCTAAGACCTCTCAGAATTGCATGTTATCTGTTTTAAGCATCCGAGAATATTATTGTATAGCTTTCTAGGAACAGGTCTCCACATTAACTCAAACCCAACATTTAATCACTGCACCACCAATAGTTGTCACCATACAAATGAGTAAGTTGGCCACTCACACATTTTTCATGCATAAAATAAAGAAGAATGATTGCTAATTTCACCGACAGGGGAAAAAAGTGAAGGATGGTAGAGATTTATGCCAACAATTCTTGCCATAGTAAAGCCAGTTTTAGACACGACACAAGGTGTTGCATACCAAGTTGGGAACCAAACATGTCAGGATCCCATAAATTCAGATTATAACACTAATATCGTACTATTGCTATTAAATAAAAAAACAGAGGCGTATTAAAAATAAATAGAACAAAAAGAACAACATAAAACAAAGAAAATGTAATTAACACTTTGTCATGATCATTATATCATTTTCTAATATGAGGGTATTTGAAAATGAGGTTTCCTGATTACATACCTCCATACACGAAGGAGCACAGTAAAAAGAAAATCTAAGATGAAAAATAAGCAGTTTTGGTGGATTTTTTTATCATCTTTATCTAAATTTATGTTCACCTTTTCTCTACTATTGGTAATATCTAAAGTTCATGTAATGTCATAACACTTCATTGATTGGCCTGCCTCCCAAGCAGCTTTTATACCATCTTATGCTCTCTATAACACTGGCGATGTGCAAGACCAACCACCAAGTATGTTTGCCTCAGTAAATAGTTTGCAACTACATTTTAAATACCACTCTGCATTTGTCAGAAACTTGAAAAGTTACCTCCAAAGTATCTTTGGGTTCCTTTGTCTTTGCATCAATAAGCTCAATAGTGACAGGTTTCCCATCTTTTGCTGGAGTGATCTATGAAAAATTACACAAAACAATTAGTGGTATTGGATCGCTTATCTCACTCCCTAGCACAAAATATGTGAAGTAGTTGGGACCACAAAATACCTTTTTTGCAAAGACGCCAATGTGGTAATCGATTTTCCTTGGATTTATGAGAACTCTCTGGGCCAACTTCCCTATCTCAGGATCAAATCCAGGCATAAGTTGATCTAGAGCTTCAACGAAAGTAACCTGTAATAAATTCACAATTAGATTAGTTGACACTGGGTGAGAAAAAGTAATGCATTTGTATGGGAAGTAGGCATATTCATTACGTAAATACAATCTTGAATATGGATACTGCAATGTGAGGGAAGCATCTTATATCCCTTGGCAACTTATATGATATACTTTAGTGGAGAAATAGTATGAGAAGAACTCAATTCGACTCAACTCAACAAAGCCTTTGTCCCAAACTAGTTGGGGTCGGCTAAATGAATCCTTTAGAAAAATTTCATGAAGTGAAAGGAATCTTCCCGGCTCTAATCCTGGCTCTAGTTGGGTTCTTCTACGTGGATCATTTTCTTCCATTCTATCCTATTCAAGGTCATGTTCTCTGTTATGAGAAGAAACTAAGTATAGATCAGATACCAAAATAAAACCATTTGTTTCAAAGCATTAGTAGAGACAAAGCATTAAAGAGAACATGATTTTGGTGACTAAAAATAAATCAGACTCCAAAATAGAGCCATGTTTCAAGATAAACAGGAGTACTATAGAATCGTGATGGCTACAGATACAGAAACAACTTTTTATCAAGACAACATCCTAAAAGACTAAATTGGAGACAGGCATCTGCACAAAAGATAGCAATCCTTTTCTTTTCTAATATTTTAGAGAAAAAATATCTAAAAAAAGAGGCAGATACAAGAATTGATAGCCCAAATTCAGCTACCGAAGATATGCTTCCAACATATAATGTCAGGTTCTCAATGACATTATGGAAAACAGCTTGTACAGAGTGTGCATATACTGTTTTATAGTGTATATAAATCGTATGCATTGTATCAGAGTGCAGATAAGTCGTAGGGACAGAATCAAGATTTCATGTTTTGGTTTCTGTTTCGGTATGCGTTTCTGTCGTAGCAGAAATGGAAATATGTCAGTTTTTTATGGAAATTTCTGTGGAAATCCCATAAAATCATGGAAATGTAAGGAAATATATGCAAATGATTGACATTTAAGACAAAAGTTCAAAAACTGCTAGAATAAGCACAAATACAACTCAACTCAACTAAGCCTTTGTCCCAAACTAGTTGGGGTCAGCTAATGAATCCTTTAGAAAATTTTCATGAAGAAGGTGAAAGAATCTACCCGGCTCAAATTGACTAAGTCTAATCCTGACACTAGTTGGGTTCGTACACATGGATCATTTTCTTTCATTCTCTCCTATCCAAGGTCATGTTCTCTATTATATTCCTAGCCATCAAGTCTTTCCTCACTGTTTCTACCCAAGTTGTTTTCGGTCTACCCCTACCTCTATTTACTCCATCAACTTGGCACGAGTCACTTCTTCCCGCTGGAGCATCCAAAGGCCTACGTTGGATATGCCCAAACCATCTGAAGTGGTGTTGTCTCATCTTCTCCTCAATTGGTGCCACCCTCACCTTTTTACGGATGTCTTCATTTTTAATTCTACCTAACCTTGTGTAACCGCACATCCATCTAAGCATTCGCATCTCCGCTACACTCATCTTATGTACATGCTGCTTCTTAGTGGCCCAACATTCTGAGCCGTACAGCACGGCTGGCCTCACAGCTGTTTTATAAAACTTTCCCTTCAACTTGGTAGGTATTTTACAGTCGCGCATAACTCATAAAGCATGCTTCCACTTCAACCAACCTGCTCTTATTCTATGGATAACATCCTCTTCAATCTCTCCTTCTTATGTAGGATTGAACCAAGATAGCGAAAGATATCCCTCTTAGGTACCTCATGTCCAGTCATATTTACTACATCATCGCCCCGCCTCCTTACATTACTAAAGTTGCACTCCATATGCTCTGTCTTAGTCCTGCTCAGTCTAAAACCATTGGATTCCAAAGTAGTTCTCCATAACTCCAACTTAGCATTAACTCCTGCTTTGGTTTCGTCAATTAATACTATGTCATCTGCAAATAACATACACCACGGTACCTCATCCTGGATATCCTCTGTAAGTTCATCCATAACTAGCGTAAAAAGATAAGTGCCAAGAGATGATCCTTGGTGCAGTCCTATTGTCATTGGAAACTCACTAGATGTGCCATCCGTAGTTCTGACACTAATTACTGCTCCATCGTACGTATCCTTAATCATATCAACATATTTATTAGGCACTTTTTCCTTTCAAGGACCCACCACATAACACTCCTAGGAACCCTATCATACGCTTTCTCCAAATCAATGAAAACCATATGAAGGTCCCTTTTATTTTCTCTAAATCTCTCCATTAACCGCCTAATCAAGAAGATAGCTTCAATAGTCGATCGTCCGGGCATGAAGTCAAACTGATTTTCTGACACCTTAGTCTCTTTTCTTAGTTTATGCTCAATTACCCTCTCCCAAAGCTTCATGGTGTGACTCATTAGCTTAATACCCCGATAATTGGTGCGACTCTGAAGCTAGAATAAGCACAAATACACACTTAAAAACATCACATAAGAAAACAAAAATCATGATGGTTTAACAACATCGAACACCTAGTTGGCAGCCCAGTGCACGAGGCTCCCGCCATTGCGGGGTCTGGGGAGGCTAGATGTACGCAGCCTTACCCCTGCTTTGCAGAGAGGCTGTTTCTATGACTAGAACCCGTGACCACCAGGTCACAATGGAGCAACCTTACCGTTGTGCCAAGGCTCGCCCTCTAAGTATCGTATCAAACACATTCTTGGCCCCACTAATTGGTATATAAAGAAAACATATCGCTTAAATAACGCAAGTGCTAGACCTATCGAGAATGTATTCCATCAAGGAGAATTTAACGATGATTGGTAAGGGGAATTCACCAAGGTTTGGTTCCTCTATTGAATGTTCAATTCTATACATAGAGGATTTGGGCAATCAAACAATGTTCTAGAAATACATATAGATATGCTATTATAGAGATAAAGAGAGAGAGATAAAAATGTGAAGGAAAATATTTCTAAAGGAATTACAACCAATCACATGGAAAACTTCAAAAAAAAATCTCACAAGATGCCGGAAAATCTTTATTCCAACGGATAATTTTTTTTTCGAATCGCTATTTCAATGGATAATTATGAGACATTTGTCATGTCAAAGAGAGAGTGGGTGTGTGCATGTCTTTCCATTGAGAACGCTGGACTTTTAATTAGCTTTTGGGTATGTGTTTAACCATCATTAACTTCTAATGGGATTTTAAATATATATTTCCTGACCACTATCAACGTTGACAAGCAATATGGAATGTTTTTTGAAGAGAATAACTACCACCAATTTTTAATGGGCTATTAGATATGTGTGTAAACTATATTCAACCTCCATTCCTACAATGAGAGCTTTAACATGTGTCACCTAACTATCAACAAACTCAATAAGGATTTAAGCAAATGATTTTGATGGGAACTAACTACTGCTATCTGTTAAAATGGAACATTGCTCCTCGTGACTTATAACAAGTGATATGTCATGATTAATAACACGTACCATGTGATAATTAATGAAATGTGGTATGTCATTTTTTGCATAAATAATTCGTAGGTTTTTTATTTTAAGTTAAGGAATGATCCATATACAATGATAGTGAAATTTTAAGAAAACGTAGGGGACTTTGTTATTTTGGACCTTTTGGTGGAAAAACAAGACATATTGGAGCGGTCAATTTGGCAATTGTAGAACATGTGAAAATACCCGAATCTTGTAGCAACAAGTTTAAATAGGGTGGTTCGTCCTATCATCTCTCACAAGTAATTCAAAAATAGGTGTGATCCAGTTCCTAAAAACTTGCTCATTCGCCCAAAAAGGAAAAATGGAGATGAAAAAGATCTTGCCTCGCAACGAAAAAGATTGTAGAATTGAAGAAAAAAGATTCTAAACTCCAGTGAAAAAAAGAGAAACACTAGATGCAATGTAAGTTGAATTATAGTCGAAGAAAACTTGATGCAAACAAACAAACCAATATAAGATAACAAAAACAAAAAAAAAAGGAGAGGAAAAGAAGTGATCATACATGTCTAGAAGTCATATAATCAGAAATTGAGAACTTCTATATCTGTTTTTTCTTAAAAAGATTCAAGAATGAGTTAAGGGGCAACAAGCTTTGCTACACAGTTAATTCATAGGGGCAAAAATAATCCTTCCTGTGAAGGAATTTGATTAATGAAACAGCTTTCAGTGAAATTACCATTGATAATGTTTGTTACAGTCTCAATATTTTACCCTGATTGTTAGTGGAAGTTAACTAGTGTTTTTACAGTTTATCATTTTTCTGTTTCCATAAATGCCAAAATGTATAAAACAAAAAGAAAATAATTACAAGAGGGTTAATGATTGCCTGATAAACAACTCCAATCTAAGTAGTCTTCAGTCTTCAGAACACTCTTCATTAGCTTTGCAGATAATGTTTAGCACACCCATAAGCCTTCTAAAAGAAGACAATCCCCAGTTCATTTTATTCTTTGATCCCAGAGTCCTCAAAGTGCTAGCTGAATTCCGCCTCTATAGTTTCCTATGAGCTGGCCTCGGATAGCCAACCAGGTTGAGCATGAGAGTGTCAAACGGGTATCCATATTGGCTCTATTCTTCCTATTTTTGAACACCTTCAGTCATTTCCTTCCAATTTCAATTCAAGCCTTTTTACCTGGGTACCTAAAACTCTTCCCTTGCAGTAGTCCATTGTATTGCCAGGCAATGGATCATCTTCGCTGACTTCAACTTAGGTGCAACTGTATTTCTAAATATTCTATCCCAAAATATATGACGACCGTTTCTGATGTCTAACATATTCTTGATTTCAGAGAGTTTTAAAAAATATTGCAAATGATTGAATGGATGTTGTTTAACTTCTTTTTTTGAATTGATGTTGTTTAACTTCATTACTGCAATAATAGCAAAGTAGAAGCACATCGTTAAGACTTGAAACAAGCACCAACTTCCTGGTGTGTGTGCACATGTATATCTTGTTGTACAGCAGGAAACAAAACTACAAAAGCACCAATCAGAAGTGCAGGGTGAACCAATTTTAACAATAATTTACAAACCACTAAGCCAAAATCAAAACGAGGCACTTGATTTTATGTACATGTATCAAACAAAAGATAGATGTACCATGAAACAAGAAGTTGGATCCTAATTATTACTGGTATATGGTTCCAGAACTAACACTCTTAGAACAAGGTAATGAAACAAGAAGGTTGATCCTAATTATTACCATACCGAACTTAGATACAAAGACTAGGCAGTTATTAACATAGAAGGCACCAAAGATGATAAACGAGAGAGTAAGCACCTCACTTCCAAGCGCCGTGTACACATCGCTGAATTCAAGGCCAATATAACCGCTTCCTATAATAGCTATCCATTCTGGAACAAACTCCAGCTTGAGTGCATGATCACTAGTAATTACGGTTTTCCCTGCATGTAAGAACCAAAAGTCATCAGTGCCACGTCGGCATCAATACAAAATAAAAATTAAGCTAAATAAAAAAAAATCAAGTCAATCTTAATTATACAGCAACGGAGGAAAGTACTTTCCTAGTTTCTCAGCCATGCCTAAGAATTAGGTGCATCAAAGCAAGTTGTCAGGAAAAAAAAGTGAGGTATAATAACTAACGAAGACCATGAGACTTAGAAAATTTAGCTACACAAATTTTATGCCCACCAACAGTTGTTATCTCCTGCTGAAACTTAAAATATTGCAAAACCACTGTGAATACTCGCCACTCATAACAGAATATAGTGCTTGAAACAGCATGATAGTCTGATATGCTGCAAACTATGGGATCAAGCAGGAAAGGTTCATAATTCCCACGGCAAAAACCACCAGAAGGAATGGGCATTGCCCTTGCTTTAATAAAATTTTATCATTAAAAAAACTACCAAAAGGAATTCCGATTAAGGCCATAAGTTTACGTAAAATGTAACAATAGTAACTAATCTTTGTACTAATGACTGGAAGAAGAAAAGGAGTAGCGGTGAAAAAGGAATCAACAATGAATAGTACACCAGCTAATTATTAGAAAGAGCAAATCAATGATAAAATGACCAATTTTAAGTTCATTTAGTACATAAATAGAATGTGTAAACAGCTTATGGTAGAAAAGAACATGAGTTGTTCATCAACAACTTTGGTGAGAACTGTTAAATCCTCAAAGATTCACATGCAGCAGCAGCATCAAGGTGAAGACAATTATCAGTCGTATTTGATGGCTGAAAGGGGAACTTCGTAAATTCTCAAAGATGAATACCATGCAAACAAAATCTATTAATGATATGTCATCTCCAATGGGTTCTGCTTTTTTATAATGATATTCAACATAATAAAAATTCGGATCTAGATGGTTTTGATGCAAGGAATCAGCACTTACCATCAACTTCAATGCCATTAGGAACAAAGGGAATTGAACCCGTAGCAATGATGATGTTTTTTGCAGTTATTACTGTATCAGAGAAGCCAACTTTTCCATATTTCACCTTTTGTGGACCCTGAAATTGAAGCATCAAAATATGTGAACATCCAATTTAAGCATTGAATTCAATTGACAATCTCAGACGAAAAGTGTAATTTGATACTTCAGCAATACAAAAAACACAGATTTTTTATACCATTTGCAATTTTCTTAGATATAAAGGCGCCAGAGGTGTACGCCTCTAGGTGAGGCATTAAAAAAATGCCTCAAAGCGTGAAGAAAATGGCATTATGCCATAAAGGAGCAAGTGTTCGGGGAAAATGCCTAAAATGGCTTGAAAGGTGTACGCCTTTCATTTAAGGCACATGCTCCAAAGAAAGGCATATGCGTTTCAAGCCTATGACAAAAAGGATGATGTTTTTTGAAAGATGAAGAAGAATATTAAAGTGGAAGAAGTACAAATGCAAATAACACTGAATCATCCCACACAACAAAAACAAGAAGAAATTACAAAATTAAAGAGGCAACGAGTAGGTGATCATAATGATTCTTTCTCAACTCCTTCCCTAATCCGCCATCTTGTTAGGCTAGGAGTAAGTTTAAAAGATGGGAGCTAAATCTTCTATTAAGTCATTACTAACGAGGATCCTCCAATCTACAAGGATCTAGCTTCACCATTGACGCTAAGAAAGCAAAGCTAGATTAGTCTCCTTTGACCAAAGGGAAATCTGAGAGGTCAACTTTGAAAATTCAAAATCCGATAAGTAGAGCATGTACTTCTGCCTCGTTAGAATCCTTAATGCCAATTAGATCAAAGAGTGCTTTTACAACCTCACCACACATTTATATAGCCCCATCAATGCCATCATGCGTCGAAATGCCTTCCAAGCTACCATCAAAGTTTAGCTTAGGTAATTAGTTTCTTTCGTAGGGGCGATGGGTGCTCATCTGATCAGCAGTTTATAATTGCTCGTTTCACTCCAACCATATCTTTCCAATGATGGCAAATCTCTCCCACCAACAAGCTCCAAAACTCCTCCCAATCACCTATCAGACGATAGAAATTTAATGTCACAAGCAAGACTCCAAGAGGAAATCTCCTCATCAATGATACTCCCATTCTTGTCATTCCATAACCCACACAACTGCATACAGGGTGATAAACAGACTCTTCCACAACTTCCTTCAAATCCCTCATAAAGGCCAAATCCCACACAACCGTTTCCCTCATTATGCTATCCTACTACATAATGCACTTAGTTTATGGACAACCAACCTAAAAAGCTCGGACAAGCATGGCACAATGTAATCTCACCAAACCAAATATCCTCCCCCTTTCCCACCTTAAACGCAATTCCCTTGTTGAAATTATCAAGGACCAATACCAAGGATTCTTAGGCAGCACCATACTGGTTTGCAAAAAAAGCAAAAACAAAGGACCCATTTCCGATTTTTTTTCTTTATACTTATGAATTAAAAAACAATTTCGAATCAAAATTATTTCCAATCGTGGAAATAATTTCTACCGGAAAATACTATAAAACTACAAGTACAATTCTATGGAAATAGGTTAAACGTGGTTGCACCCTCGGACCAGTAACAGATCAAATACCATAAATATGTTTCTGTGTTTGACTAAGAAGGATGAATGGAATTATACAAATCCAGTGCACAGGATTCAGATAGCAGTTTGTATGACTTACCAAAATTGTGCCAACGCCTGTCAAAATATCTACACCCATCGCTTTCATTGAATTGGTTAGATTACCACGGATTTTTGAAGCCAAATTATTTGCATGATCAGCAACAGCTTGTCTTTCATACCCAGCCGCCGCAACCTATCGTTCAAAGCATAAGATACCAGAGCAACACGATGCTTGTTAAATAATAATGTGGGGCAATAAAACTCTAACCATTCGTAAGAATCAATACACAAATGAAAAAGGATGTGATAAATGAAAGGCAAGAGGGCCTAAACAACTGTCATTTTGACTGAAAGAGCAAGGAGGGCCTAACAAATTGAGTTGGTAGACTGCAAGTATGATTAAAAATGAAACTGTGTTAACTACAAGAATTCCCAACAATCTGGGCTAGAGTTCTTTCAACCAATAACATCAAACTTGCGAGGCATAGGACAAGAAATAAACTGACATGGTTTGTTGGATATATCAAGTAGAACAGCAGTAAAAAAGAACTTTGGAAGATACAGGATCAAATCGTGATTATTATTTAGCATGCATTAGCCATTATGTCGTCCATAATGCAAGTACATTTTATAAATCCAGAAATGATCATAACATATTTATTTGATAAAGTATGATTGACAAGAAGTTCTAGACTACACAGGCAGTGGCTAATTTAGCACGCAGATCAACAAAGATAATTACAGCTTGACGATATTAAGGACCATGTGAGTGGGGAGACATAGAAAGTGTGATGTGGAAGGAGAAAAGTTAAAGTTCCTTTGCATAAGCCATATTTTATCAATACAAAAGAAGGAATGATATAATGAAGGGCGCCCTTATTGGTTGATTTCAGCAAAGTCAAAGCCATTTCCACTTTTCTCTGCGTCATCCACTTTTTTCGGCGCCATCATAAATGCACTTTTCTGAAATCAACCAATAGGGTTGCCCTTGAAGCGGGTTTTTGCAAGGGCGCCCTTCATTCTATCATTACTCATATAAAAGATATCTCAATGTTTCTTACAACCAGGTATGATGACGATGTATACAAAAGAAAGAGATTTTTCAAAGAAATAGTTTCTTTTTTTTTAATGGCAAAGAAATAGTTTCTTTTTTTTAATGGCAAAGAAATAGTTTCTTTATCATAGTTTTATGCTTATCTTCTGTAGCTGGAGCTTCCAGGCGCATGACGATTAAAGAGGCCATAAGTACTCGATTACCTGTAAACCCAAAGCCTTCAAGTGATGTTCGTTTTGAAGCTCTCGCATCCGACCACTGACAGCAAGAAGAGCTTTAGATGGAACACAACCCCTGTTTACACATGTTCCTCCAACCACATCCCCCTCAATGATGGCAGTTTTCAGACCCTGTGACCAGCATGTTTGTCAATCTTTAGTCTTACACATTTCAATTCCCAGAAAGATAGGCAATAAAAACTCCCTACCAACATCGCACCCAGGAAAAATTCAATGGACAATTTGCTAGAGGGCCAAAGAAACAATTAAGAAAACAATGAAGTCCAAAAAAACAGAGCCTAAACACATAGTAGAAAGAAATAACACAACTCAAAATATTAAGCAAAGGAAGATACCATTAAAAAAATGTTGCAATATTTTTTTATTTGGAAGATGCTAAAAGGAAAGTCACTCTTCTGCTCCATAGAAGACACTAATTGGTCCCACTTTAGGCTCATTTATGTGATCAATTCGTTGATTTGAACGGCAACCAAAGTCTGGCCAAATGCTGTTGAGTTCACCTTTATCAGATGATCCTAGGCCTTTGATCCATCAAGCTTTGTTTAGGGAAAATCCAAATTATTGATTTTTGTAGTCCTTTATCTTATGCATGAGATGTCTGTTCTGATGGGACCAAGGCCATGTGAGTTACCTCATGATGTTCTACAAGATCAAATGTCTTCATTTCACATAAATGCCCCCTATGCTCCTCTGTAGGACCCTAAAATTGCCTTTTACCATTGATCGTAAAAGTGACTTTCTGTATAGCCATTCACTTGCTATTTTACAAATTCAAAGTTTCCAAAGAATATGTAAGCAATTATTCATAAGTGGCATAAATAATCACATTAGCTAAGTATGAATTTTGATTCTTATATTTCATTATATTTCATAAATCAAGCTATAACGTGACTTTAATATGGAGAACTTAGATATGAAACAACAAACAATGTTGATTTAAGGTTGAAATGAAAAATAATAATTTTAATTAATAATAAATTTTAAGATGTCAAGGTACTATGATAATTCCACATATATACAAACAGCCCAAAAATACTCAAGTCAACTTCAGCATTTTCATTTTTTATTACAAGGTTTTTCCAAAAGTCTATAATTCCACACATATACAAACAACACAAAAATACTCAAATCAACTACAGCAATTTCATTTTACAAAGTTTTTTCAAAAGTTAAGAGGGCCAATAAAGTATACTAAAGTTTTTTGCCATAGGGAATAACAACATAAAGTATACTAAACTTTTTTGCTTAGTAAATATACTTTATGGGATCCAAGTCAATGGAAGAAAACCTAGCATATTATCACATAATTGGCACGTAGGAATGTAGGATGTTCGCAACCCAATCCTAAATGTGCATGTTGTGGGGTGTAAGTGCATGGAGGGTCCTACTTTGGCAGGTTGCAGGAGCTTCACATTTTTCAGAGCTTATGTAAAAGCCCAATATAATAACTAGTTGAGGTGTAGTGCACTTGTCAAAGCAAAGACATCGCATCATAGTTCCTTCTCCATTAATAATCTCTATTTCTAATAAACAAGGGGAATCTTCTCCTTTTACTTAGTTTGTAGAGCCCCTCAAGTCTCAACATGTCCCTATTCTTTTTGAGTTAAAGCTACCCAAGGAAGGAGATATGGATCGGATTTAATGGTGAAGAACCACTTTCAAGAGAAAACACCAAATAATGTTACCTTATTTATTGTGTACACAATGTTCAAGATTGCCAGCCAGCCTAGCCTTAGGGTTTCATGGAGTGGACCATGTCCCATGTGGACCCCCTAAAGGATAGGTCTAGAGGGTCAAACCAACCCTAGCCCTAGGATTCCCATTCACATGGGCCACTTCCCTTCCAAAACAAAGCTTTCCAACCACTCGTTGTGCACTTGCACCTCCATGGCTGAAGGGGCACTTGGCCCTTGGTTGCATCCTGCAGCATCGAAGAGCAGCTAAGGCATGGGGGCCAACCACAGCCCTAAGGGATTTGTGTCCAGGCACAACAGCAGCCCCTCAAAATCATTAGGTTACATCATGGGGAGGAACTATCCATCGTGGCAACCCTTCCGTTGCTATATAGGTTGATCAGACCCCCAAAGCAGTAGCATATTGATGCAACAGATCAATGCTATACAATCCTGTCTGCTTACATCGGCAGCATGGTGCTCGTGCCCTTATGTTGCCGGCAACCTATGGCTGCCTAGTAGGATTGCAAGCAATGCACCTCACAGCAGCAACTTGCAACTGAAAACACGCCATGCACGGCCTCTCGTGCTACCAACAATGCAGCTGCATGACTGGACAGCAGCCTTTGGAACCCTCTTGGACGGCACGATAGGGAGTTTTCCACAATGCACTCCTAGCACCATACAAAGATCAAAGCCCAGTTTGTGTGACATGTGTCTAAGCAAATACATGTATCCTAGAACTAGCACAATGATAAGTTTAATTAGTGGATTTGTGGCACTGTTTTTTTTTTTCCTCAGAAAAAAAAGGTGCATTTTGCTCTCACACATTGGATACTAATCTTAACATAAAATTAATGATTTCAGAGATCTTAACCAACACAGAATGTTCCTTTTTTATGAAATTAGAAGTAACAAATAACATGTATGCACTCTCTCTCTCTCTCTCTCTCTCTCTCTCTCTCTCTCTCTCTCTCTCTCTCTCTCTCTCTCTCTCTCTCTCTCTCTCTCTCTCTCTCTCTCTCTCTCATGCATAATAATGTTAAAACATGTTGAACAAATAGATCTATTTTTTTAATGATAACATATAGATCTATTTAGTGTTGAAAAAATTAGAGCTCATCAGACATAAATGAACCCCTACAAGGCGACAAATTGCAATTTATTTATTTTTTGAAAAAATAATGAAAACATAAGTTAAAAGGAGAAGAATTACAGCGGGGGTAAAGATTGCCCCTCTACAACTGCTTCTCTCGGCACTCCCAACTTAGCCAACCCATTGTCTAATTCGTTACCACTTCTCATTATACTAGCAAAAACAAATGAAATATCTCTACATCTCTCCACCACTTCGTCAATGAATCGAGCAAACCTCCAAGATCCGGTACCTTTTCCAATGGCCTGTGAAATTATGTTGGACAAGTCACCTTCCATGATCAGCTCCCCATCAAACTTGCACTTAAAAATTAAAATTTGCATGAGAAGGCCTCTGATCTCTCCTTTGTTTGAATCAGCCCTACCTATAGGACCAGAGAGAAACCAAAGATCACCCTCACCGTCTATAAATAATCCCCCTATTCCATCTGGTCCTGGATTGCCATGAGAGGTTCTTTCAAAGCCCAATTTGATTCTTCCAGGAGAAAAATGCCTCCAAACAGCAGCAACTTTCTTCTTTGGACTATAGCTAAGAAGAATTTTAGGTCATTTTCCAATAAAATCTTGACAAAGAAAGCCACTGACTCCTTTCTCGACTGAATCCATTTGATAATGCCCCCTTTGACCATCCAAAGGACTTGATTTGATGAGCACTCAATATCATCGAATGTTCACATGTTCCTTTCCTTCCAAATGCACCATATTGTAGCAAAAAAAAAAAAGACATCTTCCACAAGTTGCGGCCCAAAGATCTAATGTGAGAGGACCTCCATCCAACGTATAAGCCACAAATAGATTTCGAAATGACCTATACAATCCAAACCATCTTAGAACCCGATTCCAGATTATGTTAGTAAAGGAGCAATGAGGTAAAACGTGATCGATCGATTTCCCCTCATTCTTGCACATGATACCAACAATTTTCAAAGAGTAAACCCCTCTAGCGCAAACAGTCAACCATATTGATCTTCTTGAGGAAAACATTCCAGGAGAAGCACTGTTCTGTGTGAAGGGACTGGTGCTTTCCATACGCCAAACCATGGTACTTTAGGAGATTCCTCCTTCGATAAGGACCCTAACATCAATTGGTGGACAAGCACCCACAGGGGTCAGGAAACCAAACCCTTTTATCTTCTTTGACATAAGAAATCAAATAGCTTTCCAACAAAGAGAGGAGGGTAAGTAAGCAATCATAGTCCTCATCCTTGAGATTGCGGTAAAAAGCCCACGCCCAAACTACCCTCCCTCCCACCCTCTCATAACAAGAAGACAACGGCCCATCAGTCTCTCACTAGCCTATAAAGGCTTGGATAAGTTTGGTACAAAGGACCCTTACCAATCCACAGGTCTTACCAAAACCTAATTACATTTTCCTTCCCCACCCTATACCTAATCCTCATATTAAAGGACTTTCTAAGATCACTAATAGACCTCCAAACTCCCGAGCCTTTTCCTCACTTTCCACTCACCTTACCCTTCTCTATACTTACCCATTATAATTTTCAGCATAGGGCTTGTATTTCTTCATCAAAATGTCATAAACATTCCTAGAATAGCCTAATTTCAAGTTACAAGGTTCCCAACCCAACACCACCTCTTTCCTTCATGCAACACACTTTCTCTCTACGGAGCAAATGCTTCATTCTTGTCCTCTCCTTGTTGACTTCCCATACAATATTCCTTTGGAGCTTCACAATATGGTTCACTACCGTCTTAGGAATTTTAAAAGGAGATATGAAGTAGATGGGAAGATTGGATACTACTTCCTTTAGCATGGATACACGCTTCATATGAATCAATTATTACATCTTCCACCTCTAGAAAATGAGATCATTCGAATAACATTGGTAGCAACTAGCAACAATAGCAAAAAAAATTCTTATTCAACACAGTTTTTGTGCTAAGGCCATCAATTGAATTTTAATCAGCTTTGCATCAAAAAAATATATTTAAACATATTGAAGTTTCAACTCCACATAAATTTACACGCAAACAGACAGTTAAAGACTCTGATTTTCAGATCATCGTAATTGTAAAACTACAAAAAGAAAATACTGCCTTTTCTAGTGCCAACATCACTTCAATTCAAATAAGATTTCAGTAAACTGAAAGATTAAAGCTAACAAACTTGAATTCAGAATCAAATCAAACGCAGACCAAATTACTCCAACTTTCAGCTCGTCAAAAAGCTAAAAAAAGAAAAAACTACCTTTTCTAGTGACAACATGACTACAATTCAACTAAAGTTTCAGTAAACCGAAAGATAAAATCTAACAAGCTTACATTCCGAATTGAATCAACACAGACCAGAATTTCAAATTCAAATCCAACTCAACTGAAATTCAAAAGCAACGAAAAGTCGAGCTCAGAATTCCAAATTCTTCAGTTCAAGCCAACACATATTTCATACCTTCTCAGACGCCTTTATTTCCACTCAAAAACAAACAGACAGTTAAACACTCCGATTTTTCAGACTACCTTTTTCTAGTCACAACATCACTTCATTTCAACTAAAGTTTCAGTAAACCGAAAGATAAAACCTAACAAACTTAAATTCCGAATCAAATCAACCCTACCATAATTTCAAATTCAATTCCAACTCTTAACTGAAATTCAAAAACAACGAAAATCCAAGCTAAAAAGTTTGAATTATTCGGTTCCAGCCAACGCAAGTTTCATACCTTCTCGACAGCATGGAGCTTGTTCATCATAAAACTACAAAAATAAAAAACTACCTTTTTCTAGTGACAACATCGCTTAAATTCAGCTAAAGTTTCAGTAAACCGAAAGATAAAACCTAAAAAGCTTAAATTCCGAATCAAATCAACACAGACCGTAATCTCAAAGCCAATTCCAACTCAACTGAAATTCAAAAATAACAAAAAGTCGAGCTATTGAATCTGAATTCTACTAAAATTTCAGTAAACTGAAATATTCACACTAACAAGCTTAAATTCTGAATCGAAACAACGCATAAACTCAACTAAACTTCAAAAACAACAAAAAATCGAGCTAAAATGTTCGAAATGCTGCAAATTTTTTATACCTTCTCAACCGCATGAATCGCGGCTCCATGACCACCAACACCAGCACCGATTATCACCAGATCATAATCAAATCCCTTCGCAGCGCCTCCATTCTCTGATAATGAAGCTGATAACTTCTTAGAGAAACTTCTTCTCGGAATCACGATTCGATTCGAATCCGAACGATTTGAGGCGGAGAATCCGAAAATCTCTCTTCGGAGTCCACAAAATTGAAGATCTGAAGGCTTAGATAGATTAAAAGAGGACAATTCGAGAGCACGATTAGATCTCGAGATTGAAAATGAGGAGGGAGAAGAGAGGGAGAGAGAAATAGAGGCCTGCATTTTGAGAGAGAGAGAGAAGGAGAAATGGTGAGAGGGGGAATGAAGGGGGAGATTTGAAGAAATGTATGTGTTTTTAGGTGTTTGTTTTCGGAGGCTTTGATTTGTCCGTCAGAGGGGTGGAGATATCGAAGTGAGGCAGATAAACTACTCGTTCTCTTTTTTCTGATTTTGACGCTCTACAACGGTTTTTGTTGATGATTTAATGAGGGGAAAAAGCTAACTTGCGCTTGGTGCATGTTGTTAAAGGAAGTGACATATTCGCCCCCTTTTGCTCCTCGGGGTCAACATATCCACTTCAAGGTTGGGCGTGTAGCTCAATGGTTAAGGCTTTGTTCCTCAACCTTGAGGTCGCATACTAGTTCGGGTTAGCTAATGAATCCAGTAGAAAATTTTCAAGAAGAAGGTGAAAGGATCCATCTGGCTCAAGTTGACTAAGTCTAATCCTGACAGTAGTTAGGTTTGTCTGCATGGATCAATTTCTTCCATTCTTTCCTATCCAAGGTCATGTTGTCTGTTATATTCCTAGCCCTCAATTTCTTCCATTCTATCCTATCTGAGGTCATATTCTATGTTATACCTTGACGTCACATACCAAAAGAAAAACAACATATCTACTCCGGATCAGATCCACCAATGACTTAGTCACGATACATTCAAGTCTCTTATTGGTCGGATCGGATTCAGAATGTTCATCGTCTATCACAGTGTCCTAATAAGTCCTATTTACATTTTCACATTTAAAATTTCTCATGAGTGTGAATGCAATTGGGGCAAGGAGTTGGGCTAGGGGTTTAGGGTTAAATGGTTAGAGAAAGAAGAGAAGAGGGTGACTTAAGACTTGAAAGAGATGAATGATAAAATACTAAAAATAGGAATCCTTCAAAAAAATGCATAGAACTTTATTTTTACTAAAATACCCCTACAATGATACTTAAAGTTATAAAATGTACAGGGTATCTTCATATAATAGCATAATAAAATCAGATTTAGGACTGTCCCGCAGGCTTCTGTTGGTTGTCTAGATCCGGTTGGTAATAATTTCGGATCCAAAGATAGGGTCCCGAACATGGATCCTAGTAATGTGTCTAGGTCCTGTCCATTTACATTCGGATGGTCCATCGGACCGTCTAAGTCCATTGGGACCCCTACATATTTATAAGTTATGACCATTCTTTTTATTTGTATGCTAGATGGGGTGGCCCAAGGAAGAAAAAGGGAGAATATATCATTTGCCGTTCTAATTTTTATTTTTGTCGTAACAGGGCTGTTATGCACAAGGATGCTTTGTCCAGTATTAACGTCATTAATATCTGCAATTGGTAGGGTACGTTATACAGTGAATATACTAAGAAGAGTCATGAACAACTTATCCAAGGATTCCCAACTCTGGAAAAAAAACCCAGCTAGGTAGGAACCATGTTGGCGGCCAAAACCCACCGTCAATAACATCTGCCAATCTACCACAGGCCGAACACACGAACTACCCAAGATCTTGCACTACAATATAGAGAAAAATATATGCCAACAAACCACAACTACAAAATGGAGCAAATCACAAGCAACATCAAGAAGGCAAGAATATATGTGGTTCGCCATAATGGGCTACTCCACAAACAAGGCAACACACAATTCACTATTTAGAACCAAAATAGTACAATGTTACCTCCACTGGTAAAATACATCAATAAAACTCTTCTCTCCAATCTTCTATGTAACCACAAAGCACCCCTCAAATCTCTACACTGAGTATAAGAAAAAACCCCTTTAGAATACCCTCAAATACAATGCTTCTCTTGCAAATAAGAAAATACTATGGAGAAGAATAACAATGGAAGAAGAAGATCATGCCTCGAAGAAGAACCTTGCTTTTGTTTCACCACAGAAAGCACTCCAATAGCCCCCAAGAGAAAAAAAAAAACCCTCTTACCTTGCCCTAACCTTTCTTCTCACCCTCAAGATGAACAACCTTGCTTTTGTTTTACCACAAAGGACCTCCTAGATCCCCAAGAGAAAAAACCCCTATTCTTGCACTAGATTTTCTCTTCTCACCCCTTGAGTAGAAGAACCACCTTAAGTAACCAAGAAGAAGAAGATAGATCATTGTCTTTGTTTCACCACAAAACCTTCATAGAGCCCCAAGAGAAAACCCTTCTTTCCTTGCCCTAGATTTTTCCTCTCTTCTCTTCTCTACACCATGAGTAACCAAGTAGAGAGCCTTGCTTTTGCTTCACCATAAAAGCCCTTCCTAGAATCCCAAGAGAAAACCCCTCTTCTTGAAACCCTCTCTTTCATATACGAACCCTATATATATAGAGAGAGAGAGAACACATCCCACTTAAAAGGGTCAAGTGGGACCCACTCTAAGAATGAAATAGAACCGGTGATTATTATTAGAGTCGGTGCCCTAAAAGCTAGCACATTTCGTATAGCTTGTCACATTAAAATTAATAAAGGAAATATTTTATGACATTTATTGAGTATTAACAGATTGAATATGTGTGATGTCCTTATTATCTGGCTTAGGTAGCAAAGTAGGAATACCATGCTCAAGGATTCACAAATCCAAAGGAGCAGAGAGATATGGTATTTCGGTTCTTTGCAGACCTTAAATGTTCCTGATTGGTTGCGAGATTGGACATCTCCTCCTATACACAACCAGCATCAGTCTTGCATATAAGCACGTGTTGTGGAGTGGCTTATCTCTGTCAATTGGATAGTAGACTCTAAGCAAGAAGAGTGGTGCGGCGATAGGATCGCGCACTAAGCAGAATCAAACTAGAATAGCATGTGAACAGGAGTTAGTAAGGCTATTCTACCAGGCAGGACCCTTTACATGTCTTTAGACTTGAGGGGTCATATTGGTTTGTGGGCTCGACCATGATTCTTGGTCTATCTAACTGTGATCCATATAAAGATCGCCAGAGGGTAGTACTGGAGTCTTGGACAAACCCACGAGGCTAATAAGGATACCCTACATGGAATTCTTCGCCTCAATTATGGGGATATCATCTACAGTTTCGGTTATAGCAGTAGGCATATAAAATAGCTTGGCCAAGCGGATTTGATAAATAGTTTATCAAAGGTTTTACTAAAACATTTGATTGTTTTTTAAATGATTTTGCGGGCCCTAATTGCTTAACTGGAAGGTACACCTTGAGTGGGCTCAGGGGTAGTAGATGTCCACCCCCCCGTAGGACTCAACTTAGTAGATGTGGAATGGATAAAAAACTTGCACATATTAGATGTGATTAGGGGTGCAATGATTTGACGGTCATCTTCAGGGTTACGTCTCGATAGAGGTCACTGATCCAATGCGATTGTAGTTATTGACTACCGAGCAAAACCGCAGTGGGGCCCATTCTTGGGTTCTGCAGGATCGACCATCAGATCCCTACAATGATCCCACTCATAACTCGAATGACCCATTTATATCCTTTGGATAAGGGTCCTACATTTACTAGATTGCACGGATGGACTAGATTCATCGCATTTGATGCAAGGGAAAAGATTTACGTAGTTCCTTTGGTGTATACCGCTAGACGCATTTGGAATACTCAAAGAGTTAATTGTTAAATTATGGGTATTTTAGGAATTATAGAATATTATGGATGGAGATTTTATCCATTGGATGGGAGAAAATAATTTTATTTAATTAAGACAAATAAATAACAAGTGTGTATTTAGCTTGTGGACCCATTTTACTAAACCAGTCATAACTCTCTGACTTTTTGGCCAAAATGGGAGTGTAAGTACTCGTTTTGAACAACTTTAAAAGGTCTACAAGGTTGTAGTTTATGAATTTTCCAGATTCTGTCATTTGATAATCAAAAAGTGAAATTGAAAATTGGCCAACAGGTTTGTTGCGGGAATGCACCTGCATCAGGGTGGGCCCCACACGCAAAAATGCCCAGCCCAAGAAAATGACATTTTTCCAAGGTTGGGAACATGCCCAATTCTAGTGGGAAACCTCCATAGGTTCCCACTTTATGTTGGTTTCCAATATTCAAAGTTTACTTAACTAGTTTTCCCAATTTGAGTCAAATTGTGAGAGAAACTTTAAGAATTTATTAAAGTAAGAAACCAACTCTATATAAACCAACATATCACGTGTTTTGAGGCTCATCAAGTTTGGAAAATTCGTGCTCCCTCCTTGTAAAAGCATCCAAGACTATCTCTCTCTTCTACTCTCAAGTTTTCTCTTTTTATCTCCTAGTTTTTCAACTCTAGTTCAAATTATTTTGAGAAAACCTAAAGCTCCATCAAGAAAATTCAAATTTACATCCAAAAGTATTGATATAGATCAGTACGTATGTTTGAAGAAAATTTCTTCAACTTCCCTTTGCATAATTTGAAGAAATCCATCGGTTCAACTTGCGGGTTCGCAGCGATCAGATCGTTCGTGGCCGTTCGAGGAGTAGATCAAGTAGAGGCTGATATTACGGTCAGTCACAAAGGTATTTTTATGTGTTATATTTTTATTTGAATCACCATCAGATCATCTAAACCCTAGGATCCTGAGTTTAAGGGCGAAATCGCCGAGAAAATTTTATTCTACGTGATTTCTAGTTCCGCTACGATTAGCGATTTCGCTTGAGGGTTCCAACAATTTTGTATCACCAACTCAACAAACCAGAGTTCATTTTATCATTCGAGAGGCTTGCTAATCTCTATTCACATCAAGAACTAGGGTTGCAACTTGGGTCGGTGTCTAGATGTGCGTGTCCATTTTGTAGTATAATTTAATTCATTTGTTGGGTATAGAAAACTATTGCAAAGAAGAGAAGGATGGTGAATTATGTATATAGACACATATTATACGTGTTGAGAAAATCCGCCGAGCAAAATAATCCGATCGTGCACAAATTAAACGGAAAAATAAAAGTAATAAACCAAGCCACATGATGACCGCCGATATTGTCTTCCCAACAATAAGATATAAATCATATCCTTAAATCGTGAGATTGATAAAGAATGGGTAAATACGGTAAAAGCAAATTCCTAAAATCCATGTAATGTCCATATCATGCACCAAAACTAGACGTGACATATGATTCGAATCATGCCCGATATGGATTGCCCACACCATCAAATTTCTTGAATGATTTGATGAAACACAGGATACATGATTTGTGGCGAGGTGTAAAGCAAACCGGTTGTCACGATGAATAAGAGATGGTTGGGGATGAGGTACGCCCAAATCATGCGACAAATAGAGCAGCCGTGATAATTCACAGGTGATGGAGACCATCGAATAATACTCTGCTTCGGCGGGAGAGCGTGAAACTACTTGTTTTTAAATCCTTCGGGAGATTGGGATTGCATCTAGGAAAAATACAAAACCCGGTAGTGGAGCGACAAGTGTTACTACAGTTCGCCCAATCAGCATCACAATAGGCTGAGTCGGAGAGTTCCATTAGAAAGAAAAAAATGCCTTTGTTGTCGACTCAACAAATTAATTGAATAAGTGATGTTTGGCCCTGTAATAGTTAGCTAGATAAGTCTACCAACCAACCCTCTATAAGTAGATGGATTGAAAAGAAGTTCTCCATCAGTTGTATTCAATCTCAAGTCCTATTCCATCGGAAAGTCGCATGTCCGTGCTTCAAAAGAAGAATGCCAAGCCCATAGGTGCTCCAATAGCTGGTCACTTCAAATTGAGTCAAAAGGTGTCTTCAATCAGTAGTGATGAGCATAAAGAGATGGAGAAGATTCCCTATGCGTCAGTCGTAGAGAGCATAATGTATGCTATGGTTTGTACAAGGCCCGACATAGCATGTGCAACCGGTGTATATTGCAAATCCTGTCAAGCAGCATTGGGAAGCTATAAAGTGGAATTTATGGTATTCAAAAGGCACTTTGAAACAATGCTTATGTTTTGGAAACTCACCACCCAGGGTGGAAGGCTATACAGATATAGACAAGGCAGGCGATATAAACATTATGAAGTCTACATCAGGCTACTTGTTTACTTTTGCAAGGGGGCCATCTCATGGCAATCGAAGCTGAAAATATGTGTTGCACTGTTGACTATGGAGGCAGAGTACATTGCTGCCACATAAGCATGTAAGGAGATGCTATGGCTGAAGCGCTTTCTTATAGAGTTGGGCTTGGACCATAAGGAATACATAGTTAGATGCGACAGTCAGAGTGCCATTGATCTGAGTAAGAATGTCACTTACCAGTCTAGGACCAAGTACATTGACGTGCGATGTCATTGGATTCGCAATGTCTTAGAGAATGGGTTGTCAGAGATCAACAAGATTCACATCGACGGAATCCTGTCTGACATGATGACGAAGACAGTGCTAAAGGTGACGCATGAGCTATGCAGAGCTTTGGCAGGCATGGGTGCTATGTGAGCATCTAGTTCAGGTATCCTCCTTCATGGGGCTGGAGGGGGGAGATTGTTGTGGGTCCATACCCATGTAGGCCCCACCACACCCACACACCTCTTAAGAAAACAGAAAGTCGTGAGGCGTGGGTTTTTTAACGTGTGAAACAAAAAAAAAGGCCAGGGAGAAAGGAGACAACATGAGAGAGAAATATAAGGTTTCCTCTTGTGGCCATCTAGGGTTTGCTTTGGGCTAAATCCTGAAAGGGGGGTTTTGAAACTCTAATCCTTTGGAGATTGAAGTCTTTGAAGAAGGGCAAGAAAGAAGAAGAAGAAGAAGCCAAAACTATGGTTTTGAAGTGGTTCTTGGAGAAGAAGGAGAAGATCTCTCACGCTTGGTTGTTTGAGGTGGGAAAGAGTTCTCTTGCAATGGTTTTTGAGGTAAACCCCTATTTCCTCTAAGATTTCAATGTTAACCTTCTATTCTTGTTATATGCCTTGAGTTTAGAGAAAACTTGAGAAGAAAGACTTTGTATTCCTCTTTTCCTTAGTGGATTTCATTCGGAGTTTGTCTCGTGTTTTTCCCTTCGCATCGAAGGGTTTTCCACGTTAAATCTTGTGTTATTGTTTGTGCTTGGTGGATTGCTATTTTTTGCTATGTGGTTTCTTGTTCTTGGCTTGTTTCTTGATTCGTAAATAGAAGGGGAAGAGTTTATCCGCTGCGGTCTATCCGTGTTTTTCCAACACTCTACCCCGAGGAACCTTCCCTTACTAGACTATCAGCCTCCCTATTAGCCATTCTTCTTACACAATGAAATGATATGGATTTTCCTACTCGATCGAAGATTTCATCAATCCAACGAGCAAATCGCCAAGGATGGGATGCATTGCCCACTTTATTCCAACATCTAGACCGTTCACTAGTTGGACCCCGATGTAAATAGGCCTTTTCCCCAAAATCATCTACATATGATGATTCTAACCCTCCAATATGTAGAGGTTAATCAGAGGGTTTTAGTCATCATATAAAAGATGATTTCATGGGCAAGGTTTATTAACGCTGGTGCCCACCAAATGAACGGACAAAAACTACCAAGAATGTACGACGTGGAACAAGTTTCTCACGCTCTTTATTCCTATTTTTGTTATTTTATTTGTAGCCTACTTTACAACCCTCAAATCTTGTCCATTTGTCTAGATTTTGGCATCAGTAGAAAGGTTTTTCTATTATCTATCTAACAAGATCCAATATCACGCGATTTTGAATTCTGATTTGATTTCGTTAAACAATAAAGTAAATCTCATCCCCTTCGACAGTGATCGGAGTATTTTATCCCTTCGACCATCATCAAAGTATTCTATTCCTTACAACGATGATCGAAGGGCCTCTTTCCTTATTTATTTTATCTTTTTGCCCCCGCTTCCAAGAAACAAGGATCCTCGGGGTTTTTGGATTGCATCAATTTATATCTTCGAATAAAAAATACATTTTATTATGCGGAGGCCTGTTGCATGAGAGAGCAGCCACCTCATATTAATTAGATGAATGAGACAAAACCTGAGCCTATGTGGCAGCTCTCTCATGCAGCAGCCCTTCAACGAAATGCCTTCAGAGATGGTCCCTATCAAATCCCTTTGATAAATATGCTTTAATTCTTAATACAAATTTCATTAACTTGACTAAATTTATGGGTGGCAATATAAGCCCAAAAAAATAGTTAAAATTTAAGAGAGCTCATAGCGTACCCTGAGTATTCCTTTTGGGCAATGATAAAATCGCTCCCTCTGTAGGATAATTCGCACCCCGTGGACGTTAAAAAAGAGTTAAAGTCTGCCGCATACGGCATACGCCATACCCTCCTTTACTTGGGCGCGAATTATCCTATCTGAGGTGCGAACTTATCATCGTCCTTCGTTTAAAAATGGGATAATTGTGTTTAGATAGCTAAATTCCTAGATTTCCAAACCCTAGATTTTAAAAACTCATCGCTTTAGTTTCTTCTCTGCGACGAAGAGGATTTGGATTTCGACTTCTATAAGGTGGGTTTCTTCAATCTTCTCCTTCACAGCTTTTAACTAAATCCATCCAATTTTCGGTATGAATCTACCTCTTAAATCATCATCTGAATGTTTTTTTTTTTTTTGTGAAACCTAGGGTTTTCTTCTAAATTTTTTAGAGATAGAGATTTTTTGTTCTTGTGAATTTTTGTATGTGTTTTGTTGATTTATGAAATCTCTTCTTCACCTCTTTTCTTCCCCCAATCCTCTATAGTCTCTATCTTAGCCAAACCCACACATTCTGGACTTTGTAAAACCCTAAATCCCTGTTTAGATTGCAAGAAAAAAATTTACTTCTCCACAATTACGAGAGAAATTTTATACTTATAACTTATTTAGAGGGATTTCATTATAAATTGAAGGTCCTTCTAAATAAAAATTGAACTACTTTTTAAATTTGTAATCAAACAAACTGAAAAGTAAGAAATTTTGGAATAGTATTTCTTTTCCAAAATTTTCCAGAAATTTTTTGCAATCTTTGATCTAGGTTGTTTCATAGGGAAGTGTGCACCACACAGATTTTTTTTCTTTTTTCTAGGGTTTATTTCGGATTTTTCTTATGTAAGATTGAATTAAATTTGATTACTTTTCACCCAATAAGCTCTGTTTTACTTCTTCAATAGTTTCAGCTTTATATGGTTTCTTATATATTTGATTAAACTTTCTTACGTTTTGCAATTTACGGTAGATAATACGGTATAATCCCAGAAATTCTATTGATTTTTTCATGCATTTTTGCAGATTTAATTCTATAAGGCTGTTGTTTTGGTTTTAGTTAGTCAGGCTATTAATATGGAGGTTAGTTTTTAATTAATCAGAATCCTTTTGCCAGTGTATGTTATATAGAAATTTAGCTTGTGTTTCCTTTTCATCTTCACCTGTTATGTTCTCATGTCAATACTTTCTTTGCCATTCTTTCTTTTCCTTTTTCCTTTTTTGATCTAGGGTGACAAAATGGACGCCATTGATCTGGACAAAACGACTGTCATGTTGGAACCCGATAGAACTAGTAAAGGAGGTTTGTATGTTCCCGGGAAGGATAGAGTGGTGTTCCAACCTCCTGAGAAGAAATCTCTCCTTGGTATGCTGTTAATATGCTCTTAAAAATTTGACCCTTTTTGTCCTATTTTAAATTCTTTCTAGCAGATGTACTCAATATTCAATAAAAGCAATTACTAAATATGTTGACAATATCGATTTTTGTAGTATGTTTTTTTAACAATTACATGGATGTTCAATTTGCAACTAAAATATCCAAGGATGACTATTTGATGAGCAGGTCTGGATGTCCTTGCCATTGCAAAAAGAGAAACCAAGGGGGATGGTGTGTTTAAAGTTCCACCAGAAAAAAATGTTTCTGCTATGGCTTCCCTAGATGAAGATGAAAAGTCCAATTTTTCTGATTTAGATGATGTTGGGAGTAATTTGCCGCAAGGGGAACGCAATCTTGCTAGGCGCCGTTATCGTGACACTCATGTTGAAGAGACATCACATTCAGGTGATGAGAATTCTACTATTAACTTTCCTAAACACGCTAGAATTCTTTAAGAACAAATATATTAACTTTCCAAATAAAAAAACAAATCTCTTCTAGGAATGTTGCTTTCTATCCTACTATTAACTTTCCTACTTCAACTTCAACTTCAACTTTACCAACTTAAATTAGAAACTCTAGAAGCTTCCAACATTCCCACCCTTTTCCAAAACATGAACTTTCTAATACCCAATAAAAGTATGCCAAAATATGCAGCTAAAAATCACCAAAATTGATAATTTTTTTTCTTTTAAGTTTACCTTTCTTCTCTTTTTTCATGATTTGAAGAACATATGGATATGCACAAATATATCCATTATATTCACATATTCAATCCTCAACAAGAAGGTTGAACATCATAAATGTTCAGTAGATTTTACGAATGATTTTTCTCTCTGTGTCTTTGCTTGGTATGTACAAGAAAAAAGAACAAGGAGATGCATTTGCAAAGTGTGTGATGGCTAAAAGGTTGTTTGAATGTAGTCGCTGTGTTAAAATATCTGGATATCCTCCGATGTCGAAATATGCACATAAAGAAATTTTTGATAGGAACCTACCTGATCTCATTTAATGGATGCAAATTTTCATTTTGATACTTAAAATTTTCATTTGAAGGCAGATTTGCATTTGATACTTATTATTCAAAAATTTGATAATAAGATTTTGTTGTATAGTTAAGGAAATGTTGTTCTCATGAATTTCTGGATGCTCTGACACAAATGTTATATAGTCTCTACTGTTACAGAAACTAAGTCGTCATGGAATGGACAAGATGATGATACACGGGGTACTCGTCTCTCGAATAGCCTACATTCTGAGGTAAGATTTATTGCCTTTCTGTTGTTTTTTTGAATGATTTTCTTGCCTTTCTGTTAATATTTTATGATACTATTTTATGTGGAAGAAGTTCAGTACTATTAGATTATTTATCATCAAACTATCCTTTCGATACTTGCGATGGTGAAACCGACTTTATTTTATTTGATCTAGGTTATTGAACTGCTTCAGTAAATCATCCCATTGGAGAAGAAACGTTATTTTTCGTCACTAAGAAACCTTCTTAATGTCATTTTCTACTTTGATCTGTACATAAAGTTACTAAGTAGATTATAGAATTATTTATTAGCATGGTCTCATTTGTGTACGCGCGCGCGCGCGCACATACACACACACATATATAAATTTACACAATGTGTGAATCATATAATTTGGAACTGACCTTATAGTGGATGCTTTCCCTCACTCATTTGTGTACGCGCATGCGCACACACACACACATATATAAATTTACACAAAGAGCTGTGTGAATCATATAATTTGGAACTGACCTTATAGTGGATGCTTTCCCTCACTTATTTGAAGATTTAATGTTCTTGAATGAGTATTTTAACTATTTTTCCTTCATTTGAAGATATCTGTTCCATCTAAAGGGAGTTCTAGAAGCACTTGGTCCCAGAGTCCTAGTAGATATGATACGGAAGATCGTCGTAGTGAAAGAAGAGAAAATAAAAGGGATGAACTTCAGAGTGGGAGTAAGAGTAGGGTGAGCCAAAGACACGGCGATAGTGATAGATATCATTCACATGGAAGAGAAGAACATGAACGATATGAATATGAACATAAACACAGAGGAGAATATGGAAGAAAACGAAGTAGATATGAGCACACGCCAAGAAGGACACCAGGTACGTCTTTCTTTGTTTCTTTTAGTAAACTTAACCAAATTGTGAATATATATTGATTTGTTTTGAAAATTCATACTCTATTTATAATGAAGTTAACCAACTTGTGACTATTTATTTTTTGTTTTGAAAATTCATTCTATAATTACATTATTTAGTCTAAGAAATGTTTACATATACCACTTGCAGTTAGATCTGATTGGGATGATGGAAGATGGGAGTGGGAAGATACACCGCGCAGGGAGAGTCATTCTATGGGTGGTAGACACCATCAACCTTCACCATTCCCAATGCTTGTTGGGACATCTCCTGATGCACGACTGGTGTCCCCGTGGTTGGGTGGTCATACGCCTCATTCTTCAGGTAGAATATTGAGCACATGAAATCTATTATTTTAATTATAGACGACAAATAACTTATTATTTTAATTATAGACTTAATTTTGCCAGATAACATGTGAATTATTCTGATGGAAATACTACAGGGCCTACTGCTTCTCCATGGGACCATATTTCTCCTTCTCCCGTACCAATACGAGCTGCTGGGTCCTCGCGAAGAACGTCAAATTCTCGCCATGGTGGAAAGTCCCATCAACATACTTTTTATCCTGAAGCTTCACAATCACTTTCTGAGGTATGGATTGCATTAGGCATTGCACAATGTCAAAGTTTTTTTTTTCCAACATGGAATCCCAATGATGATAAAAGAATGTGTATACAAGTGCTTATTTGGAAGAACAAGCTATTCAATTCAGTTTCTAAGCACAAACTTGTTTGGCATTGGATTAACTGCTTGATGTTGCTCACTATGTTATTGGTTTAAGTGTTATCAATCTACTATTGAGCACCTCTGTGAGAGCCCTGAACATGCTAAGAGGATATGCAATTCAGAGAGAATATTTTCTAATGAGCATTGTTTCCGTTAATGGGAACAACCTATGAAAAGATTGCCCTGTATCTAGGGTGGCTAGACATTGAAAAATAACAACATGCCATCTTAAGCATGGTTTTAAATTTCGACCGAAATCCAAAATTTCGGATTTCAGTGAGGACCGAAACGAAAAGATACCGAAACCGAAATTCCCGTTTGAAATTTCATAAATGTCGTGAATGTCGTCGAAATTTATATTAAAATAATAGTTTTTAATTCCGTTAGGTTCCGTTCACTTGCATTCCCTGGAAATCAAATCCCTGGAAAACTGTCTCTTTTTTCCTCGACAAGACAGAATTCTTGTGTTCACTTGGTTTCCAGGGAAAGTAGAATTACACATGTGGAATTTCTGCAATAAGTCAAAAAATGACATGGAAAAGCCCATTCCCCCCCCTATTTAGGGATTTCATTTCCAACCAAAAACACTCGGATTTCGTTTCCCTGGGAAACTAGTGCAAAAAGAAGGGCAAGCAGTTTCCCTGGAAACCTTTTCCTGCGCAAGTGAACAGTCCAGAAATAGTCCAGGGAAACCTTTTCCTGCACAGATTCCCTGAATTTATTTTCCTAATGCCACGTCAGATTCCCTGTAAACATTTTCTTTTCCTTTCCCGGGAAAACAAGTGAACATAGCTTTAAAGAATTTCGATCGAAATTACCAAAATTTCACCCAAAATTTCGGTAATTTTGATCGAAATTTCGTCCTAAAAATCAGGCTTTTCGTTAGCCAATACCAAATTTCGCCCGAAATTTCGGTTTCGGATAAGTTCGAAATTTTAGCCGAAACCGAAATTTAAAACCATGATCTTAAGTAGTTAGTTTACTCTGTTTTAGTTTATCTTTTGTTCTATTTTTTCATCACAAGGGAAAATTGAAAAGAAAGGGCCAATCCTCCCTCCTCTCCCCTCCTCTTCTCCCCTCCTCTCTCACATTCCCAAATCTAAAGCACTCACGCCGGCGCATCTCGACGATGGCTCGACTATCAAAAGATTACCTTCGAAGATGAGTGAAGAACGGATCGACCTAGTGAGGAAATCTTTAGAAAGACTTGATGGAATGCTTTCGGTAAGCCGTTTCAAGTGTAGGTCAACTTTCAAGCATGCCATATTCCAAAGTGATGTAGTGGCATCTAAGTTGTATATTTCGTTTCGTTTTGGCCGAAACGGGCCGAAATTTCGGTTTCGGACCGCAAACCGGAATAAATCTGGTCGGAATTCGTTTCGTTCCGTTTCGGCCGAAACTGCCTGAAAAGGCTGAAAAAATTAAAAAAAATTATGGGAACGCCATTATAGCCGTTGGGATTGTTTTTGGACCACTCTATCCTCATTTTATGACTGTTTATGACCGTTTTATAGCCTTTGGAAGGGTATTTTCCGTCTTTTCGCGTCCACAAGCATTCACACCACTATATATACCCCATTAACCATTGTTTTTCCCCATTTTTCACTTTCACCCTTCTTTTACAAACTTCATTTACACACTTTCCCACCAACTAAGATCTACTCTAATCTTCTTTTAAGCTCTTCAAGCTTCTCTAATTTTCTAACATTTTCTGATTTTTTGCATTTTTTTTTCATATTTTTAACTATTAAAAGAAATTCCCTCTGGAAAGCAGAACGAAAAGTTTCGACCGAAACGCAGAACGAAACGGCCTAAACACCGAAGCGTTCCGTTCCGGACTCCAAAACGAAATGGCGAACGAAACGGGTTTTACAACTTAGAGTGGCATTAACAACTGATATGTTTATTTTTATGGATTGATGGGGGTGCCAATAATCATTTCACACATAGTTTTTGAGAAGTCCAAAAGGTATCCAGGAGCTTGGTCGACTTTAATATGTGGCCATACATTTGGAGTCTAGCTTATTTTCTTTAATTCATTCATTTAAGTTATGTTTAAGTGCTTTAAATTATGTTTTGTGGGCCCATTATATGTGTTATGGGTAGTAGTATATGTCACTTTGAATGGGTTTTGTAATAAACTTTGAGCCTAGAAAATTGACGACTTGCTTTTGGGCTACATGCCTTGCCATTGGAGAATCCAATTCAAGAAGATGAGGTTTCTAAGACGTTTGTGTGAGATGATAGCAGATAGGAATTGAATCTAAAAATAAAGATTTCGGAATTCCATGGTAGCCTTCTGGCTGAGGAATTCGTTGTTTGGTTTAGAACCCTAGAGGATTTTTTATTATAAAGATATTTCCAATGATAAAACCATTCGATCAATGCGAAATATGCTAATCCATGATGCATGCCTGCTAATGCTTTCTTATAAACTGGATTTGTTGTTTTTTTTTTTGGACTAAAAAAACTGGATTTGTTATTGGTTTTGAGTTCTTAGAGAATCTAGACATCAATGGTTGTTTTCTTATATCCTCTCATTTCTTTTTTCATTGTAGCATGTTCTTTGATATTTGTCCTCTCAATGCTTGCATAAATTAATTTTATGACTTATTATTGGGTATATTTTTAATTTCCAGGACAATGAAGTGGATGCTAGTTCTTTAACTAAAGAAAACAATCATGAAATTTCAGAAAAAATGCGTTTAGAGATGGAGTACAATGCTGATCGTGCATGGTATGCAACATTCCAAACTATTCATCTGAACTTTGTATAATAGATGGAAGTACTTGTCAAAAGTTCTTTTTAGCTAGACTAAGAAGGCTTAGGATGCATTTGATGGAGTTTTTATATGGTGGACGGATGTGCATGCAAGTGTAACAAAAAATACGTAGGGCCCACATATTTTTGGTAGGCAAGCTGGGATCGAACCTGCGACCTCAAGGTTGAGATACAATGCCTCAACCATTGAGCTACAGGCCCAACCACCCCCAGGGCCTACATTATTGGGTGATCTAAACCACTCATTTGTTGGGCCTCAGCTTAGATACTTAGTGCCTCGAAAATCTTCTCCATAGGGAGTTCCCAATCGATAAACACTATTTAAAATGCAACAGAAACAACTAATAATTATGATTTTTGAAATTAATTCAACCCAAAACAAAACCAACCACATACCTGATTTCTTACAAACAAGAAGCATGAGAAATGATCATGTTAAAAAAAGAAAAAGAAAAAAGGGAAAACTATGTGCATACATTTCAATTATTGTAATTTCTGCAAAACCAGTCTAAACCCCAAAGTTCATACTTGTTGTTTTATAATTTGAAAGCCTTCCCAAACTAAGGACCCCTAATCCTAGACACTTTACAACTTTTAATTACTTATGAAACAATCCGAAACAAGTTAGAATTCTTCAAGAACTAAAAAAAAACTTTAAGGACGAGTTTGATAACCATTTTCTGAAGTGATTATCTGATTTTGTTGCCCCAAATATTGGAATCGCTATGGTAAAAGAAATGCAGCCCGAGTTTTCTTTCCAAAGGCACTTTTCAGGCATAGTTTTATAGAGCGAATGGAGTCGTTTCTGCGCTCTGTTGGAAAGTTTTTTGTGATTTTGCGATCCCTGATTTGTTGGAATAATATCGAGAATGGTTACCAAACACACCCTTGGTTTCTACCCTAAAATGTTTTTAAATATAAGTTAAACACTAATTCAACCTTGTTATTCCACTTTAATCCTCCTTATTCAAAATTGAAACTCTAGAAGCTTTAAATAGTCTCATCCTTTTGCAAAACCTTGACTTTCTTAAGCCCAGTAAAAATATTCCATTAATTGTAATGAAATATACCGTCATTCATATACAATTCTCTTTTTCTACGTTCATCCTTTATTCTCCTATATTTGGTTTGAAGGACCTATGAGTACGTGCTGCATCAATTCCCTCTCGTTTGGAGAAAATTCGACTCCTGTAAATTGATATCCTAACCACATTGTCTTCAAGTTTTCAATGATGATATTGTGGAGATCCCTTGCACTGAGGTATTTGGAAATGTGCTGCATCAAGTCCCTCTATTTGGAGATGTGCTGCATCAAGTCCCTCCCGTTTAGTTAAAATTCGAATCTTATGAATTGATAACCTAAACAGATTGTCTTGAAATTTCCAATGAAGATATTGTGGGGATCCCTTCCACCGATTGACGTACTTAAAGAAGAGATCCTTACCTTTCTTTAAAAGTCTTGTACTTAGAAATTCTTTTTTCTCATATTTTCTGAAAGACCCTCATCTTCTTTTAGAAATTCGTTTAAGGGCTTGCAACACCAAGTTATTGAAATTGAACATAACTCGCAAAATTGATAATGAGACTCAATCATCGCTTTAGTCTTGATTCTTTTTCATGGATTCATCAATGTCTTAATCATAAATTTGCTCTTCGAAATCTTCTTGTATCCTCTTGTTCATCGTAATCCTCAACAAATCAGACGCTCCATAGAGCTTTAAATCATTCATCTTCTCTTTCAGATACTCAGTTTTTTTCGGATCATGTAGTCCTTCCAGCAATTCTTCATGATCTTCTTCATCGTCTATAGCATATGTTGGGTGAAGTCAAACTTCTATATCATAGGCTTCATCTCCATTTTGACATGTTGAGTTTAGTTGCCCCGAAGTCCTCTATGCTGATCTCCATAAAATCAAACCTTGTTTTCCCTCCAAGTGGAATTGGGGTTGAGTTCCACCTTGGAAACTTTCTGATTGATTTGTTAGAATTTTCTAAAGGATTGTGGAACTTTGTCAACATGGCCTCAACGAAACCTTGGTGCAAGATTTGAATCTCGTTCACAACTGGATCCATCTGTCTCGTCAAAGTATCTACTTGTTTTGTCAGGACATTAACTATGACAATATTGATTGATATTTCCTTAGCCTCCAAAATTTTCATGACTCCAATTTCTTGAAGTCATTTTACGGAATACGAGTCTTTAAGTTTGAACTTGATCTGATACCAATTATGGTGCAACATAAAGAGAATAAGAATAATTATTTTGGAAATGAAATTGAATGCAAAACCAAGAACATACTTCACTAGACAAGAAGTAAGAGATGGTAAAGTTTCAAAGAGAAACTATCAGAGAAAAGGCAAAACTACTCGCATAAATTTCAATTTTCGTATTAGTTACAAAACCAGCCCAAAGCCCCCTTATAGACCGTATACCTGCCCCCTGTTATGACTACAAAGTGCTCCCAAAGCAAGGAATCCTAATCCTAGACATTTCCAACTTTAAAACATTTCTAAACAAGCTAACTCTTCTAAAACAAACATAGAAATATTCCTATTAAAACAAACCCAATTATCCTCTAAGAATACTGCTTCTTATCCCAAATGCTTCTAATTATAAAGTATAAACAGCCCAAATTCAACCTTCATATTCCACTTAGAACTCCTTAATTCAAAACAGAAACTCTAGAATAATAGTTTCACCTTTTTCCAAAATACGGGCTTCCTAAAACCCAGTAAAGGAATTCCAAAATGCAACTAGAAATACCGAAACTCATAAGAATTTTTTCCGCTTAAGGTCATCTTTCTCCCGTTTCTAGTTTGAAGGACCTATGCGCATGCATTGCATCAATTTCTGTCTCCATATAATCAGGAATTCAGGACACTATGCTGTTCGCAACTATTTTATTATATTTGATTTTATTTTCCTTTTTTTGGTGATTATCCTATAGGTATGATAGGGAGGAAGATAACACACTGTTTGATGCTGATACCTCATCATTTTTTCTTGGGGATGATACCACTTTCCAAAAGAAGGAGGCAGAGTTGGCGAAGAGACTGGTATGTATAAGCTCTCCAGTAAGGATTTAGTATTATATGCTCCATTTTTTGTTAAGCAGTCTGTTGGGTTCTGGGTGGAAGTTGCTTCGCTATTTCTTTCAGAGTCTATGCATTTTTTTATTATCCTCATTGCCTGTGTGTTTTGTACAATCATTCTATAGAATTCTGTTTGGGTTCATCAACAGAAAACCCAACTATCACCTAGATTTTGTATTCTTTATGCGTATTTTTTGCGCTATCTACTATAGTGATTTATTCTCCTAGTGGCTATTGGTAATTCTCTCAAATTGCTTGATTTAGCAGAACATCAAATTAGGAGGGTGTGAGTAAAGAAACATAAGGTTTTCTTTAGTTACGCAGCTAAGCAACTTTTTAATGCAAAACTAAATCTTCAACACTCTTTCTAGATTCCAATAGGAACTATAAAATGCATCTTGTGTGTTTGATGTGCTAAGTATGCCGAATGGATGACATTGGATAGCCAAGATGCATTATCCTTGCATTTCCTGTACAATCTTGAAGAGAGAAAAAAATGAAAAAAATCTATCTATAATTAGTAGTTTTTATGTTATTTTCATTCTGCAGTTTATGTTATTTCACATATAATTAGGATGGTTCCCATCACAATAAGTATCCTAATGGCATATTTGTAATCACCTTTAAGCAAGGTTTCAGTTTTAGGTTTCGGTATGCAACTCTCTAATGATGGTAATAGAAACATATCGGTTTCAGATGGATATTTTGTTGGGAAACGTATGGAAACATGCAAATGCTAGACATTTAAGATAGGGAATCTTGTCTTCATGAAGTGCTCGAATAAGCACAAATACGCCCTTAAAAATCATCACATAAGCAAAACACGACCCATGATGGTATAAAAACATCGAACACCTAGTGACACGCGTTGTCGCCCATTTAAAGTAATTTCTTTCTGGGAAGAGGATTTAAGGTGGTACTGCCCCTTGTATCACAGTTTCAAATCCACTAAATTGACAAAATTTTGATGGGTTAAAAGATCAGAGAGTGGACAATTGGCAGATTTTTTGGAAAGAGCCTTTGACACAATATTATTAGGATTGGTTAACAGACAGACATCATAAATAGGGACTTCATTAAGCAAGTGTTCCCCATGTCATGGTTTTTGTTAAAGTATAAAAGATATAATAACACATTCTCCAACAGCTCAAGCTTTTGGAGTAACTGGTTGTTTCACATGGGATCAGAGCCAAAGGTCCTGAGTTCAAACCTCCTTGATAGTAAAAATCCACATGCAATGGCCAAACCCAAAAGAGGGGCCACATGTGCCACGTGTAGACCAACCCTAAAAAAGATTGACCACACGCGATGGGGAGTGTTAAAGTATAAAAGATTTAATAACACGTTCTCGAACAGCTTAAGCTTTTGGAATACCTGGTTGTTTCACAGTTTTAAATTTCTACCGAAATTGACATGAAATGACTGAATTGTTTGAGTTTCCATCCCCAGCAACATGCACCGATACCAAAACCTTAAGTATATTAGTAGTATACTAGATCTGTATGTGTTACATAATTACATTTATATCAACTGCATATGATTCATGGCGTATGCATTATGTATAAATATTTATATGAACTGCATGTGAAATATGTTATGTATTGAATTATTAGACATGGCAGCACATACCACTAGGTGTTCGATGTTGTTAATTCATTATGGATGGTTGCCTAGCTTATGTGGTGTCTTCTAAGTCTGGTTTTATGCTTATTCTAGCATTTCTTGAAGTTTCATCTTAAAATTGTATCATCTGCGTACGTTTATGTTTCCATGATTTACAGGATTTTTTAATGGTAATGGTTTACAGGATTTCTACTGATATTTCCAACTGAAACCCAAATGTTTCTGTTTCCGTGGTAACCAAAACTGACACTGAAATCGAAATTTAAAATCTTGCCACATGTATGTTGTTAAAGTATAAACAATTAAATAACTCCTTCTTCAACAGCTTAAGCTTTTGTAGTATCGGTTGTCTCACATGGTATCAGAGCAAAGGTCCTGAGTTCAAAACTCCTTGATATTAAAAATCCACATCTAATGGCCAACCCAAAAGAGGGGCCATATGTGCCACGTTTAGGCCAACCCTAAAAAGAGGGGCCACACGTGAGGGGGAGTGTTAAAGTATAAAAGATTAAATAACGCCTTCTCCAACAGCTTAAGCTTTTGGAGTAATCGGTTGTTTCACATATGTTATGAACTTTGGCGAGGAGTGTTAAAATTTATTAAGATTGATCCAGATTATGCTTGTATTATTACTTTGCACAGTCTTTGCTCTTTGGTATTCATTATTCACCAAATTTCATTGTTGACTCATGCCGTTAAAATATTAGTCAATTAAATTTTCTGTATCATCTTATATAGATTGTATATATCTGTGTTGTAGACTCGCAAGGACGGGACACCGATGACACTTGCTCAGAGCAAAAAGTTGTCGCAGCTGACGGCTGATAATGCTCAATGGGAAGATCGACAACTTTTAAGATCTGGAGCTGTTAGGGGGACAGAGGTGCAGACAGAATTTGAAGACGAGGATGAACGCAAGGTTATCCTTCTCGTTCATGGTATGTCATTTTTGTGTTTATCTGTATGAAGTAATTAATAGCATAGTTTCAAAACTCCCCTTTGTTGTCATGGACTCCCCCGAGTTGACTCCCTTTTACCTTGGCCGTGTCCATGTCTGAGTCCATGTTTTGCCCTACAAAGTCAATCATTGGGACAAACAGTGAAGCTGTCTATAAATTACAGAAGTGAAACATAGAGATGTGTTGGTTCCTTAGTATGATAGCAATTGTTGAGTAAAAAAAACAGAATTGTGAAAAAATGGCAAGGGTAGGATAACAGCCAGAAATTTGGAAAAGTGGGAAAAGCTGAATTAAAAGAAAAATTAGAAGCTTTAGGCCTTGTTTGGATTGCAGGAATTTTCTGAAGAAGTTTGGAAAGGAAAAAAATATTTCCACAAGTTCCTACTTTTCTCTTACACACCAAAAAAGATAACTTGAACCAATCCTATTCAATCTATAATTAGAGGGGCCTTCAATTTATTATAATATCCCATTAAATTAATTTTAATCATATCATTTCCCTCTAAATCGTGCAGAGAAAATGATTTCCCAAAAAAAAATCTGTCAGAAATGTTTTTCTTGCAATCCAAACAGGGCCGTAGGAAAGAAAAAGAAAGCATGAGAAAGTTATTTTAATGTGAGATATATTCTCACCTCTTGTTATTCTATCAAAACCATTTTTAGGTATGATTTACTATTTATATGTTTGGAGTATTATCTCTTGGAATAGGATACACACATCTGTATCTGTAGTCTGGATTTTAGAAATTGATGATTAATATCCAGACTCCCATATCCGTGTCTGTGGCTGTAATTGGACAAATTTTGAGGATATGTGGACCTTCACCAAAATATATTTACTGTCAATTTTTCTTGCAGACACAAAGCCACCTTTCCTGGATGGGAGGGTTGTTTTTACGAAGCAGGCAGAGCCTATAATGCCTTTAAAAGATCCCACATCGGATATGGCTATCATATCGCGCAAAGGATCTGTTCTGGTTAGAGAAATTCATGAAAAACAAAGTCAGAACAAATCACGCCAAAGATTCTGGGAGCTCGCAGGATCAAAGCTTGGTGATATCCTGGGCGTTGAGAAGACGGCAGAGCAGGTGAGTAATTCAAATAACAATTTTCAATAACCATTTGGCGCACACACGCACACACACATATTCTATGTCAGTTTAAAGTGCTCATCAATTTTCAAATGCCAGATTGATGCAGATACAGCTGTAGTAGGGGAAGAGGGCGAAGTTGATTTCAAGGAGGAGGCAAAGTTTGCCCAACACATGAAAGAAAAAGGTGAGGCCGTGAGTGATTTTGCAAAGTCAAAATCCTTACAAGAACAAAGGCAGTATCTCCCAATATATTCTGTACGCGAGGAACTGTTGCAGGTTGAGTGTTATTTTCTTTTTGTCTATTTTTTTTTTTAACTTTTTGATTGGAGTACAACTTTATGCTGATTATGTTTCTATACTATGGTTCTAGGTCCAAAGGCCAGTATTTCAATTCGATTATTATTTTTTTGTCAAAGTTTTTTTACTTTATGATTGGAATACACCTTTTTGCTGATTATGTTTCTATACTATGGTTCGAAGTCCAATAAGGCCGGGATTTCAATTCGGGACACATGACACATGTTTTGTGCATGGGAAAGCATCACTAGATGATGGGACCCTACATGGATTGCTCATGATTAAACATTTAAACATCTCATGAAGAACCCTTCTTTTGGTCACATTTAGGGTTACTCTTGTTTCCAAAACCTTTAACCAAATTCGTAATCGTAAGGGTCATACTCTGCTTGCTGACCGTTTGGGTTTGGACTCCCTTTAGAAAGCCAACTGGTCAATAGTACCACTAGCAAGCCTCCTTGGAGTGCTTACGTATTTCTGCTTAACCTTTTGATTTGGACATTACAATTTTACTATTCTTTAATCTTTTCTTTATGTTAGGTCTTTTAAGGTCTTTCAATGTGCAAAAAATGAATAAATATTTCATACATTAGCACAAGTTTTTGGTACAAATCATTCACTTACTCTGTAGCACATCTCGAGACTCTTATTGGATATAGTTTTAGAGTCTTTTGTGACATTTGTTATACTATTTATATCATATACATACTGGTTATTTTTTCTTATCCAACTGTAAATTAGGTTGTTCGCGAAAATCAAGTAATTGTTGTAGTTGGAGAAACTGGTTCAGGGAAGACGACTCAGCTCACACAGGTTTGCCCTCGTTTATGATTTTTTTTTGAAAAATGAGATAATGACTTTTGCCATTGTGGAAGTTGAAAAGTTGGAGTTTTGAGTGCTACGTAGCCAAGATCTGATCAAATGGAATTTCTTGCAAATATCTGAGCAAATGGAATTTCTTGACAGTATCTGCTTGAAGATGGATACTCAACAAATGGTAGTATTGTTGGTTGTACGCAGCCAAGGCGTGTGGCAGCTATGAGTGTTGCCAAACGAGTTAGTGAAGAGATGGTAACTGAACTCGGAGACAAAGTTGGTTATGCTATTCGTTTTGAGGATGTGACTGGGCCAAATACCTTAATTAAGGTAATACTTTATTGGGATTTTTCCTGTTTTTTCTTTACCCTTCTTTTGTTGTCTCTTTGCATATTTGTCACTAAGTTTGTCCCCTTAATCTGTGACATGAGGAACTGTTCTTGGAGGGTGTTTAATTACTGTGTCAAGCCCCTCAATAGATGCATGTGTAGTTATGTTTTTTCTTTAGTTCTGTGATTCTATTTATCATGTTTTCCATTACCTTTTGTCCTGATTATCTGGGAAGGCATACCTTCAAAATGTAGGGTTGCTCCTATATTTCATTGATATGAAAGAAGATCCACTTTATATTGAGGTTTTCTCTTTTTCCCTTTCTTCTTATTTCTATGTACGCAAGAACTTGTAAATATTAGCGTTAGAAACCCTCACTTGTTAAAAGTCTTAATTAGTATACAGTTGTTCTAATTTTGTAATGGTACTGTATCTCAGCCATTGCTTGTGTTATTAGTTCTTCTCTTGTCACTGTAGCTCTGCTAAGTGTTCTCAGGGTTCCTGTCTGAGCTATATACTGAGCCCTTGCACTTCTATTTTTGCAGTATATGACAGATGGAGTTCTCTTGCGAGAAACATTGAAGGACTCTGATCTTGACAAATACCGGTATGGTTTCTGCTTGCCTTTTGTATTTGTAATTTGAGTATTAGTTCACTGGAATACTACATTCGATCATCTTTTGTACCCAAGTAGAATGCCAAACATTCACATGCTTTGATCGTTATCACAGGCTTGCTCCCAGTGTAATCCTGATTTCTCTGGTGCATGCCCAGCTGTTACCACTTACCACTATTTTGCTTGATGCCCCCACCCCCTCCACAAACACGTGCGCGCACACACACCCAAACACACAGCTCAGCTCAGCTCAACTCAACTAAGCCTTTGTACCAAACTTGTTGGGGCAAACACACACAAAAAAAAAATTCTAGTAACTGGTAGGCTGTCATCGTTGTTGTGTACAATATTCATAAAACATTGTGTCATATTGTGTACAATATTCATAAAAGTATAAAACATGGTGTCGTATCACTGAAATGCTATTCAAGTCAAGTATTAAGTGTCAGTCATATAAAGTATCTAATGTATACAGTCAATTACTATCATTAATCTATGAATTGTCGGCATTCTTACATGTTGCATGCCATTAATAAGATGGATTGCTGTATTCGTAATCTATACTCAACTCAACTCAACTCAACTAAGCCTTTGTCCGAAACTAGTTAGGGTTGGCTAATGAATCCTTTAGAAAATTTTCATAAGAAGAAAGGATCTATCCGGCTCAAATTAGCTAAGTCTAATCGTGACACTAGTTGGGTTCGTCTACAGGGATCATTTTCTTCCATTCTATCCTATCCAAGGTAATGTTCTATGTTATGTTCCTAGCCCTCAAGTCTTTCGTCACTGTTTCAACCCAAGTTGTTTTCGGTTTGCCCCTACCTCTTTTTACTCCATCAAGTTGGCACGAGTCACTTCTTCTCATTGGAGCATCCAAAGGCCTACGTTGGATATGCTCAAACCATCTTAAGCGGATCTCTCTCATCTTCTCCTCTATTGCTGCCACCCCCACCTTTTTACGGATGTCTTCATTTTTAATTCGATCTAACCTTGTGTGACCGCACATCCATCTAAGCATTTGCATCTCCGCTACACTCATCTTATGCACATGCTGCTTCTTGGTGGCCCAACATTCTGAGCCGTACAACATGGTTGGCCTCACAGATGTCTTATAAAACTTTCCTTTCAACTTGGTAGGTATTTTATGGTCGCACAGAACTTCTAAAGCATGCTTCCACTTAAACTAACCTGCTCTTATTCTGTGGTTAACATACTCTTCAATATCTCCTTCTTTATGTAGGATTGAACCAAGATAGCGAAAGATATCCCTCTTAGGTACCTCCTGTCCAATCATATTTTACTACATCCTCGCCCCGCCTCCACATTACTAAAGTTGCACTCCATATACTCTGTCTTAGTCCTGCTCAGTCTAAAACCTTTGGATTCCAAAGTAGTTCTCCGTATCTCTAACTTAGCATTAACTCCTGCTTTGGTTTCGTCAATGAATACTATGTCATCTACAAATAACATACACACGTCGTCCTGGATACCCTCCGTAAGTTCATCCATAACTAGAGTAAAAAGATAAGGGCTTAGAGCTGATCCTTGGTGTAGTCCTATTGCAATTGGAAACTCACTAGACGTGCCATCTGTAGTTCTAACACTAGTTACTGTTCCATCGTACATATCCTTAATCATATCAACATATTTAGTAACACTCCTGGAAACCCTATCATACGCTCTCTCCAAATCAATGAAAACCATATGAAGGTCTTTTTTATTTTCTCTGAATCTCTCCATTAACCGCTTAATCAAGAAGATAGCTTCCATAGTCGATCGTCTGGGCATGAAGTCAAACTGATTTTCTGACACCTTAGTTTCTTTTCTTAGTCTATGCGCAATTACCCTCTCCCAAAGCTTCATGGTGTGACTCATTAGCTTAATTCCTCGGTAATTGGTGCAACTTTGGATATCCCCTTTATTCTTATAAATAGGTACTGATGTACTCTTCCTTCACTCATCAAGCAACTTCTTGTATTCGTAATCTTTGAATTGTAAAATATGAAATATTGATGTGAGTACTCCTTACCTCTAAATTTCACATAGGATAATAAAAGTATAGTCGAGGTTGCCCTACCATTCAAAAAAAGAAGAAGTAAGTCTAGGTTGCCCTTATCTCCATCTCTGACAGTATCCATGTAGGGAAAAGTAATTATGTGCCCTATATATCCATAACCATCAACTCCCAACCTGAAGTCCTCCTAACCATGATTTCACGGAAACCAACACAAAACGACCGAAGTATTTCTGTTTCCATCCTCATCCAAATGCATATCGAAATTGAAACACATACTGAAAGCAAAATAGTAAGAGTATTAATGGTATATTGTACCAATATTGCGTTGCATAATTATATTTATATGAATTGCTCGTGAAATGTGGTATATGTATTATCTATACGTATTTATATGATTTATATGTGAAATGTGATATGTAGTACATACTTCAAATTACTGCCTGAAGTCCAAATGATGCAAAAGTTATTCAAGTTCAATTAGGCTATTTTAACACATACTGTCCTAGGAAATAATAATTTTTTTTTGTTGGGACAAAGGCTTAGTTGAGTTGAGCTGATAATTTGTTACATTTAAAAAAAATTAGTGTACTTGCAGAGGGACTTGATTGCGTATTCTTTCATCTTTCTGTTGCTGCTGCTAAATGTTTAATTTTTATTTGTATCTTTTGAAAGCTATGGTTTGACATGTAATGCACTGTTACAGTGTTATTATCATGGATGAAGCTCATGAGAGATCACTAAACACTGACGTCCTATTTGGAATATTAAAGAAAGTGGTTGCCCAGCGTCGTGATTTCAAGCTGATTGTGACATCTGCGACACTAAATGCACAGAAGTTTTCCAACTTCTTTGGAAGGTCAGACCTGTTTGTGTTTTCAACATATTCTACTATGAGATTTTTTTTTGAAAATGAAATTCTACTATGAGAATATATCTCCTGACAAATGATTGGAATAATAAATCAAAGCTAAGTGATACCTCACACTTTTAAATGTCTTTTTATCAATTATACGGGTGAATCAAGAAATTAGATTAATGTTTCTTGCCAAATCCATTTCTTGACTTGGAATTTTCCACAAGGAACCTTAAAATCTGGTATAATCCGAAAGTTGAACTATATACGCTGGAACTCTTGTGCGCAAATAAAATAGGAAAGAAAAGTTCGTTAAGGCTTAAGATTTTGGTTTTACGTATACATTGATACACATGCCCACATATACACTGAGATTTTATATGATGAGTGGCCGTGCATGCACTGTCAGGGCAGCCACCCTTGATATTTGATCCAACGGCATCCCATTTTTTCCACTTTTGAAGAGGCTGTTGTTGGATCAAATATCATGCTGCCCCTTACACTTGCATGGACGCCCACTCATCATGTAATTTCTCTATTTGCACATATAGCCATTTTTAAAACCTGCAATTCTTTCAACAAAGATCTTAATCAGCCTAATTAATTCTTGTTTTTTTTTTTGCTAGTGTACCAATATTCCACATCCCCGGGCGAACATTCCCTGTGAATATCTTGTACAGTAAAACTCCGTGCGAAGACTACGTTGAAGCGGCAGTTAAGCAAGCCATGACCATCCACATCACTAGCCCTCCAGGTGACATCCTCATATTCATGACGGGCCAAGATGAGATCGAAGCCACGTGCTATGCACTCGCCGAGCGTATGGAACAACTGGTCTCCACCACCAAAAAGTCAGTCCCAAAACTCTCCATACTCCCAATCTATTCTCAGCTTCCAGCAGACCTACAAGCCAAGATCTTCCAAAAGGCCGAAGATGGCGCCCGCAAATGCATCGTTGCCACTAATATTGCTGAAACTTCACTGACCGTAGATGGGATTTTGTACGTCATCGACACAGGCTATGGTAAGATGAAAGTCTACAATCCTAGAATGGGTATGGATGCTCTCCAAGTTTTTCCTGTCAGCCGGGCTGCCGCCGACCAGCGGGCTGGCCGGGCAGGGAGGACGGGCCCCGGGACTTGTTATCGATTGTACACGGACACTGCTTACCAAAATGAGATGCTGCCCAATCCTGTGCCCGAGATTCAGAGGACCAATCTTGGTAATGTGGTTCTGTTACTTAAATCTCTCAAGATTGAAAACTTATTGGATTTCGATTTCATGGATCCTCCACCACAGGACAACATCCTCAATTCAATGTACCAGTTATGGGTCTTGGGGGCATTGAACAATGTCGGAAGCTTAACAGAGCTTGGCTGGAAAATGGTTGAATTTCCATTGGATCCACCACTTGCAAAGATGCTACTAATGGGGGAGCAGTTGGAATGCCTGAATGAGGTACTCACCGTTGTGTCTATGCTTTCAGTTCCCTCCGTATTCTTCCGCCCCAAGGATAGAGCAGAGGAAAGCGACGCTGCGAGGGAGAAATTTTTTGTTCCTGAATCCGATCACTTGACATTACTCAATGTTTACCAACAGTGGAAGGCGAACCAGTACCGGGGAGACTGGTGCAATGACCATTTTTTACACGTGAAGGGTTTGCGAAAGGCAAGGGAGGTGAGGTCCCAACTGTTGGATATTCTGAAAACCCTAAAAATTACATTAACCTCGTGCGGACCCGACTGGGATGTGGTCAGACAAGCAATCTGTTCTGCATATTTCCACAATTCTGCGAGATTAAAAGGTGTTGGAGAGTATGTTAATTGTCGGAATGGGATGCCGTGCCATTTGCATCCGAGCAGTGCTCTATACGGGCTCGGTTATACGCCGGACTATGTTGTATATCATGAGCTGATACTTACTACAAAGGAGTATATGCAGTGTGCAACTGCGGTGGAGCCTCAGTGGCTCGCGGAGCTTGGGCCAATGTTCTTCTCTGTGAAGGAATCAGATACGTCAATGTTGGAACACAAGAAGAAACAGAAAGAAGAGAAAACCGCAATGGAGGAGGAAATGGAGAGTCTGAGAAAAGTTCAGGCAGAAGCGGAGAAAGAGAGCGCGGAGAGGGAGAGGGAGAAGAGGGCGAGGCGGCAACAACAGGTATCTATGCCGGGCCTGAAAAAAGGATCTTCATATCTCAGGCCACCGAAGAAACTTGGATTGTAAGTTTAAATTTGTTTTTTTATCCACCATAATGTTTCAATTGTAATTAGTTGTTAATTAACAAAGAAAATTGTAAGAAAATATACTGGTGAAATGAGGAATTCTTAGGGTTTTTATTGAAACCCAATGGTTCAAATCAGTTTTTGCACAATGTTTCATCCCAAGAAACCCTTTTTTTCCCAAATCATTTCTATGCATATATGTTTCATTTGGGTTTAAAATTCCTCCCAAGCAGCAACTTCAGAACAGCACTGCTGATTACCCTCAACCTAAAAACAGAGAAGGGAGGGAAGCACCCTGAGGCATCACGAAGTATGCTAACATTTTGAGGAAGTCCTGAGCTTCACAAATGACAGATATAACCCAGTTGCAGTTTAAATCCAACCCAGTATCAATCTTGATACTACCCTGATCGCCTCCTCGAAAGAATGCAGAATTGATGGGAGACAGCCGAAATACACTGCCGAAAGGTAGAGATTGCCACCCATTACTCCATCTTGCTGATGAACACTTTGAGAATTGATTGGACATTGCCCTCTTATCAAGCAGAGAACAAGGCCAAATCCCTAAAGCACAAAACCAAGCTACAGGAAATCTATGGAATTTTTCATCTTGGATCAAAGGTTTTGGAATCCTAAAGAATCGCACCCGGCACCTCCTCTAGCCTTTGGGGACATAGCTGACCAAGATCTATAGAGTCTTTTGAGGAAACCCCAACATTGGTGAGTGCATCTGCCACTGAGTTTCACTAACGAAATTGGTGGCAGATATTGGGGGATAATAGGGACATAAGAGATTGCATTTCCGGCCACAAGTACTACTTGATAGACCACGGAACACGGCCCTTACCTCCAATGAGTTCAGAAAGGACCTTACTGTCGAAGTCCACTTGTCTGTCGTGTAGTGTTTAAAGGGATGTCAGAGGATATTACGGTTCTCAAAAAGCTCTTAAAGCTCTTTAAATACTTGTCGTGTAGTGTTTATAGGGATGTCAAGAGGATATTACGGTTCTCAAAAAGCTCTTGAAGCCCTTTAAATACTACACGACAAAAAAGTGGAGCGCATGTTTATCAAAACACTTTGGTGCTGAAATCATTTCCCTATAATAAATTGTCAATTTTCAAAATAAATAAAAATAAAATAAATTCAAAAATAAAAATGTATGATTCAACTTCAGACCCATTTGAATGTAGCAGAGAAAAACGGGGTTCGAGAATTGATGAGCGAGCATGGAGGAAGCATGAGAAATCTCTACAAAACATTGAAAAATAGTACCCTACTTGAAATTGTTTTTTCCTCTTGTTCCCCTCACTCCCAACCTCTCGAGTCTCTTACTCTCCACCCATCTTTCACAAAAGCCCCCACTAATATTCCATGAAATTGCCAATGGGGGACATCAAAATACGAGAATTGCCAACGTGGGATGAACTTTTGAAAAATTGTTAAAGAGGGTTGATAACCCCCATTTCGTCCCTCTCTAACAATTTTTCAAAAGTGTATCCCCCCGTTGTCAATTCTCGTATTTTGATGTCCCCCATTGGCAATTTTTCTCAAATTTAAAATATGTAATTACTAGGCTTTAACATGATCGCTTCTTCTTCCTTTATTGATTCTCACACTTGCTTCCTCCTTAGGCCCTGTTTGTTTAAGATTATGAAAACCGATTGTGAGTGCCAAAAATCATTACTAAGATTTCTCATTAAGGGATTGAGCATCTAGCTCAATGGTTAAAACTTTGTTCTCCACCCTAGAGGTGGGAGGTTCAATCTTAGCTTAGCTACCAAAAAGAGATTTCCCAATTAATAAGAAAATAGAATCGACATACATGAAAATAATTTTTCATCATAAGTAGGGGTGTAAACGAGCCGAGCTGAGCTTGGCCAGGCTCGGCTCGGCTCGGCTCGGCTCGTTAAGCTCAAAAGCTCGGCTCGGTCAGGCTCGGCCGGGCTCGCAAGCCTTACCGAGCTCTGGTTATATTAAGTTCACACCCCTCATCTTCCCTGGACAGCCCTATCTAGTGTAATTTGACTACTTTTTTTACACTATGGGGGGGTGGTCCAAGTAACAAATGGGGTTCCAAAATGAAGTGACATATTTTGCCTCCCCCTTTTAGTCCCTGGACAACCCTTTTAGTGTATATATTAATATATAATATATATATATATATTTAAATATATTAAATTCTTAACGAACCTTAACGAGCAGAGCCGAGCCTGGCCTAAATCGGGCTCGGCTCGTTAAGCTTAATGAGCCTGGTGAGCTGGCTCGGCTCGGCTTGTTAAGGATTCGAGCCGAGCTCGAGCGAGCTTCCAAGCCCTAGCCAAAATTGACACCCTTAATCATAAGTCATCCCCAACATATATGTGGCACATAAACCATCCAATCAAATTAGGAACTTGTAGAGGTTCATTTTATATGGGCAATCACTATCCCTTGAACTGCACATGTAATCCGTTCTTAATGAATATTATCTTAATCAAAAGTGATGGGACAGTTGGCAAAAGATCAGACTTGTGGTGGCCCACTAGATGGGTGAAACTCAAATAAGTCACATATACACTTGTCATGTGTAACTTTGGACAAGATTATATGGGAGGTGATATATTCGTTCCTTTTTTGTTACTAGTAAAAAGGCACGTGCATTGAAAGTGCGTGAACAAAGGATTATCATATGTAATTTTTTTTTGGGAACAATCAATTTATATTGTGGCCCATTAAATGGATGGTTTGGATCATCCTATGATACACAGGGAGTATGATTCTTTTGAAAAATACTTGATTGTACGGACTTACACCATAGGTTGTATGCCAAAAATCATTTCCATAGGATGATCACAACACAGTTACGGGGTTTTCAAAATATGTCATTTATCTATAGATTGTAGGGATGCGATCATCATTTGGGAATGATAAAATAGACGGTTTGGATCATCCTATGGTGTAGGCCGTAAAATATTCAGTAATTTTTTTTCTTTTTTGATAATTAAGTTGGGGTTCTGCGGGGACCCCTACCGGCTTATTAAAAACATACTTCACTACATGGTCTTACACCCTATATATATATATATATATATATATATATATATATATATATATATATATATATATATATATATACTAGTAAAAAACCCCGTGCGATGCACGGGCCGACAAAGAACTGTACGGACCACATCACGGGTTGATCCAAACCGTCCATGTGATGGAACACAACATAAATAGGTTGTGCCTCAAAAATCATTTCCATAGGCTGATCCTAGCCCTCCAATCTATAGAGGTTTCCATAATATGTTGTTCATCTTAAATCGGATGGTTAAGATCACCCTATAGATTTTTTATTAAAAAAGCATAAGGGGAGGTGGGGGGGGGGGGGGGGGGCGGTAGGATTGAAATTATTTGGCTTTAATGGGTGCCTTTGTTAAAAAGCATAAAGGAGGGGGTAAGATTGAAAATATGTGTGTTTAATGGGTGCCTTTGTTAAAAAAAAGTAAAAAAGAGTGATGTGTAATTCTACAAAAAATTCTCTTATTTTCTCTTCTACTATATAGATATAGATATATTCTAACAAGAATTTTGTGACAAAGCTTGCAAACAAAAAAATATTTCTTACACTCCCTATTAAAAAAAAAAAGTACTGTATAACTTACACCATAGGATGATCCAAACTGTTGAATTGATGTGCCACATCGTAAATAGGATGTTCCCAAAAAAACACATTTTCATGCGATGATTCTAGCCCTGCAGTCTATAGAGGAACGGCATATTTAGGAAACATTTATTGATTGGAGGGTTGTAATTATCCTATGTAAATGAATTTTGGCACACAACCTACTTACATTGTAGCCCATCAAATGGACGGTTTGGATCATCCTACGATATAAGCCATACAGTACTTTTTGAAAAAATACTCACTATAAGGACTTACACCATATAAAAACTCTCATAATCACATCATTTCCCTTTAAATGATGGGGAAACGGGTCAAACGGACCGGGTCAAAATGATGCGGGAAATTTTACGGGTCATTGGGCTTGGACCCGCATCTGGCCCGTGCATCATCGGTTGATCCAAACCGTCCATGTGATGGAACACAACATCAATAGGTCGTGCCTGTAAAATCAGTTCCATAGGCTGATCCTAGCCCTCCAATATCTAGAGGTTTCCATAATATGGTGTTACTCTTCAGGCGCCTGGAATTCGTATATATTTCGCAAGGTGTACCGGAGTCGTAATATCCCCAAAAAATTAATAGTTTTTTCTCGTAATTGTCATATACAGGCATCTGTGGTCCGTAATTTGCCTACAAAACTTTAATAAGTAATAATTATTATCGTAGCTTCTTTGGGTACTCATTATTACTAGCCACCTTTACAGACATAGTATTTCAGTGAGGTTTTTCAACAAGGCTAATAAGACAAATCTCTTAACACACACAATTGCAAAGGACGGGCGAGATGCAGCCTTCGGAGAAGGTGGCTAGCACATGGGAAGAATGACAGGTCACCAGTTTGGTTTTAGAAGCATTTGCAGGGTACTTGAATATGGAAATGGCAAAAATACCCTTTGTCAATTGGCTGTAAGGGGGACTATTTTCACTAACTAACACAATTGGTACACGAGGAAATTGTAGAAAAGAAGGGAACGAATTGTTAAGGTTATCGCTTTATATATAGATATAGATATATCATTTCCCATTTATTCAAAACAAGTGGGTGGGTCCCATCTTTAAGATATGGGTTTTGTAAATGACAAAATTTTAAACGTATTAAATACATTTTTTTCGTGCTTTCATTCTTTGAACATTTTTTACAGTGTTTTTTTAGCCAATAGTGTATTAAACTCAAAATTTTCCGTACCTTTTTCTTTTTCTTGTTTTTTTTTTTTGCCATATCACTGTTGCTAACCATGATTGAGTCCCGTGTTAACTCGGCAGGATTGGGCAAATTTAAGGAAAAATTGCCAATGGAGGACATCAAAATACGAGAATTGCCAACGAAGGACGCACTTATGAAAAATTGTTAAAGAGGGTTGATAACCCTCTTTTGAGAGTTTGATAACCCCCTTTTGAGAGTTTGATAACCCCTATCTCGTCCCTCTCTAACAATTTTTCAAAAGTGTGTCCCCTGTTGTCAATTCTCGTATTTTGATGTCCCCCATTTGCAATTTTTCCCAAATTTAAAATATGTAATTACTAGGCTTTAACATGATCGCTTCTTCTCCCTTTATTGATTCTCACACTTGCTTCCTCCTTAGGCCCTGGTCGTTTAAGATTATGAAAACCAATTGTGAGTGCCAAACTGATTATTGGACTCATAATCTAGCTCAATGGTTAAGGCTCTGTTCTCCACCCTAGAGGTCGGAGGTTCAATCCCAGCTTAGCTACCAAAAGAAGATTTCCCAATTAATAAGAAAATAGAATCGACATACATGAAAATAATTTTTCATCATAAGTCATCCCCAACATATATGTGGCACATAAATCATCCAATCAAATTAGGAACTTGTAGAGGTTTATTTTATATGGCAAATCACTATCCCTTGAACTGCACATGTAATCCGTTCTTAATGAATATTATCTTAATCAAAAGTGATGGGACAATTGGCAAAAGATCAGACTTGTGGTGGCCCACTAGATGGGTGAAACTCAAATAAGTCACACATACACTTGTCATGTGTAACTTGGACAAGATTATATGGGAGGTAATATATTCGTTCCTTTTTTGTTACTAGTAAAAACGCACGGGCGTGAACAAAGGATTATCATATGTAATTTTTTTTTGGGAACAATCAATTTATATTGTGGCCCACTAAATGGATGGTTTGGATCATCCTATGATACATGGCGTACGATTCTTTTGAAAAATACTTGATTGTACGGACTTACACCATAGGTTGTATGCCAAAAATCATTTCCATAGGATGGTCACAACACAGTTACGGGGTTTCCAAAATATGTCATTTATCTATAGATTGTAGGGATGCGATCATCATTTGGGAATGATAAAATGGACGGTTTGGATCATCCTATGGTGTAGGCCGTAAAATATTCAGTAAATTTTTTTCTTTTTTGATTGGTAAGTTGGGGTTCTGCGGGGACCCCTACCGGCTTATTAAAAACATACTTCACTACATGGTCTTACACCCTATATATATTCTAACAAGAAATTTGTGACAAAGCTTGCGAACCAAAAAATATTTCTTACACTCCCTATTAAAAAAGAAAAAGTAATGTATGACTTACACCGTAGGATGATCCAGACCATCGAATTGATGTGCCACGTCCTAAATAGGATGTTCCCAAAAAGTGAACTGCGCATGTAATCCGTTCTTAATGAATATTATCTCATTCAAAAGTGATGGGACAATTGGCAAAAGATCAGACTTGTGGTGGCCCACTAGATGGGTGAAACTCAAACATGTCACATATACACTTGTCATGTGTAACTTGGACAAGATTATATGGGAGGTGAATGTATCATTTCCCATTTATTCAAAACAAGTGGGTGGGTCCCATCTTTAAGATATTGGTTTTGAGTCATTAGGATCAATTTCCATATATTATATTCTTATGTTCCATCAAGCAAATGAATTCTGGCCAAAGTTAGTCTCATTCTTCCGTGTCAAACTTGAAGTCATAACGTGGCAAAATGTATTCAAGCCGAAATCTGTCTCATTTTATTAGACTTAAGTTTTTTTCTTGGTGATTTGGACTTCTTTCACTGGTTATTGAATAGATGGTTTCAATGAGAAACTTCCTTTTGTTTTCTTTTAAAAACATGACTTATCTTCTTATAACCGACTTAAGCTTCATATTTTCCATTGGATTGCAGGATTTTTCTTGAAAAGTTTGGAAAGAGAAAATATTATTACAATTTTCTGCCTTTTTTCATGCAAGAAATGATAACTTGAACCAACTCTATTCAATTTTTTATTCAGAGGGAGCTTCAATTTACGATAATGATAATTCTCCCATGAAAAAAATACTTTTCTTCCATTCCAAAACCAAACAGTGGCTTAGTTGAAGTCTTGGTTCATCAGCTTGAAAAAACATCCAATGAATGTATTTAATGCAGGTCGGCAATGACTTTTTTGGATGGAGACATTCTATGACGCACCGGTGGCTTAGGAAGATAGTATTCAGTGATCTCAGCTAGGGGTGCAACTTGGGCGGGCTCAACCCGGAAAAAAGTTGGGTTGAGTTCGGGTTGAGGGCTTTGACAACCCGACCCGAGTGAACCCGACATTTTTAATATGTTTTTAAATTTTTTTTTAAGCATAAAATCTCGGGTTGGGTCAGGTTCGGATTGGTAAAAAGGGTTCTTCGGGACGGGTCGGGTTCGGGTTGAGCAAATGGTTCCACGGGTTGGGTTCGGGTTGGCCTCAACCTGACCCGAGTTGCAACCCTAATCTCAGCGAGTCTCCAAAACAGGAAGAACTTTTTAGAGAACTGCTAGTGCCACTCGCCGAAAGAGGTGCGCATATGCACGGGCACATTCAGTACTGTAAAAAGAGAGCACCTATGCAGAAAATTTACTTTTAGGATAAAAAATAAAAGGGATTTTTTGTAGAGCATCATTAGGCAATCCACATGGTCATAATATATTAGCTTAAATAAACATCTAAGCGCTTTTTTAGAGGAGCCTGATGGATCAACGGCGTAGGATCATCTGATCAATTGATCTGAAGGCATACAAAAGGCTGAAGTGGGCCCTAATAAATGTATATTAGGAAGAGTGTAAAAGTAACTAAATGGGCCTCTCTCTCTCTCTCAATACAAATTGGTCCCCATTTCTTATCCATGCAACATTTGGCAAAGGAAACCTTATGTATAGGGGTGTCAATGGATCTACTTCGCATCGGATCCACCTATGTCTTGGTCATGATTCATTCGGATCTCTTATCGTTCGGATCCTTTCTGGAGTGCTTCTAATCGGGAACTGTCCTCGGAGTATCCTAGGTCCGACTTACGTTTTACATAAATAAGGCTCAGGGTTAGAGGAGGTAAGAGTGAGGAAACGACGGAGCGAAAGAGAGAGATAAATAGAGACATGAATGAACAAAAATATGAAAGATATTTCTGTACAATGGCACCCTCCATTTGGATCAGGATGCTCCATCAGATTTTACATTCCGAAGTATTTTCAGACCTTAAGATATGGATACAATGGACACAATTTGTATTTAGTTAGTTACTGTGCCATTCTATTTTGTCGTAAGCTTTTTCCGTGTCCAACTTAAACTCTAGGAAGAATCACGAGAAATTATTTCCAATGTATTTTCATGTCTCTAGTGAATGTTGTAATAATAATAAAAAAATTTGTTGGCTCATCAGCATGAAAAGATGCGCATGAATTCATTTAAAGCACGTCGGTAATGATATTTCTTGAAGATGACATTCCGAGAGTAAGAGATGCGCTGTGGCTTAGGCCACGTTTTATTTTGGATGACTCAACATTAAATTTGGGCCTTTTGAGTTGAGTCTAACAATTGAATTTGGACTCGCAATCAGTTCTTAAAATCCAAAACTAAGAGGGCCTTAGGGAGATGGAAATCAGTGGAGACGATTCCCTAACATGCTCTTAAGAGGATAGATATGTAAAATCAAGACCATTAATGTTGTCTTTATTAACAAGGTGCAACCGACGTTTACACTAGCCCAAGAACAATAACCAAAAGAGAAGAAGAACAATGTCCAAAAGAGATGTGCTTCAATATATGATAGAAAGAACAACACTTCAAGTTAAATAACAAAAAGAGAGAAGAAAGCTTCAATACATAGACAGAATATGTGAAAGTTGGCATTTTCTTCAAACACTAGCTTGCACACAAGAAAGCTTCAATGGCTTCAATGGAGATCTAGGTAGATTGTTCTTTCTAATGGAGAATCTCTACAAAAAGAAGTTAATAGGAATAGGCTTGGTCAAGGAAAGTAAAGAGAAGTAATAGCTTTGGTAGGAGATAGTGGTATGGAAAAGTGGGGACTTTAATGGTAGGACAGTGTGTTTAGAGTTTTAAGTAGGGTTTGAATTTGAAATAGGAAGTAGTGGGAAAAGTTGTAGCAAACATGTGTGGCTCACACATGTGCAAGCTAGGCAAAAAGACCAACATGCCAATGGATACAAAATTACATATTTGCCCTCACTACATCTCTCAAAATAAAAATAAAATAAAGCAATAAAAAAAATACACTTTAAAATTAACACTCCCTTAAAGTGATTTTTTGGAAACTACTCAAAGCTTACCCCGAAGTAGCTCAAATGGTAATTTGGAAAGTGACTTAGTAAAGATATCGGCAATGTTATCTTTGCTCCTCATTTTCGCTACACCAATTTTACCATCTAACACTTTTTCACGAATGAAATGATGCTCGATCTCAATATGCTTTGTTCTTGCATGACAAACCGGATTTGTGGCAAGTTTGAGTACACTTTGGCTGTCACCAAGAATAGTCGTCGTCTTGTGAATAGGTAAATGAACATCTTCAATCAACCGCCGCAACCAAACAGATTCTTGAGACGCAAGAGCGGGGCCTTATATTTCGCTTCCGTTGTTGAAAGAGACACCGAATCTTGTTTCTTACTGCACCAAGAAACACCCGCCGATCCACACAAAAACACATAACCGGAAGTAGATCTTCGATCATCCATGTCCCCTCCATAATCGGCATCAGTAAATCCATTCAACACAAAATCAACTCCTCTCTTGTAAAGTAACCCAAAGTCAAGGGTAGAATTCACATACTTCAAAATCCTCTTTGCCGCCTCCAAGTGTGGTTTCCGTGGCGCTTGCATATAGCGACTGACAAGCCCAACGGAAAAAGAAATATCGGGTCTTGTGATAGTCAAGTAGATGAGACTACCCACAAGAGCACGATATGGCCGTGCATCCGGAAGAAGCTTGCCTTCTCCCCGCCTTATCTTTATGTTGGGATCAAGAGGAGTAGAGGATCTTTTACTTTGATTCATCCCAAATCTTCCAACTAATTTCTCTGCATAGCCTTTTTGAGAAACTAACATGCCATCCTTCAAGGTCTCCACCTCCAAGCCAAGAAAGTGACTTAGCTCTCCCAAGTCCTTCATCTCAAAATGAATAGATAGCTCATCTCTTAGCTTTGCAACCTCAACATCATTATTGCCGGTAACTATCATGTCGTCGACGTACAGAAGCACAATGACAAGCAAGCCTTTGTCTTTCTTCACAAATAAACTAGAATCGGAGTTAGAAGCAAAATAACCAAAAAATTGTAAGTATTCGACAATCTTACCATATCATGCCCTTGGAGCTTGCTTCAACCTATAAAGAGCTTTCTTGAGCTTGCAAACATGAGTCGGATGATGACTTGAATTATAACCCGGCAGTTGCTCCATGTAGATTGCTTTGTCAATCTCACCATACAAAAATGCATTTTTCACATCAAGTTGAAACAATTTCCAACCTTGACAAGCGGCCAATGAGATAACAACTAGGACGAAAGTCATCTTTGCAACGGGGCTAAAGGTTTCCTCATAATCCTCTCCATACTTTTGAGAAAACCCTCTAGCCACCAACCTTGCTTTGAACCTATCCACACTCCCATCCGCTTTCCGCTTCAATTTGTATACCCATTTACATGTAACCGGGTTCACATCATTAGGCTTAGGAACAAGATCCCAAGTCTTATTTTTCACAAGTGCATTCATCTCTTCATCCATGGCATCCTTCCATTCTTTTACCCCTTTTGCTCCATCAAAGCAAGAAGGCTCATTGTCATCAAATGGACCGGACAAGAAACAAAAATAAGTGCTCACCATGTTTTCATCCCGATACCGTGCCGGCTTGACAATCTTCCTTTTCGATCTTCTAGGATGTGATGCAATATACTCCTCTTCATTAATTTCTTCATTTTGCTCATCTTCTTGAACATGACGTGCAACATCACTCCCCTTGTCACCTTGCTCCTCCATCGACAAAGAAGAAGAAGACCCAAATTCCATTGGAGCATTTGGTGTCAAAGGCAAGTCATTGTTGCTTGAGGCTCAACCTCAACAAGGATGTGCTCACCTACACCCACACCATTAGTGGAACCATCATCCAAACCATAATAGGAAGAGACTTCATCAAACACAACATCTCTTGAAACAATGGACTTGTGAGTTGTAGGATCCATACACTTCCAACCTTTCTTCCTTTTGTCATACCCAATGAAAATACACTTCTTCGCCTTAGCATCAAACTTGGTTCTCTTTTCATCCGGCACATGAATATAGCAAATTGAACCAAAAATCTTGAAATGCTTGACACTAGGCTTCACCCCAAACATCAACTCATAAGGAGACTTCATATTAATCGGACTAAGAGGCACCCGATTAATCACATAAGTTGCACAAGACATACCTTCTGCCCATAAGGCCTTGGGTAAATTCTTTGCATACAACCAACTTTTTCAAGTTTCCACAAGATGCCTAATCTTCCTCTCCGCAACTCCGTTTTGTTGATGCGTATAGGCACACGTGAGATCCCTTTGGATACCATTCTTACGACAAAATGCGAAAAATTCATCGGAAGTAAACTCCACCCCATTATCGGTTCTCAATCGCTTGATCTTCTTGTGAAGTACACTTTCAACGGTCTTCTTGAACTCAACAAACTTAGGGAATGCATCGGATTTCTCCCTTATAAAATATACCGAAGTGAATCTAGTAAAATCATCAACATATAATAACATATAGCGGAAGCCAGAAAATGAAGGTGTCCTACAAGGTCCCATTACATCACTATGGATAAGCTCCAATGGGGCCTTGCCCCTTGAAAGAGACTTGTCAAATGGAAGACGATGTGCCTTACCATATTGACAACCCCCCACACCTTTCTACTACCAAAGGAATTCAAATTTGGTAGCCCATTCACTAGATTCTTAGTCACCATGACCTTCAATTTATCCATGCTAATATGACCCAATTTAGCATGCCAAATTGAAGCACCATCATTTGTACTCATTTTATCAACATATAAAGTTGAAGCCGATAAAACAAATAAATCTTTAACCCTCTTACCGGTATAGACAACATCCGCCTTCAAGCTTGAAATATTCTGAAGAAATTTCACCTCCTTAGGCCCGAACAAAACATAATTTCCCGCATCAACCGCATTTGTGACCGAGAAAAGATTCTTCTTCATATCGGGAACATGAAACACACTCTTAAGTGTAATAGGATCTTCATTTGCACCACCAATGGTAATGACCCCTGATCCAAGCCACAAGTGTGGTAGTAGGTGCTTGTCTAGATTTCCTTGGTGAAGAAGTTCAATTGGTGCTTTGAAGATAGATATGAGTGGAAGGGTTAGTGAACTCGGCATTGAGTTGCTAAATCAATCAAATTACAAGATATGGAGAACATGTATGGAGTCTTATCTTGTGGGAGAAGATTTATGGGATGTTGTTTGTGGAGATGCAAATGTGGCTCCGGAAGATACACAAGAAAATGGTGATGTGTTGAAGGCGTCAAGGATGAAGAATGCTAAAGCCGAATTTCTTTTGAAGTAGTCTATTTCGCATGACTTGTTTGAGCACATCATTGGGTGTAAATCGGCGAGTGAGATTTGGATTATACTTGATGGATTGGTAAACAAGAAAAATATGGCTCGTCTACATATGTTGGAGAATGAGTTGGCAAATACTACACAAGGTAGTCTCTCTATTTCTCAATTCTTTTTGAAGATTAAGAATCTTTGTTCGTAGATTTCTCTATTGGAACCGGAGGGCATATTTCGGAGGCACGAATGAAGTGGCATATTATTCGTAGGTTGAAAAGAGAATACATTCCAGATGTTACGTTGATTCAAGGGTGGGATCGGCAACCTTCTTTGGTGGAGTTTGAGACTCTTCTTGCTTCACAAGAGTCTTTAGCTAGACAAATGGCGGGTTGTTCAATATCCGGGAGTGAAGGAAAAGCATTATTTTCAAGCAACAAGAAGCCTTTCAACAAATATAAAGAGAAGAAAAATTTTTCAAGTAAAGGTGGAGATGAAGGAGGATAATCCGTTATGGGTAATGGAAACCGAAAGGGTATCAAGTGTTACCGATGTGGTAAACTTGGGCATATACAAAAGAATTGCCGTGTGAAATTGAATGATGGTAATGTAGCCGAAAATGTTGATGACCAAAAAAATGAAGAAGATTGGGGTAGATGTTTCGTGGCGGAAACTACTACGGTGGGTGCTTTGGCATCCATCAATTTTGAGGATGATTGGATTGTCGATTCCAGTTGTGGGCATTATCTTACCGGCGACAAATCCAAATTCTAAAAATTCTGAAAATATGAAGGCAATGATGCTATTATCACGGTGGACAACACTACACATTTGGTAGAGAGAAAGACAGATTTCACAATACCGGAATATCCTCTTCTCAAATAGTGCAACCGAGGTTTACACTAGCCCAAGAACAATAACCAAAAGAGAAGAAGAACAATGCCCAAAAGAGATGTGCTTCAATATATGATAGAAAGAACAACACTACAAGTAAAGAACAAAAAGAAAGAAGAAAGCTTCAATACATAGACAAAATATGGGAAAGTTGGCCTTTTCTTCAAACACTAGCTTGCACACAAGAAAGCTTCAATGGAGATCTAGGTAGATTGTTCTTTCTAATGGAGAATCTCTACAAAAAGAAGTTAATAGGAATAGGCTTGGTCAAGGAAAGTAAAGAGAAGTAATAGCTTTGGTAGGAGATCGTGGTATGGGAAAGTGGAGACTTTAATGCTAGGATAGTGGGTTTAGAGTTTTAAGTAGGGTTTGAATTTGAAATATGAAGTAATGAGAAAAGTTATAGCAAACATGTATGGCTCACACATGTGCAAGCTAGGCAAAAAGACCAATATGCCCATGGATACAAAAGTACATATTTACCCTCACTACATCTCTCAAAATAAAAATAAAATAAAGCAACAAAAAAAAACACTTTAAAATTGACATTTTGTAGAGGAATGCTAAATTGAAGGGCGCTCTTGCAACAGTCCAGCACAAGGGTGCTGCCATTGGATCTACGTCTCCAAACCACATTTATAAATATGTCCTGGCAATGTGGATCCAATGGGAGTGCCCTTGAGCTTGATTTTTGCAAGGGCTGGATTATTTGAACATTCTTCATTTTTGTAACATTTTAAAATCCTACTCAGAATGACCTATGGCACTTCATTTTCTCCCTTTTTCTTTCAATGACACCTCTCTTTCTAGAGTTTCTTCCCTCCCACAATCCTAAGACATGACAGACCCAACTATGCACAACGTAAGTAGGGCTTAGGAATTAGGATACTTTGATGGACGAAGGTCCAAATATTTGAAATGGCTCCAAAAAAGGATCCAACCAATAGGGATCCGACTAGATCTTGACTAGGACACATATGGATTCAAGGTGGTGCTTTTGTCGTTGAAGCAAGTGCATTTCCACCACTTATCCTTATATAGTGTCAAGTGTCAACTACACTCCAAATAGGGATTTGCTAAGCTCCATCGCAAAAGGCTTTTCGCGGCTGGTCTGTTGCACGTCAGACCAGCCAGCTCGTGAATGGAGACAAAAACTGTTGTCTTCATTAACAAGGTGGCTGGCAAAAACCCTTCTGCGATGGACGCTAGCAATACTCCTCTAAATAAGACTTGCCAACTACACTAAAGATTCTCAACCTGTGAAAGAACCAATTTGCTCCAAAAGCTTAAGCAATTAGAGATGGTGCTATTTAATCTTTTAGACTTTAACACTCCCCCTCACCTGTGGCCCGCCTTTTTGTTTTTGGGTTGGGAGGGAGGCGCGGGGCTGTGTCATTATGTATGGATTTTAATACCAAGGAGATTCGAACTCGGAACCTTTCTAACCCTAGCTTACCCATAAAAAAATAAAGAAAAAAATGGTAAAAATATGGTGGAGATGTAATTTTCGGTTTTAGGTACTAATCTATGATTCTGAATTATCAACTAATGAGTGGAGAGTGAAGTCGTGATCAATTAACCTTTCTGTCCAAGACAGAGACATGTATGTAATCAAGACCTTTGAACTTTTAAACCACTGTGACGTTGATAGAATTTGTTCTATCAAATCTAGAAAGATCTGACCGTTGGATTGTTAGAGTGAGGTTAGAAAACTTGCCGTTAGTTGTTTTAGTTATTTATTTTGAATTTAAAATGTAGATAGTTTTAGGTAGTGAAAACATGTTTTTCATGTAATTGATATAAACCACTTGTAAAAGTCTCTATAAATACAATGCAAAGGCACCCAGTATTGCATCCGGCCCTCGTAACATTTTCCTACAACTATAAAGTTTCACATGGTATCAGAGTAGTTCGATCCGACGGCGGATGGCCAATCTAGCCATCCGTCAAGCCACAATAGATCCCCACCACACCACGACTGCAAATCCAACGGTTAGATCTTCTTAGATCTGATTTTATATATTTTAACAGAGGCAACCCATACAGAATAAACTGTTTCCTGAGCCCTAAAAGAGTCTTATTAGGATTAGGTGCTACAGTCACACACTTAAGGTGGGGTCGACGGCAATGGATCGGTCAAATCAACGGATCAGATCATGTCCATGTGGCACATGTGGGGCTAAAAAGTGACTGTCAAAAAAGAGTTAGCATCACTGTCAGTTTGGTGTAAAAACATTTTAGAGAAGTGGGTCCCTTTGTTTAAACGTTGAAGGTTTGATTTTGAAATCTCTTCCTTCAATCGATCTGCCATTTGTAGATTTTTAAGAGACAAAGATAGAAAGTCGATAAGACTTGAGAGCGGATAAGCACCAAACTGTCAGCAGCAACGAAGACAAAGGCAAAATGAAATCCTAACGTCAACAAGGCCCCACCAAATCCTATTAATCTTTCAAAATTAAAAAAATAATAGGGGAGTGCTTCTCTTATCGGTAACACCTCTTTTATTTTCCGATACCAAGGAAACAGTATTGACACAATGACTCCCCACTTGCACCCAATATTCATATATGTGCGCCCTTTCTTCCCTGGGCTAGCCTCCTCTAGTTTATTTATGACCATGGTTTTAAATTTCGGCCGAAATCCAAAATCCTACGATTTCGGAGAAGTACGAAACCGAAACGTACCAAATTTCGGTCGAAATTCACGAAACGAAACGCACCAAATCCTACGTAGGGGTGGCAATGGTTCGGTTTCGGTTCGGTTTGACCCCCAAACCGAACCAAACCGAAATTTGAATCGGTTTGGTTTCACCAAACCAAAACCGAACCAAAACTGAATTTTCGGTTCGGTTCCACCAATTTTGCCACCCTTTACTCATAATAATTGCAAATATTCGGTTTCGGTTCAGTTTGATACCCAAACCGAACAAAATCGAAATTTGAATCGGTTTGGTTTAACCAAACCGAAACCGAATTTTCGGTTCGGTTTCGGCTCGGCTCCAGTTCGGTTCGGCCAATTTTGCCACCCCTGATCCTACGATTTCGTAAAAAATAAATGCCCTTTTTAATTTCTTTACAAAATTTCAGCCGAAATTTCACCGGTCCTTAAAAACCATGTTTATGACAACCTTTTACAGTACAAGGCGGCGCCAAAGACCCCCTTGTTTTGAGAAAGCTATTTGGCGGCTCACTTTTTCAAGATGGATAAAATTTGCAAGGAGGTGACTGTTCTCTCGTGAAAAAGTTATCAGCGAAATGGCCTTGCGCAAAATTGCCTAGCTATTTGCCAGTTCCTAATAAACTATAGGGGATGGCCCGTGGGAGAAAAATGGCTAATATATCACTCTCCTTAATTTAATTAATGAAGAGGACTGATATAGACACCCTCAAAACTCCAAAGTAGACATGACACCAGAGAAAAAATAAATCAAATAAGATATGACACAAAGGAGATTGCTTAAACGCCACTGGGTGTGTCAGATTTGAATCTTTATTCAAAATTTAAAGGGCCTCCAACGTTTAGATTTCCTTTAAAATCAAGGGGATATTTTACCATAAATACCCCTCATCACTTCAAAATGACAACAAAAAATATCATTTATTAAAGTTAAGGGTGTCAATTTTGGCTCGGGCTCGGAAGCTCGCTCGAGCTCGGCTCGAATCCTTAACGAGCCGAGCCGAGCCGAGCCGGCTCGTTAAGCTTAATGAGCTGAGCCCGAGTTAGGCCAGGCTCGGCTCGGCTCGTTAAGGCTCGTTAAGAATTTAATATATTTAAATATATATATATATATATATATATATATTATATTAATATATACACTAAAAGGGTTGTCTAGGGAGTGAAAGGGGGAGGCAAAATATGTCACTTCTTTTTTGGAACCCCATTTGTTAGTTGGACCACCCCCTAGTGTAAAAAGAGTAGTAAAAAAACACTAGATAGGGCTGTCCAGGGAAGATGAGGGGTGTAAAATTAATATAATTCGAGCTCAATAAGGCTCGCGAGCCTGGCCGAGCCTGACCGAGCCGAGCTTTTCAGCTTAACGAGTCGAGCCGAGCCGAGCCTGGCCGCTCGGCTCGGCTCGGCTCGTTTACACCCCTAATTAAAGTTTTTACATGGTGCCCCCACCATATAAATTCTTATGCTTAAACTTACCCCACACCATATTCTGTAAATGACAAAATTTTAAACTCATTTTCTTATGTTTCCGAGGGAGATGATTTTTGGGTGGGACGTTTAAAACCCAGTTTAAAACTTTTACGGCGAATAAACAGTTTTTTTTTTTTTTTTTGAGGCAATCATTTTAAGCACGTTTAAAATGCGTCATAAAAGTTTTAAACACGTTTTTACCCAACCTCTAAACTTACCCCACACCATAGATTTTAACGCTTGGGAAGTGATATTTACGCCCCTTTTGATCACCGGGGACACCCAACGACAGTGTACGTGGCAATCAAATCCACTAGATTGTTCTGAAATCAAGTACATTAGCCTGAAATCAAGTACATTAGCCTTTCCTTTAGTCATTGATACACTGTCTCTGGGTATCCGTGGTGATCAAAAGGGGCACAAATATCACTTCCCTAATGCTTTTTGACTGCAAATCACGTTAAGAGTGGGGCGCATTATCCTAAGGGGAGGGTTATGAAAAGATCAACCCTTTTTTTTTTTTACTACGGTAGGTTATTAAACTCGAATTTTTTATTGCGGAATCACGTTTTGCTAACTACAGTGTGGATCCTGCTTAAGGGAATTTTTGTCCTTTTAATTAGGCTAACACAGGGGTAATTTAGTAATTTCCTCATTTTCCGTTTTACGTGGCACCTTAGTCATGAGAAAATAGTTTTCATGACCAAAATACCGCCACGCGGCGTTGCCAAGGAAGACTTAGCCGGCCCAGCTCTATCTGTCCCTCATTTGTTGGAAAATTAGTGGCGAAGGTTACTTCTAGGAAGGAACCTTGGTGCATACACCGAATGTTTCTGTGTATGCACTTGTTATCGCCACGCTGCCCACCCGTTTTCATGAAGTTAGAGCACGCCGGCCCCCACCATGTCCTGGATATAAGTATATAACCATTGTTTTAAATTTCGGTTTCGGGACCGTTTTCGGACCCACCGAAATCGAAATTTCAACCGAAATATCGAAATTTTGTTTAATATTAAAATACTGTTTTTTAAAGTAAAAAAAAATTACTAGAAGTAAGAAATTTCGGTCATTTCGACCGAAATTACAGGAATTTTGATGAAATTTTGTTGAAATTTCATCGAAATTCTATACAACAGCATAAGTAATCAAATTTTGGTTGAAATGTCAAAATTTATGAAATTTTGGACTGAAATTGTCGAAATTTCGGCCAAATAAAGTACCATTTCGGGTATGTGCTGTTTCAGTGTCGGTCCAGACTGAAATTTCGGGTTTCGGTCGAAATTTAAAACTATGGATATAAATAAGATGGTCCTTATTTAGGGTGGGCCGTACAACTCTCTAATTAGACGTGGGCTTCACTCATGAAAGTGCATATACTGAAGTAGGGCTGCAACTCGGGTCGGGTTTTGAAGAACCCAACCCTACCCGAGAAATATCTCGGGTCGGGTCATGTTTTTTTCCGGAAAACCCACAATTCCCAAACCCAGCCCTACCCATGATAAATATCGGGTCTGGTTTTTTTTAAGTGGACGCAATTTTTTAAGGAAAACTCTTGTTTGGCAAGACAACTCAACTCATAGAAGCAGAAAAACTCAAGCATGGCAAACTCTATAGTGCATTAACTAATAACTAGTCCAAAGAGAATAAATTAATGCATTACCAAATGAAAACGATTATACTCATATGAGATAAACAACAAACTATTTAGTTGAAACTTGAAACCCTAGAGCTAAAGGGGGGAAACAAACAAAAGATGGAAAGAGTCCCTATGATTGTGTGCGTGCGTGAGTTTTACTTTTAAGTTTTCACTTTTAAAGTAACAAAGTTTTAGAAAAAAAAAATACATACTATAACTTAAGTAACTCGGGTCGGGTAGGGCCCCTTCAAACCCGGCTCGATCCGAGATTCATGCGGGCTTTTGGATCGTAGACCCGGCTCGACCCGAAACCCAAGAAACATGAACCCAACCCAAGCTATTTTCGGGTCGGGTCGGGCCGATGCGGGTCGGGTAAAACCCGACCCAAGTTGCAGCCCTGAAGTATATTGTAGATCTGAATGAGTTGAGAGTTGAGACCTTACCCGACCCAAGTTGCAGCCCTGATGTATATTGTAGATCTGAATGAGTTGAGGGTTGGGACCAACATGGATGACGGGCATTTTTGACATTTGGCGTTTTCCGAGTTCTTTCCCCAAAAGCCGAGTCTTATGGGCATTTTTGACATTTCCATAACAGGGTCAAATTGGGAAATCTTCAGCTTACCGCCTGTTTAAAAGTACACGGAGGGAGAGAGAGGGAGAGAGAGAGAGAGAGAGAGAGAGAAGATGGGAAAAGAAATTCCTCTGTTTGTTGATGATTTGATCCCTTCTTCAATTTGTCAGTGTAGAATTTGCCATGAAGAAGAAATAGAAACATCAAAAAGCATAGAAACTCCTTGTGCTTGTTCTGGAACTCTCAAGGTAAAACAACAAAAGAGAAGAAAATACAACTTTTGGGTGTTTTTCTCTTGTTTTGGAATTTGAATTCATGCCCTTTCGTTTTCCTTTCAGTTTGCTCACAGAGAATGTATACAAAGATGGTGTGACGAGAAAGGAAATACTACTTGTGAAATCTGTCTCCAGGTTAGACTCTAATCTAAAGAATAAACAGATATTTGACTCTTTCTTGGATTTCAATTTTCTTGTTTGTTTTCTCTAGTTTCTGATTCTAATCATCTTTTGGGATTTTCTTTTTTCTGTTATTGAAATTGGGTTTTTCTTAATCAGGGTTTTGTTGGTTTTTGCCTCGATGAAAGTTGGACTTTCTTTATTTCTTGTTGCCTTTAGGCCCTGTTTGGATTGCAGGAATTTTATGGAAAAGTCTGGAAAGGAGAAATATTTCCAAAACTTGGGATAACTTGAACCTATCCTATTCAATTTTTACTTATAGGAAGCTTCAATTTATTATGATAACTCTCAGAACTAACCAATATCATATTATTTTCCTCTAAATTGTGGAAGAGAAATTTTTTTTCAGTCATCAATATTTTTCTTGCAATCCAAACAGGGAAATGAAAATGAAAATTGGCTTTTCTTTTGATGTATTCATTGTTTCTTACCAAGATAAGAATTGGGTTTATGTTTTTTGGATTGAACCCTCTTAATTAACCATACTCATATTTTTTCCTGAGAAAAACTTTTCCGTCAGAAATATTTTTCTTGCAATCCAAACAGGGGAAATGAAAATGAAAATTGGGTTTTATTTTGATGTATTGGACTTATGCTTTTTTGGATTGAAGGAAGCTTGGCCTTTTCAGCTCTGTTTGTTTTTAGTTGGTGCAAATTCTCTTGTTTGGTAGAAAAATCTTTCTTCCCAATTTTCTACGCGTTATTTCGATAGAAAATCCTTTCTTTGTTGTATTATTGAAAGAGAAATTTCGTCAACTTGCAGAAATTTGAACCTGGGTACACAACCCCACCGAAGAAGATTCGATTGGCTGATGTTGCAGTGACAATCAGGTAATTTTCTATGCCTTTCTTTTCTTAGTGCGCACGTTAGAATTTCCCCATACAATGTTCTAAACATAACGGCATTTTTTCAAACACTTCTAAAATACGCCGCCTGGATAAGTGGGCCCAACGGTCGCCAACTTTGTGAGGTTTTATACGTACACTATGGTGGGGCCCACGTGTTTGGTCCCACCGTAGATAGGCACTGGCTCAAAATCTTCTCCGTAGTAGAATGATCCTAACCCTTCAATTTGTAGAGGTTTTTAACGGTCATTTGTTTCAGCTCTCTGAGCCGTCCATTTTACACCAAAAATTTCGGAGGGTTAGGATCATCAACTGAGAATGATTTTCAAGGCACAGCCTATACAAGATTGTGACCACAAATGAACGGCTTAGATTCGAAAAATAGGTGGGCCTCACTTTATTTGTTGGCTTGTTATGTATGGACACTGGTCTAGAGGGCCCACATATTATATAAAAGGGAACTGATATATTGGGCCCTGTTTCTTCCCCGAGCCACCCTGCTCTAGTGTATTTATGAATTCTATTTTTGCACTAAAATGGGGTGGCCTGGGTTAGAAAAGGGGTGAATATATCATTTCTGCAAAAAAGGCTACTGATATTGGCACTCCCATGTTTTAATAATTTCACTAACTCAACTTGCCTTTTATCATTTAAACAACTGTCAAAGGTTACCACAGTTCCCAAAATCTCTTGTTAACCAATTAAAAATGAAAAGACAAGCTGAATTTGTGCAATTATTAAAACATGGTAGTGCCAATATCAGTACCCTTTTTGCAGAAATGATATATTCATCCCTTTTCTAACCCAGGCAACCCCATTTTAGTGCAAAAAGAGAACTCATAAATACACTAGAGTAAGGTGGCTTGGGGAAGAAACAGGGCCCAATATATCACTTCCCTTTTATATAAAAAGAGAACGCTAGATTACTTGCATGATATATGCTAAGATGTTCAGGGCCCAAGAAACAGGGCCCAATATATCACTTCCCTTCTAAATCTCTCCATACATTGTGCAAAGTGGTGCACGCTAGATTACTTGCATGATATATGCTAAGATGTTCAATTTTTGCTTTTAAATTTCAATACTTAAGCAATCAAAGAACAAGAAGAACTCATGTATTTTACTTGGAATTTATTGCCACAGAGGAAGCTTAGAGGTTCCAAGACAAAATCACAACCATAGATTAAGGGTGATCATACCAAGAGAAGGAGGAATTCACGAAAGCAATAACGGGGAATGCTCTTATGAGCCTGAAAGAAGTATTTCTTGTTGTCGATCCATTGCTCTAATTGTAAGCCTTCATTTTCCAGATTTACACTCCATTAATCCAAAAAAAGCTTTTAAATTAAAGAGTAAATTACACCCAAATTCGGTGTAAAGCAAACTGGTGATTGAAGGGTGGGATCAGGTACAAGGACCACCCAATCAAGGATGTAGTGAAGTATAGTTTTCAAAATAGTACTATGAGGCCCACTTCATTGGTTGATCCAGACCGTTTAACCGTTGGGCCACGATGTAAATAGGATGTAACCCAAAAATCATTTCCATATGATGATCCGAACCCTTTGATCTGTTGAGGGATAAGAGGGGTGGGATCATCCTATGGTGATGATTTTCGGGTTACAACCTATTTAAGTTGTGGCAGGACATATGAACGGTTTGGATCAATCCTATGAAGTGGGCCCACTATTGGGTTTTTTTTGTTTATCATTTTTAAGTTTTTTGTTTGTGTATTTATTTGTTTTATTCTATTGGCAGTTCACTATCCTTATGCTCGGGAGACATCTTGTTTCTGTGCTTACTGGTGTAGTAGACCACCATGGATTCACAGTTCTCACTGTAAGTATCAGATTTTACTCTAAGTTTTTAAACTAATATAAGCTTTGGGTGTTGAAAATATAATAATAATATGCTTATATACTTATTTTTGTTATTTATTTTGTGCAATTTTGCAGGTATTTGTTCTAAGAGCTGCTGGAATTGTTATACCACTGTATTTAATAATGCAAGCAATCGAAGCGATACAACGAAGACAGAGGCAACAACAGCAACATGTTTGTTCATGCTCTTTTGTTAAATTTTTTTTATGATTATTGTGAATTACTGTTAATTTAGTTAAGCCGTTCGATCCTTCTGTACATTCCCAAATGATCTTAACCGTCCAACGGATGGGCCCTCCCCTTTGATGGGCCATTGAAATCATGCTGATCAGATGGTTGTGATCACTCATTAGTGGTGATTTGATTGCTATGGCCCTTTGAACAATGGCCCATTGATTGGACGGTCTAGATCGATGGGCTTGTGCATGAATCGACAGTAGAGATCTCCGATCCAATAATAATACGTTAATTGGACGGTCTAGATCAATGGGCATGTGCTCCAGTTGACAGTAGAGATAATTCCTTTATGAGAATAAAATTTCTTGTAGCAAATGACCTTTTGTCTTGGTAGGAAAGAAATGGCAAAAATGTGAAGAAACTCTAAGAAATAAATTTAAGTTTGATTGCTTTTTGTTGAGATAGGGAAAGTGATTTTGACAGTGCTTTCACATAATTAAAAACCCATTTAGATGGAAACACTTTATTATGCTGATTTGAACCTAACTTTTAATCCATTTATGATTTGATTGTAACAGGAGGCTGATGTTTCATCCCTCGAAAGTGATCAAGAAGAAGAGCAGTTACAGCATACTATTCAAATACATTAATGATAATCCATTTGTAATTTTATTTGCAGTAAAGCCTTATATATGTTCTTTCTTTAACACACAAAAAAAAAGAGAGTAATTCCCTTGGAAGGAGGTGCTTTTCTCCTCATGATTTACTCATTAGATTAAGATAGATAATCCATTTGTAATTTTATTTGCAACAAAGCCTTATATATGTTCTTCCTTTAAGCAAAAAAAAAAAGAGTAATTCCCTTGGAAGGAGATGCTTTTCTCCTCATGATTTACTCATTAGATTAAGATAGTAAAAAGTGAGTATAGGTGCTGAAAATTCACTGATTTTAAGTCTTTTGGGTGTGTTTGGATGTACAATCAATTTGCAATTTGAACTTCCTTAGATTGCAGTTTGTGTGGCCAGTTTTAAATTACAGTTTACATATGAACTTCAATCCATAAAGACCCAGATTGCCATTTGGGTGTACATACAAAATGCACCTTTTAGCTACAAAATAAGATTGCCATTTTGGGTTGTTTACAGTATTAAAAAGCAAAGGCTCCAGTTGCTTGCTGGGTTGTTTACAGTATTAAAAAGCAAAGGCTCCAGTTGCTTGCTGGAGAGAAAAAACCTAGAAAGTATTGCACTAGAAAAACAAAACCCATTAAAAAGAATGGACTCATGCAGATAAGTTAACAGAAGCTTGCTCCCTGTGAGAATCAGAGGTACAATTCCACTGCAGAATTAAGCTAGCACTCTGCTGTAGATAGATCCATGCCTGTGCTTACCATGTATCACCTAAAATTCACTCGACTTGGTTGCAACTTTTTGTGAGTTCCGACTTGGGAAACCCTGGAATTTGGAACATGATATGAAGCGTGGAATGATAATTATGGAAAATTTTCTGCAAACATAGGTTGCTTTCTTTGGCCATTCTCTCAATTCTCATTCAGGAAGCCATGATTCTTTGGTGTGCTTTTAGAATCTGAATCACGATTGGTAACTCACAGCTAAGAATTACCTTTTCTATTTGGGATAATTACATTTACACCCCTCGACTATAGCCAATTTCCAATCGGGCCCTGGATTTCAATTTCATCAAAGACACCCCCTCAAGTTTCTGACATTTTTAAGTAGACCCCCTCTGTTGACGGACCGTTAGTTTAACCTAACGGAATGACTAAAACTAACCATGGTTAATATTTTCAGAACAGAAATGCCCTTGGTTTTAAGCCATTTGCAGAGGATTAGGGTTACGCCATTTCCCACCGCCACTGTCACACCTCCGCTCACCGCCGCTATCGCCACCTCCAGCCACTGCCGCCATCGCCATCTCCGGTCACCGCCGTCACCTCCACCATAGACAATGAAACCCCATCCCATGGCTACATTAAACCCACATTTCAAGAAAAAACAGTGATAAAAACAAAACAAAAAAGCCCTAAAATAATAGGGTTTCTATGCAAATCATAATAATGATGTGAATGAAGACAAATAAAACTCCTAAATAGAGGGTTATGTTGATAAATAAACAAGGGTTTGAATCAAACCCTTAATTTCAGTTTTCAAGTATGAAAATCCTAATTTTCAGTTGGGGAAGAGGAAGGCTATTATAGTCTTTTCCTCCTCTCCATCCGTTAAAAAAACCCACGGAAACTTGAGGGGGTCTCTTTGATGAAATTGAAACCACAGGGATCCGATTGGAAATTGGCTATAGTTTTTTTTTTATGGGTAAATTTTTTTTTGGCTATAGAAATTGGTTAGGGGGTGTAAATGTAATTTTCCCTTTCTATTTTTATTTTAAACAAGATCATGTTTCATTACCATCAAAGAAGAAATCAATTCTAGAGTACCAATTTATGATATAAAGTTGAGGCTTTAATAATTAATATTGTTGGTGGTCGCATTTGATATAAGGTACTAGAGTACTAATTATCAGATATGTGTTGTCCATCATCCTCTTTTACCCCTAGCCGTGAGAGATTTCTTTTGGGACATCCGGTCTTATCTGTCTAACAATAAGAAAACCTAGCAACTTCCAACTGCCATTGTCAGATATTGGTCTCTCTGTTTTTCTAAACATTAACTTAATGATCCCTTTAGATCTTGGGCAATGAAAAACAAAGAAAAATTCAAATTTAATGAGATGGGTTAGAGATACCTTGCACCATGGCCGATCATTCCTTTGCACGAAATCCAACGATTGTTGAATCATTTCCAAGCACAATGTAGGCACATAAATGCCCCTTAGAACTTCTCTCCCTTTATAGACCACTAGGTTAATGGGAAACCTCTCTCAAAGTGAACTCTCACTTAATGAGCTCTCTTGTTGTGATGGTAGGAAGAGGGTGCAAGTGTCTCTTTAAATCGGCAAAGAGCTCCCATAAAACTTCTAATTTGAGTGCAAATCCATTTCGATCTTTAGACATAAATTGGCATGCGTTATTTGAGCCAACTTGCCTGCCAAAACATTTCCAAATTAAAGAGATTAACTTATTAATGAAATGTTACTTAGAATGAAAGGCCACACATGTTTAGCAACCATAAGAAGTAATAATTGACATGCTAGATGTGGTTCTCGCTCCGACTTCGAACTGGAGGCCTTTCCAACAAATTAGATATTTCCATCAGGCAATTATTCTAGCATGTTTGGGCGAACGGTTGGATTCGATTCGAATGAAAAATATGCCCTCAATATGCTTATCGAACTGTGGTGGTGGTGACAAAAAGCAGCTCTCGCTTTGATCGACATCAATGACTTTGTATTCTTGACGGGACGGATCTTCTTTTTTTTTTGAATTTTATCTTCCTCAAGGTGTTCGTCTGGCGTCTGTGGATCTTCAACAATGATTGGAGAAACTGTTTCACTCTAATTATTTTCCTCAACTCTCTCGTCTAATCCATCAGTTCCTGCCTTGATTTGCTCGGTGAGGGCGTGTAGACACCCCATTTTGACCGTGTCCTAATCCCTTCATTTTTGTACGAAACATTATCAAATCAGTGAGGTAGGATCCCAAACTCCACCCTAGGCTAGCTTAGGGTCTCACCAAGGTCCGTTCAAAATTTCGTCGAAATCCGAGCGCGTTTGCCTAGCGAACGAACCGAAGCAAGGTCGTAGTGTAAAATGCAGAAGGGAGGTGAATTATCCTAGAAGGGGCAAATCTGGAGGCAGAAAAGGACACGATACGATCGTGCGCCTATCATTTTTTGCGCAAATTCGCACACCCACCAATTCCAGTAGTGCCAATATCAGCACCAAAAATTTTCTATATATATGTAAGCCCAATGGTTTCCACATTGGCATTCCCATCTTATTTTGATAATTCCAATACACAAGTGATTTAAGATCACTAATGTGTTTGAATGTCTAAGTTGTAGATCATAATGATGTTAAGACAAGATTGCTTGAATTGAGGCCAAGAATCTCTCATTGGACCACATTATGAAGGCCGAAGACATCGGAGATCTAAGACGATTGAAGACTTGAAGAATCTATTGAAGATCGAAGTCTATTAGAATGTATAAGATCCAATCTTAGTATTAGATTTTAAGAGGCATAAAATAAGTTAAACTCACACACCCTAAATATCTAAGAGATTGTCCTTGTGGTGTTCCAACACTTTGGAACCCTCATAACAATCCCATCTTGGTGTAAAGTTGGAAGCCCAAAAACAAGAAGTGAAAATCTGTTCAACATAGGCTTCTCGGAACTCCGAGATTTGGTCAAGTAGAAATTTTCCAACTTCTGTTCGTATTCCCGGAACTCCGAGATTTTTTCTCGGAACTCCGAGACCACTATAACGGGAAGAAAAATGTGACCGTTGGGACTTTGCCAGATTTACGACAATGCCCCTCAAACGGTCATATTGGGTTTTCCTATATATATATATATGAGTATTCTAAACTTCCCAATGATCTATCCTAACACTCTTAAACTCTACTTGAATATCCCAAGAGTGAATCAAAGCTTGTTTATGCCTCTCATCCTCTAAGATTAGGATTTGGATCATAGGCTCAATTTGTACATCTTATTCAAAGTTGTAAACCCTTGTGAGGGATTTTTTAGCTCTTTCTTTCTTATTCTAAGATTGTAAGTGGGCGAGTGCGAAGGGACGCGGAGCCATCCCTAGAGGGCTAGTGCGAAGGGGACGCGGAGCCATCCCAAGAGCGAGTGCGAGGAGACGCGGAGCTTTCTCCGGTTCGTGGCAAGTCTTGCGAGGCGGAGCCGAACCAAATTGTAATTGGGTTGATTCCTCGCCATTAAAGGAATCCTTAGTGAAGCCATCAACGGATTTGGTTGGTGGAGTGGAGTAGGCCTCGCGTTTTGAGGACCGAACCACTTTAAATCTCGGGTGCACTCTCTCTTATCTTTTGCTTTAAATTTGCATTGCACTTAGGATTTAACTTGTTTGCTTAATATTCATTCCTTGATCCCTTGATCTACAAAATTAGGTTAGAGGTTTTCAAAAGATTAAAACTTGTTAGGAACCTAAATTTTTATCTCCTCATTTGTTGCCATATCGGGACCACTCTTGGATTTTCAATATATCAGCTTAATCCTCATTTATCAAGGGGGGATTAGAGTTTTTCTTAGATTTTTTAGAGAGAGAGAGAGAGAGGGGAAAATGGGATTTTCTTGTTTAGATCTTCTTCTCCGATTCCTCCGGCCATCTTCGCTTCTCCATTGCCGGTCTCAATCATCTCGCTGTTATCTTCTTCCTTGTTGTTACCGGAATCTGTCCTCCATTCCGGCAAATCTCCGTCCGGCATCTTCTTCTCCGGTAACCTCTGCAAGTTCCGGCAACTCCGCGACTCCGATCATGCTCTGGTAAATTTTTGATTGATATACCTTCTCTATTTTCCTTACAGATCTGTTCTTCTCTCTTTTGTTTCTTCACTTGAAACTTTAATTTTTCCGATTGTCTTTTCCGACTCCGATCATGCTTTGATTCTGGCTTTCTCCGATCGAATATGGCGGATTTCGGCATAGCTCCGGTCAAGCTCCGGCTATTTCCCGGCTCTTTCTCCTTCTTCTTCTTCTCCAGCAAGCTCCGATCACAGATCCAAACCCTAACTAATTTTTCGAACAGAATCTCTCAGATTTCGATGAGTTTCACATAAGATCCGACCGCTGGAGTTTCTCCACATCACCTCCTTCACCTCCTCTTTACTGCTATACTCATTAAAATCCTAGATCTTCACTTTAGAACCCTAGATCTACATCCTAAACTCTAGGCCCAAACCCTAACTCCATTAATTTCGGTCCCAAAATCTCAGCTATCAAACACTTTAATCATGATAGATTCAGAGCAAATATTCTCCATTTGAGCGAAAATTGCAGAGAAATTTGATGTGCAATGGAATATAAAGAGGGAGGGATCGAATGAGAAAGAGAGGTTTAGAGATTATTGAATAATACGAGAGGAGGTTAAAGTTCTTGCTAAAATCAGAGAGAAAAGAGAGGTAGAAAGAGAGATTTCAGAGAGTGAAGGTTAGAGAGAGAGAAATAAAAAAATAAAAAAAAGAGTTGTCTTCTCCGGCAAGCACACCGGAGATTGTTATCGGAATTTACATTATTTTTTTTAAGTTCTCAAAGAGAGCAGAGAATTAAAGAAAAGAAAAATTAGAGAAGAAAGATTAGAAAGTGGAAAGGGAAGAGAAAAATCAGTGAGGAGAAATACAGGGAGGAGAAGGTTAGGGTCTGCAATTTCAAACTCCACTGTTGTTTTGACCTTCGATTGGTGCAAATCTCTTTACAACTTCTAGCAGACTTGTGGCTTTTATTTGCCGGTGAGTTTGGCTTAACCACCTCCTCTGTTACTACTATCAACTACTTCTCCATCTCATCTTTCTCAACGGTGCAGGTAACACTCTTTTCTTGTTCATGACATGTACCATGTTGATTACTTTATATATAGATTTGATACAGATTGAAAATTTCATGGTGTGATGGCTTGTAATAAAAACCTTGGAAAGTTAAGCAAATACTTTGGATTTTTAATAATTGTAGCTTTTATCCTCTTCTTGACAACTGGAAGATATACATGTCTCTAATTCACAAATTTGAAAGAAGTTCGGTATCTATTGATCTCTTGCAAAAAGTGATGTCCCTACTACCATATTTTGATGTTGTAACTTCTATCACTTTCACTTTTTCAATTTGCCTTTCACTGTTATTAGGGCAATCAAAATATTATCATCATTTTTAATGGTCAATTAAAAAGAAGACAGTCACAAACCAATCAAAATGTTGATGAGTTGTTTGCTAATTTTCTTGTTAAATTTTAGCAGGAATCATAAGAACCGATTGATTTTTTTTTATAGATTACAAGGGTGCAGTTAATAGAGACAAATATAATGAGTACAAATATTAGAACTGATAGGTGAAATCAGATTGTCCTCATTATTTTGATTGGATGCCTTCAGTTTGAGGAAGTTAACATAATTTTGAAGGTTGCTCGGGTAGTATGAGTTGAGGTGGGCGATGAAGGCGATAGCCCAAGCCCATCCTTAGAGGACTTACCTAGCATTCCCCTCTCACTTAGAAGACTTGCCCAGTCTTTTGGCTACCCTTGAATATTAGAAGCCCTTTCATTGTAAGAGAAATAAAAGAGTCATCTTGAGCCCACCCCTTTGAGGAGACTAGCTATGTCTCATGTAGGAAAATTCAAACCTTTAAGAGACAAGCTATGTCTCATGTAGAAAAGAGTTATACCTTTTTAGGAGACAAGCTATGTCTCAGCAGAAAACTCAAATCATTTGGAGACGGGCTTTGTCTCATTAGCACCTCCTTCTTAGAATTACTAATTTCAGAGTCAGTCCTTAGCATAGAAATCTCTCCTTAGCTAAAGAGTCAATCCTTCAGTTTCAGGAGTCAGTCCTATCATCATAGGGGTTAGATTTCCGTCCAACCTCTCATCAAGTCATGTGATTTTATCTAATCTTGCAAGGTATAAGATGCTGTCCAACCCTTGCAGATTCGTGATTCTGTTCAATTCCCCCGCAAAGCATAGGATGCTGTCTAACCTTTGCGGGATATCAGGAGTCTATCCCACCCTTATGATGATAGGATTCTGTCATCTTGAGTCAAAACTCAAAAACACATCAAAAACATCTGAAATTTCCAAAAAATCTCAAAAATCTTGAATCAGCAAGAGTAGCTAGGAAGTCTGGTCCGAACTACGTTGGCTTGATCCCTTTCCACAGGGTACATAGTGCAGCTTGGGATCCACATCCCAAGTCCAGCCAAACCTTTAAAAATTAACATTTCAAACTTTCCCAAAAATACAAAAATCTTCAAAACCTTTTCAAAAAGATCTTCCCATAGAGTTAGGAGTCTGTCCTAGCTGTTTGGGGTGTTTTAGAGTTAGGAGGCTGTCCTGTTTTTGTTGATATGCAGTGTCTTGTCGTGTGAGTGTCCCTAGAGTTAGGAGGCCTCGAGTCCTTGTCGGTTATACATTTAGTCGAACTGATGGCTAGACTAGGAAGCATATAGTCAACCCATGGTTTTCTTTAGGATGCATAGCCTAGTTACACATAGGATGTAGGGCCCACCTGCATTAGCTTAAGGCTAATCAACTTGCATTAGTTAGGGCATATAGGGAGTCCTAAAAATTACAATTCACGTGAACTTAAACAATTGTACAAAAAGCTTTAAAAATCAGTCGACTCTAGTGGATCGAGTCTAAGATAGCGGTTCTAGATGGTTAGGCATCGTAGTTTAGAATAGGTCATCGAACTACGTTGACTCCGATTCTTCCCGAGGTCGGGATACGTAGAGCAGCTGGGATGGACGGCCATCTTGGTCCGAGTCAAGTCTTGCATTAGAGTTTTATGATTTGTCTTGTCCAGTCAGGTATAGAGTTGATTTGTGTTGTGTGTTTCTCTGTGTTTTCTTACTTTCATGTACAGATCCTATACCTTTAGCTGTAACATGCATGTGTTTGCACGCCAGAACTTAGACACCAATTAGGTATGACATTCATAACCTAGTTATTCTCAGATGACACTTCTTTCGTTTCTTTTATGTGTGTTTATTAATCATCTCCGAGACATGCATGATTAGATAGACGTCTTCTCGGAGATATTCGTTCCTATTTCATATGACTTTTGCTCAAAACTCTTCAAAATCATTAAGTAAATGGCATAAGAGACCAGGTGCTTGCACTTGGGCGGACGAGGTGCTCTTCGGACCTTCCAAATTCATAACCAGGCACGAACCTTCTTTTTTATATCTCTGGTTATCCGTTGCAACAGAGCATAGTATGGGATCCATGGCCCACTTCCTTGGAGTCGACTCTTCTTTGTTTATGGTACGCCTCGAATCCGGGCTAGTCCCCGAATCGAGAGGTATCTCACCCTTTGTATCGCCACTCATGCTGTGAGGATCCTCTCCATTCACGTGGATGATTCTGAGACTGGTGTGGGGCTCGTCTCCCGCCTCTCTCGGATCGGGGTCCACAGGGCGTTGATCTGAGCTTGAAGTCGTTCACCGTGAACCCGTTGTTGTTCCTCCATCTTACTTATAATTTTCAACTTCTCGGCGATTAAATCCGCTCGTGATGGAGACATGGTGATGGCTCTTAATTTTCTAACCCAAGATTACAAGAAGATGGAATTCTTGTTTACCTGAGCTCTGATACCAAATAACGTAGGGGCATATACGACGGATTGCTTTGATACCAAATAACGCATGGGCGTATTGCGGAAGCTTGTTTTTGAAATATTCAACAGCAGGTAGTTGAATTGAGGCGGCAAAAACAAGCAGCATATGGCTTGTTGTAGAGATAGCAGCAAGTGGCTCTCCGGCGAACAAATTTCGCGGCAAAAAAAACAACGGAAAGGCAACAAATTTTAATTCATAAAAGCTGTAAAATTTTGTGTACAATGAAGTCTTTTTATAGACTTTTCATGGACGTTTCCTACTCCAACATAGTTTCCTAATTTTACTCAACCTTGTACCATAATCCAACCAGAACTAGGAAATAAATAAAATTCCTAAAATCTCTCCAACTTATCTCCTACACTTGACGTCCAACTTTTGCAACCAAATTCTAAAAAGTCTCCAAAAGAAATCTCTAAGATCACAAGATTCGTTCAACTCTACTCTCCCTAAAATTTCTCAAAAACAAATCCTATTATGTTAGGTACCTTACCAATACGCCAAAAGCTCCAGAACTGATGGAACGCGTTAGGCAAGGCCCTTTAAACTTATCTCATACCAGGCTGGGTCCCACCAAGTCCCATACCTAGGCGGGCCTCCACTTACGACCGTAACATAATAAAAGTAAAACTCCTAAATGTAGTATTCAATGTGAGCCGTTGATCTCGTGATCGTGCGATCTGTCAAGATGCACCTGCATTAGCATCTCATAGCAAGGCTTCTCATGGCACTATTCCCTTGAATTATTTTTACATAAAAATAGAAAAAATAGCATTTTGAGTCAAAATCATGAGAAAAACAATTTGCAACCATAAGATGCCCTCCTCAATGTAGTCTCCAAAAGCCAAAATGGTCCGAGTCTATTTTACTCGGCATAGGAAAAGCTGGGTTGGGTTGGTGAGAAGCAAAAGCTTTATCTTTCATTATCTCTATCCAGCATTATCATTTTAGTCCCAATCAAACAAACCCCCAATCCCACTTTACAAAAATCTCTTTACAAATGTCACACTTCCAAAACTACATCATAAATAATTAAAAAATAGCTTGCAGATCTAGACATTACATACCAAGCTCTCCTAAAACTGTTATAATTGCATTTCATATACTTGGATTTAGGGTTTTATGTATGATCCATGATTTAGAAAGTCTAAATCATGGAAATTCCACAACTTTAGAAACTCTAAAGTTGGAAAACATCCAACAGTCCTTGCCTACATCTAAAATTGGTGCCTCTGCCATTGCAACAACAGAGATACCTTGCACCATGGCCGATCACTCCTTTGCGCGAAATCCAACGATTGTTGAATCCTTTCCAAGCACAACGTAGGCACATAAATGCCCCTTAGAACTTCTCTCCTTTTACACACCACTAGGTTAATGGGAAACCTCTCTCTCTTAATGAGCTCTCTTGTTGTGATGGTAGGAAGAGGGTGCAAGGGTCTCTTTAAATAGGCAAAGAGCTCCCATAAAGCTTCTAATTTGAGTGCAAATCCGTTTGGATCTTTAGACATAAATTGGCAAGCGTTATTTGAGCCAACTTGCCTTCCAAAACAGTTCCAAATTAAAGAGATTAACTTATTTAGTGAAATGTTGCTTAGAATGAAAGGCCACACATGTTTAGCAACTCTAAACTTGGAAATCCATGATTTAGAAAGTCTAAATCATGGAAATTCCACAACTTTAGAAACTTTAAAGTTGGAAAACATCCAACAGTCTCTGCCTACATCTACAATTGGTGCCTTTGCCATTGTAACGTTAGGGTCCATGGCTACCACGACCACCATAATGGATTCCACTGAAGAATACAGTAAGTACTTACATACAATATGCACATTGGACAACATTAATGTTCATATGTATGTACTTTGAGCAATGGTTCCTAATAATGTACTCCCTTAAATCTTATATCACTATACTTCACCCAATAAGCTAGTGAATTATGGTTGTCGGGTATATAATATAACCCATATATGTTCTAATATAAGCCCAATAAGATAATGGACCGGTGTAGTGGACCTACATGGGCTAGAGTCCATTAATCAGTCATTAAGCCTAGTGTATCTTTATATATAGGGGCTGGAGGCAACAAACTTGGTATTCCAAACTAGATACCTTGGGAGTAATGCTTCAAGCAACCTCTTGCTTGACCTAATTACCTACCTTTAACAATGGCATGTCCACTCCCCACAATTAGAAGACTTTTATGGCTGATCTGATGTTTAATATATTTTGGACCCATTGAGAGACACCCATCTTGCTGAGAAATATATTGCAAGCTGCGGCAGAAAGAACCCATCATATATGTCGAATCCAACGAATCCAGCGAGCAAATGCATCGACTATGAAATTGAACTTTGCTCTCTCTCTCTCTCTCTCTAAACCTACGAGGCAGACACCACCAAACGACTAGGCATTCTTCAAATAAGAAAGAATAGAACAATGAAATGATCCTAATATTCAACACTAAAATCACTTAATTCAGACAATTCCTACTGTTCAAAAGTATTTTAGGGTGACAGCCAGTACAGGATGGCCTCTCTGTAAATGGTCCAAAAACATGCAAATAATCATGTAGGCTTGTCTTTGTTATCGAATGTACCATTAGAGGGCTCCAATTAGCTTCTCTCCAAGCTTTAAAATTATAGCTGAGAATTAAGAGTACACCTGTGTGTATGTTAAGTCACGACTGATGTGATAAACATAATAAAATAGCGGAAATGATAAGTAAGCCCCTTTTCATCACATGGGACACCCAACTGCAACATAAGTGGCAATAAAATCTGTTGAATCCTTCTGACATGAAGTACATCAGCCCCTCTACAGTCATTGATACATTGCTGCTGGGTGTCCCAAGTGATGAAAATTGGCGCATTTATCATTTCCCTAAAATAGTTGGATGTTGAAACCTGTCGTGGGGCCATTTGTCTTCTTTTCTTTCCTGCCCTGTTTTGTATTTGCATTCTCTTTACTGCTAAAAAATTACTATTTTGAGTGAATTTAAGCCTTCGATCAACTACAAACACAGATATGATTTGCTAGCGTCCCTAGCAAAAGGCATTTCGTGGATGGTCTGTTGCATGTGAGACCAGCTACAGAGGCTCACTTTTCAGCAAATTGTCTTCAATTAGAAGGGACCGGTCTCACATGCAACAGGCCATCTGCGAAATGCCTTTTGCGGTGGAAGCTAGCAAATCCCATTTTCTCAGGGTTAAATTCTTTCTAAATTCATTAATCTCAATTTTTGAGCTAGGTCAAAACATCACCCCAAATGTTTTTTTTTTCCATAGGTAAGAGCTGGGATCGGACGTGCGACCTCAAGGCCCCAACTGTTAGGACCGAAAGATATGTAGAAAATTTTTGGGGTATATTTGTCCCTTTTCTTTCGTCGGACAACCTCTTGTAGTGTAAGAGAGTAGTCATAAATACGCTAGAGGGGGTTGTCCCAAGGCAGAAAAAGGGACAAACGTCTCATTGTAGTGTAAGAGAGTAGTCATAAATACGCTAGAGGGGGTTGTCCCAAGGCAGAAAAAGGGACAAACGTCTCATATGTGGGTCTGCTAGTAAATTTTTTGGGGCACTGATAAATTCACCCCCTTTTAGGATGACTTCACCCCTTGTACCGGTTACTGCAACCGTTAAAACATGCACCAACACGAACAGGGTAATCATCCCCAACCAGTACTCACTTCCCTCCTCTCTCCGAGTCCTTGAGCACAAACCTTCTGTGGGCCCAACAATGAACGGTTTAGATAAAAAGTATAATCTTTTTAAAAATCACTTGGGCCCTTCAGATTCAAAGATCCAAACTGTTCATTTTGGGACCCAACGTAAAGAAGCCTTGCCCATATCTCCATAGGACTATCCAAGCCCTATGATCAGCCTCTTAGGATCATCATATGTAGTAATGTAGATGATTTTTTTGGAGAAAGGCTTATTTGCATTGGGCCATCAAAAATCATCTCCATTGGCAGTGGCAAGGATTATACATAAGGGGGCAGGCTTATACATAAGGGAGCATGCTTTATATTTTAAAGGGGGCTGGGCCTATCAAGGATGTTGTGGGGAAAATGATATAAACTCGTATAAAGGAATTATCGGTGCTGGCCCAACTGTCTCACCCGATCCACACTTCAACGAGCCACTCATACAACATTCTCCAAGACCGGCGCTTACTCTGAAAGGGAATCAGACACGATTGTGGAAATCCCATCGTCAAACGACTAATCCAGGTAACCGTTATACCCAATACGCTCCATACAAATTCAAAAGTTCCCGCCAAGACCACCATCCTCCATCTCCACCCAGAATTTCATGAAATCACGCCCCCACGAATATAATCACTGCTCATCACGCCCCACGTAAACAAAATCAAGGGCACGATTGTCGTCGTGGACATCGTGGGTCTCCTCCCCTATAAAAGGGCATCTACACACTCAAGCAAAGGGCCTCGAATTCAATTCTTTTCCACCTGTCTGGTACTTGTCTTGGCTCTTCTCCCATTCATCATTCATTGTCTGTGCTGCCCATCCCTGACTTAAGTGTCGAAGTGGCCGTCCGGAGCCACAACTCCGGCCCACTGACGCTTTTTCTATGAGCGCAGGAACTTAAGTTGGACCAAGCCAGTACGTGCAGTCGGATTTTGGGCACCATCAAAGGAGTTTGGCCCAACTCAACAAGGGCAGCTGCTCCTTTTATGCTACCATTGGATGATCCTAACTGTATAGTCTTTGAAGATTTCTATATGGTGTAGCTTATCTACAGATTAGAGGGTTAGGATAATCCGATGGCTTTGATTTTTGGAGCATAATCTAAGTAACATAGGGAACCAACAAGTCGATGTATCATATAATATCTTCCATACTAGTCCACTCTAGGCCGTAGCTATGACATGGAAGATGGCTTGTTTCTTTCACTTCTCTGCTACTCCAACACCAAACCCTAGATCCAACCCCTTTTCCGATTCCATAAAACCCTAACCCTAACCAGAGAGACACTCCAGCCACATTTCCATCCCTTCCCTCCTCTTTAATGGCAATCCGATGGATCTCATGCTAAGAAAATCCAACACCCATTCGATCATTCTCCGCAGTCAGATTAAAATCCCTTCAATCTCCGATCTCAATGGCCGAGTCTACTCATCCCAGCTCTGCTCTGGAGATGATAGACAGATCTTATTACGACAAAGACGAGGATTACAAAGAGGGCAAAGGCGAATTCATGATGGTATCTCTCTGCCCTTGTCTCGTTATTTTCATCATCCTCTTTATAGTTGGATTCATCCTTCTCATGGTAAAATTTCACTTCTTTTGCCATACCCCTTTACACAATATCATTTTCAAAAAAGAATGTCACCATTGAGTTCTAGGGTTTTGAATGGAATTGCTGGGAAAATGCCAGTTTTGAGTTATAGGGCTCATTTTCAAGAACTAATGTCTCCATTGAATTATAGGGTTTTAAATGGACTTTCTAGGAAAACGCCAGTTTTGAGTTCTAGGGCTTTTTTTGAAGATCAAATTTCACCATTGAATTCTAGGGTTTCAAATGGACTTTCTGGGAAAATGCCAGTTTTGAGTTCTAGGGCTCATTTTCAAGAACAAATGTCTCCATTGAATTCTAGGGTTTTAAATGCACTTGCTGGGAAAACGCCAGTTTTGAGTTCTAGGGCTCATTTTCAAGAACAAATGTTTCCATTGAAGTCTAGGGTTTCAAATGGACATGCTGGGAAAACGCCAGCTTTGAGTTCTAGGTCTCATTTTCAAGAGCAAATGTCGCCATTGAATTCTAGGGTTTCGAATGAATATGCAGGAAAATTGGCAGTTTGGAGTTCTAGGGCTCATTTTCAAGAACAAATGTTGCCATTGAATTCTAGGGTTTCGAATGGAGTTGCTGGGAAAACGCCAGTATTAAGTTCTTGGGTTGAAGTGGGAAAGATGCCACTTTTGAATTATAGGGTTATATCTGGGGTTTCGAATGAGGGTGCCGGTAAAATACTGTTTTCTACTATTTCGAATGGATACGCAGGAAAATTGGGAGCTTTGAGTTCTAGGGCTTTCTCTACCGCGTCCAATGCTGATGAAGGGGAAATGCTACTTTCGGATTCTTGGGATTTTTCTAGTGTTTTGAATGGTTATGTAGGAAAAGTCCCAGCATGTTCTGGGGTTTCAAATGGAGATGTGGGAAAAGGATCAGTTTTGAATTCTAGGGTTTTTTATCGGGTTTTGAATGGAGATGCAGGGAAAATGCCAGTTTTGAGTTCTACATTGTCTTCTAGCATTTGGAATGGTGAGGCAGCGAAATTGCCAGTTTTGAAATTTAGGTCTTTTTCTAGTGTTTCAAATGGAGTTGCAGAAACAGATGATGAAATTGATGACTCTGGTGACATTGATGATGATAAAAATGTGGGTTTTACTGAGTCTGCTGATCCCAAAGAGGTTGAAAGAGTATGCAAAGTGATTGATGATCTTTTCGCATTGGACCGGAACATGGAGGCAGTTCTTGATCAATGTGATATCAATCTCTCTCATTCTCTCATTGTAGACGTGTTAGCTCGGTTTTGCCATGCATGGAAACCTGCCTTTCGGTTCTTCTCTTGGGCAGGGCAAAGACCAGGTTTTTCCCATGATTCACGAACATATAATGCAATGATGGCTATACTTGGAAAGACGAGGCAGTTTGAAAGCATGGTGGACATGCTTGAGGAGATGGGGAAGAAGGGTCTCCTCACGATCGAGACTTTTGTTATTGCAATTAGAGCTTTTGCTGCTGCGCGGGAGATGAAGAAAGCTGTTGGGATATTTGAGTTGATGAGAAGGTATAAGTTCGAAGGAGGTGTTGATACATTCAATTGCTTGCTTGATGCACTTGCAAGAGCAAAGCTTGGAAAGGAGGCTCAAGCTTTGTTCGAGAAGATGAAAGATCGGTTCCCACCTGATTTACGAACATATTCGATTCTTCTCACTGGATGGTGCAAGGTAAAGAATCTAATGGAGGCGGGGAAGGTTTGGAATGCGATGATTGATAATGGTTTGAAACCTGATATTGTTGCTCATAACACAATGTTGGAAGGGTTGTTTCTGGGAAGAAGACGATCAGAAGCTATTAAACTGTTTGAGCTCATGAAAGCCAAAGGCCCATTTCCAAACGTGCGGAGCTACACCATCATGGTTAGGAATTTGTCCAAGAGGAACGAAATGGAAGAAGCCGTGGGGTATTTTGACGAAATGCTTGCTGCTGGTTGCCCGCCAGATGCTGCCATTTACACGTGTTTGATTGTTGGATTTGGAAATGAGAAGAAAATGGATAAGGTCTATGGGTTGTTGAAGGAAATGAACGAAAAGGGTTGCCCGCCAGACAGTAGAACATATAATGCACTGATTAAATTGATGACAAATCGCAATATGCCAGATGATGCAGTGAGGATTTACAAGAAGATGATTCAAAACGGTTTCAAACCAACTATCCACACCTACAACATGTTGATGAAGTCGTACTTTCGGGCGAAGAATTATGAAATGGGGTGTGCTGTTTGGGAAGAGATGGGTAAGAAGGGATGCTGTCCTGATGATAATTCTTATACTGTTTTTATAGGAGGTCTTATAAGCCAAGGAAGATCAGAAGAGGCTTGTAAATATATAGAAGAGATGATAAACAAAGGGATGAAGGCTCCTCAGCTCGATTACAATAAGTTTGCAGCTGATTTCTCTAAAGTTGGGAAGCCGGATATACTCAGTGAACTGGCACAGAAGATGAAGTTTTCGGGCAAGTTTGAGGATTCAAATGTCTTTGCGAGGTGGTCTGAGATGATGAATAAAAGGGTCAAGAGAAGGGATCCTGATCATGTTGGACGGCGGCAATTTTGATTTCTTTATCGGAGCATGAAGGCGTGGGATCTGAATGAGGCATAAACTGTGGATAGATTTTCAATTAATCTCGTGTTGGATGTGCTAGCATGCCTTTCTAGGTACTTAACTGATTGTCTTTCTGTTCGTATTTGATCTATATCAATCAATCATGTATAATTATGTACCGAAGATCAAAGCGATGTCATGATGTATAGTTTGTTAATTGCATTTAAAATTTCAGGTTTTCTGAAATTTTAGATATGTCCATGACTCTTGATGCCTTTAATTGTTATTCAGCCTGTTGTATCTTATAGAACATGCGATTTCAGTTGCCTTATGGGCATGCTGATTGTATTATTGAATCGTATAGAACAGGCAATTTCCGGGACCTTATGGACATGCTGATTATATCATCATTTCAAGTGTTTCCTAAGAGGCAGTCAATTTCATCTGCCATCGCCCGCCCACCCACACACACTCAACTCAACTCAACTCAACTAAGCCTTTGTCCCAAACTAGTTGGGGTCGGCTAATGAATCCTTCAGAAAAATTTCATGAAGAAGGTGAAAGGATCTACCCGGCTCAAATCAACTAAGTCTACTCCTGACACTAGTTGGGTTCATCTACATGGATCATTTTCGTCAATTCTATCCTATCCAAGGTCATGTTCTATGTTATATTCCTAGCCCTCAAGTCTTTCCTCACTGTTTCTACCCAACTTGTTTTCGGTCTGTCCCTACCTGTTTTTACTCCATCAACTTGGCACGAGTCACTTCTTCTCACTGGAGCATCCAAAGGCCTACGTTGGATATGTACAAACCATCTTAATTGGTGCTCTCTCATCTTCTCCTCAATTGGTGCCACCCCCACCTTTTTACGGATGTCTTCATTTTTAATTTCATCTAACCTTGTGTGGCTGCACATCCATCTAAAGCATTCGCATCTCCGCTACACTCATCTTATGCACATGCTGCTTCTTGGTGGACCAACATTCTAAGCCATACAACATGGCTGGCCTCACAGCTGTCTTATAAAACTTTCCCTTCAACTTGGTAGGCATTTTACGATCGCACAAAACTCATGAAGCATGCTTCCACTTCAACCAACCTGCTCTTATTCAGTGATCAACATCCTCTTCAATCTCTCCTTTCGTAAGTAGGATTGAACCAAGATAGCAAAAGATATCCCTCTTAGGTACCTCATGTCCAACAATATTTACTACATCGTCGCCCTCCTCCTTACATTACTAAAGTTGCACTCCATATTCTCTGTCTTAGTCCTGCTTAGTCTAAAACCTTTGGATTCCAAAGTAGTTCTCCATAACTCTAACACATACGCACGATTATATCATCATTTAAGTGGACCTCGGGTGCATGGCGGTCAGTGTGCAGCTCTAGAGAGGATTTTCTCTCTTTCACTAGATTTATTGTGGGAAAGGTTGTGAAAATCAGTTTTAGTGAATATTTGTGAAGGGATAATGCTCCATTCTATCGTGAGTATTCGAACCTCTATGAGTTAGTTCGTGAAGAAGAGCTTTGTATTATCAATTGTTATGAGAGTGGTGGTGGTCATGATTGTGTGTGTGTGTGTGGTGCGTAGGTAAGATAGGGTTGGGTAATTAGGCATTAACTCAAAGATGAAGGGAGTAATTTGGATAGAGAGGAATTCTCAGATTTTATTTTTTTTAGTGATAAGGGCTCCCTCCCTAGCTGCTTGGCGTGGGAAATTAGATTGACATTGGCATCTTGAGCTTTGCAACACAAGTCTTTGTCGTGCCATTCGGTGGACAATTTTATCAGGAATTAGGATATGATTTTTGTTTGTCACGGTCCCCAAAGCAAAAAATTAACGTTGACAATTGCTACTTGGCAACCCAGGCATGTCAGATATTGTTGGCGTTTTCACGAATTGCTTGGGTAACATCATCTAATCCTTTGTTGGTACGATCAGGCACACTAATTCTTCTAAAGCCTAGTTTGTTCTCTTCATAGGGGTTTGATCATCTCTTGCTTAACCTGATGGAGGAGAGCTTGGAGGTGGAACACAACTTCTAACACTATGTTACCGGCCAAGGGGATTAGGGACAGTCTGTGGAGATTAGACAAATTCATTGATGCGATTATATGTGTTTGGATAGTGTTGTCTCCATTTTGCTTATTCCTAGAAGTTCTAATAGTTTGCCCGGTCATTTTGTGCGGCCAAATTGGGTGCTTCTAGAGTCTTTATTTTTGGGGTATTATTTGCCTCCCCAAGTGCACTTGTAATCCCTCTTTTAATCAATGTTATCCTTTCGAAAGAAAAAGTTCAACGTGTTGCCCTTGCAGTGAAATTGTTTTTCTGATCAATCATGGTATTAAGCAAGTTATTCTCTTTTGGTTTTTAATATTACGATTCGGATGGATATTCATGTTTACATTGAAAACTTGATCTTATATATTTCAAGAGAAATATCACCTAGATAGCATTTCTTATCAATCAAAGTTGAGCTCCCTTTGAAGCTTTATCAATCTGTTTCTGTTCTTTCCTGTGTGGTTATGCACTTATGCTTTCAATGTTATAAAAATGTTTCAATACTTTTCTACTAAATATTATCCCTTATATCTTGATATAATTCTGATAGTGTAACTGATCTAACGAGTAGTGTGCAACATATCTATTATAATATAGCAGGATGGGGGTTTAGCTGTTCACTCTGACATGGACAGCCCCCCATCCAGCGTCAATCCAACGTGGCAGCATAAATAAAACGTAAATATCTTTTGTACTCCAAAAAGGAAATTCTCTAAAAATCTGCTTCTAAAATCTGCTTAAAATCATAATTTCCCTAAAAATCTGTTTAAAATCACGTATCTCAGAATTTTCTAGGCAGCCTAAACTAAACGGAATGCAGAGAATACTAAACGCTTGACTCAGAAAATCTCTCCCTTTTCCAATATTTCTCTTCTTCTCATTCACAAACACCAAAACCCTGAATAAGTTTGGTTGTCTGCAGATGTTATGGAATTTCATGGGCATAAAGATAATGAATTGCTTAAGATTCTTCTTCTTTTTCTTTAATCTCTGAATACGTTTCTTCGTCTTTCTGTCTATCGTTTTCAATATCTTTCTATATTTACTCCCTGTCGTCGGATGGGGAATGACCTCAGAGCAGGAAAGCTTAATCACTATTGGTTTTGTTTTGGCGTCTTCTTGCTTAAGGAATTTAGACACCCTCGAATTTTTAGTACATCGACCTTTGTATTAACTTTTTTTTATCCGTCACTGTTAGGGCCAGGTTCATTCTGGGTTTTGAGAATTGATTTTAAGTCCAAAACTGATTATTGGGCGCAAAAGTAGAAGGTCCCTCTTTTCATTCTACACATGTTCCTTGATTCTACGCTGGAAGCTTCATTAACTTGGTTTAGAAGGCAGATTCTGTCAATTTTTGAATATGTCTAATTTGGTCAGGATTCCCAGTTAAGGCAGAATAGACTTCAAACTCGAAGCTAACTCAAATCTGCTTCTTAGTTTGATAATGTGGATAAAAAAACATTTATATAATTTAGGAGAAACTAAAAAACCCATGTGTAATGAATGGCAGTAATTGTTTCATTATTCCAGGGAAAACACTCTAATGCTTGGCATCATATTTATGAGTCGACACCAAATTTTCTGAGCATTCTCAAAGTGAGCATGTGAGCCAAGATATAAGAGCAATCCACCTCACTTCGTAGCAGTTTAAACATGTCATTCTCTCTTTCAGGCTGCTCCATGTGGCTGATAAGCTTTGGGAAACAATGTGCCTGAGACAGAATCACAGATGAAATTGGACGGGACTTTTGCGCTCTCTTTCGGCAATATTGAAGAATAAAGAAGTGTTTTTTTCCTTGGTTTGTATCTCTTCCCAACCCTTACCCAACCCGCCTCTAAATCTCTCAAACGTAATTAAACCGATAGCTCGTCTTTTCCAAATCGGTTCGGTTGAGCTGAGTTGGGTTCTGTTTGGCCAGAACCAAAAAAAATTAAAAATTAAAACATAATTCTAATATTTTTAAAACCCTTACCTCAACCCTAACCCAACACAAAATTAAATCGGCTTAGATTTTTCCAACCCTAATTCAACCCAACTCGAGGAAATGCTAGCCCAACTCGGCCTGAAATCAGGTTGAACCCATTGGGGACGGGGACGGGGACGGGTTGAGCCCAACCCAAGTTGCACACCTTTTGAAAACAAGATTATAGTAAACATTAGAAGATACTTTTGAGAACAATTGCTCACTGCCTGGCCTCAACACCTTTGAATACCTCATATCAAAGTGGATGCTTTTTAGGAACAGAAAGAAACTCTTTTGAAGTCCGAATAAACCCATTTGAGCTCTATTTCTTTGGACGTAAAAAATGGGGTTATAACAAATTTCAGACCCAATTAAGTGAATTTCTTTCATTTCAGAAGATCAAATTATTTATATAATAAACAAAATATCTGTTTTTTTAAAGATAGGTAAGAGCAGAAGCAACCTGTACCTGTATAGATTTTTATCTTGTGGTTGACAGTGAAGAAATTCATAGTGCATTTTCCCCTGTAACTTTAGGCTTCCTTGTATAAATAATTTCTCAGAATTAAACTTAGATTTTTGCTACAATGTTTACTAATTACTACTAAGGCTTGAAGCACACTACAAGAAAAACCTTTCCATGAATTTCTGTGAGTATGGGATCAGTAATTACCTTTGTAGCTATCTAGCCTAAGAATTTACATTGGTTTGAGGTATGGAAATTGGGATAAAATGAGAAGAATCGAATCTTAGATGCAGCCTGCATAATAACCTCTGCTCACCAAAACTGAGATTTATAAATCATGAATTGTTCACATGAAGTGGATGTTCTTGAAGCCCTCCAAGAAAATGAAGTGGATGTCTCCGTATCTAAATTGTTCACATGAAGTGTATATTCTTGAAGGCCTCCGACAGACAACAGTAAGAGAACAATTCTACAGAAAGTCACTTTTACAAGCAATGGTAAAAGGCAATTTTTGGGTCGGGCTGGCAATGGGGCGGGTCAGGGCCGGATGTTGGGGTCCCCGACCCCTTCCCTTCTGCGGGAAATTTCCCCCCTCCCCGCCTCCTCCCCACTGCAGGGATGGTGGGGAATCCCCCTCCCCTTCCCCACCCCGCATCCTTCCGGGACAAAATCCCCGCCCTGCCCTCGACCCAACATCAGCCCCTCTTTAGTATACACTACTGCTGGGTGTCCCTAATCTATGGATGTTTCTCTCCATAATCCAACAAAAGAAATTTAAGTGAAAACATAACCATAAGATGCATGAACATCAATGTTACAAAAGGAGAATTTCCAATACAACAAAAAAGTTGGAAAATAATGCAATGCCGGATATTAAGCAAGTGACCAAGCTAACATTCTATAGAACAAAGTATCGACTCTCAAGAGCTAAAATGTAAAAACCCAATCCCTTGTTATTTGATAGATATAAAACTTAGAAGGTAAAGTTAAAAAGCCTTAAGATGATGTTGGCACTCCCATGTTTTGATATCTTCCCCTAACTCATCTTGTCTTATTATCTGTTAAGTTTTAATTTTTAATTAGACTTTGTTTGTGCAATTATCAAAATATGGTGGTTCCAAAATCACTTACCTAAAAGAAAGAAATGCAAATGTGAAAATGAAATGTTTAATATTATATTCCCAAGAAAGTTCTCGGAAAAAAAAAAAAAAAAAAAAAAAACTAAAAAAATACTAAAATAAATAATATTGATTAATGGGATATTAGGGTGTATTCGGCAACCATGATTTTTCTGGATTTGCAGAGAACGAGGAAAGCAAAAAGCTACAATTCTCACCTCTGTCTTATCACATGGTAAACTTTAATTTCATGGGAAAAAAATTCATGGCCGCAACACATGGCCTATAGGTAGGGCTGCAACTCGAGCCGGGTTTTACCCGACCCGAAAATAGCGTGGGTTGGGTTCAGGTTTCATGGGTTTCGGGTCGAGCCGGGTTGAGCATTCAAAAATCCGCATGAATCTCAGGTCGAGCCGGGTTTGAAGGGGCCCGACCCAACCCGAGTAACATAAGTTTCAGTATGTACATTTTTTTTCTATTGTTAGTTAAAAGTTAAAACCCACACACCCACTGTTATTGCATGTGAGTGTAATTTCTGCTTCTATGAGTTGAGTTGATTCAAGTGTAATGTGAGTGTAATTTCTACTTCTATGAGTTGAGTTGCCTTGCCAAAGAAGAATTTTCCTTAAAAATTGCGTCAACGTGAAAAAACCTGACCCGACCCGAGATTTATCATGGGTAGGGGCGGGTTTGGGAATCGTGGGATTTCTGAAAAAAAAAACCCAACCGGACCCGAGATATTTCTCGGGTAGGGTTGGGTTCTCCAAAACCCGACCCGCCCGACCCGAGTTGCAGCCCTACCTATAGGCAGAGAGAAACCTTAATGAGGCCTGATGGATCAAAGGCCAAGGTGCTATGGACCTAATCAGTTAAACAAGGAAGAAGTGGCACCCACTAGTAGTTTTAGGAAAGAGCATAAAAGTGACTTTCCTTTTAGTATTTTTAAACAAAAGAGATTTTGGAGGTCTCTGTGATGCTCCAATCCTTTCTCAAAACAAGGAACAAGATACTGAAAGAGTCTAAATTATCCATGAATTATTAATTGATAAGTGCAATCCAACATTGAGATCAGCCAAGCATGTTTTGAGTGGCTTTGCTCTAATCAATGAGATAAATTTCCTACAGCCGACAAATAAAACTTATAGACCCTGTAACACCCAAAACTTCTCTCTAGGCTAAACTGCACCCTTAATTTGTTGAATGGCTCTCTCTAAAGTTCATCCTGCAAACATGAGCAAAAACAGAAGTGGATCAAAAACCAAGGATAAGCTCTTTACCATGTGAATTTAGCAAATTGACAGTAACTGAAAAATGAAGGAAAAGGACAAGCAGAAGAAAAGCATTACATGTTTGTCATCTTTTGCATCTGAATCCGCATCATCATCATCATCGTCTGCACTGGCATCAGCATCATCCTCTGCATCAGCGTCATCTTTCTCGTCCTGATTACACAGATTACAACAATGAGAATTAAGATAAATAGATAATGTTTAATGCTTAAACAGCTGGAAAATTGATTTGAGATGAAACGATGAAGAAAAAGAGAATGAATTGAGAGAGCTTACGTCCGAATCAGTGGGATCAGCCTTAGCTTCCTGCAAAAAGGATCAGAATAGGGAAGAGTAATGAAAATCAATACAGTTAGCCAAAATAAAAAAGGGAATCCAACACGGGTAACTGAGTGTCGGATTTGGAAGATCTCGAAAAAGAAAGATTCATTGATTCGTCAAAATATTTTAATCAAATTTTAAAATTTAATTTTCACACAATAATTTAGTTATAACAAGTAATATACTGAAATTTTTAATAGGCTAAGTAACATACTGTTTTAGTTCATAGAAAAAACTTACTATTAGGATCGATAAAACTCAAAATATGTTGTAATTGTATAGTTGTGGTAGTAGTGGTAGTATTAACAAAAAAACATGTCAGGTACACCACGATTTCACAATGGCTACAAGCAAATAGCATATTGTCATGGAAAAAAGATCATATGAATAGTGTAAGTTTGGTTCCTAGGCACCGAGGGTTCTAGACCCATTGAGGTTGGGAAGCCCACTTCCATAGTAGCTCAAGTATGCCTACTGGACTATTTGTCTTAAGCTTCTTACACTACTGCCAACGATATCATCCAACAACCTCCTATAGTGAACTGGAAATACTTGATATTTATATCACTAAGAAAACTAAAGAGAAATGATAAATGCGCCCCTTTTCATCACTTGCGACACCCAGCTGCATTGTACGTGGCAATCAGGTCACTTCATTCCTTCAAATGTGAAGTACATCGGCACCTTTTCAGTCATAGATACACTGTGGCTGGGTGTCCCAAGTGATGAAAAAGGGCGCAGTTATCATTTCCAAAACAACCAAACTTCTCCTCAGGAGGATAGATGGGGCGATTCAGGTGAGATCCAATGTAGATCTAACTTTCTAAAGTTAATTCTCTCTTAAACTCATAAAGAACATTTTTACCCGACTGACATAATCTAGGTAGCTATATATATGGTTTGTGCAGTGGTTTATTTATATATCATATGTTGCCCAATGCTACCTCTCAGCCAAGGTTTTAAATTTCATTTTAGGAATGCTCCGAAATTTTTGAAATTTCTGACAAAACCTCCCGAAATCACATAACGTAATATTTCATCCCCTCGGCCAAATCCCTGAAATTTCGTGATAGTATTAAATAATGAATAAGGCCCAGATTTTTTGGTGTTATTACTTAAATTTGGGGAAAAATGAAATTTCAAAATTTCACTCGAAATTTTGTAACGTTTCGAGTTTACCCCATTTCAGTTTCGGTCTCAACCAAAACCCAAAATTTAAGATTTCGGTCGAAATTTAAAACCTTGCTCTCAGCCATGTACAAACAAAAAATTGAGTAATGAAGTTTAGCCAGGAACATACCTCCTCTTCTCTCTTTTTCTCTTCTTCATCAAATGCTGCCTTCTCAGCCTGTGAAATCCAAGATTTCAAGATGAAATTACCAGTTCAACTCTTTGAAAAGATAAAAAAATGAAACATAAGAAGGACACATACATCCTTGTGCTTTCCCCATGTTTCTTCAGCCAGTTGCTTTGCATATTCCGGATCATCGCAAACTAAAACATTGTTAAACAGGGTTCCTGATTTTACCTGGCATGGACATTTGAGGAATTACCGAATTACTATCTACAGAAGATAAGGGCAATCTACCATTAAAAAAAAAGAAAAAAGATAAGAGCAGTCATATAGTTATAGTCATACAGATTTACCTGCCACAACTCGATGGCTACATATTTCAAATTGGGGTAAACATAAACATCTGGATCGTCCTTGAAGTCTGCAGCATTGAACCATGACAAGTTTACACAGCATACAATACAAAGAGGAGAGATGGCTATAAAAATGTGAATAATATAAACCATAAATGCAACATCGCCAATAACCTGGATTGTCGATCATTGGTCTCTTCCATTTCCCACTATAATTGGGGTTCTTTATTTCCTGTCAGCAGATAAATGTTGATCAATAAAATTGCAGCTCCTAATATTGAATTAATTGTTCTGAATTGCCACTACAAGTTTCAAACCTTTGGTTTCCATGGTCCATGGTATTCAGGATTTGGGATGGTTGGGGCCGTCCATTCACCATCTTCTTCATCATCCCAGTCTTCTGGCTGCAGCAACCACATGAAAGAAAAAAGTCTGTCAACAGTGGAGAAATTTAAGCATCCCACTCAAAAAATTAGCGTGCCTCTAGATACCTATATTCTATGAAGGCTCAGTCACAATATAGGGAATGAAGTTTCAAATTCATTACCTTCTTGGCATCAGGATCAGGTATCTCCTGCGGAAGGTCATCATAACCCTAGGGATGCAGAAAAAGTTAGTAAGTCCTATTAGCAACGACATGTTTTTTAGAAGGTGAAAGCATTGAAATGGATACAAAAGCTCCAGCAAGAAAATTATGGCACGGAGAACATTCTGATCTGCAGTTCTAAATTCTAATTCAGCTGATGTTGAACAAGAAGACCGTGATACTTGGATTAATTTTTCTTTCAAAAAGAGGTAACAGATTTCATTAATATAAAGAAAATAGATACACGAGGTAACAGATTTTAATTTAGGTAGAGCTAGATTGAATCCATACATCTAGAACAATTGAAACCACCAATAAGGCAAACCAGCAAATATTAGACGTCCGCTTCAGATGGCGAAATGCACACAATTATAAATCAAGAAATAAATGAAGTGACGCAAAGGAAAATAACATGTTATAATATAGAAAATGCAGTCTCCTGTGCCCTTTTTCTATAATATTTAAGTGACAGAAAACCATACACCATGCAAGAACCAGGGATGAGTTCTCAGTGGGGAAGAATTTAGACGTAGTGTTTCTGAAATCAAGTGGCTTACAAGTTACAACATATATATTTTTTATCTAGGGTAAACTCTTTGTTTAAGAAAGAAAGGGGTCCGAAATTTTTGCAGTGCTTGGATTCATACAGGCCAACAAAAATAACAGTCTGTCATTTACCTGAGGTGGTTAAATAATGATTGGTTTAAAAGCAATTAGCAACATCAACAACCATCAATGGGACATAATTAAATTGGAGATTGAGATAGAAACAATGTACAGCATTCTGTTAACGAGGAAATTTACCTCTGGCTTCTTATCCTCAGGATCGGGAATATACTCCTTATCATCCCAACCGTCTGGCTGTTGATTACACATAAGCAATCATTAAAGTTAATGCCCTCTGACAGATTTGAAGAAACTATAGAAAACATTTATTCAGGAAGTCTTACTTTTTTGGCATCAGGATCCTTAATTTTTTTGGGCGGGAGAATGTCCCAATCAGTATATAAGCTCCCTGATTGTTTCTCTTCATTATCAATAAGGATGGTGTATGTAGCATCGGGTTGGACGATCAAAGTATAAACATGAGTCAACTGGTCAGTCTCACAAGGAACATCCTTCTTGATCAAGTGGTTCTTTCCATCGCGTGAAAAAATAGTATGAACTTTTTTGGTGGTGTACCCACATATATCTGGTCCAAACATAACACTGCAGCACCCCATGCTTATAATTTTCAAGGAAAGATCATCTTTTTGAATGGAAAACAAAAGAATAAATGAGCTGCAAAATCTTAGAAGTATGAAGGCAACATAGTCAATTACCTGTATGGAGTCTCGCCCCCAAACTTCTTCTGATCAACTTCACCACTAAGCAATTTCATGTAGCCACCTCCACAGTCAAGCTTTTGCTCATGTTTAACTGAGAACTGAAAAACTAATGTCTTATCCTTGTTACTGAACTCAGGGAACTCTGCCGAGATAGCATAGAATCTGTGGTCTTCACTGGTTTGGATACCTATATTGAATCAAGATCGAATTTACCAACAAGCAACCAGCTACACACTTTATAATGTTTCAAATACTAAGCATTATTAAAAAAATAAAAATCAATTTATGCTAAATGAGATAAACGAAGTCATTGACCACCTATAGAACAAAAAAACTAAGAACATAGTGAAATTTCATTAACCATTTTAATATTATAGAAGGATTTTAACGGGTTAAATGAGTACCTTTATCACTAGGGTCGCCATTCCATTTACCCGAAGTGTAGTTCCATTCCCCAGCCATGTTTTCATCTTTTTTCCAATCAGATTTCACCCACCGCTTTTCCCACCCATCTACAATTACCAGCCATTAAAAGTTGTACAAATAAATCTAATACAGCTAATAAAACATTCATAAAGAAATGAAAGAAAAAATGTATACTGGAAAGACACAAGAACCAAATTCATACTAATTAATCGCAGATAACAGTGAACCTCAGTGACCAGAAAAGAGATGCAATCATTGTTTCATCAGAACAATGATGATTCCATTGAAATCGAGAAGGGTGCAAATGAGGATAAGTAACAATGAAAAGGAAGATGAATTTCTAAGCCAAAAAGTTCTTTCTGGTGTCCCCTGACTAAAAAAAAGGGTTGGTATCACCTATACTCAATAATATCAAAACTTCTAGAGAACGACTAGCCCAAGTTACATGGCCCAACAAATGGATGTGGATCTATTTATAAGGCTCCAGAAAAGGGATAAGAAAATGCCCACCTTTCATAAGGTCTGTTTATACTATATAGTATTAGAAACAAAAGAGTTCTCCGTACCAAGTATGACACAACATGCTAATAAGGTCGAACACTGTGTCCCTGTTTGGATTGCAGGAATTTTATGGAAAAGTTAGGAGAAGAAAAACATTTCCAAAATTTCTTAGTTTTCCATTGTTTCGTTACAAAAAGAAAAAAAAAAACTTGTACCACGGCAGTTAAAGTTTTATAATGGCATCCCTCTAAATCGTGGAGGCGAATCAATTTTCCTATGAAAGGTATTTCCACGAGAAATGTTTTTCCTGCAATCCAAATAGCGCCTAAAGGGCGAATGAAACCAATGAACTAGGATTTGAATACCTTTCTGATGTAGCGGCGAATTTAAACTAAGATAAGAACAAAACTAGCTTTCTAAGTTCCTTAGTTTTCTTCATCGTTGCTGAAATTCGAGAAATTCAAGTACTGTATGATGCCACTCTAGTCAGCTAGGACCCAAAAAAACTAAGAAGGCTCCATTTCTGCTTGACTCATTACAGACTTACCCAACCCAACTGGACTCAACGTCAATCGCAGATTTGGTTTGATTATTAAGACTTAAAACATGGTAAAAATTAAATAAAAACACCAAAGCCATCAACTTTCCATAAGCATTGCTGAAAGAGATAGAATGTAAGTTCAAACAAGATTTAGGCAACCATCGATACCAATACACGGAAAGGCAAAAAATCACAACAACTACATACAATTCTATTAAAGAGCTCTCATCATCTTTTAAGAACAGAAAAAACTCCAATTTTTCAAACATTTAAGCGTGAAAATAAATAAAAAAGAAAAAACGTATTTCAATCGGATAAACAACATAGATCTATTCATGAAAGATCAAATATCATCTCAGTTCTCCTCGAACTTCAACATTAATTAAAAAAAAATACAAGGAATAGATTAAAAAAGTATAGCATGCAAGGCAGATTTGAGCACGAAGTGCTAAAAGAACAAAACTAATCTACCGGATCAATAAAAACACAGATCGCTTTCTGAAAAACCATAGAAACCCTAAAAATATGAAAATACACCTAAAAAGGCAATTAAATGACAGATAAGAGTAATGATAGTATAAGAAACAGATTCGAACACTAACTTCTAAAACAACTAAAAAAAATATACTGGCTCAAGAATACCACAGATCGCTTTCTGAAAAACCCTAGAAACCCTAAAAATATGAAAATGCAACTAAAGACAATTAAATGACAGAAAAGAGTAATGATAGTATACACAGCAGATTCGAACATGATCAGCTGAAAAACCGAAATTAATCTACTGAATCAAGAAAACCACAGATAGCTCTATCAAAAACCCTAAAAATATAAATTGCACCTGAAAAGGTAATTAAATGAAAAAAAAAATAATGATAGCATACAAAGCAGATTCACGCACGAACTGCTAAAACAACGAAATTAATCTACCGGTTCAACAAAACCACAAATCGCTCTCTGAAAAATCCTAAAAACCCTAAAAATATGAAAATGCACCTAAAAAGGGGAATTAAATGAGATTCGAGGACGAACTGCTTAAACAACTAAATTAATCTACCGTATCAACAAAACCAACTAAATCAATCTACCATATCAACAAAACCACAGATCGCTCTCCGAAAAACCCTAAAAACCCTAGAAATAAAGAAATGCACCTAAAAATACAATAAAGTGTTAAAAAAAAAAAGAGACTTTAGAAATTTTGGTGATCTCCGTACCTTCAAAGGTTTCTGAAAACCCTAAAAATATGAAAATGACCCTAAAAACGCAATTAAACGACAAAAAAAGAGTAATGATGGTATACAAAGCGGATTCAGGCATGAACTGCTAAAACAACAAAATTAATTTACCGGATCAACAAAACCACAGATTGGTTTCTGAAAACCCCTAAAAACCCTAAAAATATGAAAATGCAGCTAAAAAGGGCAATAAAATGAGATTAGGCACGAACTGCTTAAACAAGGAAATTAATCCACCGTATCACAGATCGCTCTCTGAGAACCCTAAAAACCCTAGAAATATAGAAATGCGCCTAAAAAGGCAATAAAATGACAAAAAACAGTAATGATGTGTACAAAGCAGATTAGATCCCGAACTGCTAAAACAAAGAAATTAATCTAACGGATCAACGAAACCACAGATCGCTTTCTGAAAAACACTAGAAACCCTAAAAATATGAAAATGTGCCTAAAAAGGAAATAAAATGACTAAAAATAATGAAAGATCTGAAGTTTTGGTGATCTAACCGTTCAAATAACATTATTAATATACCGGATCAAGAAAACCACAGATTGCTTTCTGTAAAACCCTAAAAATATGAACACGCACTTAAAAAGGCAATAAAAATACAAAAATAATGAGAGATTGGAAATTTTGATGATCGAACTGCTAAAACAATATAATCAATATAATGAATCAACAAAAACACAAATCGGATTCAAGCAAGAACTGCTAAAAAACCGAAATCAATCTACCGGATCAACAAAACCATAGATCGCTTTCTGAAAACCCCTAAAAATAAGATAATGCAGCTAAAAAGGGAACGAAATCAATCTACCGTATCAAAAAAAAACCACAGATCGCTCTCTGAAAAAACCTAAAAACCCTAGAAATATGAAAATGCACCTAAAAAGACAATAAAATGACAAAAAAAAGAGACATCTTTATAAATTTTGGTGATTTCTGTACCTTCAAAGCGTTCTTCAAAGAAAACTTTGGCAGATACGAATGAGAAAACAGAAAAAACGACGAGACCTAGAAGAAGAGGGGATTCTCTGAAAATCGCCATTGCTGAGAAAATAAGAGCTCTTAGGCTGAAGCTTTATAGTCTGTAGAGAGTTGAAAAGAGAAAATAAAAAGATGATTTTTACAATAGTAAACTTGATTTAAATCGAGCTTGGAGTCCGAATGGCTAAATATGGAAAGTAAAAGGACGAAAAAGTCCCTATTTCTTACTAAAATTATAAAATGGTCCCAATTGTTTGGTATTGCCACCCATTATTTTAGTACTTTTGATAGTAATCTCTATGATTTGTAATTTTCTCATTGGCTAGACGTCTATTTATGAGTTGTTCCAACCAATGAAATGCTAGTAGATTACGTAGATGGTCGTAAAATAATAAAAGGAAGTGGGTGGCAATATCAATTTCAAGGTAAATATGCCTTCTTGAAATCACAATTATGCACGGTCGTGGGACTACTGAAGTTGGTACTCCGCCCTATTCTCAAGAACATTAATGATAATTGCACCCTTCTTCTTTCTTAATCGTCCATTTTCAGCCGTAGATCTTATTTTTGTCATATCAAGGCAAAATATATCAATGGGACTTGGTTTTACTTGAAAATTCGTGTCTTAAAAATCAAAGCAAGTGAGCCCATATCAATCATGGAAAAAAAATTCCATGGAAAATGAATTTAATATTAGATGATCCTACCCATTCAATTCCCCACCCCCCCCCCCCCCCAAAAAAAAAAAAAAAAAACCAACTAGTGAGTGGATTTGCTAAGGTCCATCGCAAAAGGCATTTCGCAGCTGGTCTGTCGCATGTCAGACTAGCCACCTCGTGAATGGAGGTCAGCCGCATGTCAGACCAACCACCTCGTGAGTGGAGTCTCCATTCGCAAGGTGGCTGGTCTGACATGCGACAGACCAGCTGCGAAATGCCTTTTGCGATGGACGCTAGCAATTCCCACTAGTAAGATATACTTAGTAGAAGTCTGTTAATTGAATGGCTATGATCATTTGGACGATTTAATATATCAACAATGGACGGTCGTGCTAAACCCCAGCCATGTTATATGGAGATTGTGGAATGGGGAAAATGATATTTGAGCCCCTTTTTTTGTCTTTTGCTAAAATTGGATTCAATACCACCCTCCTTGGGACAGCCCCCTCTAGTGTAAAAAGAGTAGTCATAAATACACTAGAGGGGGTTGAAGCATCAATTTGATGGGGGAATAATCTAGTTTTAGTATGGATTGTGTAAACAGCATGCATTCTTTTTTGGAAAACCCAACAAACCGATAAACACCATAAATAGAAGGAAGATTATATGAAAATTGAGAACCTACAAAATTTGCAAAATCTAAGCCCGAAAGATCAGAAATAGTTCAATTTTGACCCTAATTGACCCGATTACCTTTCATTTCCTAATATGACTACACACTATATCCAAGTACATGTACGCATATGGGCCAAAATCCGCTGGGCTCTCACCATCGGTTGTCACAGTCCGAAACGAATGGGGCCCAGATGCTCTTACAAGTTTTATTTTACTTAATTAAATTTTGAGGAATGATAGAATGAAGGGCGCCCTTGCAAAAACCAAATTCAAGGGCTCCCTCATTGGTCAATTTGGTACGGCTTTGACTTTTGCTGAAATTGACCAATGGTGGCGCCCTTGAAGTTGGTTTTTACAAGGGCAACCTTCATTCTATCATTAGACTAGTCATATAATTTCTCAGTCATATAGATAATGGATTGAGAAACACAAATATATTACAGAATTTTTTTAGGGTGACAGTAAATTCGCACCCTTCTAGGATGAATCGCACCTCTTGTAACACGAATTGTGGCAGACTTTTGACGTCAATTCACGTTAAAAGGGGTGCGACGTTCCAATTTATCATCTCCCTATTTTTAACATTTTCTAGAAGGGAAATGATATATTCGTCACTTTTTTTACTTGGGTTAGCCCCTCATGTGCAAAAGATTAGCCCTAAACAAGCTAGAGGGGGCTGTCCTAGTGAAGAAAAGGGGTGAATCTATATTTACCTTTCTAAAAAGGGAGTGATAAATCGACCCCCAAATATCTTAAATCAACCCCCTATGTGTCTATTGAGTGATAAATCGACCTCAGATATCTTAAATCGACCCCCTATGTGTCTATCGAGTGATAAATCGACCCCCAGATATCTTAAATCGACCCCCTATGTGTCTATCGAGTGATAAATCGACCCCCAGATATCTTAAATCGACCCCCTATGTGTCTAGGGGGGTCGATTTATAACTGGGGGTCGATTTAGACACATAGGGGGTCGATTTAAGACTGCCCTTCTAATATTATAAGTATGTACAACGTAGGTAGGATCTAGGACCCTTTGAGTGTGATCCAACGGTGAAAGTAGAATCTGAAGAACACGATGGTGACACAAACATAGGTGGATCCAATCCCAATTTGATGCATCATTTTTGGGATGTAATATCACAAAAATGAACGGTCATGATACAACTCCTGATTATGTATGAAATTGGAGATTGGGGCGGATTACCAAAGCTGGGAGTCCCTTGCATGTTAGTATGTAAAGAAAGGGTATTTGGGGATCGAGGAAATGATATTTCCACCCCTATCTTGTTTGCATTTTGATGAAAATGGCTGCATTTCCACCTCTTCTTCTTGTCCTTATCCTGAAATCTTATGAGATATTTTCTGGTCAGATGATTTATGGCAAAAGAATTGGTTTGGCACGTCACTAGGTCTATTTTGGGAAATCAAGCAAACCCATAAAACCCTAGAATTAGAAAGGAAAGTTGCTATGAAAATGGAGATTTTTTTTAAATGTGTGTAGCCGTATAGTGCAGTATTTTTCAAAAAGTACTGTAGGGCCCACTTCATAGGGCGATCCAAACCGTCATTTACTGGGCCACAATGTAAATAGGTGTGGTGCTACAAAAAAAAAATCATTTCCATAGGATGATCCTAACCCTCCGATCTATTGAGGGACTGCACATTATGCAAACCTCTATAGATCCGGGGTTGTGATCATATAAATGAACGGTTTGGATCACCATATGGAATTGGTAGCACATTACTTTTTTGAAAAATTCTGGACTATACCGCCACACACCATATAAAAAGTCATGAAAATGAGCCCACTAACTTGTAAAGTTGGCAAAAATTAACCCCGAAAAATCAGAAATATATCCTTTTGTTCCCTCAATCAGATAACTGGAGATACCCCCAGCTGCAGTGTATCTATGGCTGCAAAGGGGCTGATGTACTCCACATTTGAAGGAATGAAGTGACCCGATTGCCACGTACAATGTAGCTGGTTGTCCCAAGCATGGTTTTAAATTTCGACTGAAATCCGAAATTTCGGATTTCGGTGGAGACCGACACCGAAACCACACAAAACTGAAATGGTCATTTATTTCGGCTGAAATTTCGGAATTTTGGCCGAACACAAAAAATCTGTTTTTTTAATATTAATTTAATATATCGCCGAAATTTTGGCCGAAATTTAATAATGAATAAAATATTGTTTTTTTTTTTACCAGATTTCAACCGAAATTTCAAAATTTCAAGGTCCGAAACCGGTACCGAAACCGAAATTTTGGTCCCAGGTGATGAAAATGGGCGCATTTATCATTTCCAAATAATAAGTGTGAGGCCGATGGAACTTGGCCACACTTTAACTGCCTATCAGATCAACGGCCCAATTATGTCCATGCAACACATGTGGGTCCAAAAAGTGGCAACTAGGAAAATGCCAAACAGCCATTGTCTTCTTAGAACTTTTCAAATCCTAAACTATGAAGTGATGGGAAATAAAAATTTAAGATTTCAACCAAGCTACCGAAGGGAAAATTATATTTCCACCCTCTTTCTCAGCATTTCCACGCATTCTACTTCTCGTTTCTTGAAAATGAAAAAAAAAACAAACAAAAGTAGGTGAAAATGCAGTTTTTATTTTTAAGGAAAAGATAAACAAAAGGGGGTGAAAGGCTAGAAAAGGGGGTGAGAGTATCATTTTCCACTATCGAATCATGTTTTTTTTACCATGACCTTGAAAGCATGCCCTGCCCTCATGTTATTTGTATGACTCAAATGAAAAGAAGAGAAGATAAACATGAAATAGAACAGCTTGCCTTTAAAAGGCTGCCACCAACATGAGAAGAAATGAGTGCTTAGAGGCATCCCTTGCATGACCTTTGCTTTGGGTGAGGTACAAGACATCTCTCTCTCTCTCTCTCTCTCTCTCTCTCTCTCTCTCTCTCTCTCTCTCTCTCTCTCTCATTTGAATATTTTAGGGTTATTTAATGTTACGTGTCGGAGAGTTGCATTATTGACATAAAAATGTCATTTTCAAAAAAATTAAAATTTTAGGACCAAAATACCCCTCAATATATTTATTCTTCTTCCCTTCTTCTTTTTACAGTTTTAGTTTTACCCATTTTGTTCGAACCCTGTTTTTAACCTAGTTGAAGTGCTTCTTCTTCTCCGACGAAACCTACTCTTTTCTCCGGTAATACACTAATACATAAGAAGGTAAGTCTGAAATCTCATTCTCTCTCTCTCTCTCTCTCTCTCTCTCTCTCTCTCTCTCTATATATATATATATATATATATATATATATATATATATATATATATATTTTTATTTTTTATTTTTTCAAAACTCCATCTTACATCATCTCCTTCTCTCTCTCTCTCTCTCTCTCTCTCTCTCTTTATATATATATATATATATATATATATATATATATATATATATATATATATATATATATATATTTCTATTTTTTTTTTCAAAACTCCATCTTACATCATCTCCTTCTCTCTCTCTCTCTCTCTCTCTCTCTCTCTCTCTCTCTCTCTCTCTCTCTCTCTCTCATTTTTTAGGGTATTCAAAGGTTTTTTTTTACAATTACCAGCGTAGTTGATTTTACAAGCATTCATAGGTAAAAAAAAAAACCCTGGAATTTGCCTTTTTTCTTTCATTTTGAACACTGCAGATATAAGTATCTTTCATGACTTAATTTTTATGCTGGGTACTTATTTGAATTATTGCAGTTGTAAAATAGAGGATGGAATTTCACCTTCTAGCTGGTTTTTGCTCACGTATAGAGAAGTCTTGTGAGGGATTCTGAAGATAACAACTATGCCTTTCTTGAAAGCCAAGAGCACCGATCTATTGGTGTTTATATCGTCATGTGAGCAGAGGAAGAAAATAGAATGGGAAGATGAGAAGGAGAAATTGGCTTATAGACATGTTGAGAAACCCCATTGGATAATTTTTTGTTGTGTTACTGTGGCTAATGGAAAACTCCACTACCTCTCTTAACTTCTAAACTTCTAAAAGAGATGCTATGGCAAAGTCATATGTTTATCATTTTTGTGCTATCCAATGGACATCAAATGATTAGTTATTTTCAGAGAGGACAAAATCTTTATGCTAGAATTTGTAGAACTACCCTGTTTCGATTGCAAGAGTCTTAGGTCCAAGGTAGGTGATGTTTACCACCGTCTGAAGCAAAAAAACAGTTATTCAAAGCCTAAAAAAATTTAGTCGAAGCGAAAAACACAACGGCGAATGCTACTAGAAACACTTTTTTGGCTTCGAATAACCTTTTTTCGACTCGAGTACTTGTTTTTGTATCGAGAATGAGAAAAAAAGTTATTCGAAGCCTAAAAAATTTAATTGAAGCGAAAAACACAAATGCGAATGTTACTAGACACATTTTTGGCTTCGACCAACATGTTTTTTGGCTTCGACCAAGTATTTTTTTGGCTTCGAATAACCTGTTTTCGCTTCGAGTACCTGTTTTTGCATTGAAAAGAAGAATAGCAGTTATTCGAAGCCTAAAAAATTTACTCGAAGCGAAAAACACAACTGCGAATGTTACTGGAATCAATTTTTGCTTCGACCAAGTTTTTTTTTTTGCTTCGACCAAGCAATTTGGAAGCCATTAAATACTATCTTCAATAGTAAAGTCTGGAGCAAAAGCCACAAAAAAACTTAAGAGGTTTTACATAAACATTTAAAACAAAAAAATGGCAAATGTTTATGGCAATTGATGGGCCTAGCCAGCGCACTTCTTGCAGCCACAACGCCTCATAGTGTTGCTAGTTCAAAAGGAAGCTTTCCAGAATGGGGGTAGTCGAATCCATGAGGAAGCTTTTCCAGAATTTCTATAACTGCTCGAATGCACCTACTAGAAAAATGGGGCTTGACAGGAGACCGGACTTGCCGAAAATATGACAACGACCAATTAATATTTGAATTTCTGATCAAAAGGCTCTCTATATAGTAATTCAAACCGTATATGTCACATACCTGTTGTACATAGGAGCAGATGGCCCAAAGGGACTCTGGTTGACTTGTTGAGTTTGTTTGGGAGGATTTTTACATGACCTTTTATTATGGCCTAGTTGGCCACATGTACTGCAATTATGAAGTACACCAACTTGCAGTTCTCGCTTGGTCCTTCTTGAACGAGGTCTTCCAGTTGGCCTTTTGGGGTGTGGGGGTGATACAATCATCAAAGAGTGGGGAGGAACCTGCCACTGCGATCGATCTAATGTAGGTAGCACCACCTCTTCATAAGTGTCCCGATACTTCTCGGTGAGAAACCATGGTTGGCAGAAATCATATTCATCATAATTCCTCTTGGTTATGGCTGCCATTGCATGTGAGCATGGTAGTCCAATTGTATGGAATACACCACATGTACAAATTTTCTTCTCTAAGTCCACGATATCAACATTTGTTGACGACAGTACTTCAAATAAATACTGCCCAATCGGGCGTGCTATATGGTGACGACCTTTACGACGTGAAAAATCTAAACGGGTCTCTGCGTTTGGAGTCAACTTTGTCTTCCACTGATGACCCATCTTCCGACGATGCTGGAAGAAGTCAGATATTTTCCATCGAATATGTTCTACCAACGATGCAATCGGCAATGTCCTCGCATCCTTTAAAAATGCATTGAAGCATTATGATCTATTCGTTGTCAACAAATCATACCTACTGCCCTGGAAATAGCAACTTGCCCAATGTTCCTTTGGCCAATGTTCAATTATATATTTGTGTGCACGTTCATTCCTTGCTTTAATTTTGTCCATTTCATCTCTAAAATGGCTCTCACGCAACGCCTTTGCAGCAGCCCAGAAATACGCATAAAGCATGTCATCCTTAAATTTGTCGTAAAAGTTAGCGCTAAGATGACGCATGCAAAAGCTATGGTATGAGTTTGGTAGCACCATAGGTATGAGTTCGTTGAGATGACGAAAGTGTGTTAAAAACCAATTCCAACTATCGTCATTCTCATTTTCGACGACAACAAATGATATTGGAAATAACCCACCGTCTCCATCTACACCACATGCAACCAACAAAATGGCATGGTACTTGCCTCGTAGATGTGTCCCATCAAGCAAAACAAGTGGTCTAAGTGAACGATTGAAAGAAAGTATAGAATGACCGAACGCCCAAAATAACCGAAGAAATGAATCATCTCCATTTCGACATAGTTCTCTTTCTCGAAGAATATGAATAATGCTTCCATAATTTGATCTGACCAGCTCATGTGAGAATCCAAAATGAGTCACTTGAAGCCAAAATAAGAAGTGAAAATTGGTAGATGAGGCAAAGCAAGGTACTCGAAGCAAAATGTAATTAATTTGAAGGCAAAAATGATAGTCGAAGCCAAAAATAATGCTAGTTGAAGCCAAAAAAAGGTTAATCGAAGCCAAAAAATGTTAATTGAAGACAAACAAAAATTTACTCGAAGCCAAAAAATTTACTTAAGCCAAAAAACTAGTCGATGCCAAAAAACAATTACTCAAAGCCAGAAAAAGTTACTTGAAGCCAAAAAAACGTTAGTCGAAGCCAAAAAGTATTTATCGAAGCTAAAATTTTTAGTCAAAGCTAAAATGTGTTAGTCAAAGCGAAAAAAGAATTTAGTCGAAGCCCAAAACGTGATAGTCGAAGCCAACAAATATTTCTCGAAGCTAAAATATATTAGTCAAAGACGAAAAAGTTCCGAATGTTACTGGAAATCAAAAGTTTTAGTCGCAGCCAAAAACATGTTAGTCGAAGCAAAAAAACCAGTTATTCGAAGCCTAAAAAAATTTAGTCGAAGCGAAAAACACAACGACGAATGTTACTGGAAACACATTTTTCACTTCAACCAAGTAATTTTTGGCTTCGACCAAGTAAATTTTAGCTTCGAATAACCTGTTTTCGCTTCGAGTACCTGTTTTGCTTCGAGAAGGAGAGGGGGAGGTCTCGAAACCCTTTTTGAGAAAGATTTGAGGAGGCAGAAGGCCGATGTGTCCAATTTTGTGCATTCAAGCAAAAAAAAACCTTTGAATACCCTAAAAAATGAGAGAGAGAGAGAGAGAGAGAGAGAGAGAGAGAATGAGATTTCAGGCTTACCTTCTTACGTATTACCAAAGAAAATAGTAGGTTTCGCCAGAGAAGAAGAAGCACTTCAACTAGGTTAAAAAAAGAGTTCGAACAAAATGGGTAAAAGTAAAACTGTAAAAAGAAGGGAAGAAGAATAAATGTACTGAGGGGCATTTTGGTCCTAAAATTTTGATTTTTTTATAAATCAGCATTTATTCGTTTTTTTCTCAACAAGTGACATTTTTATGTCAATAATTCAACTCTCCAACACGTAACAGTAAATAACCCAATATTTTAAGCTTCGATTGCTTCTCTCACAGTATTGCTTCCATTTCTGCCCGACTCCAATGTTTGGTTAAAAAAAGAGGAACATAATGAGGGGGCTGAATTGACACGGGGCAGAATTAGAGGGGGGAAATGCCAGAATTTGTTATCCGCCCCAAGAGGTGGTATTCTAATTCCACACCGGTCAGAATGGGATTTTTATTAAAAAAAAACTAATTAAAATTTTTATTTTGATTTTTTCTCACTAGGAGAATCAGAATATGATGTCACTCCAAACGCAGCCTAAGGCCATGTTCGTTTCAGATTATGAAACCGATGGCGAGGGCCCAACCGATTATTGGCCCAAAAATTTTGGGTATCTGTGTCATCGGGATCTCATTAATAAACAATAAAGTCCAATAATAGGTTTTGGGCTCACCATCAATTGCCATAATCTAAAAACGAATAGGGCCCAAGTATAATAATGCAACATGAAGCACACTTCGAACGAATTACAAATTACATCGTGAGACAGTTTCATAAAGCTCCCAGGTCCGGTTGGTTGCCTCGAATCGACATCTTTCCCCTCTCTATTTCTATCTTTTTCTTGTTTATTTATATTACACCCAATTAGGCACGTAACAAATTAGTATCAGAGCGGTAGATCCTACGCCATAACTACGCCTTCAGAGATTTTGGAATCCTACGCGATGATTTCCAGCAATTCAAAGTGCTTTTTAAAAAAATGATGGAAGAACATAGGCGATTTGCGGATAGCTTGGAAAAAATCAGCAAAGATATCAAAGAAATGCGTAAAGATAGAGAAAAGGTAAACCTTGAAAGTTTTGATGTTCATGTGAAGAATAATGCGAGAATTGATGGAGACAAAGATAGTTTTGTTAAAGACACCACCAAGGATCATCTTGATCATTTCATCATTTTGAATTGGTTTCATAAAAAATCTTATTCCCTTCCAACTTTGATCACAATGGACTTTGTAGGTTGAGTTCGAATGATCACGGCCATTACTATTTGGGACCCCAACGGATTAAAGTATTTTATTCAATAATTCAACCTTGAAGACTAGGCCGTTGTAAGGGGGAAGGAATGATATGTGCTTATGTTTATGCGAAGTTTTAATGTAGTAATTATGTAAGTGTGTGTATGTAGTTTAGGATTGTGGGGTTCGTTATCTGTGATGTGTCTTGTTAGTGGGTAAATAGGCTTGTGATGTGGCATTCCACCTTGCTTGTATTTATGTAGTAGCAACTCTATGAAATGAGAAGAAGAGAAGAATTTTTATAGCACAAAGGAGATTTTCTTCTAGAAGAGTCATGGTTCCTCTCGAATCGAGCGATTAGGAGGTCCGGTTGTCTCGAATCAACCTCTTTCCCTTCTCTATTTCTATCTTTTTCTTGTTTATTTATGTTACAACCAATTAGGCACATAACAAACACCCACTCCCTTCTTTGTTTTAAGATTGGGGATTTGTTAGGAAATTTCACAGAAAAATGAGCACATTTGTCAAGCTTTATATCCATCCATTTTCACCTCACAGTTCGAAGGGTGAGGTGGCGGGTTAGAAACACGATGGGCCCACATTTTTGGGGGATCTAAACCATTCATTTGATAGGCCCTAGCATAGATAGGGCGTGCCCAAAAAATCAACTCCATAGGATCATCCCAACCCTTCGAACTGTTGAGAAAAGTGTATCTACTCGATCGAGTAGATAACTTATCTACTCCGTCGGCCAGAATCACAGTGGGCCCTTGCTTCACTGAGGAAAACTCCTTTTCCCTGCTCTGCTCTGTCCAGCAGAGGATCCATACCGTCCACTAACACCCTCTTTTCCTGCCCTTGCCGTTGAAGGTGTTCTCCTCCTTCTAAGGTAGTTGTCTCTCTCATTCTCCGGGAGAAATCCCTCTTTTTTACCTGGAAGCCAGCAAATTATTTCAATCATTACTCGAGATAAGGGCATATTGGTGAAGTGAACAATATATCCTCAATAAAGCACAATAAATCTAACACAGCCCATAAAGATATTTTTTATGTTTGCAAACTAGATCAAAACACAAACTAATTAGCTTCTGAGACTAACAATCCCCACAAAGCAACTGCAGCCTTACCTTGAAGACCTTGGGAGGCATTTGAGCAAGTTTGTGCAAGAGCAACCTAAATAACCAAATAAAAAATGAGTATCAGCAGATGGAAAATCTTTCACATTAATCTAATAATCAAAAGAAAAGGATCTCTTGGAGCAAACAAATATTAAATATCATGAAAACAAAATTTTTAAAATAATTATCTCGAGTGATCAATAGATGAAAATCATCTAATATTATTTCTTTCATCTCATAGAAACCCCAGAAAAAAAATCAAATTTAAATTCAGATTTAAATTCATGCAGAAAAGAGATTAAAGTATAGGCATCCAAAATTCAAATTGTACTCGGTACTTGGTGATGAAGCCCAATTGGATGCATTTTTCCTCATCACATTTTTTCTCGTCGCATTTTTCCTTGTCGCAAATAGTCTGCAAGCTGCAAGGAGGAATTTTGCGAGTGCAGCCCCAACAGAAACAAACATGGGAGTGTGGTTAACAATCCAGCGGTACTGCTTGCAGGTTCTCCCTGCTTCAGTCTTAGCAATGCTCAAATGGGGGTGCTGTGCCGCACTGATAATCCTATGGAACACATTATTTAAGTCTCCCAATTTTATGCTGACTGTTATAAGTGCTTCTATACCCATATCCTGGCTGACCCTTGTTGAATCTTGTGAGGCCATTGGAGACGGATCTAGATCATCTTTAGTAGAAACAATGAGGCAAGGCACCTCAAATCTGGTGTTTTCTCCATGACTAGCAACATCCACAAGTAGATCCTTCGCTTTACACCATGATTCTTCATCAGAACTATCATACAAAAATACTGCGCTATATCACAAGCTGCCAATGACTATATTAGAAAGCAGATCTTTAACTCCATCTTCTGGTATCTCCCGCATTATAAGGGTCTTCTTACGTGTTTCCAACGGATCGTCCACAATATTTGCTGCAAAACATTCATTCATGGTCTCCTTATATCCGGTGAGAGAAGGGTTTTCCAATAAAAGAATTTAACAATGCAGACTTTCCAGCCTTTTTAGGTCCAAATATATGGCATTGGAAAACATTTCTTTGTGATTGTCGCCGCTTGCGATCTAATCATCTTCGTTCTGGTTATATGGAATGCTGAAGCAGGGTCACTAGCATAACCAATGTATATCAAATTAGCCAGACTACAAGCTGGGTCTAGCAGCGTCACAAGGGCCCACTCAGACAGAAATGCTGTAAGTGACAAACCTCCTAAAGCATTCTTTTCCACAGCATCCAGATAAGGGCCTTCAGCCAAACGACTAGCTGGTGCACTTGAGTAAACATCATCAAGCTCAGCAGGCAGTAGAGCCCCATCACCATCAATGTCAAACATGAGGAAGATTCCTTTCAGGAACTCCACAACTTCATTTGTCAGCTCCACACTCTGATCAGGAGCACGTTTGAAAGAGACTGGGATAGGATCATCTCTGAGTTTAAGATCGTTGTCATATCCAAATTTCCTCAGGACTACCCATGTTGGTTTAGGACACCCTTTTTCTATAAACAGGGCATGCAGAAACAGAAATCCTATCAAGGTAAGACCACGTTCATTGACCCCCTCAGGTAACTTCGGTCGTACAACCAAATTAACACCCACTATGTTAGAAGGATGAATTGGAGTATTAAAACATCTAACCTCAAAATCATTCAACTCTGCAAAACTGAGAGCTCCATCCCTGTCATGATCACAAGAAATGAAAATCCGCTTCAGAGCCCTCACACATTGAGGCTTCAAAGTCCGTATCTGCTGATCAAATAGTGGTTCTATTGGATGAAGCACTGCCCTTTGAGCATAATAGAAAACATCACGAACCTGAATTTGCTTCAGTGCCGAACATTCTATATATGTCTCGATCTCCCGAAACTGTTGCCTGATGGACGACAACACCTGCTTCAGTCTCGCCTTCTGGTGGTCATCTAGCAAATCCAACTTGCAACCCACCACTAAAACAGGAACCTTAACCTCTAAGCGATGAAGCTCCGGGAGCCAGAAAGTAATCAACCGATCGAGCGTGACTAGTTGGTCGCAAGCGTATGTTAACACAACAACATCAGCCAGCTTGCATTCTGCAGCGAGCTTACTTGTATTCTCCGGGCTCGTGTCAATGATGGATCTCTATAGAAATCCAATGGCAGGTGCGTCGGGGGTAAGACAGGGGGAACAATGTCGGGGAAAGATTCTTTGGCAACGGAGACAATGAAGCTGGATTTTCCAGTGCCGTGGTCTCCAATGACGACTGTGCGGATGCTGCTCCAACTGCAGAAATTCCCAGTGGCAGCTGAATTCACCATGGGAGACTAGTTTTGGCCGTATTCTGTCCTAGAAGCCCCTCCTCGCAGTGGCTCCCCAAAATACTGTTTAAACAATAAATTAACATAAATCTAAATTTAATACTTTTAAAGTGGGATAAAATAGAATGATTTTGAAGATGGATTTTTCTTCTAATTCTAACCATACAACTCCAAAACAAAATCCCATCAATAAAATCATAAAAAATCCCACAAAACAAATTATATAAATCAATTTACATATTTATTGATTTGTCGCACAGATTCTATTCTGCATAAAAAATTCCATCTAACCCAGAAATAGCATACCCACAGCATGTAGTCTTTTGTTGCTTATGTTATAAGTGTATCATTCCTCATGCAAACTTCCGTTGTGTGTGAGAGAGAGAGAGAGGAGACATAGGATGTAGAATAGAAGAATGGCTAACAAGTAACAATGGAATATAGAAGTGAAGATAAAGAATTATAGACTCTAAAGAGAAACATTTGACAACTATTTATAGCTTATATAACTCTCTATGTAAGTTACATGAAATCTCCAGTGGTATGTTTGTTTGAAGAATTTCCAGGGTTTACTAGGTGTTTTGGTTGGTTTTGGGCTGCCACTTCTATCTATCTATCTATCTATAATCTATACTATGCATGTTTCTTTCCATTTGTCTTTTGCCTTTTCCAAGAAAAAATTTTATTGGAAAAACTTTTCTTTATACATCATGCTTTTTTTTTAAAGGGGGGGCCTAACAAGCATAGCATGTGTGGGAGCCGCCATTTTATACTTATCTGCTAGGTCCACTATTTTACAAATCTGGCTATGATGGGATGCGCCCCAACATTTTATAACCATACCTAGCATGGGTGGGGCCCACCATTTTCCACCTCATGTTTTGATGTGGTGGTCCACCATCTCCACTCAAACCCATGCATGGGGTGGGACCTACCATTTTACATCTCATGTTATTGATGGGATGGGGTCAACGTTTTACACCACAGGTTTTGGTGGATGGGGCCACGATCTCTACCAAAACCTATGCATAGGGTGGAGCCCGTCATTTTACCCCTAATGTAATTGATGATGTGGGGTCCACCATCTCTATCAAACCTGTACATTGGGGTGGGCCCCACCATTTTGCACCTCATGTTTTGATGTAGTGAAGCCCACCATTTTACACCCATGCATAGCATGGGATTGAATTCTAGTCATTTACTAATGGTATTTGTAGCATGTTTTGATTTAAACTACTAGGAGACTAGCTACTTCCTTGTCTCTCCCTTGTATGCCCATGTGGCATGATTCTTGTCCCCCACCAAACAACTGAAAAAAAAAGAAGAATATTTGTTTGCTAGTAGTGTCTTGGGTTCTAGAACTCCTCTCTCTTTCTCTCTCTTCTCTCTATATTGGTAATTAATGACACCCCTACTGCTTCCTTATTTTGGCAATGAAAATCCGCACCAATAAACTACTTTAGTTGACAACCAAACACTACCTACCACTACTCCACGAGGAGGCTACTTCACTGCTATTACACATGTTGACTACTTAATTGGTTCTAATTCACCACTATTCTGCAAGGCAACTACATGAAACGAAACAGAGCCTATAAAATTCTTGTCTCGGACTTCCATTTATTTCTATCTCCTAAGTTTCCACATTATTCTAGTATATTCTAAGATAAACAAATAAAAATAAAAAGAGATTTAAAAAAAATCAAGCAATATTTCTAGACAACTGATCATTTGTCTCATAGTACTTAAATTGAATTTCTCCTCTTTCTAAAATTTTGCATCTGTGATAAAGTTTATTCTTTGATAGCAATAAGCTTCGTAATATTGTAGTTAGTAATATTCTTTGATACATCAATTGCTGATTTGTTAGCACAGAAAACATCTCTTCCTTGTTTTTATTTTTTGGCCAATGTCTTCTAAGATCATTCAAAACCAAATTACATGAGAAGTTGCGTTTACATCTAACTGGTAAAAAAAACACTTCTTAAACAAAATTAGAGTTATGATAGTGTCTAATTGAGCAGTATGAGCAAAAAAATCATAGAAGACAATTCCTATTTGTTGTAAGTATCGTTTAGCAATAAGCCTTCCCTTATATCTTTTAATGTATCCATCTGAATTTCAGTTTATTTTGTAGACTTAGTTTACTTCAATAATATCTTTAATTCTTTTTATGTGGGTCTATCTACCAATTCTTTCTTCTTCTTTTTTAATGGTAAAAAATTCCAATAAAAGAAAACAATCCAAAGACCGAGAAGGTCTTTACAAAAGCAGCAATGAATCAGAAATAAAGAAAAGATTTTTTTTTTGAAAGGTAGCCGAAAAATGTATTAAGAGAAAGACCGAGATGGTCGAAGTACAAAGAATTTACAAGAAAGAAAATGAGCTTATGGCTTATACAAAATACAAGAATCAAGGCGGAAGGGTGTCAAACAAGGCCAACGCTTCTTTAGAGACTCCTTTAGCAAGCTTATCTGCCATTGAATTAGCGGAACGCCGAAAATGATGGAACACAATAGGAGAAGCTCCAATTCTATCATTTATCTCGTCAAAGAAACTATCGAATCTCCATGGATGGTTTTGCGAATCGTTTATCGATCGCATGATATTTAAGGAATCCCCTTCAACCACAACTTTGTCCATTTGATTACGATCGAATAGCTTTATTCCTTGATGAACTGCTCGAACTTCTGCTTCTGATGCATCTGCTATGCCAATAACCCTGCAAAGGCCCAGATTACTTCCCCGACATCATTCCTAAGAACTCCTATCCCTACAAGACCAGGGTTCCCTAAGTTAAATCCATCAAAGTTCAATTTTAGAAAACCCCTTGGAGGATGCTCCCAAACTTGAATGATTTTTTGGATGACGGCCGAATTTGAACACACTTCCCTCCATCCTTCCCACAAGTCATAAGCAGATAGAAATTTAAAACAAGGGAGAATTTTTGCCCATGATATCGCTAAGGCAATAGCTCATGTGAAAATAAAAGAAGTATTTCTTGAGACCCCGTTGAATACTCTAGCATTCATTTCTTTCCATAACACCCAAATTTTTTATAGAAAAGACAGATTCCATAGGATTTTTCCTTTTTTCTTCCAAGGAACTAAAGACCAGCCAAGGAGCAAATCCATGATACTTGCAGGAAAAACCCATGCCATTCCAAATCTACTAAACAATTTGCCGCACACTTCAGCTAATTTGCAATGCAGGAACATAGGATTTACTGTTTCCCAGACCTCAAGATAAAGAGCATAATGATCAATAATGAAAAACTTCCTTCTTCGCAGAAAGTTTACCATGTGGATCCTTTCCATCAAGGCCACCCAAGCAAACACACTCACTCTAGGCGGGCCCTGAAATGACTACACTCTAGCTACATTGGAGGATGCAGGGCTAGCCACTAAATGAAGATAGAAAGATTTGACGAAGGATTCACTAGATATATCCCAAATCCAAACCCTTTTATCTTCCCCGTCCCGTTTAACATAGATATCTGATAGCACCTCCAGCATCCTATCAACAGAAGCTAATTCTCTCTCAAAAAAAATCCTACGGAATTGAGGCTTCCAAATCACATGATCTGATTCTCTTTCCATATTATCCTTCACAAAACTGTCCTTTACTACAGCGATGGCGAACAAGTCCAGAAACATTTCTTTGAGAGATCGGTCTGACACCCAACTATCATGCCAAAAATTGAATTATGACCCCATAGTACACTCTAAATCTGGTACCAGCTACAAAATGGAAGTTGATTCGCAAGATATCCCTCCAAACTGTTATCCCGAGCTTTCTGAAAGTGTCTTTCGATATCCATTGACCCGGGGGCAACACCGTATTTACAACCAATCACTTTTACCTAGAGCTAAGGTTCTTCTTTGCCAAATCTCCATAGCCACTTCCCTAGCAAAGCAAAATTCATCTGTTTGATTCTTCTAATCCCCAGTCCACCACCTTTAATGGGCTTGCAAACTTCCATCCACTTCACCAGCGTGATACGGTATCACGCTTGTCATCTGACCCCCCCCCCCCCCAACACACACACACACACACACACACACACAGGAATCATCTTTGAATTTGTTCTATGCGGGTCACCACACTCATAGGGTATCTAAAAACCGACATATGATATATCCGAAGATTAGCTAGTGTTAAATTAAGATCTAGGGTTGCTCAGATTGAGATTGAGAAGAAGAAGAAGAACAAGAGAACATATACGAGAGAAAGAGAGAATCGTTAGTTACTTCTCTCCCTTCACAATTTGTTATTTATATGAATACATAATATGAAATGGCAATAATACCCTTATATGTCTAACACTCCCCCTCAAGCTGGAATGTATATATCATACATTCCTAGCTTGTTACCCTCGTCCTTTAATTTTGCAGGCCCTAATGCTTTGGTAAACACATCAGCAAGTTGATCTGTGGATCTAGTAAACATGGTGCAAATTTCTCCTCTTTGAATCCTTTGACGAATGAAGTGACAGTCAACCTCAGTATGCTTGGTTCGCTCGTGGAAAACTGGATTGTTGGCAATATAAATAGCTGACATGTTATCACAATACAACCAGGACGGTCTTGAAGGAGGGAAGCCAATTTCTGACAAGAAAGAACGCAGCCAAATTAACTCTCTAGTCGTATATGACATAGCTCTGTACTCGGCTTCGGCACTAGATTTGGAGACAATATCTGCCTTTTTACTTCTCCAGGACACCATATTACCACCAACAAACGTGCAATAACTAGTCATAGATCTCATGTCCACTGGAGAACCAGCCCAATCAGCGTCAGAGAATCCCTCTACTATTTCATGTCCATTTTTCTTAAAGCATAATCCGTTTCCTGGAGTGCCTTTCAAGTATTGAATAATCTGAAGTATTGGAGCCCAGTGAGATGTGTAAGGAGAACTCATAAACTGGATGACCCCTTCTACCGCATATGAGATATCAGGTCGAGTAACAGTCAAATAAATCAACTTTCCCACTAATCTCTTGTATCGACCTGGATCCTCAAATAACTCTCCTTGTTCAGGAAGAAGTTTTACATTTGAGTCCATAGGAGTAGATGCTGATTTTATTCCCATGGAGCCTGTCTCCTCTAGAATATCTAAAGTGTACTTTCTTTGTGATAGGGAAAGACAATGTTTAGAATAAGCAACCTCTATTCCAAGAAAATACCTGAGACGACCCAAGTCCTTTGTCATAAATTCTTCCTGAAAGAAGACTTTCAATCTATGTATCCCGCCTTGATCATTTCCAATAATGACAATGTCGTCTACATAAACAATCAGGAAAACATATCCTATATTGGAGTAATGGCTAAACACAAAATGATCAACCGAGCATTGTTTCATGCCAAAACACATAACTGCACCACTGAAACGACCAAACCATGCCCTCGGAGATTGCTTCAACCCATAGATAGCTTTCCTAACGCGACAACTGATGAACCCATCTCCCCCTGAGCAACATACCCATGAGTGTTCCATGTAAACCTCCTTAGTAAGGTCGCCATGGAGAAAGGCATTCTTCACGTCCAACTGATAAAGTGGCCAACCACGGTTAACTGCAATGGAAATCAGCACTCGTACGGAAGGTATTTTTGCAACCGGAGAAAAAGTTTCTTGGTAATCAACACCAAATGTTTGAGTGTAACCCTTAGCAACTAGTCTCGCTTTGAGATGCTCAATTGTCCCATCAGGCTGATATTTAATAGCAAATACCCAACGACATCCAACGGCTTGCGCACCAGAAGGTAAGGGAACAAGATGCCATGTGCTATTTGAGTGTAGGACATCCATCTCAGCATCCATTGCAACCTTCCAGCCAGGATGAGCCAACGCCTCTGTAACTGATTTTGGAACAGAAATAGAAGAAACACTCGAAACAAATGAGTGAAATTTGGGTGAAAGATGATCATAAGAGACAAACTTTGAAAAAGGATGAGCAGTCGTACGAAAACGAGTACGACTGGCAACAGCCACCCTGAGAATCAGAGATATCATAAGGATTACCTGTAGTCTGATCAGACATAGAAGGAGGATTGGCTTGTTGAGGAGATGGAGGCTAAAATACCTGTTGAGGACCACAGCTATACACTTTCGTCACTGGCAAAGCAGGAACTTCCGGAGAATATGTCACAGGCTCTGCTAAGGAAGAATCTGTGAGAGGTTTGGGGGAAGAGGAATCAAGATTAGTGGGAATAGTATCAGGTCCTGGCAACGGGAAAAGTAAACTAGGCGGCTCGACTACAGAGACTTGAGAATCGGAGAAATAAGGAGTATCCTCAAAGAAGGAAACATCAACTGAAACAAATGTTTTGCGCAGGTGAGGACTATAGCATTTGTACCCTTTCTGAGTTTGTGAATAACCCAAAAAGAAACATTTTCAGAACGAGGGTCCAACTTATCCAGTCCCAGAGCTAACTTGTGAACAAAGCAAGTACAGCCAAATACACAAGGTAGTAAAGGAAAAGGATTACCTAGGGGATAAAGAACTGAGAAGGGGGTCTGACCAGAAAGTACAGAAGAGGGCAGGCGATTCCTTAGAAAACATGTCATGAGTACGGCCTCACCCCAATATACCTTTGGTACTCGCATTTGAAACATGATTGTGTGAGTCATATCTAAAAGATATCGGATTTTGCGCTCGGCAGACCCATTCTGCTGAGAAGAATAGGCACAAGATGACTGATGAATAATACCTCGAGAGTCAAGAAATTCAGTGGAACCACTACTGCGAGAAAAGTATTCCTTGGCATTGTCAGTACATAAATAAGAGATAGAACATTTAAACCGATTCTCAATTTCAAAATAAAAGCTACGAAAGGCATTATACACAGCAAAACGTTCTTTAAGAAGAAATAACCACGTAGTGCGAGAAAAATCATCAACAAAATACAGATAACAAAATAGCGATAACCATATAAAGAAGTAGTAGTTGATGAACTGCTTTTGATAGGAGTGAGCCTCCCTCCTCTGGACACAAGATTTCTCTTCCGAGTATCCAATCTTCTCTCTATTCTTTCGACAATATGGCTCCAACTCGGTTTTTTGGCTCTTCCTGCTCTAAGGGGTAACCCCAAATAAGAAGATGGGAAAGAGTCTATTTGACACCCCATAAGACCGGCCAAACCTTGCAGCATACCCTCCTCCAAATGGATGCCGTATACTCTAGACTTATGAAAGTTTGATCTATATCCCGTAATAGCTTCATAGCACCGCAAAATAGCTTTCAAGTTCATTACTTTTACAATATTTGGAGCACAAAAGAGAAGGGTGTCATCTGCAATCTGTAATCGAAAGATTTCCACTTTATTCTCATTCCCTCCTATCTTGAAACCTTCAATGAGACCACAAGCAATCCCCTTATTTATCAATCCGCTGAGAGTTTCTGCTACAATGAAAAAAAGAGGAAGGGAGAGAGCGAGAGAGAGAGGTACCCCTTGTCTTAGCCCCCTTGAGGACTAGAAAAGCCTTTGGGATAGCTGTTTATGAGGATAGAGAACCAGGTAGACGTTAAGCATTTTCCAATCCATGATCTCCATCTAGCGCCAAAACCCATTCTACCCATAAGATAGTCTAGACACTTCCACAAGCAAAAACCCATTCCCTCCTATCTTGAAACCTTCAATGAGACCACATGCAATCCCCTTATTTATCAATCCGCTGAGAGTTTCTGCTACAATGAAAAAAAGAGGAAGGTAGAGAGAAAGACAGAGAGGAACCCCTTGTCTTAGCCCCCTTGAGGACTTGAAACCATGTCATATGTTTTCTCCATGTCCAACTTACACACACCACTTCTACCCATCTTTTCATACAAATCCACCACCTCATTGGCTATCAAAGAGCAATCTAGAATTTGTCTCTCACTTACAAAAGCGCTCTTACTACCAAAGATGATTTTTGGGAGAACCGATTTTAATCGTTCAGCTAGGACCTTTCTTCATTCCAAGCCTTTAGCTTTTGTTTCAAAAGGCGCAACTTAGATCCAATCATCCAATAAATACATCAATCAGGTCTTCTAGTCTAAAGCTAGACCACCATTCGCCCAATTTTTCCTCCATTTTCGGGTAGTCTGGCCAAGATAATTCAAATTTGAAAGGAGTGGGGCCCCAAGATTCAAGTCTAGGATCTAGAATAAGGGGACAATGGTCCGATGCTGAATGGGCCATTGCTCTTTGGAATAGATTTGGGAAGTGCTCCAACCATCTAGAGCAAACTAGAAATCTATCAATTCTGCGACAACTAGAGTTTCTAGCCCATGTGAAGTGAGCTCCCGATAGAGGAAAGTCAATCAACTCTTGGACCGCAATAAAATCTGCAAAGGCTACCATTTCTCGACTCATTCTATTACAACTCACATTGTATCCATGTGTAATCCTAATTTTTCCCAGTGCAAGCAAATATTCGCAACTAAAAATGGTTAAAATACATGCAGCTAAAAAAATTCTGCATCCAACACTTCTATTAGAAATTAAGGGCATGGAAAGAGCTATCCACAAAAGCAAAGGAGCAATTCAATCAAGCATTCCATAAAATCAAACGGTGAGTGGAAATTCTTTTACCTGCGCCTCGATCCTTGGCATTTCGCAAGAGAATGAGATCAGACCGTATCGCAACTCTGTTCAAATCGGAAGCACTCTCCTTTTTGCTTCAAAACCCTAATGCATCGGACGGTCCCACTTCACAGACACATCAGACTTTGTAGTAAATCTTAACAGATGTATAAAATCAAAACCCACTTGACAAAAACACAACAGACCATAAGGGCCTGTTTGGTTTGCTGGAAAGGTCTTTCCACCATGGAAAGGCTTTCCTTTCGTTTCCTTTCCAGGTAAATCTTTTTCGCTGTTTGGTACAACAAAGCCGAAATAGAAAGCTTATTCCTGGAAATGTATTAATCTTGTTTGGATGCCTCTTATTTGGAAAAAAATACAGACTCATTTAGTAAGTGACTAACAATGGCTAGTAGGCCCCACATGTATACAAATCAACAATATCACCACATTTTGCAAATCAAAGGTTGCTACAAAGATCTCATCTTCTAAACCACATTTAATCACCCATCCATGAATCCTTCTACCCATCTCCAATTCTGCAACTGTAGTACAGACAGTTAAAAATACTAGAATATGTAAACTCATTTGGCATTGAAAATCGATCTAACATCCTACGAAAAAGATTTATAGCAACCCAATTCTCTCTATTTCTAACACACCCAGCAATGATGGTATTCCAACAAACCACATTCTCATCAGGAAGCTCTGAAAATACACTCAATGCATCATCAAAATTACGAATATTTGCAAACGTTTTTCATTTCATTACAAATGTAGGCTTCTGAAACAGAACCATTTTTACTACAAGAGAGTAAACCTGTTTTCCAAGTCTTATAGACTGAGACCAGGCACAAGCGGAAAGAACGGTCCCACAAGTTATGTTGTTGGGCTCCAACCTAGAAGAATGCATTCTACGGGAAATTCTCTACGATTCATCAAATTGAAAGCTCTGATTATAACCAGAAATCATGAGATTCCAAGAGATACAGTTTGCATGAGGAATTTCATCAAACACGCAGAGTGAGTCATTCAATGCAGAGGAATTACTATAGAAATCGGCAAGAGTGTTAGCTATGAACTTATGAAGATATCTAATTGAAGGAGGGGTGTTTTGATGATATGGGCATGGATGGTTTTGATTTCTGTGATTGTGGGCTGCCCGTTTCTGGTGGGATGATTGAAGATGGGTTGAAGACTCGATGAACTCTAACTGTAGTTTCACTAACAAGCTACTTCCATGCTCGTGAAATAAAACAAGAATTGGATTCTACCAAAGAATAATTAGAACTGTAATTGTAGTTCTAGAGAGGGATCTTGGCCTAACTAACAGCATAATGGCTAAGAGAAACAGATTCAATGACAATACCATGACAAAAGGGGGAAACTAAAAAACCCCAAATCAAAAGAGTAAGAGAGTTAAACCCATGTAAAAAGGTGAAACTAACAAACCAAAATATTATTCCTTCTTATTTCTCTTCTTCATTATTGTTTTCTGTAGAAACCCTAATCCACCATTCATATAACAACATAGAACCTGTTTCTACTAACATCAACAAAAAGATTTTTTTTCCTTGTTGGAGCAGATAAATCCCCAAAAAAATACGGAAAAATGCTAGGTTTACACATCTATGATAAACACACCTGAAGCTTCAATCCTCGAACAAGAAAACTTCTAGAGAGAGAAAGTAAATCCGTGATGGTGTTGATCGTGCAGAAACCAACGAGCCAGAGAGGATGAGAGAAGGAATCGATCTTGCAGAAAACCAAGTTCCTGTTTGAGGAGCAATGTGGGACAACACAAGTTCTTATCTGTGAAGGTTAATAAGAAAGTGAATACACGTTTAAACTTGCATTACTGGGTATGTATATTTATATATTACAAGGAAGATCTCTCACAGTCTTTGAATCTTAATTGACCAGTAAAAATGCACGTGAAGTATTTTATATTTTAGAACATTAAACTGGAAAAGCCATGTTTCATTAAATGATAAATATGTCAGTTTAAGCCATTCAAGTTGCTTAAAAATGCATATTGATACTTATTGATTAGATAGCAAATATATACATTTTCAATGGCATTTGCTATTGAAGTTATGATCAAAGCTGAAATTTGAGCTGGGTATGAACCTATAAGCTATAACCAAAAACACGAGGTAACCAATCATACTTCTCCTGAAGATGTAGAAGCCAAACAATAATGTGATTGACTAATCTCCCTGTGACTCCTAAACGAAACAATTACACAGGATCAGGTGCCTTCAAGTCGACATAAAAAGGGCTAATGGTCAAGATTAATATTATTAACTTAACAGTTAGACCAAGCCTAGATATTCAACCCATGAAAGCTATAAAAAAGAACGGTAAATTCACAGAGTTCTAAAAAATACATCTCTACTGAAGAATGCAAAACGATAATTTAGATATGGACGAGAATGAAGCATACAAGCAGGATTTGTAGTACAATGTCTCGTGGCTCTAGAATGTGTGAAATCTTCTATATTTTGGAGAAGGGTAGTTTGGTTATTTTAAGATAGGGCATTATTATCATTTTTCACGACACAAGGGAATTTGGTTAGTTGGCAAACTTCAGTGTAGCTTTCAATTTGCACATCAAACCTTGTATTGGTATAGTTATCTAGCCAATGTGATTTTCGGATGATGATCCGTCAACATATTGATGGAGTAGATCAATTATTGAACCGTTGACGTGTTCAGTATAATATTACACAAAAAATGTTTCAATTTAGTTCCAGTTTGTAGTTGATCACTCCTCATAATCCAGAAGAAACATGATGCCTTAATTTTGAGTCCAATAATCATTTTAGGACCAACAATCGGTTCCCAAGATCCAAAAGAAATAGGGCCTTAATTTTGAGTTCAATTACAGTTTTGGACACAAAATCAATTCTCAAAATCCAGAACAAACAGGTACCAAGTCCCCCCTTTTTTTAGATTTTCAGAACCGGTTGCCCTAATCAAGGTAGATTCTCGAAACCTTCAACTAAAATTAAAAATCATATCCTAGTCCTAACCAGGGTCAAACCTATCAATAGAAAAGGAGAAAAAACATATCACGAAACAAAAAAGGCACAACCTCATCGAACCATACAAAAACTCAAACAATACAGAAACCTTAACCCTAATCTTCAATCAGACACATCCAGCATCCACAAAAATCAGAACTCTAACAACCAAAAATAAATAAATTCCAAGCCCTAGCCAGAAGAATATCACTACAAGATCAAAAACAATAATCCGTGTACCTGTTCGCAAGGTTGAAAAAGAGGGGGAAAGAAAAAAAAGAAAAGAAAGAGAAGATCTCTTTGTCACGATTCCTTCGATCTGATCTCGAATCTAAAAGCACTCTAGTGTATTTTGACTATTCTTTTACAGTAGAGGGGGCTGTCCACTTTTATTAGAATTACTAGAAATACACAGTTTTTAAGTGGGAGATGATATGTTCACTCCCCCTGCATTACACATGCGCTCCTCTTGTAACATGATTTGACGTGAAAAGTGGGCAACTTTAACGCTTTTTTATGTCGAATCACGTTATAAGGGGGGTGCATGCGTAATGCAATGTAGGGGTGAAAATAGCATCGCCCTTTTAAGTTCAAAATCATGTACATATTGAAATTTTAAGGAAAAATTTTCTTCTACAATTACGAGGGAAATGATATGATCATGCAAGTTTTATCGGAAGTGAAAGAAATGAATGATGTTTTATTGGCTTTACAATAGGCAATCTCGAGGTTAATTGATAGGTTTGGTAGTGTTAAGAAGTTTTTTTGGCGTTACAAAAATGGTGGTGAAGGAGGTAACTTTTGGATGCATTTTGAAGGAAATGTTCGTAGGAAAAATCAAGAGATGGTGATTTGTTTTTTGACGATTGTAGTGGTGTATTTACTACTTAAAATGAGCGAAATAGGCTAAAGAAAATAAATAACGGTCAAAAAAAGTTTTTATATGATGAAAGGCCTTAAGAGTCCTTTATTTTTCAAAAAGTATTGTACTGCCCACACAATAGGATGATCCAAACCGTCCATAAGATAGTTCGTGTATTTACTGCTTAAAATGAGAGAAATATGCTAAAGAAAATAAATAATGGTCAAAAAGAGTTTTTATATGATGAAAGGCCTTAAGAGTCCTTTATTTTTTCAAAAAGTACTATACGGCTCATACAATAGGATGATCCAAACCGTCTATAAGATAGTTCATGTATTTACTGCTTCAAATGCGAGAAAAAAGCTAAAGAAAATAAATAACGGTCAAAAAGAGTTTTGATATGATGAAAGGCCTTAAGAGTACTTTATTTTTCAACAAGTACTGTACGGCCCACACAAAAGGATGATCCAAATCATCCATAAGATAGGACACAACATAAATAGGTTGTGCCCCAAAATTCATTTCTGTTGGTTGATTGTAGAGAGGTTCATCATATAAAAACTAAAAAAAACATTGTCATAATGCTATTTTGGACAATTGTAGAGGGGTATTCAGTGCTTTCTTTAAAAGACATAAATAGGCTAATGAAAATAGATAATGTGATAATGTCTTATGAAAAGCATAGTCATAAATGCAAATGGGACATGGATGGAATATAGGAAGAAGGGAGGAAGAAAAACAAAAAGCATCGTCATAATGCTATTTTGGACAATTGTAGAGGGGGATTCATTGCTTAAAAGGACAAAAATAGGCTAACAAAAATAGATAAGGTCATAAAGTCTTATTAAAAATATAGTCATATTGCAAATGGGACATGGATGGAATATAGGTAGCAGTGAGGAAGAAATTAACCCATGATTCACGCTTTATATATAGTATAAGGATTGAGAGACAAAAGGAATAGAGGAATAAAAGGAAAACATTCAATACATAAAAAAGGAAACAAATAACCTTTATGTGCAGCTAGACTGGCACATTCTTGCTAATAGATAAATATATATCTATCTATATCTATATACTAGTAAAAAAACCCGTGCGATGCACGGGCCGACAAAGAATTGCACAGACCACATCATAGGTTGATCTAAACCGTCCATGTGATGGAACACAACATAAATAGGTTGTGCCCGTAAAATCATTTCCATAGGCTGATCATAGCCCTCCAATCTATAGAGGTTTCCATAATTGTTGTTCATCTTAAGGTGCCCAGAATTCGTCAATATTTTTACAGGTGTCTTGCATTCGTAATATCAACATTTCCATAATTTGACCCGCACATAGTAAATAAGGAAAAGTAGTTTTTTTGTCATCGTTAGGGGTGTAACTTGGGTGTCAACCCGACCCAACCCGAGGAACCCATATTTTCCAACCCGACCCAACCCAATTTGCAATTTCCTCAACCCGACCCGATTTCCAATTCGAGTTGGGTCAGGTTGACCCGATTTGATATGGTACCAATTATTGACCACCTCAACTCAAGCCAGGTTGTTTTGGATTTTGAGAACCAATAGTGAGTGACCAATAATCAGTTTTTAACTCACAATCGGTTCTCAAAATCCAAACCAAATAGGGACTAACAATTAACAAAGGGAAATGTTATCCGCACTACTATATTTTGATGATCACACTCCTCACTTTATTAAAGTATGGTATGGCCCGCACCATAGGATTATCCAAACCGTCCATTGTGGATTGTGGAGACTATTTCAATGTTGAAAAAGAAAAACACATATACAGAACTTCTTCAGATGGAACCCAAATTTGGGTTTCGGGTCGGGTTGGGTTGCTCGACAGCCCAACCCGATTTCCAATTCGGGTTGATTTTTCCCAACACAACCCAACCCGATTTGCGAAAAAGCTTAACCCGACCCAACCCAAATTCAGGTTGAACCCCACCCGCGTGGGAACATCCATGTAACAACGATGGTTTCAAATTATATATAGTGCTAATGTCCTCACTACCATATTTTATAATGGCACTACTCGCCGTATTTTGATGATCGCACTCCTCACTTTATTAAAATGTATGGTATGGCCCGTACATAGGATGATCCAAACCGTCCATTAGATGGGCCACTGCCCTACATAGGTTGTTCCCCAAAAATAATTTTCATAGGTTGATCTAAACCCTCCGATCTATAGAGGGTTATAGGTTGATCCAAACCGTCCATGTGATGGAACACAACATCAATTGGTTGTGCCCGTAAAATCATTTCCATAGGCTGATCCTAGCCCTCCAATCGTTGGGGGTTTCCATAATTGTTGTTCCTCTTCAGGTGCCCGGAATCCGTCACTATTTTGCAAGTGTACTGCATGAGTAATAAAAAGTAGTTCTTTCGTCATTGTCATATGTCTTTACCTCTTCTTGGTAGTTTTTTGTTGTAATCGTCATAGACAGGTGTCGGTACTTTTCGTATGTAGATTACGATTTTACCCTCAAATAATTTCTCATAAAGATAGATGTTAGATATCAGCAAAGGGGTTAATGGTAAAAGAGTAATGCTGACGTCTAAATCCCAGATAAAAAGAAAAGAAATTTCTTTTTCCTCCCATTATATTGTAGTAGATATCTATCTACTACAATATAGTAGAAGAGAAAATGAGAGAATTATTTGAATTTCTCCCAAAATTCTATGAGAATTACACATCACTTTTTTTAACTTTTTTTAACAAAGGCACCCATTCAACCCACATATTTTCAATCCTACCCCCTCCTTTATTCTTTTTAACAAAGGCACCCATTAAAGCCACATAATTTCAATCCTACCCCCGTCCTTTATGCTTTTTTAATTATGGAAACCTCTATAGATTGGAGGGCTAGGATCAGCCTATGAAAATGATTTTACGGGCACAACCTATTGATGCTGTGTTCCATCACATGGACGGTTTGGATCAACCTATGATGTGGTCTTGTGGACCCCGATCCGAGAGAGGCGGCGGCGGTGAGGGACGAGCCCCACGCGCTAAGGTCTCTATGGATCATCCACGTGAATGGAGAGCTCTACCAAGGAACTCTCGAAAGAAGAAATGCCTCTCACAGCATGAGTGGCGATACAAAGGTGAGATACCTCTCGATTCGGGGACTAGCCCAGATTTGAGGCGTACCTTAAACAAAGAAGAGTCGCCATCCAAGGAAAGTGGGCCAAGGATCCCATACTATGCTCTGTTGCAACGGATAACCAGAGATATAAAATAGGGTTCGTGCCTGGTTACGAATTCGGAAGGTCTGAAGAGCACCTCATCCGCCCAAGTGCAAGCACCTGGTCTCTTATGCCATTTACTTAATAATTTTGAAGAGTTTTGGGTGAAAATCATATGAAATGGGAATGAATATCTCCGAGAAGACGTCTATCTAATCATGCATGTCTCGGAGGAATAATAAACACACATAAAAGAAATAAAAGTGTCACCTGAGAATAACTAGGTTATGAATGTCAAACCTAAATTGGTGTCTAAGTTCTGGTGTGCAAACACATGCATGCTACAGCTAAAAGCATAAGGTCTGCGCAATAAAGTAAGAAAACACTGTAAAACATAGAAAATGACTCGATACCATACAATCCTAAGACTCTAATCTATACCTAGGCCCGAGTCTTTAGATGATCTGATGTTCATCCAAAGAAGCCTACGTATCCCCGCCTCCACGAGAATCAAGGCAACGTAGTTCTTCGCACCTATTCTAAACTATGATGCCTAAGACATCTAGACCTCTATCCTAGACTCGATCTAAAAGACCGGACTAGTTCTTAAAGCTTCTTGTGTGATTATTTAAATTCCAATGGATTGTAGATTTTAGGACACCCTATATGCCCTAACTAAATGCAGGTTAGCCCTAAGCTAATGCAGGTGGTTCCTATAATCTATGTGTAGCTAGGCTGTATATCCTAAGAAAAACAGTAGGATCTATCGCATCTTAGACCTAGTCGTCAATTGGCGATGTGGATCGCCAACTGACCGGACGGAGGCGTAAAACTCCTAGCTAGGACTCACTCCTAACTCTAACACAAACAAATAAAACACACAACAAACAAACAACGAACGAGGGAGCAACTCCCGACTCAAAAACTCTCTAACTAGGACAACCTCCTAAGTCTAGAGGAAGATCCTTTCGAAAAAAAAAACAATATTTGAAAGATTTTTGTAATTTTGAAAGATTTAAAATGCTTATTTTTAAAGGTTTGGCTGGACTTGGGATGTGGATCCCAAGCTGCACTACGTACCCTGTTGAAAGGGATCAAGCCAACGTAGTTCGGAACAGATTTCCTAACTACTCTCCTATGACTCAAGATTTTTGAGATTTTTGGTTTTTCAGATGTTTTTTATGTTTTTTGACTCAAGAGGACAAAATCCTATCATCATAAGGGGAGGACAGGCTCCCGATATCCCGCAAAGGTTGGACAGCATCCTATGCTTTGCGGGGGAAAAGAACAGAAACACAGCTCTGCAAGGGTTGGACAGCATCCTATACCTTACAAGAGCGGATAGAAAAACACAAGATTTGATGAGAGGTTGGATAAAATCCTAACCCCTATGATGATAGGATTGACTCCTGAAAGAAAGACAGACTCTCTAGCTAAGGACAGACTCCTAGGCTAAGGACTGACTCTGAAAATAGGATTCTAAGAAGGAGGTGCTAATGAGACAAAGCCTGTCTCCTAAAAGAAAATGAGATAAAGAAGGGTGCTAGTGAGACTATCAAGCTAAGATAAAGCTCACAAGTAACAAGGAAAAAGAGACCTTGCACATATTTAGCAAAGGTAAAACACCCAGCCGGGCCGGACAGCTACCTAGCCCTAGGGTGCAGCAAATGTGCAACCCAATACCCATAAGGATCGGGGTATGATGCCAAGCCGAGTAAGGTGTTCTCCCAAAACCAAAAGATGCACAAAGAGGAGGTTTAGTAAAAGAATGAGACTGGGTAAGTCTCCTAAACACAAAGATGAATTCCAAGAGAGGTGCTGACGAGACATGGCATGTCTCCTAAGGATTGACTCACTAATGAGACAAAGCTTGTCTCTAAATGATACAACTTTCTCTATCTGAGACATAGCCTGTCTCCCTGAGAGGGCTCTAGAGAACTCTTTCACTGCCCTTGCAATGAATGGATTTCTAATTTCTAGGGGATACACACCATAAAGACTTGGACAAGTCTTTTAAGCAAAGAAGGGAGTGCTACTTGGACTGAGCGAGTCCCCTAATGATGGGCTTGGGCTAACGCCTTCATCGCCCTTGCAACGAGAGGGAATTTTAATATCTAAAGAATTTAACAAAAATCTAAAAGACTGTGTTAGTCTATCAAAGAGAGAAGGAAAGTCTACCAGATAATCACAAATTCCATTCTATTCTTATAAAAATAAATCAAGTACTAAACAAAGAAAAATTTTCAATAAAACAATACACGATCTATAGCAATTATAAAATGATAAACAACATTAATTAGTCCAGACCAGCCGCTGGATAGCCTAATAAAGTAAAAACAATATCAAACACTTCAAAACCAACCACAAACCCCAATACGGGGACTCCAATGAAATCAGATGATGCCAAAGTAATCATCTGATATCAAATACACATGATAATATTTCTAATCCCGCCTTGAGATCAGACAGTACTCATGTCGATAATATCGAACAGAGTAGTCATCTGATCTCCTTCTTCCTATTAACAATTTATTTAAATAAATAAGAATGAGTATAAGAAGCTTTGAGATAATCACACCTGAATAATCCATTTATCTTCAGAATCTAACTCAAAACTATAAGATGAAAGAGAAATATTAAATTTCCAACAGATTATAGAAACACATTAAATGATATTTACATCACCCTAAAAGATGGGCTTCGGATAACTCCTTCATCGCCCTTTGCAATAAAGAAGAGCAAGGGTTCAAAGGATGTCTAAAAAGCTAAGAAACTTCTATCTAAAGAAGGAGAAAGAAAATAGGGGTGCTACCATAGCAAGGTATAATATTCTGATTTCATACTCATTCTAGATACAAATATTATAACAAAATAGATATAACAAAATTATAAGGAATGATAAACTGAACATAGAGCTACATGTATCAATAAAATTTCCCTATGCAACTATGACAACCTGTCTGGATAAATGCACTAAGCACAAATCAAAGATAAAAGCAAACTACAAGTCTAAATTCTAAAAAGATTTAAAACTAAATGTATCTATACAGAATCATATAGGAAAAGGGATTTCCAATTAAAAACCGCATCTCTAGAAGAGATCATAGTATCATTGATTCTAGCACATCACAATATCACTGAAGAATGTACAACTAAGACTCCCTATGTTCCTTATAACATTTAATCAAAGGTTATTATAGTTCCCAAAATAGAAATTCTAATAAACTAATGAGGGTCAAAAGACAAAAATGGCTCCATATAACTGTTAAACATGGATCTGCTAATATTATAATATTTTGATCTACTAATCTTGACATTATCATCACAGTAGCCCCTGTGCAAGGCTAGAACTGGTGCAAAAGAAATTGAAAAATATGCACAAGTTCAGGGCCTATCAAATTACATATATAAGATCAGATTTCACAAACACAGGAATATGACACCCATAGAACAGAATTTGTAAAAAACAATTAGCCTCAATCCTTTCATCATGTTTATATGATCACCATGAACATTATGACATACGTCATCCAGAATTCTTAGCATTCCATTGGCAAAATATTGATTTAAGCATTTGCACAATAGCATGAATTAAAGAAGTGACAAAATTTCTAGCAATTTATTACCATACTTCAATTACAGTAATTATTAAGCAAATAAACTTACCTGATCTTTTCCAAAGTACTGAGATTTAGCAAGATCAAACGAAATAGAAATGATGTCCAGATTCCATACAGAGCCACTGAACTCTTATTTGATTAGATCGACCAAGGATTTGCAGAGATTTCTTCTCTTTCAGCTTTTCAGAATTTTCGCCCGGAGCCGGCAAAATCAACCGGATCCCAACCGGAAATGATGATCTTCTCTTTCTCTTTTCAAAATTGGAGATCTTCAGAACAGGGAGAGCGAAAACAGATTGTCTGAGGATTTGAGAAAATTCAAATGATGCTGCTCTATCAACCCCAAAATCATGGAATAGGCTTCGAAGCTACTCTTTTTTACAGAGAACATGAAAGAAATCTAAGATTTTGAAAGAAAAATCAGATATTCGAAAGGTCGGTCAGAAGTTGAAGTGATTTTAGCCTGAAATCTCATAGAGCAATTTCTCTTTGGAAAATCAAAATCAACGATCTTATTCGAAACTTGAACGAAAATATTCAACGAAAACAGAGCTTCAGCTTCTTTTAATTGACACAGAGAAAAAGAAGAAACAAAGAAAAGGTGAAGAGGAAAGGAAAATGGTAGGGTTTGAAGAAGGGAATTTCTCTTCTCTTTTTTACTCTCTCTCTCTCTCTCTCTCTCTCTCTCTCTCTCTCTCTCTCCCTGTTTGAACGAAAATGAGAGAGTCCTTGCTTGGATCGGAATCCGGTCGGAGCTAGGTTGAGGAAGAAGATGTACATGATCGGATTTCCATCGGATCTGGAAAATGAACTCTCCCTTTCTCGATTTTTTTTTTCTACTCGAATTTCTATCCTATATACTTATCTGTCCCTCTCTGCAATTGTTCGGAAAGAATAGAAGAAAGAAGTAGATCTGATGAAAGATACGAGCAAGAGAAGGCTTTTGTTGATGCAGGAGATGAAAAAGACGATGGAAGATGCCACCGGATTCCGGCAAAGCTTGCCGGAGAAGACAATCAAAGCGTACAAAAACCCTAACCTTGCTCTCTGATTTGGGTTTCATTTAAAAAAAAAAAAAAAACTTAGATCTGAAAATCCGCTCCCCTCCAACGAATTTTGTTTTCGATTTTTATAAGGAAATAATGGGTGGTGATATTGGCACTCCAAGATGATGGGCGCGCGGTTTTGCGCGAAAAAGTGATGGGCGCACACCCGAATCATGTCTTATTCAGCCATACACGTCCTTTCAAGGATAAATTCGCCCCCCTAACCAGATAAATTCAACCCCCTTTCTGGTTTACACTACGGACAGCTCTTTGGTTCGTTCGCTAGGCAAACGCACTCGGATTTCGACGAAATTTTACAGGGAGCTAGATGGGATCCTACCCTAGCTTAGGGTGAAATTTGGGACCCTAATTCATTCATTTGATGGGATTTTGCTCAAACATGAAGGGTTTAGGGCACTGTCAAAATGGGGTGTCTACAGGTCTGTACAGTTCTTTGTCGGCGATGCACGGTTTTTTTTACTAGTCTATATCTATTTAGCAGAAGAGAAAAGGAGAGAATTATTTGAATTTCTCCCAAATATTATATCTATATAGCATAAGAGAAAATGAGAGAATTATTTGAATTTCTCCCAAATATCTAGCAGAAGAGAAAAGGAAAGGATTTTTTGAATTATTTGAAAATTCTATGTGAATTACACATCACTTTTGTTGACTTTTTTTAACAAAGGCACCCATTCAACCCACATATTTTCAATCCTACCCCCTCTTTTATACTTTTTAACAAAGACACCCATTAAAGCCACATAATTTCAATCTTACCGCCCTCCTTTGTGCTTTTTTAATAAAAAATCTATAGGGTGATCTTAACCATCCGATTTAAAAGGAACAACATATTATGGAAACCTCTATAGATTGGAGTGCTAGGATCAACCTATGGAAATGAATTTTGGGGCTATATAGCAGAAGAAAAAAGGAAAGGAGTTTTTGAATTATTTAAAAATTCTATGAGAATTACACATCACTTTTTTTGACTTTTTTTTAACAAAGGCACCCATTCAACCCACATATTTTCAATCCTACGCCCTCCTTTATACTTTTTAACAAAGGCACCCATTAAAGCCACATAATTTCAATCTTACCCCTCTCTTTTATGCTTTTTTAATAAAAAATCTATAGGGTCCTATTTGAGAGGAACAACATATTATGGAAACCTCTATAGATTGGAGGGCTAGGATCAACATATGGAAATGATTTTTGGGGCACAGCCTATTTATATTGTGTTCCATCACATGGACGGTTTAGATCAACTTATGATGTGGTCCGTACAGTTCTTTGTCGGCCCGTGCATCGCACAAGGTTTTTTACTAGTTATACTATATAGCAGAAGAGAAAATGAGAGAATTATTTGGATTTCTCCCAAAGTTCTATGAGAATTACACATCACTTTTTTTAACAAAGGCACTAATTCAACCCACATATTTTCAATCCTACCCGATAGTGACTTTTTTCTTTGCAAAAATACGGATTGGGTGCATATGTTACATAATACTACGAATTTTTGTGAACATATTACATAATATTACGACTTCTGGACACCTTGAGAGGAACAACATTATGGAAACCTCTATAGATTGGAGGGCTAGGATCCGCCTATGGAAATGATTTTACTGGCACAACCTATTTATGTTGTGTTCCATCACATGGACAATTTGGATCAACCTGTGATGTGGTTTGTACAGTTGTTTGTCGGCCCGTGCATCGCACGGGGTTTTTTACTAGTATATATATATATATATATATATATATATATATATATAGCAGAAGAGAAAACGAGAGAATTATTTTAATTTCTCCCAAGTGGGACTGAGTTATTCAAGACACTATTTGAACCACTTGGATGGGTGGAGGACGTGAGAATAAGGAAGACCAACATGGGTGGTTAGCAAAAAGATCCCTCTAAGAGAATGTGGGTAATGAGGAGTGTTTACCTGGATAAAGCTATATAAGCAGGTATTTGTCTCCACAGAAGAGGTCTCATAACCAAATCCAAACAATTTTATCTTTATCTTTTCAGCGCTGTGTACTTTTTGCTTTTTCGTAGTTGAAGCTTTTATCTGGACTAAGGAAGCAATGAATTCATCTTCCCGGCTGAGTCATTCACTTTAATTCAACTATCCCTCACACTGATGTTTCATCTGTGTTGTTTTCTCACTTAGTTTGAATCGAACGATCTGTCGACCCTATGTGCATCAACGACGTCATTTGCATTCTACGCGTGTTGATGTGTCATTCACATTTTTTGTGTGCCGACATCCCCACATTTGGTGTCATGCATGTGCTATGAAAAGTCATTTCCACCTGTGCAAGGGCAGAGGAGCCCAAGGAAGAAGTGGTGTTCCCCTCTTCTTCTCAATTGCCTGAAATCCAATCCCAAGGGATGAAAACACTTCGGTCATCGAAGCCCTTGAATTGAGTTTCTGATTTCTTGCCTCGAGAGTGGCTGGCACGGCCACGCACACTAATCACTCACACACACATCCACCTCACTCCACGTCACTAAAGCTGTGTTTAGTTTGATTAGGTACCCCATACACGGTAGTCAATGAAATGCCTTCATTAGCCAAAAAATGAGTTAATATCAAAGCAATGCAATCCATCAGCCTTACGTCTCAAACAGGAATATCACCATGCTTCTTAATGAAAACATTTTCAGAACAATAATCAGACTACAAATCCATGTTCATCAATGTAAGCCAATGAGAGTACATTGCATCACGTAGTCGGCGCTTCCAATACTTAGTTATAAGGAGATTTTTATCATGGTGCATTCTCATTTTTTAGAAGGAGATTTTTTATCAAGGTGCATCCTCAAGAGTACCAACTCTCGCAACAATGTAGTATGTGTTTTCTACCACATACAGGTGATGATCACCGGGCTTTATCTCTTTTAGGTCCACAACACTCTCACGGGACCTAGCTACATAGATGGTCAATCCAGAATCAGCCCACCAGACACAATTGTCACCATCTACAACTAGGGCCTCGAAAAACTACAGAGACCCTGCCATTCAATCTTTTGTTCTTTTTTTTTCTTTGGTTTTGTTTCCTTTCAAGACAATTCTAATTGATATGCCTAGTTTCCCCATCTAGAAAAGCTCTATTTAAGATTCATTCCACTGGGTTTGTAAAACCCCTAAAATTTTTACCCGTTGGTTTCTTTTTGTACATAATTTATTTTGGGGCTCGATACTTTTAGGTAGAAATGGGCCAACTAATAAGGCTTCAAAAATTTTCTTTTCGAATCTTCTCCCAACCTCACACTGAGAATCCTATGTAAGTTTCACATTATAAAAGTCAATGGCGATAACCACGGATTTTCATGTGGAAATCTAGATCTCGTTTACTATATGGGTTTCCTACGACGGCTATTTCTGTTATGATTGTCATTTTACTAGTGTGTCCAACTACCGACTCACCTTCTTTCGTTTTTGTAGTGTTAAAACTAGTAAAAACGGCAAGTGCATTTGCACGTGCGACTAAGAGTCTTAGCAAACAAGATGATACTGCATATGAATTTTAATTCATACTATGCTAACATAACAATCGCTATGGAGCCCACTTGGCAACTTCTGAAAAAGCAAGACAGAAAGAAAAGCAAGATGAAGATGCTCCGAGCATGAGGTACCACAAATGCGTAGTTGCATATCAATTGATTGATGAAGTGGTAGAAGAGCAATGACTAATAGCTAGGGGTGTAAATGGATCGAATTCGGAGCGGATATGGCTATATCCGAATTCGATTACAATATACACTATCCGAATTCGGATTCGGATTTGACGGATATTTAATATCTGTTACCGAATTCGTATCCGCCGGATATTGTTCGAATTCGGATATTATCCGTATCCGTTTATCCGGTAAATTCGAACATTTTATTGCAGCACTTTATCTTTTTCTCCTTCTTACTCCTCGAATGAATTTTCCAAACCCTAAAACTAGACCTCTACATTCTCTTCACAAAATTAACTCTCAAACCCTAAAATATATGAGATCCTCTTCTTCCTTTAAAAAAAAGTCAGAGAGAGAGAGAGGCGATGGGGATGGATGATGGTGTTGGTAGTAGTCATTGATCTTTGGAGTGTCCTTCTATGATGGAATGAGTTTGGACTATTTTGAACAAGAGAAGTGGGAGTGCTGATAGTGGAAGATGAAGAGAAATGGGGATGGAGATGGGGATTGGGTTAGAGATGGAGGTGACTAGCGGTGATGGAGGTGGCTGTGAAAAGGTGGAGAGAGGCGGCGGTGGATTTGGTGGGGTTGGAGGCACCAAGGAATGCCGAAGAGGTGTCTCAGCCTCCTCCTTTCTCCTCTCTCTTGCTTGCTTCTCTTTGCAAACCTTAGAAGTCCCCTATTTTAATTGCATTTTGGGTTTTTTTATAACCCTAAGTTGGAAAATTGATCTGAGCCGTCAATTTACCATTAATGACTTAAATGGGCTTTTTGCTTTAGAATTCTCTAGAAGCTATGCCATCTTCTTTCAATCACCATCATCCATTTGTCTCTTTCATCCTACAACCCACATTTGTTGCTTCATAAATAAGCCATGTCAAACTCCAAGAATTCCCTTAAAATGAGAGATTACTTCATTTCCTACCAAAAACACTTTTTGTTTTTTGTTTTTTTCTAAAAAGAAAATTCACTTTTCTTTTAGAAACAAAAGATATTGGGTCATTACTAAAAAAAAATATTAATGATATTATTAATAATAAATAAAAAGGATTTACTTCTCGGATTCGGATGTTAAACGAATCGGATATGCCATTTACCAGATTCGCATCCGCTAAGAGTCGGATATCTCATAAACGGATTCGGATAATATCAGCTTGAAACAGATTCGGATAATATTCACTTTAAACGGGTTCGGATGCGGACGGTAATCGAATTTCTGAATATCCATTTACACCCCTACTAATAGCCAAGCTCCCTAAAATGGGCGTAAAAATAAAATGAGTATAAATTTTGTTTTACAAACCTTTAAAATGGGCATAAAATTTGTTTTACGTACAATTTTGCGTGGAAAGAAAAGGTAAAAAGATAAAAGTTTTTTTATGATCAGTTTGGTTAAAAAAAGCACAGTGAATAAGGAAAAGTAATTTGACCTTTTCATGAAAAAAAGTGTCTTTCGTTGTTTATTTCAATTTGTTTATTTCAACGTATTAACAAGAAGTTTGTACAAAGACTTTGGAATCCATTTTCTATTCGACGAGCACTTTGGCAATTCATTTTTTTTCAAATGGTAGCCAACTTTATTGCAAAAAAAGAGGAGACGAGATGGTCCGAATATAGAAAACAAATCACAAGGTGGAGAGCCACATAGTCTTCAAAGCTTTCAACTATAGGGGATTGAATCTACTTGTCCAGAATAGGAGAGATCGTTGTGAATTTTAAGGTAAAACAAGAAGTTTGTACAAAAACTTCGGAATCCATTTTCTATTCGACGGGCACTTTGGCAATTCATTTTTTTTGTCCTTCTAACTCCTCCATGAAAAGTAATGGAATAGAGTAGGTCATCCCTTATGAAATGTCAAGTGGTGGGTAATAATTATTTTTTGTTGGTATCATATGCATGTGGGATTATAAATGGTTTCAGATATTGCCTAACGTGATTGATCTTCTTAGAGGGAAGATCAATCCTCTTGGCTCCTAAGTGTCTTTCGTTGTTTCGTAAGGACTGACCTACTCTATTCCATTACTTTTATGACCAGTTTTTTTGTTGTTTGGAAAAAAAAGTGTCTTTCGTAATATCAAACTTTTTTGTAATTTGACCCTCACATAGTGAATAAGGAAAAGTAGTTTTTTCGTCATCGTAAGGGGTGTAACTCGAGTCAGGTTGGGTCGGGTTGAGGCCAACCCGACCCAACCCGAGGAACCCATTTTTCCAACCCAACCCGATGTCCAACCCGGCTGGGTTCAACCCAACCCAACCCGATTTGCAATTTCCTCAACCCGAACCAACCCGATTTCCAATTCGGGTTGGGTTGGCTCGCGTTGGGTCGGGTTGACCCGATTTGATATGGTAACCACCTCAACTCAAGCCGAGTTGTTTTGGATTTTGGGAACCAATAGTGAGTCACCAATAATCAGTTTTTAACTCACAATCGGTTCTCAAAATCCAAAACAAACAGGGACTAATAATTAACAAAGGAAAATGTTATCCGCACTACTATATTTTGATGATCACAATCCTCACTTGATTAAAGTACGGTATAGCCCGCACCATAAGATTATCCAAACCATCCATTGTGGACTGTGGGGACTATTTCAATGTTGAAAAAGAAAAATACATATACAGAACTTCTTCAGATGGAACCCAAATTCAGGTTTCGGGTCGGGTTGCCCGACACCCCAACCCGATTTCCAATTCAGGTTGATTTTTCCCAACCCAACCCAACCCGATTTGAGAAAAATCTTAACCCAACCCAACCCAAATTCGGGTTGAACCCGACCCACGTGGGAACATCTAAGTAACAGCGATAGTTTCAAATTATATATAGTGCTAATGTCCTCACTGCCATATTTTATAATGGCACTACTCACCATATTTTGATGATCGCACTCCTCACTTTATTAAAATGTACAGTATGGCCCGTACCATAGGATGATCCAAACCGTCCATTAGATGGGTCACTGCCTAAATAGGTTGTGCCCTAAAAATAATTTTCATAGGTTGATCATAACCCTCCGATCTATAGAGGGTTATAGGTTGATCCAAATCGTCCATGTGATGGAACACATCATCAATCAGTTGTGCTTGTAAAATCATTTTCGTAGGCTGATCGTAGCCCTCCAATCGATAGAGGTTTCCATAATTGTTGTTCCTCTTCAGGTGCTCGGCATCCGTCAATATTTTGTAACTTGTCTCGAATGCGTCATATAACGTAGTTTTTTCGTCATTGTCATATGTCTATACCTCTTTTTCGTAGTTTTTTTCTATAATTGTCATAGACAGGTACCATATGACGGTACTTTTCGTATGCAATTGACGATTGTACCCTCAAATCATTTCTCATTCAGACAAACTTCTAGCATCAAAATGACATAAATGCCCCAGCTAATAGGATACAGTAGGAAGTTTTTCTAAAAGAAGGGCATGGAATTATCATATGTACATTATTTTGTGGGAACAATCAATTTATATTGTGGCCCATTAAATGGACGGTTTGGATCATCCAATGATACAGGGCGTACGATTCTTTTGAAAAATACTTGATAGTACAGACTTACACCATTGGTTGTATGCCAAAAATCATTTCCATAGGATGATCCCAACCGTTACGGGGTTTCCAAAATATGTCATTTATCTATAGATTGTAGGGATGCGATCCTCCTTTGGGAATGATCAAATGGATGGTTTGGATCATCCTATGGTATAGGCCGTAAAATATTCACTCCAATTTTTTATAGTTAAGTTGAGGTTTTGTGAGGACCCCTACCGGCTTATTAAAAATAGTTCACTACATGGGCTTACACCATATATATTGTAAGGGAAAGGTGTGCGTACTCGGTCGAGTAGATAAGCTTATCTACTCGGTCGGGTTAAAAACAGTGGGGGCCCACATTTTTTGGGTGATCCAAACCATTCATTTGAAAGGCCCTTACCTAGATAGGGTGTCCACAAAAAATCAGCCTCATAGGATCATCCTAACCCATCCAACAGTGGAGGGAAAAATGGGCAGATTTGTGGACAAGCTGTGTTTGTCCATTTTTCCCTCCACTGTTGGATGGGTTAGGATGATCCTATGGGGCTGATTTTTTGTGGACACCCTATCTAGGTAAGGGCCTTTCAAATGAATGGTTTGGATCACCCCAAAAATGTGGGCCCCCACTATTTTTAACCCGACCGAGTAGATAAGCTTATCTACTCGACCGAGTACGCACACCTTTCCCATATTGTAATAAGAATTTTGTGACAAAGCTTGCAAACCAAAAACATATTTCTTACACTCTTTATTAAAAAAAAGGACTGTTTAACTTACACCATAGGATGATCCAAACCGTCCAATTGATGGGCCACATCGTAAATAGGATGTTCCGAAAAAACACATTGCCATGCGATGATCCTAGCCTTGCAGTCTATAGAGGAACGACATATTTAGGAAACATTTATTGATTGGAGGGTTGTAATTATCCTATGGAAATGAATTTTGGCACTCAACCTACTTACATTGTGGCCCATCAAATGTATGGTTTGGATCATCCTACGATGTAAGCCATACAGTACTTTTGAAAAACAATACTCACTGTAAGGACTTACACTATATATAAAAACTCTCATAATCACATCATTTCCCTCTAAAATCATGGGGAAACGGGTCAAGCGGACCGGGTCAAAGTGACGCGAAAATTTTTACGGGTCATTTGGCTTGGACCCGCACCCGCCCCGTGAGGGCCGGGTCGGCCCGCGGGTCAAATGGATTTTTGACGTATGGCCATACCGTACTTTTAATAAAGTGAGGAGTGCCCTCATCAAAATACAGTAGTGCGGATAACATTTTCCTTTTTTTTGTATAGGGATTTGCTAGCCACCTTCGCTGAGCGTACTTTTCTGCTTGTCGCCCATCCTTTGCTGCAAAGATTGGTAGAAGTGCGATTTGTGCAAAGGTGTTTAGCAATACATAATAGCAATAAATAATAATCGTGTGCGGGTACTAAGTTTTAAATGAAAAATTACGGGAACATGGAAGCAAAGTAGAAAAATTACGAAGAAAATACCGAACGAAGGTACTAAAATATGACAATTACGGTCAAAACTGCAAATAAAATTGAAAAAATTATGACAATTATGGAACAAAAAAGGCATAAAAGGAGACAGCTGGCTTCTTTTTTTTAAACTCATGTGCAAGGGCGTATGAGAAGGGGAAATGACGAAAAAGAAGTAGTGAAAAAGGACACAGATGGGAGTTTTACAGAAATTAAGGTGGGACACATAAGGCAATAGCAGGAAAGAAGCAGACAATTTTTCAGGGATTTTCCCTTTTGACTAGTAAAGGATTTGGGAGATGATATTTTCACTCTCCCTTGTATTACGCGCACGCTCCCCTTATAACGTGATTTGACGTGAAAAGTGCGCAACTTTAACGCTTTTTGACGTCAAATCACGTTATAAGGGGGACGCATGCATAATGCAGGGGGTGAAAATATCATCACCCTATAATTTTCAATAGCAAGCAGAGTCTATGATCATAATAGACTACTGCACGATACTTCAATTATATCAATCACGCACTTATTTTATATGTTCGCTGATCGATGACGAGACTTTTCATCTCCAAATCTGGAGAGACTTGTATCATCTCCACAAAGGTCATGACCACCGATCACACCCACCTCCTCCCGCTAGGTCAGATACCATCAACCACCTGATGAGTCACCGTCACCAAGCTTATCCATCAATGCACATTCTATGAGATTGATAAAAACACACATTTAAAAAACCATTTTTAACAAAATAATAATTACAATATATTTTGGAAACCAATACATGTAGGTGTGTGCATTACATGTCTTTGATCATGACGCTACCGTCACGAATCTCCGATTGAGGACTGATGGCAGCGCGATCCAACGAAAGAACCATAAGAGAAGGATCAAAATCAATAAATATACATTGAATTAGGTTTCACCGTAATCCAACGAATGAACCATAAGAGAAGGATCAAAATCAATAAATATACATTCAATCAGGTTTCACCGTTCTGGATCCAATGTGTTTAATATAACTTCCCTAAAATGTTTGCTGAGACCGATACGGGACTTGACGGTCGGACACATATAAAAACTCGAGAAAGCTATGCATTTTTTCACATACACCTGTCTAGAGATTCTATATGGTGTAATCCCTTATAGTCCCTTATTTTTCAGAAAGTAATCTACGGACCACAATATAGGATGATCCAAACTGTCCATGTGATGGGTTGTGTTCAATAGATCGGAAGGCTGGGGATCATCCTATGGTAATGATTTTTGGAGCACAACCTATTTACGTTGTCGCCCATCACATGGACGGTTTGGATCATCCTATATTGTGGTCCGTACATTACTTTCTGAAAAATAAGGGACTATAAGAGCTTACAACACTATTTTGATTAGGCATTAGGTGGGTTCATTACTTGCATAGTCTTCACGTGAGAATTACCTTCCATTGGTATAAAAATGCTTACCAAACCCCTTTCCCACAAAAATGCATAGAAAAAAACATTCCTTCTAGAAAAAACGGAACTACATGGTGAGAAGAGACGTGTTTCCGCACGTGTCCACCGACCAGCTACGAAATGAGAAGGAAATGAATGAGAAAGTACATGCTGCCTAATCCCCCACTAAAAATCAACCTGACACGTGTCAATAGTCAAACCCCAGCTCACTTCCTCTTTGAGACAGTTCGACATGTCTTCAAATTACCAAACTACCCTTTTTAAGTATTCATATCCTTCCAAATCTGCTCCCTGTTCTACTCCCGGACCCACTACAGTGGACTTCGTACATGGGCTGGATTAAGTCAAAAATATAATAACCCAATATCCAAATCAGGTCCGATTAAAATAAAATTTGGGACCCAACTAGCATGTGGGGTCAGGCTCATTGGTATATTCATCCCCTTTTCTTCCCCAGGCCACCCCGTTGTAGTGTGAAAGAGCAGTCATAAGTCATAACTCATAAATGCAATAGAGTGGGTGGCCAGGGGAAGAAAAGGGGGCAAATATATCACTTCTCTTGATATTTTAATCTTGTGGGCCTTACGAGAGTGTCCCACTTATAGTCCCATATCGATTGTCAATCTTGCATGCTAGATGAGAAAATTGGCTTGATGATATGGGGTTTGTGATTATATAAAAGAGGATGAAAATCCTTTCGGGGTAGAACAAGGTGAAATTGTATGAATGGGATGATCTAGTTGTGGCCCACATGATGATCTATTTTATTAGGGAAGTCATACAATCACTCCCTTTTCTTCCTCCAGCCACCCCCTCAGGTGTATTTATGAGTTATGACTACTATTTTTACACTACGAGGGGATGGCATGAGAATGAAATTGAGGCACATATATCATTTCCTCTTAGTATACTATTGCATGCCACTTGTACAATGGGCTTAGGGATAGTAGGCAAAAATGTGTGCTGTACAGATAGGGAAGTTTTTTTTTTTTAATTAGTAAGCTGGGGTTAGGCAAGACTCCTACCAGATTTATAAATAAAAGGAAGATACAAAAAAAGCTTGAGAAGCAAACCCTCTACAGGGAGAGGGGAACAAAAGCACATATACAAAACCCCAAAAGGAAAGCCCAAAGACAAACAGGGGGGAGAAAAAACAAAAGAAGACAACAGCCATAGCAGAACAAAACAAACCCCATCAGCACTGAAGTTACCCAGTTTGGGGGGTTTGGCAATGTAGGGCAGAATGCTGGTAGGAGATGGACGCAAGAGAGTTATAGGGGATTTACCCATTTTATCCTTTTTGGACAGGACCTTTTGCCAATTTTCATCTTCACCATGAGAGCCCAACTGAGGCAGCTGAGAGTGAACGAGATTCTGATTCTTTGGCTGATGAGGTTTTTTCTGAATAGAAACTTCATCTTCAAAGCCTTTTAAAACTTAAAATCTATTTGTAGTTACCAGGGCTGGACTTGAGGCTATGCTCTTGGGATTGCCTGATTGCTGGTTTTGAGGGGGCCCAGATGATTCAAAATTATTTGGAGCAGTAACCAAATGAACTTTTTTAACTGGCCTCCAGACTTTCGATGGCAGAGGTTGCACCTGATTCGATTGAAGATGACAGTTCTCATAAGTATGACTGAAATCTTTACATTGAGGGCAAGCTCGGGTTTCCAGTCATATGAAATTGGTTGGTTTATTTCACCCGAGAAGGTGCGAAGCTTGATATTATCTGGAAGAGGATGCTCTGCATTTACCAACACACAGAATTTATCATAATTTAGCCTTCAAGTCTCCGTAGTTTGGGTATCCATGTAGAGTGGTTTTCCAATAAAACTTGCTATTCTACTAAGACACTGAGGATTTCAAAATTTCAAATGAAGCCCATGAAGTTTGACCCAAATTGAAATCTCCTTTAATTTCTTTTCCTCCATCGATACCTCTGGGTTCCCCCGTTGGAGGATTAGGGGTCTTCCACTATAACTTTGGCCCGTGTCCTCTAGAACCCTTGTGCAATCCTCTCTCGAAGAAAATTTGAAAAGGAAAAAACCATGTTCCAAGGTGAACATCTGGAGGGAACCTTGGAGCCCATTTCCTGCTAGGAGCTTCACGAAGGGAAACAAAATAGGGCCGCTTCCCAATGAAGTACCCAAAGTTAGCGAATAAAACCTCTTATTCTGCAATGAGAGAGTTTAATGATCTTTCTTTTTTGGCTGATTTTCCTTGAGGAGAGCTTGGACTTCTTCTTATTCTTCCTGGAGGAGGAGACATAA